>NC_072794.1:97196002-97821002 GCF_028583425.1 Eublepharis macularius | reverse complement strand
GCTGTCTCTGTCTCATAACGTGACCTGTAACTCAGCTGGAAGAGGTTTAGAGCAGATAAATTATACAGGAAGACCTAGAGATGCTAGTTTTTCAGCTGTCTTGCCCAGAAAGGGCAGATGACCAGAAGATAGCTGGCTACATCATTCTTCTTCAGCAATAGTTTGGGTGAATAACTTCTCATTTAACATTTATATAGCATTGTATATATTTACAGTGTTTGTGTTTTGGTATACTCTGCCATGCTGGAATATTTTGAAAATACTATTGTGGTGAGGAGGTGAGGGGGCAGGCAGTGTTGGAGGTCATGACACAGCAAACTGGTAGGGTTGCCAACTCTGGCTTGAGAAATTCCTGGATATTTGGAGGTGGAGCCTGGGGAGGGTGGAGTTTGGGGAGGGATCTGAAAGGGGTACAATTCCATGGAGTCCATCCTCCAATGTAGTCAGTTCTTCTGGGGAACTGATCTCTGCAGTCTGGAGATCAATTGTAATTCTGGGTGATCTCCAAGCCCCACTCGGAAGTGGGCACCCTTACAAACAAGGCATGGCTAGTCAGATACCTCAGCAGTTGATTTATTCCATAGAGTCTTTATTGCCTTATTCCATAAAGTCTTATTACCCTTGATGTAAAGTTCATACTGATGGAGGCATTGGTCTGAACTACAATCTAATGTGTCTGAGCAGGATTGCTGATGCTGGTGTATCCCAAGAGATGCATCTAGACATCATGCAGTGAAGCTTGGCTGTGAATCTGCTAGACCAATGTGGGAATGGTTCCTCTCTTAATTTGAATCCCCAGATAAAAAGAAGAGATGCTCTCTAGTTTCAGCTAGAACCTCCTCTCTCGCAGTTACAGGCTTTCTTCTTCTTGAGTGTAGAGCAGCCTGGATTTATCCCAGTAGTCTAGATTTCCATACTAACATTCCTAATCTCTATAGTCAGAAAGTTCATCTTTAAAAAAAACTAACATTCATAATTTCCCCCAAACTTTGGGTTTCCATGTTTGATACAATCCTTGCCAGCATAACCTGGTCAATGACAATACTTGGTGAGCGTGTATAAGTACCAATGACATGCATTTGTTTTGCAATTCGAGATATACCTGTTTTTGTAACCTCCTTTGGCTATATGATAGAACTATTTAATTAAAAGAGAAACTGGCTGTGCCAGACTGTGCTCCTGTTGATTGCTAAGGTGAATTGAACTTGGATCTTTTATCTTGATTCACTTTTGGATATCTCTCTGTAGAGCCAACAGCTACCCCCCAGCCAAAATCTTCCACATTCAGCATCTTGGCAACAGCAACTACAAAAAGGACCCTTGAAACCATGCCAGTCTCAGACCATGAAGCTATCAGAGAGGAGAGCACTGCTGAATCTACATTACCTCCAAGTACTACTGTCATTGATGGAAGCATACTCACATTGGTTGCAACCACCACCAGATTAACCTCTGAGGCTGCCTCCTCCACATTCAGTTCTCACAGAACCACACCAGTGGAAATAAAGAAGTTAACTAACCATGTATGGGAGAAGACATCTGGGCTGCATATAGAAGATTACGGTGAAAGTATATACTGGGGCTCTTATCCTGGTACCAGGGACAACAAAAACAGTGGGAGGAAATTAGGTATATGTTGTTGTTGGGGGGGGGGAGTTCAGGGAAATGTGAGTACATGAATGCTCTTGTGCCAGAGCAAGTTTGAGCCTAGAAATTATGAGATTTGTTTGGATTTGCTATTCTAGGTTTGGATTTATCATCTTGATTTCGCTGCCTTATCAGATCCTTCTCTTCATTTCTTCAGATCTTCCTAGCATGCCAACAGATGGCCCTGTAGGTGAGGATCCCTTGGTTATTGCTGTCATCTTTATCTTCATTGTGACAGTAGGGATCCTGGCTCTGATGGGTTTCTTGAAGTACCGTCAGCGCAACAGTCGGCTTCAGTTTCGGCGCCTCCAAGACTTGCCTATGGTGAGTGCCCACAATTAGTCCCACTGCTTGAGCTCTAGCCCAGGCTTCATTGATTCCTCTCTTCAGTCCTGTGCTTTTGCATCATCACCTTGACAATCCTTTGCCAGGACTTGGGGGGAGCATTTTTAAGGCATTGTCCTTATTGCCAGCCAGTCCTGACTTGGGGAATGTTCAAGCACAAGGAACAATTCCAGTAGTGGCTTCTGTTATACTCCTTGCCCTTGGGAGATAAGAAAGGGGTGCAGTGCTTCTCAGAAAGTCTTCCAGACCATTTAGGAAAGACTACGTTGCTATCATGTATTTCTCCTCCAACAGTATGTGGAGGATTAGCACAGGATGGGGTCCTCGGCTATGCGTCTTCTCATCAGGAAAGGTGGTGTCTCATCTGAGGCCCATCATCTCTTTCAAAGATGATAATTCTTCAATAAGTCCAGGGCTTTGGGTTATTTCTGGATGCCTGCCTGCAAATGACAGGTGACAGTATGACAGAGTGGTAGTATGAATGGGTATGGGAGCATTGCTTCCTTTACCTGCTGCTCTTCTTCTTGGCCTGCACAATATTGATCTCCCACTTTTGATTACAGGATGACATGATGGAAGATACACCTCTTTCCTTGTACAGCTACTAAGGAAGACCATTTAGCATCCAGATTGGGACAAGCCAAGGGAGGCACAAAGCCTACAAAGATTCTTACTGGGAAGAGAATTCCCTAAAATATATGGGGGGCTGCTATATTAATTTGCACATGACTATGAAGTTGTGAATTCAGTGACTTGTTCTTTAAATATACCTTTTCTTAGTGCTTATTCTAAGAACTGGATCCAGACTGACCCAGCCTGGTACCTCTCTGTTCTCTGCGCTCAGTGAGAGAGGGGCTGCACTAACTTAACAATGCCAAGGGAGGTCTTGCCTGGATTCTTGAGAGCTGCACTGAAGGACTCTTGCACAAGAAAGTGGCAAGTGACCCTATCACAAGCCATATTTGTAATTGGAAGTGCAAACCATGCCATGATATGGAGACCAAATTGGCTCCCTCTTGAGTTTTATGGTTTAAAAATTGTTTTTGCACTTGTTTTATTAGTAGTAGGAATCAATGATGATACAGAATGAATACAGGGAGTGGTTGATTCTCTGCCCTCCTTGCTAGCCAAAGAATAACCTTGCTACTGCTGAAGAAGCAAACCCTTTACTGCTGTTACATTGATTTCAGGGGCAGGGGGAGTAATGGCAGTTGTAATTTAAGCAAGCTTGATGTTTCTAAGCTACCATAATATTTGTATAGTCCTGGTGTCTGAAAAGAGCTTAGTTATGGATGTGTCAGATATGTCCTCTTAAAGCCTTTGTTTTCCTCCCTTTTGGTTCTCACTTGTTACTTTGTTACTTGTTAGAAACCTTAAAAGAACTGCCTTAGCTACAAACTGAAGCACAGATTATTGCACACAGTTTGGATCCAAAGGTGGCTGCATTTTTTGTGGGGTTTCCCCTTGAGCAGTGCCAATCCACACTTCTCTCAAGGGTCCCTTGATTCTCAGGAGCATTTTTTTTTAGTGTTGCAAAAGATAGGAAGAGACAGGAAGGATCCATTTTGCCAGCAGAACTCTGCTTGCAGTTCTGTGGATCCAGCCCTATATCTGTATGGCTTTAGCTTTGCCACCTCCTAATCTACTATATAATCCCAACTACTGTTGCATGTACCCTTCCCAAGGTTTTTGTGATTGTGGGGAGAGATCCAAATGCAGCTTCAGTTGTATGTCAGCACAAAGGTACTTTTAACAAAAATTCTCTCAATCCCATCCAGTTTCCATTTACTGCCTTCTTGCTCTTTTTTCCATCTTTAGCTTCCTGAAGACTTCTTCAGAGGAGCCAAAGAGCCAGTAATTTATCTTCATGTTGGGTTGTTTATTATAAATGAACAAATAAAAATGCATTTGTTGTTGTTGGTTTCAGATACCTTTTTTGGAAATTCTTTCTTTGCAGTTTTGCAGAGATTATGTGATTCCCATAATTTCCATGGTTAAGATCCCAATAAATCCAAAATTCCCATTGTTTTCACCAGGCTGCTGTTGTCCCCTAACACCTTTCAAGAGATAGGAAGCAACACAAATAATATGACAGAAAGCTGAAGAGTGCCTTAGAAACAAAAAATACAAATGCAGTTAGAAATACAGTTTATTTACATCTCACTCTTCTCTCCAATGGGGATCCAAAGCAGCTTACACCATTCTTCCTTTCTTACTTGTATCCTTTTAACCACCACACTCTGAGGCAGGTTAGGCTTGAAGTGTGTGACTTGCCAGAGGTCACCCAGCCGGCTTCCATAGCACAGCAGGGATTCAAACCTTTATCTCCCAGATCCTAGCCCAACATTAACCACTCCACAGACGTGGAAGGGTTGGGAAGCTTTCTTTTTAGTGAGGGAGAAATGCTCTGATGAAGTCTGAAGACCTCTGCAGAAATTCTAAGATGCAGTGGGAATCTTGAAAACCTGTTCCTTCCCCCACAAGTTAAGTATCTCAAATGATTTTCTTAAGAAAAGGCCACATTTTTACTCTTGAGCAATTCCAGTAAGTGGTTAGAATTGCAATCATAAATATTACCAGACAAACTTGACTAGGCCCAAACATTAGGTTGCATGGCTTCCTGATGCCTTTTTACTCTGAAGTATGTCCTCAATATCAGCACTCACTGCCCCGCCCCCCACCAGAAGAGGGCAGGGAGGCAGAATCCCTGCCTCAGTGTTTCTGCTTCCCCTTCAAAGGAATATCCCTCTGGTTTGCAATGGAGTGGATTTTAATGCTGCAGCTTCCCCTGAGGGCTGGACCAAAGGGGTGGTTGAGGTTTCCCTGCACAAGGAAACTGTTTCACAGCGCCAGACCAGGCAAAGTGCCAGTTCCATCTATGTCCCCTTTGAAGATAGCACAAGCCTTTGATGACTCCTCAGTTTGGTTTTTATTAATTCAAGACTTAACATAATTATGTTAATTAACAAGAGCCTATAAATCAATTATGGTGCTTACCTTTGAAGTGAAAAATGGGTGGGACACAAAATACAGATAAAAAGAAATCAGGGCTGCTGCAACCTAGCCACTTCCTCATGGGAGTATGTTTGTGATAAAACAATAAAACGGGGGCATAATATACACAATATGAAGGCAAGCAAAGCAAACCAACCAGATCTGAAAATCATTTGCTCAGGGAAGAAGTACCTGGTCATTTAACCAGAAGGGAGATTTGTTTGGAAAGTACAGTACCAGAAGAGGATACCTCCCAATAAGATCATTATTCTGTGTTGGCTACTGCAATTCCCATGAAGTTGGACTTTGGATATATCCAGATTAGAGATGGGCACGAACCAGGAAAATTCCGAACTGTGCGGTTCATTGCTCATCACGTTTCAAGGACCATGAACTTTCACAAACTTGCCCTGGTTCACAAACCAGTTTGTTTGGTTTATGAAAACATCACTTCTGGGTCAGCAGAAGGTCTGCAGCAAGCCCATACCCCCCCCCCAGTTGCCTAGGAAACTGATCAGCACCAGGCTGTCTGCAGTGATGAACCGAAATACGAATCAAACGAACCGGGCTAAAATTTGTTACAGTTCGTGAGAAATTAGTTTCCAGGAACCACTGGTTCATGAACCAACCTGATTTGTGATGTATTTCGGTTCATGCCCGACTCTAATCCAGATGGCTTAGTGGCTCACTTGGTAAATATGAGACTGCTTTTATCTAAATCAAATATTTTTATATTTTAGAGGTAACAAACATTTAATATACATTGGCTGTAGCTATTTGTTATATGGAAGTACATGTTCTCCTGCACATATAAGATATGGCGCCAAGCTCATAGTAATATTACCTAGCAACAAGTTAAGAGGCAGAGCTGGCCTAAGACACAAGACCCAGGGGTGGCCACAATCAGCCACATTGCAAAGGATCACAGACCATCTCTTGTGGATATGTTTTTGGTATCCCAAAACTAAGCAGAATTCACTGCTACATACCACAGCAATAACTGTTAACTCAGATACCTCTAAGGGGGGGGGGGAGAAATTAATGGACGATAGATCTATCAATCATTATTTACTTCAAAAAGGCATCAGAATACTAATGCTGGGAAGCAACAGTGGGAGAAAGCCCTCATGTCCTCTTTTGAGCTTTCTAGAGAATCTTTTACACTTGTGAGAAACAGGCTTACTGAATTAGATAAAGAGGAGTTAGCCATGTTAGTCTGTAATAGCAAGCATCTGACGAAGAGGACTATGGTTCTCGAAAGCTTATGCTACAGTAAAGTTGGTTAGTCTTAAAGGTGCTACTGGACTCTTTTCTATTTTGAATTAGATAAACCCTTGGCCTCATTCAATATAGCTTAAGATTTACCAGGCTGATAAAAAGGTTACTCAAACAAGGTTGCATAATGTACTTAGGGACAGCTGCTTTTCTTTATTAAGCATTTGAGTGGAGCAGTTGAACAGGCCCAGATTCTGCTGTAGTTCTCTAAATCCATTGATTCCAAAGTACTATAAAACCAGCTTCATTATGCAAACTGGAGCCAAACTAACCTCATGGTGTTACATAAGGCTATATCACTCAATAGAAACAGCCACAGGGTTTTATGTCATGCCAATACTCATACTGAGATCTGAATTCTTTTTATAGATGATTAAAAGGTCACCGCCACATTGGAAAGTTCCATTTTTTCCAACACAGCCTTAATAAAAGTTTTAAACAAATGAGAAATAGGCCTGGTTCCATGAGCCTTAGCAGCTTCTCTGTTCTTCACAACTTGGTATCAGACTTTTTTAGGACACAAGAAAAAGGCAAGTAAAATTCAGATGTGCAACTCAAGCCTTTATTTTAGAGAGAAGCTGCGTAAAACATTTTCTTGCTCCTTGTGGATTAAGTGGACCTCTCATAGTCAAATTCCCCTGCAGTTTTATTTATCTTTCAGTATTAGAAGTTTTGTTCTCAGGCTCTCAAGTAGCAATTTGTTCTACTACTGTCAGCAGACTACTTGAGTACATAGTACCAACAATAAATAAAGCTTTGGAAGCAATAAAAGGCAGTCTCCAAAAAGCATACCACCCTTCTACTGCTGCTCTTTCCTGGATAACCAGAACACCTTCCTTGTCTCAATGCCTGTTAAACTGTTAAGCCAAGAAGGATCTTTTGTCTTATATTAAGCAGCTACAATACAATACCTTGTACTGGCATGATGAAAACACTCAGATACAGAAGGAATTTGGCTACCACAAACTTTATACACAAACACACAGTTTCTGCTTATCAGAGCTTAAATCCCATTAAATACCACTGTCAGGCTTCAGGAGCAAACCATGTGTCAAAGTCAAATTTGCTTGTGAACAAATGCAGTTTACCACCCAAACATGTAACATGGTTGATTACGTTCATTGCAACAAACAGCTCCATCAGAAAACATAAGTTAAGACTTCTCACCTCTGCGTTTTCCCAGACATAAAAACAAGCACGTGTGTCATGAACTGCCTAGAACTAAGCAGTTCTGGGAGCAGCTTCCACTTGCCAGTACTCTTTGAACTAGAAAAAAAGCATCTGTTGATCTAATCCCTTGGGCTAATTTCCCCCCATCCCCTATCTTTAATCCTTTTTCTTTCAGAAGGGATTTCCCCACCCCTCCCACCCTGAAACTAGGCATGCTTCCTGCTCCAGCCACTTCTTTCAAGGTTACACAGGCTTGATTCTGTAACAGTTTTTCAAAGTATGAGACACAGCTTTGTACAATAAGCTGATGTGTCAACACACACAAAATCCAGGTAACTACATTCCAGAGTCAAATTAAGATCATAGGCAAGGATTCTCTAGCCATTTTAATGATTTGGTGATATTCAGCTGAGACTTGTCAAGGAGAAAAATGCAGCCGTAACAACTAGAATTTTAGATCAAACTGATGAGCCATTTTGACTTGTATCCTGTTACCCCAAAGTTCATATTAGGTATTTCAAAGTTACATAAAAGGGTCCTGTACCATGTTGCACATCTATATCTTTTATTTATGTCCAGATTTTAATCAGTAGGATCACCAGAGACCCTATCTAAGCAAGCCGGCAGACACCTGGAATACTGTGGAGGAAGGTGCTGCTGATGCACTCTCACATACTGTTCTAGTGTTCATAAGACTGCACACTAGTCACAGCAACAAAAGGCGTCCCCACTTCAGTGAAGCTCTGTGGGGAAAATTATGGGCGGAAAATGTAAATGTAAAAAAAAAAATCTGGGAGATACCAGAATGAGTGTGTGCGCACATGTGTGGTGTGCACACATGCATAACTCCCCTCCAGTTATGTTCATGATCCATACTATCCCCTTCTAAAACACTGCAGAAATGTTTCTCCTTTCAGACACCCCTTGGGAAGCAAAGCACTGTGTCTGTATATTTCTTTAATAAAACACATCTGGTGGGGAAGCAGCCCCTTCTCCATTGCAGCCATCCATGACTGCTCTTCATAAAGGCAAATGTGAGGTTTTAACTACCAGCATTCATTGTAACATGTATTTGTTCACAGTCCTTGATAACAAAAAGTTTATGAATCTTATTCAAATAAACTTCTTGAACTTTTTAAATCTGTAAACATGTTATTAACCTCCTTAGAGATCTCTTAAACAGAGATGAAAAGAGGAACTCATGTGTTCCATTCCTACTTCTACCATTCACTAAAGAGGAACCAACACCAGACTGAAAGGATATCGATTACTGTGCTACTTCAGCAGTTTTCTGTTTAAGGAAAACTGCCTTCCCTCCAACCTGATCCAAAATTTAGAAGTGCACCGTCACTCAGGCAAATATGCAAATATTTAGAGACCTGTTCCTCAATACCAACAATCCAATGTGTATGTAGAGGCTAGACCTTCACAACACTTCCTAAACCTCCTCCTCCTGCTCTATGAGCATGTCCCTATAGCATGAACATCCAATGGCAGTAAGACTGTGCTGGTCACTTGCCAGTAACACATGGGAAATCACACACTGACTAGAGGAACCAAGGGGTGTAGTATAAACTGCTTCCTTCATTCCTGGTTTCGCATCTCAAGTGCTGAACCAGGACAGGAAGCTCTTGTTTGGACATGCTCAGTGAACCTGACTGACAGAAATTCTACCTGGTGGTTTAGTCTGGACTGACCATCAGAAAGTCTGATCTGCACAGGGCAGGGCGGGGAGCCATGATCTTAAACTGTGTATACATTTAACATGGCAAAATATAAATATTATGAACTACCAGCTCCTGATAGTTAACATGTACACCTTTCCCTTACAAACATATGCACAGGGAATAGCAATCTAACTTGTTTTTCTGAAAAAGGAAACAGGAAGCCACTGAACAAGACAGACACACTGCCTTATTGAACAGGTTCAAGCCCCCCACATCATTTTCTAATGTATTAACATCAAGTTACACACAAAGCTAACACCTCCACCTCAGATTGCATCTGTACAAAACAACCAGCTCAGCAATGCATACAAGAGAGCAGACCGTACGTTCCTCCTCTCTTTTATTTTTCACATTAGAAAGAATGAGCCAGTATTTCGGTGAATGTTTACAGGTCACTCAAGCTGAGCTCAGGCAGACTGGTGGACAGCTCACTGTTAAGCTCTGCTCCCTCCAACATGTTACTAGCATTCCCTCCAGGGGCGCTTTTCTCCATCTCCAAGCTTGGTATGGAAATCTCCTTGTCCTCTAAAATACAAAACAGAGCAGTTAGTCCATTATTCTGACCCACTGGTTAACACATATCCACCATGTATCTCAGTTATAAAGGAAAACAAAAAGACAATACATCCACATCAGCAATGTGCCCTTTTACAGTTTATTGCAAGTGATGCTAAGGTAGTTCGATGGTCAAGAGTTCCAGTAGACCCTACAGGAACCAAAGAATAATTTGTTTTCCTTTGAAAAACTGAAAAGGGCTGCTTCATATGACTGACACAGGCATGTACTAGATTTCAAGATCTTAGGGCAAAAGTCATTTTCTATTAAATCGTTCTAGGAAAGGTGCTTAAAACATGTTGAATGCTCAAAAATATATATTTATTAGAAACCGTATTGGCCCCTTCATATAGACACAATCAGCAGAATTAGCTTACAGAAAAAAGGAGAATGCAAAGCAGTTTAATAAACCACCCTGACCTGTCCAAGGATATGAGTTTCCCTGAATAGAACGTTAAGCTCTTTATTCCCCAAAGTGGAGTTTTCACAACAGGATCATTGATTATAAAAAAAAAAACCCAACCTTTGAAATTCCAGGAAGGAAGTATTTCAGAAAGTATCAGCCCCTTTTCCTGATTAGTCAGACAATACCATGTTTAAAAGAAACATTAATGGAGAAATGAGTTTAATCTCATGGACTCAACAGGAAAATGTCCAAGCAATGGTTTCTACAAACATTTCTGTTCTATCCGTGTAACTTCAGAGGGCATAAAACAGAATGAGAGGTTGAAGGACATGCAGATGAGAGGTTGAAGGATGTGATTGTGCATCTGTGCGCATGAAGCTTTTGCCTGCATCATAGTCCTCATGATGGATAATCAGAAATTTTGGATAATAATCCAGACAGTTGCCTCTTATTGATTAAAGAAAGAAGAAACAGTGACTGTTGCTGTCTGTTCCAGCTTCCTGAAGCACATCAGTATTAGCTACTACATTCATTTAAACCAGGAAGGCTGTTAAAATTGGCTAGATTACTGACCCTATTATCATAAACAAGTGGAGAATAGTTAAGCATGAAATTGAAAGCTGAAAATTGAAGAAGTTAAGCCCCAAACTTATGGAATGATTTAATGAGCAAGTCCCTTAAAATCAGCAAATGTACTTCTGAATAAACATGCATATAATTAGGTTGCATAAACCGTAAGAATAAACAAAAACTAAGCAAAAGGTAGACACTCTGCCTGATATTCCTCTGGTTTCTAAAGAGGTAACAAATTCCTCCATACTTTTAAGCTTCTTCACAGCCATGAAGGCCAAAAATCCTAAAAAAGAAAATTGGAATCTGTCGCATTCTACATTCTGTGATTGACATTGCATAGGCCTGTTGAACAATTTTCTGAGTCACTGCTATGATGTCAGAATAGTGCTCCACTGGGGAAAAAGTCTCCCTTCCCCACAAAGTCACTACATGAGATATTCAGGGCCAGAATTACCCCCCCCCTTCCATTTTCACTGGAAAGAAATAATGCTTTTCATAGAATTCCAGTTATTCCAAGCCGCACCAGCAAGTTCTGCAAGTTCTGGTTCACTGAAGAGTTCATCAGAGCTGACATCAGTAAGACTGAGCTCGGAGGCCGAATCATCACACAGAAAGGATGACAAGACATCGTTGTGCAGAAAGTCATTCTTTTTTTCTAGGAAACAAACAGATTAGGGAGAGTACCAGTTCACTGCTCAGTTTCCTAAGGACTACCACCAGTAACGTTAGTTGAAAAGGTTCCCTTCTAACCAACTCCCTAATGACCCGACAGCAGATTGTATGTAAATGGAAGCTTTGCACATTTGTCAGGCAGTGATCTAAGATTTCTACTGCATCCTGCGGGGACCTGGATAGCGAGATATAGAGTTGGGTATCATCTGCATATTGATGACATCCAACTCCACAGCTGTAAATGAGTTCTTCTAAAGGTTTTATATAGAGGTTGAATAACATGGGAGATAAGATTGCGACCCGCGGAACCCTGCAAGATAGTGTCCCATTCTGGAGATAGTTGCTCTCCAACGGCCACCCTATGAATCCACTCCAAGAGAAATGATTTAAACCAGTCCAAGGCACATCCTTTGATGCCCATTTCTGGTTCTAAATGCCTCAACAGGATGGCATGGTCTACTGTGTCAAAGGCTGCAGATAGATCCAATAGAAGCAATAAGGAGGCATGGCCTTTGTCTATATTCAGATGGAGATCATCCACTAATGCTACTCGTGCTGTCTCTGTCCCATGCCTTGGTCTGAAACCTGACTGGAAAGGGGCCAGAGCACTAGAGTTATCCAAGAAGGTCTGGAGTTGGTCAGCTACTGCTCTCTCAATCACTTTGCCTAGAAAGGGCAGATTAGAGACTGGACGATAATTGGCCACAACATTTTTATCTAGGGATGGTTTTTTAAGTAGCGGAGGGATAACTGCCTGTTTGAGCTGCCGGGAAAGCTGCCCTGAATTAGTGATTGATTTACAATAGACTTCAGTGGTTCACTTATGTGGTTCTTACTTGATTTTAACAGCCAGGATGGGCAAGGATCGAGTGCACAAGTAGTGGTTTCCATAGACAGCAAGATCCTGTTAAGATCTGTCATTGTGATTGGTTCAAAGCAATCCCAATATAAGCTGGATGGTGCATTTATCATTTCTTCTATCTTGCTTGCATTGCAGCTAGCATCTAGATCAGGTACTCCCCACTTTCGTTGGAGTTCATCGGACCCTTGCAGACTCAGTTAAGAGCCATGGGGTTATGCTGGATCCAGCATTATTACTAGAAAAACAAGTTAAGGCAGCGGCAAAAAATGCTTACTACGATCTCACTCTAGCCTGGAAGATGGCTTCTTATCTTGACACGACTGACCTGGCCATTTGGATCCTTGCTATGGTAACATCAAGGCTTGACTATTGTAATGTTCTGTACATAGGTCCCATCTAAGTTAACTAGGAGGCTCCAATTAGTGCAAAATGCTGCAGCTCGACTGTTATCAGGAGCGAGCGGGAGTATGAACATCACTCCCATCCTACAATTGCTCCATTGGCTACCCATCAGTTACCATGCTGTTTAAGGTATTAGTTATTACTAGAGGTGGGCACGGTCTGCATAACAGACCTAATTTTCCCACGAATTTACCCAGTTCATCGTTCGTGAACACGCGGGCTGTGGGGCGCGTGTTTTTCATGAAAGCGCCGAACTTTGGGGCGTTTTGTCCGTCTGTCGATTGGCCCATCATGCCAGGATTCCCGCCGTCCCCGCTCAAACAATTTCCTAGGCAACAGTGTGGAGCCACCTTCCCCATTTGGAACACACCAATCTTAGCCCAGGAAACCTTGATTGGCAGCTCCGTCAGCCAAACAGAGATCACCAGCGTTTCTGCATAAAAGACAAAGCGCATGAAGCCCCACTTCATTTTGCCGGCGTGGGGACACGAGTTAGCTTAGCAACTGTTTGCTGCGGGAAAGTTTTTCTTTTTGAAAGAGCGTCGCTTGTGCCTTAGGGCTTTGGGGCTTCGGTTGCAAGAGAGCTTACTCTATTCTCCATTCCTGTTTAATTTTTTTCTCCTTTCAATTCTGGTTTTCTTGAGAGCACTTTTTTAAAAATCCTTTTACCGTACTATCGGGTTACTCTGATGTCTTTCCGCTTTCGAGTCCTTGTGTTCTGGGGCTCAATTCCCCCCCCAAAAAAACTCTTCCTTTTTTCTGGGTTGCCGGTGGGATTAATTGTGCTCTGACCCCACCCACTCGCAGACCCACAGTGGGTGCAAGGCAGCTTTGGGCACTGTCTGCTTGAGTTCTTTCCCCCACTTTGTTTCTTGGCTGCTGATGAGGTGCAAGAGGAGACTGCTACTGGGCTCTGTGAAACACCTACTCTCTGGCGACCGGCAGCTTGCTTTGGGGGCTCTCTCTACTTGATATCTTTCACTCCCTCAATAGTGGGTGACTTGGGAGGAGATTTCCTGCCTGGCTTTTGAGGTGAAGGGCAGGCTGCTGCTGGCCTCTGTGAAACACCCACTCTCTGACGACCGGCAGCACGCTTTGGGGGGCTCTCTGATTCACTTCTTTCTAAGCCTTTCACTCCCTAAATAGAGGGCAACTTTGGAGATTTCCTGCCTGGCTTTTGAGGTGCAGGGGGAGACTGCTACTGGCCTCTGTGAAACACCCACTCTAGGACGACTGGCAGCACGTTTTGGGGGCCTCGCTGCTTCACTTTTTTCTAAGCCTTTCAATCCCTAAATAGTGCGTGACTTGGGGGAAGATTTCCTGCCTGGCTTTTGAGGTGAAGGGCAGGCTGCTGCTGGCCTCTGTGAAACACCCACTCTCTGACAACCGGCAGCACGCTTTGAGGGGCTCTCTGATTCACTTCTTTCTAAGCCTTTCACTCCCTAAATAGAGGGCGACTTTGGAGGAGATTTCCTGCCTGGCTTTTGAGGTGAAGGGCAGGCTGCTGCTGGCCTCTGTGAAACACCCACTCTCTGACGACCGGCAGCACGCTTTGGGGGGCTCTCTGCTTCACTTCTTTCTAAGCCTTTCACTCCCTAAATAGAGGGCGACTTTGGAGGAGATTTCCTGCCTGGCTTTTGAGGTGAAGGGCAGGCTGCTGCTGGCCTCTGTGAAACACCCACTCTTTGACGACTGGCAGCATGCTTTGGGGGGCTCTCTGCTTCACTTCTTTCTAAGCCTTTCACTCCCTAAATAGTGGGTGACTTGGGGGGAGATTTCCTGCCTGGCTTTTGAGGTGCAGGGGTCTGCTGCTGGCCTCTGTGAAACACCCACTCTTGGACGACTGGCAGCACGTTTTGGGGGGCTCTCTGCTTCACTTCTTTCAAAGCCTTTCACTCCCTAAATAGTGGGTGACTTGGGGGGAGTTTTCCTGTCTGGCTTTTGAGGTGCAGGGGGGCTGCTGCTGGCCTCTGTGAAACACCAACTCTAGGACGACTGGCAGCATGCTTTGGGGGGCTCTCTGCTTCACTTCTTTTTGCCTTTCACTCCCTAAATAGTGGGTGACTTGGGGGGAGCTTTCCTGCCTGGCTTTTGAGGTGAAGGGTGGACTGCTACTGGCCTCTGTGAAACACCCACCCTCTGATGACTGGCAGCACGCTTTGGGGGGCTCTCTGCTTCACTTCTTTCAACGCCTCTCTAGAGTGTCTTTTGTGGTGCATTCTTCCCTCACCTGGGGTCCAGCTGGGTGCCACTTGGCTCTGCCCTACCCTGCTCCAAGCTTTTGGGGCTCTGTGCTTCATTTAAAATTCTCACTTGTTTGTAGAGATTTTTTCTCATAGCACCATGAGGGTTGGAAAGAGGAATAAGAGTGGCTGTGGTGGGAAGAATTGCGAAGGTTGTCCTGGGTGCCCATCAGTGCCCAGTACCAGTGGCACCAGGGACAGGGAGACCTCAGAGGCAGCACCTCATTCTACAGATTTGCTTTTGGGGATCGAGGAGCAGGCAGAAGAGCTCTTAGCGTTGCCCGTGGAAGATCGGCTGCCAACACTCTCTGTGGATCGATCTCAGGGAGCACTGGAGAGTCCGGCAGAAACATCCAGCTCCTTCCCATCCCAACCTCCTGTGGCTTCCCCTGCCTGCACTCCACCCCCCTGGCCCAGCCGCACACTTCTACCATTAAGGCTTTGTCCTCCTGAGCCACAGATTCCTGGTGTCCGTTTTAATCCCACACTTTGGTGACACTTCCGAACCATCCCAAACGACCCCTGTTCAGTGTGTTGCCAGGTCTGCAATGCCATGGTGCGTAGGGGTGTGGACCCCAAACACCTGTCGTCCAGTGTCCTCCGCAGGCATCTGCAGAGACATCACTCAAGCCTGCTGTCTCAAGAAAAACCATCAAGCAGTGGGGTCAAGAGGGCTCCTGAGCAGGGAGAAGGGCAAGTGGAACGGGATTCCACCCCTAGTAAGAAGAAGGCTCACACCCCTGAGAGTGCTGTGGGTGGGAGTGGAACTTCTAGGCAGGATACCCTTCAGGAACTTGTTCCCTTGGGCTCGTCCCTACCAAGCAAAAGATTCAGGGGGAAAGCTCAGGAGGCAGGAACTCGCGTACTGGCTGAGATGATAGCCCTGGATGGACTCCCTTCGTCTGTGTTGGAGGGTGTGGGCTTTCGCCAGGCACTGCATCATTTTGCACCCTAGTTCACGACACCCTTGCGGCAGACTGTTGGGTGTGAGAGGGTCCTTCAAGGAGGGGACTAGAACTGTTCTTCCCCCATGTGTGAGGAAGGCAGGTGGGGGTTGACCCAACCAAGCAGGCACCTTCCCATCCGGGACACCACGTTGTAGAGGTGGGATTCCTGTTAGCTGTGGCAACCCCACAGCCATTTGGTTTCCAAAATAAATGGCTTTTCCATTCAAAATAAAACTGGAGTTCGATGGGAGAAGGCCTCCCTGGCGAATTCCCATCAGAGAGGGGTTTTTTGGCTGTCGCTTTCTTCTGAATAACATTCTCTCCATGTTTCCTGCCCACCCACCCCCCCAACAACAGGGGCACATTACTGAGGTCTCCCACCACCAGGGGTGGAGAAGGCATCCATCCTCCTTTTGTTTTTAGGGCAAGCCTCTTTTGCCACTTCTTATTCCATCTCTTCTTTTCATGCCTTCTCCGACTCATCATGACACCGTCTAATCTCCTCTTTTCTCCCGCCCACCTCGTCGGTGAGGTGGGTTTCGGTTGACTGGAGGTGGGAAGGGTAGTTGTTCCTTATCATCACCTGACACAGCGTTCTGGGGAGGTTGACATTTATGAAGGGCATAGTCCTGCGCCCACCAAGCAGGCACCTTCCCAACCGGCACACCACGTTGGAGAGGTGGATTCAAGGCAAGTTCCCTTCAATGGGTGCGCTGCCCCTCACAATCAGGATTTTCAGGAAGATGCGTACTAGTTCCCCTGTGCTAGGCACTCCCCCATTGTCTCTGGCCCTCCCTCCATTGCTTCATGGCAATGGAGGTTGGGGAATGCTTTGGTCACAGCCACCAAGTCGGTGAGGTGGGTTCCTCATGCTGTTCTGGGCTGGCAACTGCACCCCAAGATTTCCCAGTCTCCACATTAGTGGGCTTCACCTTCTTTTGGGCACCTTTTCTGCGAGTTCATGGCCAGTGTCTGCATGTGGCAGAGTAGGACTCTGCTCCCACGCCCCTGCTCTCAGAGCCACCCGTTGGCTATGGGTCCAATCTCTCTGGGTACCTCTGCTGAAGGCTCATCATTTTTCACCTGCTTACCTTTTGTTTTCTTTTTTTTTTGGTGACGGTATCCTGCCAGCTAGGGCCAGTTCTCTGTATGTGGTGGCGTAGACCTCCCATGCAAAAGGGACTTGCGTTTCTGTCCTGTCTGTTCAGTTAAAGTCCCATTTCCATGGTACTTGATATGTCACCCCCCAATGGGGGGAAGGGGTTCCATAGGTTCCGTCCAGCCGTGGGGAAGGGGGGCCGCGGCAAGCACATGAGCTTCCTTTATTGACTGCATCACGTTCGGTGAAGTAGGTATCGTCGGCGACCGTCCTGCTCCTGCAAGCGCAGGGGACCCTCCGAGGGGTGAGGCCGATTCCGCTCGCTTCCTCCAGGCATGGGGAGGGTGACTGTCGCAACAGCATGAGCTTCATTTGCCAACGCCGCCACGTTCGGTCATGTGGGTGTTGTCGGCGACCGTCCTGCTCCTGCGAGTGCAAGGGCCCCTCCGAGTGGGGAGGCTGCTTCCGCTTCCTCCCCCCAGGCATGGGGGAGGGGCTGCGGTGCCCACATGTCCTTCTTTTGCCGACACCGCCACATTCGGTTCAGTGAAGTGGGTGTTGTCAGTGACTTTCCTGCTTCTCTGAGCACAAGGGCCCCTCCAACTGGGGAGTCCGCTTCTGCTCCCTTCCCCCAGGTGTTGGGGAGGGGTCCCCAGTGCCCGCATGTCCGTCCTTTGTTGACACCACCATGTTCGGTGAAGTGGGTGTCATCGACGACCATCCTGCTCCTGCGAGCGCAAGGGCCCCTCTGAGGGTCAATCCCCAAAGTCCAGTGACAAGTAGGACAGTGGCCCAGGTCAGAGCCCTGCCCCTAACCCAAGCAAGCAGACACACCACGTCACTGAGGTGGGACTCGTCCACTGCCCAAAGAGGCTCCCTCTGAACAGGGTAGCATAAGTCTCCTTCCCTCAAGGTGTGGAAGACATCCTTCCATCCCTCCCGTGCCTTCCATTCCAGCAAGGGGCCTTTGATTTGCTACATGATCTCCTGTTGCGGAGTTGGCTTTCACTCAAGTACATCCATTCATTTCCCATCATGGGGAGTTGGTCTCCCTGCTTCCCGGGAGGGCATCTATTGTTGATGCAGCCCCATGTAGGTGGGTTTTGTGGGCAGTCACCTCTCCTGGACAGGAGCACAAGTCTCCCTTCTTACACCAAGGGCGGGTAAGGGTCAGTCAGAATAGGGGAGGGGAAGTTGTTGTTTGTCTCTTTGGAAAATTTATAATCGAGGAGTGTTACATGCGAACTTTTGCTGGGGAAAGTCTACTCAAGCGAAAATCTGTGGGAAAAACAAGGCCTTTCTGAATCGAACCGGTTCTCGAACCAGGCCGGTCCGTTTAAAAGTTCGTGGTCCGTGGAAGTCCACGAACCACGAACCGGCGGTCCGTGGCCAACTCCTGGTCTGTGCCCATCTCTAGTTATTACATACAAAGTTCTTCATGGCTTTGGTCAGGCATACCTATGGGACCGCCTCCCTATGTTCCTCCACAGCAGCTTCGCTCATCTGAATAGGGTCTCCTGCAGGTGCCAGGCTGTACACAGGTGAAGTCAGCAGCAGCCCGTACACGGGCTTTCTCTGTGGTAGCCCCTATCCTGTGGAATGACCTGCCTGAAGAAGTCAGAAGAGCCCCCACTCTCCTGGCTTTTCATAAACAATGCAAAACCAAACTATTCAAAAAGGCTTTTTACTCAGATGGGAGGGCTGTATTGTAGGGAAGGGGTCTCAGATGCTTCACTAATGAGTTAGGGACCATAGACTTCATCACTATATTGCCTTACATATCTGCTGCTTTAAATATGTATTCCTATATACCACCAGTGCTCCATGTTGTCTAATGTTAGTCCTAGAATTGATTATGTTTTGCTTCAGTATTTTTTCTATTCTGTATTGGATTCTTGCTAATACTATATCTTTTAAACTTGTATCTATTAACCCTATGGTATTGTTTATGAAATGTCCTTGAGACTGTATTGACATGTACTTGATACTGATTGTACTACTCAAGGCGGATTACACAGTATGAGTCTCAGTGAGAAAGGCGGACTATAAATGACATAAATAAATAATCATAAAAAGATGTATAGAAAGGTGGGCACCTCTTCTAGACATCTTTGGATTGCAAACTTTCTTTCTCTATTCCACATTTTAACTAAAGATTATAGCTGCAGCCAGGGGTCATTTTGTAGAAAAAGAGCCGGAGGAACTCATTAGCATATGCCACGCCTCTTGCTGAGTCATTAGTATAACTGATTTGCATATGCCACACCACCTGACATCACCTATTCCAGGTGTTTTGGACCCAATCCTGGCCATTCAGGGCCGAAATTGGGCCCAAAATGGCAAAAAGGGGCTGAAAAGGGGCCCAAAATGGTCAGGATCAGGCCGCTGATGAGCGGGAGAGTGATCCACCACCTGTCAGAGGCCCGATCCGGGCCATTTCGGCCCCAATCCAAGCCGAAACGGGCACAAAATGGCCAAGAGTCAGGTGGGCAGCACCACCTGACATATGACCTCTTTGGGGAACTGCCAGAACTGCGTTACTGTGCATTCCCCCTCGAAATGAGCCCTGGCTGCAGCCAAATCATGTACTTGCAATGCACATTCATTCCATATTTCATATTCAACCATGCACACTGCTTTTTCCTAATCAGTGATTACTTTCACACTGCATGTTCTAAGAATCAGCACTTACTCAGATGAATGCTTTCCTCCCTAGCACACAGCTTGTCCTCAATGTGCAGACTTTTCACTTGTTCTCGTAGGTTTGTAATTGAAGATCTAATTGAAACAAATGTAAAGAAACAACAAAAACAGATTAGAGATTCAGGCAAGAGCACACGTGAGAGGAGACAAACTTTTATTTATTTCATTTACAAAATGTATACCCTGTCTTTCTGCCTTGATCAGAGCCACCAAGGCAGATAACCAATAAAAAACAGACATCTTTAAAACCACTAAAACAAAAATACAGCAATAAAACACTTAAAACCAAGCTAAAATAGAAAAACAGTACAATAAAATACACATAACATAGAAGCAACAATTAAAACATAGTGCAGAAAGGAGGGATCACTGAGGAAACAGACAAAACAAAAAGTCTTTACTCATTTACAGAAGATGGCATCAGTAAGGGACAGGTGAGTTCCTAGGGAGAGAGAATGCCAGAATTTTGGTACTACAACCAAGAAGGTCCAAACTGGGGTTGCTGCCCATCTAATCTTAGAAGGAGGGGACATGCAAAGTAAGGCCTTAGGAAGATAATAGTAGTAGTCAGGTAGGTACATAAGGGAGTAGGCACTGCAAAGAAACAGTGCCTCAGGGATAAAGGGAATGCATGCTATCAGTTACACAGTGAAAGGAGTAATCAGCATCCTGAGATGCATACAGACAGAAAAAGAATCAACGGTTTAGGGAAATCCAACTAATGGAAATGATTGCTCAGTAAATGGAAAGCAAGCATGACTGCCTAATGAGCCAGAACAGCAGGACTTATTTGAAGAACAGATTCAGAATGAGTTTGCAAAAGTGTAGCCTGCTTAGAATCATTCATGAATTTGGGAGTAAAACAGGGGAATAAGAGCAGTATCAGTTCTTCTGGATTCAAGCAACCATCCTGTCACTATGAGTAGCTATCAGTTCTGTTAACCTGACTGATGACAACTGTTGAAGCAAAAGGCACTTCTGCCCTCCAGAGATCAATTCTGGGGAACAGAAACCGTGCCACTCCAGCCAATCCATTTATGAAGCCCAGGCATACTGCAGTTAAAAGCCAAAAAAGGCAGACGTATTCTACAAAACAAGAATACAGCAAGAGAGCACTTCACAATGAACAAAAATGTGTAAGAGAGGTAAGAAGAGGGTTTGAGGTGACCTGTCTGATGAAGAGCTCCAGGCAGGAATTCCGTCTTACTAGTCAACCCTCTCTAAAGAGCACCAACAGCATCATAACTCAGTGACTGGCTTGGATCATGAGTCAGAAAGCTCCTGGAATGGTAGTACATGGATCAGCATTATTTAGTACCAATACTAGGAAGGATACTATAGTAACAACAGGCTGTCTGGTGCTCTGATGATTGCTTGCTCTGAAGCTGAGATGCTATTTCCCCTGTTTCCCATGCCTTTTTCTGAATGAGGCAAACTAGAGTCACATAATTTAGAATACATGTACATCTGAATCCTGAATTCAATAGGGGACTTGCAAATAATTCTGACATTAAGAGCCATAGACACACGCATCTGCTGCAGCACATAAAGCACAGCATATATCCCCCTACTTGATGTTACTGAGTTCCTGCTGGGTGCTCTGGGTCTCAATCCTAGCTTTGTCCAGATCCTGAGTCTGAGTTTTATGACTGTTCATCAGATCTTCCAGCATCTAGCAACAAGAATGAACATGGACAACTTTGATTTTTAAAGTTTTTTAAAATAATGAATTGCATTCCTATAACATCTCTCCTCCTCAAAATCTTACGAACAATCGTTAAATATAGCTATGCAATGTCTCACTCAAATTCTCCTGGGAAAGTCAGCCATTGCCTACTAGCCAACAGTGGAATGGCAAACTACACCTGTGTCCACATTTCCACTGCCATAAGCAATGTTATCTTGTCACCTTTAGTGACAGTCTTCAGGATAACATTCCACCTTAAAAAGGTTCACAAGGACAGATGCCTTAAGTTGGAGAACCAGTGATGTTTAAGTGGCTGCATCTGCACTGTGCTTTATGGGTCAAAGGGGCAGATACTAGCAGCTGCTTCAGTCTGTGTGTGCACTCCCTCATCCCTGCTCACTGTCCATTTCTTCTAGAATTAAGGCTTGCAGAAAGACTGCAGAGACTGAGATGGCTACGATGCAGTTCTGTGCTTTCAGTGTTACAGAAACAGTTATCAGGGAGCAGAAATGTGAGCAACTGGGCGAGTGGGGCAGTGCAAAAGTGACTACCTATAGACTTTTGTAACAGTCACTCAGATTTCAGCTGCACCATCATCCAATTCTAGGTAAACGTCGTCTGTGCACAGGTAAAAACTTTGTGCAAGCACCAAGTCATTGCTGACCCATGGGGGGACGTCGCATCACGACGTTTTCCTGGCAGACTTTTTGTTGCAGGGTGGTTTGCCATTGCCTTCCCTAGTCATCTACACTTTACCCCCAGGAAACTGGGTACTCATTTTACTGACCTCCAAAGGATGGAAGGCTGAGTCAACCTTGAGCCAGCCATCTGAACCTGGCTTCCGCCAGGATTGAACTCAGGTCATGAGCAGAGCTTAGGCTGCAGTACTGCAGCTTGCCACTCTGTAACACAGGATTCTCAACCAATTCTATGCCTTCTTTAATAGTGTCCTTTACCTTAGTGTCTTCTAGCAAATTATAAAAACATTGAACAGGTACTGCACCTCCCTCTGTGCTGGATCTAGTAAACTACTGACATTAAATTAATGGCAAACAACTTTCTGGAAACCCTACCTTACAATACCGATTTTGAGTCCTTCTAATCTCATGAGTAGCAGACACTTGGTTGAAAAGATCTTCTTCTTGCTGATCTAAAAGATACAATAAACTGTGTCATTAAATACACACATTAACAGATATGAACATAGCTTATATGGAATCAGACTACTGATCCATCAAAGTCAGTCTACTCTGATTGGCAGCAGCTCTCCAGGTGTCAAGTCTTTCACATCACCCACTGCCTGATCCATTTAACTGGAGATGTCAGGGATTGAACCTGGGACCTTCAGCATGCAAAGCAGAGGCTCTTCCACTGAGCTACAGCCCCTGCTCGAAAGTCGCATCCATCTTAACCCTTTCCCCATCAAACACACAGGGCAAGGTCTCTTTAGCTCAGTAGCTATTGTAGGAGAAAAGCAAAGGGTGCAGGAACATCACCAAGTTTTTGTTTCAGCTGCTCCATCTCTCTTCTGATGGACTCATACTCTCGCCACAGGACTTTCTTGCTGAAGAAGATGCAAAATAGGAGCATTAATAAGTTAATAACTAGACCACAAATTGTTTCTGGACTAGTTGCTAGAGCCTTTGGAAATTCAGCTGAAGATTCAAAACATTGTCAATATGCAGCAAATCGACTATGTCATTCTAATGCCTGGAAAGCTAACAAAGTAGATATCAACTGTGTTACCTGTCTGGGTCTCCATGTGCTAGAAATGAGCAGAAGAGGTGACAATTCTGGATAATGAATTTCAAACAACAGTTACAACAGCAAATGTTATTCCTTGAAAAGCAACTCAGTTCAAGCAAACTGACACATGCCATCATGTATTCAAACTTTCTAAAAACTGTGTTTTAATCTCTACACGCTGTGCTATGAACCCAAACCATATATCAGCAATTCATTTTCTGTAGATGGTACCAGAAAAACACAATCCTTTCCCAACCATTAGATTATCCCAACCATCTCTAATCTTGTGGATACAGTCACGTTGCTTTGGTTTGATAATCCAAATGCTGACCTCTCTAACATCTCTTGCACAACGCCAGGGCTAGAATACAGATCAGGGGGGCAGTCACCATCTGACTGCTGAAACACCTGGTGCCGAAGATTATGGAGCTCACTCTTTAGCCCTTCCATCGTGCATCCCAGCACTGATTCCAAGCCACCACAGGGGTTGTGCTGCAGTCGATCCACCTCCTCTGCAATAACAAGCAGCACAGGAGGAAGAGGTCAGCTAATAACATCCTCCTTGGTCGCTGCAATCAACAAAGGTCAGGAGAAACAGTGTCATATTATTATAAGCACAAAGCACTGAAGTAACAGTGCTAGAGAGATATCTGGTCCCATTTGGTAGTTCCCCATGCTGGTAGTTTCCCCACTTTCTCCTCATTGCAGGCACCACCTTATTTTCTTGAATGTTTCGTACTCTATTTCTGCCCCTTTATGCTCACTTTAACTGTACCTTTCATCCTAACATTAGGTGGCACCCTCAGACAAGGCTTTCAGTCATTCAGGAGTGCATATAATGAAGAAGTCTCTCACAGGTGGGCAAAGCTACATGGCTGGTTAGCTACAACAGGTGGGAAAACCAGGGCAACGCTACTGCATGCTGCTTCTGAATCAAGAGAGAGGAGGCACAGTGGAGCCAACCTCCAATCCCTAGTCCTTACTTTTGCTAGGCTTGAATAGGCCTTCCCTGTATTCCCACAAAGATGTGGAAAATGTCTGCAAAAAGTGGGTATTTGAAATTCCCCAAGAGAGGTGCAATTCACACGTGGGCCTTATGTTGTGTAGGCCTGATCTAGAGAAATTGCTTGGGAAATG
The DNA here is from genome assembly GCF_028583425.1 of Eublepharis macularius. Taxonomy (NCBI): domain Eukaryota; kingdom Metazoa; phylum Chordata; class Lepidosauria; order Squamata; family Eublepharidae; genus Eublepharis; species Eublepharis macularius. The sequence goes on along the minus strand of NC_072794.1, from coordinate 97,796,812 downwards.
CAAAATAGGAAGCCAATAATTATTCTGACAAGTCAAGTTCCATGTTTGGGTAGGAAAGGTAGAAAAACTGTGCTTACAACTAACTCTTTGCTTCAAAGATAGCCCAAACAGTCAAAATGAGGAGGAAAGTACTGAAGAAGAGACTGCAGAATAGAAGAAAGGTCTTATACCCTCTAAGTGATTGATACTGTGCTGCTGCAGTTCCTTCTCCTGTTTCAGTCGATGTACAGCCTGAGTGAGGGAATCTATGACCTAGACAGAAACAGATGAGAACTAGAGTCATGGCAAAACAGTAAAGACTAGGGCTTTTTTTCAGCTGAAACGCAGTGGAACATAGTTCTGGCACCTCTTGAAAATGGTCACATGGCCAGTGGCCCCGCCCCCTGATCTCCAGACAGAGGGAAGTTTAGCTTGCCCTCCATGCCACTGGGCACTGGCACAGAGGGCAATCTAAACTCCTCTCTGTCAGGAGATCGGGGGCGGAGCCACCGGCCATATGACCATTTTTGCCAAGGGCGATTTAAACTTTAAAAAACTCCCCCCTTGTTCCAGCTGACCCAAAGTGACGTCATTGTGTGGTCCTGAGTTCCACCACCTCTTTTCCCAGAAAAAAAGCCCTGGTAATGACAAGGGAGATCTTAATATCTAGATGTGAAACATGAAAAGTCAGAAATGCTGATCCTATGGACTGATAACTGGTGAGAGGATTTGTATCATTTCCCTGAATACCCCCTCTTTATGATGGGAGTCCCAATCTTCCTCCAAGGAGCACAGGGCAATCCCGCCATTTAATAACAAATCTTATGGGGTGAGTCAGACAGAAAGGCATAAACTATTGTGTGACATTATTGTCCCTACATTCTATATTCTTCATGTGCTTTAGCTTAACATATTCTTGTTATTTATAGCTTTCTAGTTCATTACATTTAATCCTCCAATCTTCAGACAACAAACACAAGAGAGGAAGGCACAAGGAAATAACAATATTCAATTTATATACTGCCCTTTAGGAAAACTGAACACCCACTCAGAGAGGTTTACAAAGCAGGTTATTATCCTTACAACAATCACCCTATGAGGTGGGTAGGGCTGAGAGAACTCCAAGAAGCTGTGACTGACCCAAGGTCACCCAGCTGGCTTCAAGTGGAGGAGTAGGGAATCAAACCCAGTTCCCCAGATTAGAGTCCTGTCACTCTTAACCACTCCACTAGACTGGCTCTGAAAGAGACAGTATACCTGCCAATCTCCAGCTCATAGTGGAGAAACTGTGTCATGGCAGCGATAATTACCTGGGCTTGTGAATGCAGCTGCTTGCTGATGGCTAACAGCTCCTCAGTGGCCATTCTACAACAAGGGTGAGCAGCACATGTGAAATGCAGAGGTGGTGGTTCAGTCAGAGGCTCAGTGAGAATAGTACTCTCGGTGTTTATTCTGTCCAGCAATAAGTCAGCTGTGCAATAGAAAGTGACAGATGTGACAAACCGCTGAATAAGGCAGCTGTCTAGAATTGATGTAATGCTTTATTTGCTTCGACTAATGTTTACTATAAAGAATTCTAGAATGGGAATTAATTTTCAGTTTTTTAAAAGCAAAGCCTATAGTTGTTTCTATTCCCATCTGAGCAACAGATTCATAGGCATGGCAATTCAACAGGTTCTCATTAAGAAACATCCTGCTAGATCAAACCAAAGCCCATCCATCCAGCTCAACATTTGGTTTCCAACAGCAGGTAGTAAAATGCCTCTTCGTGGTGATGTCCTTGCCCAATTGTTTGCTCCCACAAGTGTCACATTCTATAATCAGTATAGAGCTGCCACATCCAGTTTCCAGCAACAGGGATTTACAAACTGATCCTGAAGTTTTTTTATTTATTTCTTTTATTTAAAACATTTGTATGCTTCCTTTCTACCCAAAACAGGGTCTCCAAAGTGGCAAACATTAAAACACTAAACAAGCTAAACTTAAAATATTTAAAACAGTATTCAAAACAATTCAATAAACACATGCACACAAAAACACAACACAAAGAACAGGAACAAGGGAAAGTAACAGTTATTGGGGGTATGCCAGATGAAACAAGAAAGTCTTCACCCGCTGATGGAATACAGCAACAGAGGGGGACAGATGAATCTCCGTGGGGAGGGAGTTCCAACATTTTGGTGCCACGACTGAGAAGGCCCTTTCTCAGGTTGTCACCATATGGTGGGGGCACACAAAGTAGGGCCTCTGAAGATGACTGGAGAGAACAGGTAGGTTCATATAGGAGAAGGTGGTTCTTAAGATATGCTGGTTCTAAGCCATATAGGACTTTAAAGGTCAATACTAGCACCCTGAATTGGGCCTAGAAAAAAACCTGAGAACCAGTGAAGATGGAACAAGAATGGAGTGTGATATGGTTCCTACGATCAACTCTAGTCAGAAATTTGGCTGCAGCATTATTTACCAACTTAAGCTTCTGGATAGTCTTCAAGGGTACACACACATTACATTGCAGTAGTCGAATGAAAATATAACGAGGGCTTGTGAGGTAGCTAGGAAGTACTGGGGGGAAATAATAAAAGAGATAAGTGAGATTTTACAATTTCAAATAAATAAGAACCCAGAACTCCTGCTGCTGAACTTGGGAATGGAGAGCATTCCAGCACAATACAGGACATTGTTATTTTACATGACAGCAGCGGCTAGACTTTTGTATGCGCAAAAGTGGAAAGTGCAAGAAGTGCCAACTATCGAGGACTGGATTTATAAATTGCTGTACACGGCGGAAATGGACAAAATGACAAGGAAACTGAGAGACCTTGATCCAGGACAGTTTAACACGGATTGGGAGAAGCTGAAACAATATTTAGTGAAAAAATGGGAGGTGGGAGGAGAACTGTGGCAGTTTGAAAATTACTGAAATACAATAAAAGTAGAGGGAGGTGACTTTACCGGGGGGCGGAGAGTTAAATGAGAATTTCTAAGCAACTATTTTATCTGACTAGTATATATAGTATTAAGTATTATAGGTGTTATTATAAGAATTATAATGATAGAAACTAACTAATTATAAGGATAGAAACTAATTAATTTCATTTCTGGCAATAATTGTATAATGGAGATATTTTATAATTGCAATGAAGAAACTTAAGCAAGGTGGGAAAAATACATAGTAATGTACAGACTATATGCTAAATTGATTGACTTAGGTTGGAGGTATATAGGGGTCAAATTGGTTGACTATTTTTGGTGGATAGCTGCATAATGGAGGAATTATATAATTAAAACAGTACGAAGATAAGAAATGCAGAAAAAGTAACATATAGAGTATAAGTTAAATTGGTTGACTTATATTGAATGTATTGTTTATAGAAGTATCTAAAATTATGCTAAATGAGGGGTTTGCCCCATATTGAAGATGAGATTATAAGATAGAGTATAGAGTACCAAAATTAGTTAAATGACTATTATTAAAAGAATATATGCCAAGAACGTATTATTTAGTTATGCATTATCTAGTTGTATTGTCGAAGGCTTTCACGGCCGGAGAACGATGGTTGTTGTGGGTTTTCCGGGCTGTATTGCCGTGGTCTTGGCATTGCAGTTCCTGACGTTTCGCCAGCAGGACCTCTGAAGATGCCAGCTGCTGGCGAAACGTCAGGAACTGCAATGCCAAGACCACAGCAATACAGCCCGGAAAACCCACAACAACCATCATTATCTAGTTGTTAAAGTAAGTAGGAAGACAGAGGAAGCACTGTGTTATATAGATAAGCTTAGAAGAAAGGGAAAGCTAATGTTTGATAGATAGAATAAATTTGAAATGAGTAAGGGAAAAGGGACAAGGGGTTGGAAAACTGTTGGAAGTCAACAAAAGGGGGGGAAAGGGAGGGGGTTAGAATTGGAAAAATTAAAGGAAATTGACTGTAATGTACAATTTAATGATTTCTAATCCAATAAAAATTTTTAATAAAAAAAAGAAAAAGAAAATATAACGAGGGCATGTACTACAGTGGCAAGACCTTTATTGCCTAAGAAGGGCCACAGCCAAATCTGGTACAAGGCACTACTGGCAACTGCTGCCACCTGTTTATCCAGCAAGAGGCCTGGGCCCAGGAGCATCCCCAAGCTATGAATGTGCTCCTTTAAAGGGAATGTTACTCTATATAGAACAGAAGATAACCCATTTCCTACGTCAAACTCCCCCCCCGCCCCCCCCCCCCGGCAGCATCTCCATCTTTTCAGGATTAAGTCTCAGCTTGTTAGCCCTCATTCATCCCAAAACTGCCTCCAGGCACCTGTCCACAGTTTTCACAGCCTCCCTGGGATCTGCTGGTAGTGCAATATAGAGTTGAGCGTCATCTGCAAATTGGTGGTAACTCAGCCCAAATCAATATATGACATCTCTCAGTGCCTTTACAAAGATGTTGAAAAACATGGGGGACAAGATGGAACCTTGAGGCACGCCTTAGGCCAGAGGCCAAAGGGGTAAAGTAGTAGTCCCCCCACACCACACTCTGAAACCTACCCTTGAGGTAAGACTGGAAGCACTGCAGAACAGTGCCTCTGTGTCCCAATACTGAAAGGTGGTCCAGAAGGATACTATGATAGATGGTATCAAAAGCTGCTGAGCCTTCAGACACAATAGGTATTAAAGAGATTTTTTTTCTGTAACAGATGCTTCAGAAGTAGCCAGTACAAGACATTCTTACCCTTGGAAATTATGCTGGTTGGATTCAGACGATGCTGTAACGGAAAAAGAATAAAGTTGAAATAACAATGTTGTTTCACTTCCTTTGGAAACATGCTTAGTGCTACCTGCATCAAACCCAAGTTAACATGCACTGTTGGAAAATAGCTAGCAAAAGGCAAAATATTTTGTTGTTGTTATTGCTGTTGTTAATATAGCACTTCCAATGTGCATATAACACATACAGGTCAAGACTGTCAGCACAGACTTACAGGCCATGTGTTTCAAGTGTTATCAGCAATTGTCATTCAACAGGACAGCTGAATGAAGATCAAAGCATCCTAAAAAACCCTTATGATCAATGGTCACATGGAAATAACTGTTTCAGCGATTATAGGATAATTTTTTGCTATTTCTTCTGCTAGGAGAACTAAGTCGTCATCTAAGTCATGTAACCATTTATAATGGAGACCAGTTGGAACAATTCCAGCTCATTGCAAAGCAATCCACTGCAATACTGAAATACAAAGGAGTTTAGATATGGCAACTAGAGAGGGGAAGGCGCCAAAAAAAAACCCTGGGAAATTGTGGTGGGGGGTTCAATTCCCCAGGGACTTTAGAAAAATCCAACAAAAATGGAAGTGTTGGGAATGCTGGGGGTGGGGGGGAAGACTCCAATGAAATATTGTCTCTTTTGTAACAAGTGAAAACATTTTAAGATATGGTTTTACTCCCAAAATTTATTTATTTATATACAGTATGAATAATTTTATGTAAGAATCAACAGTATTTAAGAATCCTAATTCTTGTGTACACTGTAGATATATACAAAATATTTTTAAGGATCTGTTTAATGTTTAAATATGACTAATATTGTACTTTGCTTAGCGATTGTCCTGGATGTTGATTATATCGTATTTTCACTTGCACTGATTAATCCACCTTAGATCTCAGTAAGAATGGCAGAATAACTATAATAATATCCACAATTAATGTTATAATGTATATGGCAACACACTATTGAAAAGTTCAGTGTGTTAAAGTTTAACTCTATATGCAACTATCCTTCTAGTCCTATTGAGACTGTTTCTGCCTACTTCTTTTTAATTTACTGCAACATTTGTGTTTTATATTTTCATTTTTTTCCTTCTATTAAATGGCAAAAGCTGTGAAAATCCTAAGCGTCCTTACTCCAGTTTAAATCCATTAAAATCAGTTTAAGCCCACCAAAATAGCTGTGCTAAAGTAGCATACGTATAGCAGTTTCTAGTTTCTGCCTTTTGTACTGGGTGATTTGTAATTTTGCTTTAAGGCACTTACACTACTAAATTTCATGAATCTGCCAAAAAGTACAATTTTATTTGCTAAGCTATAAACTGTGCAGTGGGCATTCAGCAAAATAAGGTTAAACTGCATAAGTATAGCATATATTTTCAAATTCCCCCTGCCCAAATTTTCTATTCTTTCCAGAAAAAAATGACTCTGCCCACAGCCATAGGCTTCAAAGTTTCTAGAAACCTTGCATCTCTTACTTCAACCAGTTTTTCCTGTCACCAATTAAGATCATATTCCTGTCATAAATTAAGTAAGACGTAAGAGAAAGAACGTAAAACATGGGTCCAAAGGAAGAAGCCATGGCTAAGTCACAGAAAAGATCAGATGGTAACTATTTTGCATTGCGTATAACATCTGTGTAAGGTACAGCGTATTTATTCTATGGATCCCTTAAATCTTACTGCATTATCTTGTCCAGAAGATAACCAGAAAGCATCCATAACTGACTTGAGGCTCTTCTGAACAGTGACTGTACTATTCATTTATATCATTTCATCATGTTGTCAACCTACCAGGCTTTCAGGTGCTGTATATTAAAACTGCTAGTTTTAACAATCACTGCCAAAAACCTCAGCAAGTTCCTGAAAGCCACTAAAGACCAGTTCTTGTTCCCAGTCTTAGACAGAACCCACTTTTGATGTCATCATAGACCAACATCCCCTTTTACTAGCACAAAATAAAACACAGAGCAGCTGCATTCAAAGATCATAGACTTTCTTCAAGGGAGGTAAACAAGTCAGATGTTCCTCTGCAACTGAACTTGCCTTAACTTTGGCCATGTTGGCATCTGTTGCAGTCAGAATAGAACTTAGCTGTGTGTCCCAGTTCATCCTGTTGGCAAAAAGATGCTTTTAGCAATTCACTGGTTGCCAATTTACATCCTAAAGGGGCTCAGCAAACAAGTATGATCACTAAAAAATACAGCATTGGATATGCTTATAAAAGTAGTAAGAAAAAGATCCCCTCAACTACCGCCCAGTCTTAGGTAAGCCTTAAGCTCAGTACTGAAATATTACAAAGGGTAGTATTACCCTCCAGCACATCCCTCAAAGTGCAGTACTCCAGAAAGGCCAGACAGATGGGGACCTGCCTTTTCCGTTTAGCTCAGCACTGGTTAGTTAGGGGCTCTCCAGGGCATCAGAGAAAGGCCTTTCATATCACGTGCTACCTTCAGACGGAGATGCCAGGCCACAGGATCTTCTGCTATATACTCCTTCCAGCTATATACTCCCCCATCCCGTGATCTAGACCGTACTACTAATCGCTTCTGAGCAGGGCCCTGAGCGCTTCGCCCTGGGAATGCAGCCCCCGCGAGTCCTGGGGCTTGTAATTTCGACAGTTCGCACAGCCCCCTCCTTCGCTACGGAAGTTACGGGAGCGAAGTCCCCTCGCCGCGGGAAGGCACCCAAGGAAACTAAGGGAAGCAGGTACACGTCGGCCCAGCCCGAGGGAAAGTCTCGCTTGACCTGCGGATTTCCGCGGCACAGATTCAAACGCACACGCCCTTCCAAAGCGCGAGGCAAGTTTCGCCTTCCGCTCCGCCGCAGAGACTTCTGGCGGTGGAAGTCCTTCAGGCGTATTCATCGTTGCAAGTAAGTTCGTTAGTAGGACTACATTTCCCGGCAGCTGTTACGCCGCTGGATCATCGGGAGACATTTAAAACCCTTCCCTTCATGCACCACGCACAGCTATTAGAGGCAGCGAGTTTTTGTTTCATGGCAGCTGGAGAACTCGCGCATTTCATGAGACACACGGCACAGCTATGCCGTCCATCACGGAAACTACATTACCCATGGTGCTCAGCGCTTAGGCGCGATGGAGAAGCGTGTGGCGTATCTAGAGAAGAGGATCCGTGGCAAATTGGAGCATCTGGGATTTGAGGTTCATCCTTTCAAGGTACAGTAGATGTTGTAGGCTGTATGTTTTTTGACACCATGTGTCTAGCTAGACATATGGTATCATATTAGTGAACAGAGGCAATTGATATGATTTGACCTAACACTGACCTCTGTGACTTTATGGATTCTGGTTACATTAGTCTGTTGGTCCTCGTGGTGCTACAGGGAAACATGGTTTCAAATCTGCTTTATGCTATGATGCATCAATAGGTTCAAATATAGATGGGTACGACAGGCAGCTGACCATGCAATCGTGGGGGTTTATGTATGAATGGAAATAATGCGCAATGACAGAGGGAAGCTTTGCAGAGTTATAAGGAGACATTGTGTCTTTAAAACCTCAGCTTGATTTTGTGACCAAGTGAGACCACTGTCCGATTATAATATATTTTTCTTCTATTTATTTTGCTCACTGAAGTTTGGACTGTTCGTTGCTTATTTTACAATGCAATCCTAGGTAGAGTTGCACCTTTCTAAGTCCATTGAAGTGAATGGGATTAGAAAGAGGTGGTACATCTGTTTAGGATTGCAATGTTGCACGTCTAATTGTGTTTTTAATGCATTACTTTTATCTTACATGTTTAGTTTTTCATAAAATGGCTAAAAATTTCGGTCTAATTTTTTTAGAAGTGAGCAGGAGGCAATTGTGTATTTAGTCAGCATTGAACAGGAGGGGAGAAGCCAGTTAATTTTGAAACTGTTTTTCTCTGTGTTTTTTTTAAAAAAATGTTTGTTGTAAACACCAGTTCTGAAAGAGGCACCGATATTAGGTAGCAGACATCATGTAATGTACTTGGAGTGCTTCTTATAAAGGAACCGCACTGCTTTTTCTTTGCATGCCAATGATACAATCCTAGCTGAGCAGCACAGAGGGGAAACCCCCACGGAAACCAAACAAAACACCAATCAGTTAATAAACTTTGAAAGTTCTTAAAGTTCTTAAGAACTTTCAAAGTTTATTAACTGATTGGTGTTTTGTTTGGTTTCCGTGGGGGTTTCCCCTCTGTGCTGCTCAGCTTTCATTACGGAAACGGCCATTCTCTTTAACTCCTCACAATGATACAATCCTAAGCAGAGTTACATCCTTCAGATCCCATTGACTTAAATGGATTTAAGGTGCAACTCTGCTTTGGACTCTGCATTGTCAGTTTTCATTCCTTACCCATTACTTTAAGAAATGTTTGCAAGTCTTATCCTATAGATTTCATTCTAGTATAGCATTTTATCTGAGTTTAAAGCAGTCTTGAGAGGAAAGAACAACTGTACCTCTGATACCTGGATACATTGTACACTAGAGCAAATTTGCATAAGTTGATGAAAAAGTAGAGAATGGGAGAAACAAGTAATAAATGATGTTCTGAATAGCTATCAAGGTTACAGCCCAAGTTTTAAAAAATCCAAAGTGGAGTCAAATTGAGAATGTGGCCAGTGGAGGTTGGATAGGGGTTAATGTCAAGTTCCATTGACTGGGAGTTAAACATTGACACTGAGTAGATAAATTACTAAATTACTAGTGTGAAGGTGAGGCATGTGCCGCCTAGTGCATTAAATATTAACCACGGTAAAGGGGGGGAAATAACATTCTCTTTGATACCTATTAAAACTTGGTTCCTTGGAAGCCATATTCCTCATTTTTGTGTGCTTTTAACAATTTCACTGCACGCTGCTCTGCTAAAACATAATTTAACTTTTCAGAGAAATATTGTTTTAGTTGAGAAAGCTCCGTGTCAAAAACAAATCTCTTATGGTTTGGCAAGATGTCAATTAATGCTAGGAGCTGTGAAAAATCTTCTGTTTGGTTTGTATTTTAAACTAATGAGGTCTCAGGCCCCTGAATGGAAAAAAAATATAGAACATTACCAAGACATGCTCCAAAGCATAGTTGCATCCTCTACATATGAAGAGATGAAAACTACATATCAAATTAATTTTATGTAATTACGTATGTTGTTTATAGTCTACCTTTCTCACTGGGATTCAAGATGTATTACTCAGAGTAAGTCAATACAATCAACAGGATAGGGCATCCAATAAACAAAGCAATAAGATTTAGAACTGTAGAAATTTGAAACTGACCAAAAATCTGAAAACAGAACTAAAGTAAAGCATAAGTATTAACATGACAAGTTAGACGATGCAAAAATTACATGGGAGGATCCTACTTACAGCACTAGGCAGCATGAATTATAGACTGTCACAGTCTCTAATCCTTTACCCAAGTATCTTATTGAACTACTTTGTTACAGTACAGCCCTGTTACCTGTGTAGAATAGTTCAGTTTTGCATAGTTTGTGGAAAACCAAGAGGGTGTGAGCCTTCCTGACCTCATCAGGCAAGTCATTCTGTAAGGTGGGGGACACAACAGAGAATGCATGTACGTGGGCAGTTGTTGATTTTGCTCATTTGCAAATTGGCACCCGTAGAAGACCATACTCAGATGAGCAAAGCTGTTGTGGCAGAGCATATGGAGAGAAGTGGTCCCATAGATAAGAGGTTCCAAGGCCATGAAGGGATTTGTTTAACGTCTAAATCTTTGAGACATTTTATTTAGGACTGGAAGGGCAAATACTTATTATTCCTTTCCACCCTTCATTAAGAATAACTTCATACTATTATTTGCCCTTTATGTTGGTTTCATAAGTTGCAAACTTTTGTTTCTGCTTTTTCTTGGTTTGTTGGATTCTCAGTTTCTTTCTGCAGCAACTTTTGCTAGGTACCATTTCTAGCAATAAAAAAGCACTATAGGAATGTTATACCAGGGGAGCCCATATGTATTCTAGAATCCAGTGGCATAAAATTCCACCAAGTATAAAGTTAAGTGCTAGATTTTTAAAGGGAAAAAAAGCAAGGTGCCCTCAGTGACCAGTGCCTTCCTTAACTTTGCCACAGCATGGGGCTGTAAAAGAAATAAAGACCTCTGCAGAACTGAGAGGACATCTCTTAGTAATCGCAGTGTTTTCAGTCAATGTGGTTCCAATTAAACCAATTGAAATTGGTAGGAGTAAACTCAATTTTAATCAGCAGGACATATTTGGAGTTGGTGGTAAACAACACACTCCTGGGTGTGTGCATGCATGCGTGCGTGTGTGAAAGTGTCAGGGAGGTGCTGCAGTCTGCTGCCAGAATACTGCCAGCACAACCCTCAGCACTGTTGGAGGAAGGGGGGGTACAGGGATATGGATGCAGTTAGTCAGGTCCCTAAACCACTCCAGCCTGAGAAAGCCCCCACAGAGCGACACCATCCAAAACAACAGTGTAGCCCTCAGGTGCCCATGCGATGGAAAAGGCAAAATGCCCCCACGTGCACAATCCCACCCATAAGCCCTGGCATAGGACAGGATACAGACTTATCACAAGTCATGTAGGCAATAGGACATACTTCACCCTACTGTGCTTTCAATTCCAGCCCTCCCCACTACATAAACCTGAGCCAGGACACTCCACAGCTCAGATGACAGAGCAGGCAGCACAGCAGTCTGTCTCTGAGGTCTCCAACTTGCACAATTAGAGCACATTGAATTTCACCCTGGCAATGGGAAGTGCACAGAGGGGGCGCTTAGCTGTGGGACTATTATGTCTCATTTCAGAACCCTTACAGGTACTCCATCTCTGGAGACACTCACTGAAGGAGTCACCATGCACTAATAGGTGAGCAAGGGCTGGGATCCAGCAGGCTCAGCCCAGGAGTCTGCACCCACCTGCTGCCTTGCATGCACCCTGGGTGCTGTCTCAGCAATGCAGGCTCATACAGCCAAAGCTAGCTGTGAATGTGTGGGGACAACCTGATAAAGCTGCACACAGCCATATGCATTTCATGCTATGGGGCATATGCCCAGGAAAATGTATCTAGGAGCATGCTGACTATAATGTCGAGGGTGGTGGCAGCAGAGATGCTGTCAGCCCTGTACCAAGCTGTCAGCACAGCCGCATGCCAGGATGCCTTCTCATGTGGGGAAGTGGGGAGTTGGCGTTCAGGGTGTGACAGGTAGCTGCCCTGCTGTGCCCTATGAATCTGCTGACCAAGCAACCTTGGCACCTATTGCCTTGCAGGTTCCAAGCCCTCTGCAGCTGCAGAAGCTGATGGAGTAAATACAGTTGAGGTGCAACCCACACAGCAGATGAGTAAGTGTCATTTGGATGGCTATGGCATTAGCTGCAGGGAGTATCTCGACAAATGTCAGGGAACCACAGACCCTATTGGGGCCCCACTGGTATGGCTGCAGTGGTCAGGTCCACTGTGTTGTTCATAATCATTGCATAGGTCTCTGGCATCTGTGCAGACAGTGATTCAGCAGGGAGGAGACTGGGGAGAATGACATTTCTGGTACAGTTTGGGCTGGCTGCAGTGACCAGTGTGGGTCCTGCCACTCTGCCCTGGGGCTGCCATCCTACTCGTTCTAGCCCAGCTGCTGCAGCATCCCAATTCAGGCAGCCATCTGTCTGGCAAATCCATCCTGCTCACCCTATCTCCCTATGACATCTTAGAGCATCTTGCAGAGGCAGAGAAACCATACTGGATACTTTGTTACTATTTCCCTGCTGCTGTTCAATAAAGTTTGAAGTGATCTAAGTAATCTGTCTGTTGTTGAGTGGATGGGGTTACTCCCTACCCCCTCCCACCCCTGCACAGCATGCCATTCTTTGCCCCCTTCTGTGATTTTCCCCAGTGTACCAGCTGGAATGACCTGTCTTTCACACATCTTAGGGGGTGAGCTTTGACTTGGGGACAGTCACACTGGCACTGATTTTGTTGGTCTTCGTGGTACCCCTGGACCTCTGTTTCGCTTAGCAGCACAATATAATCACAGTCCAGGGGCATCTTACCTTCATGAATGATGACTGATGACACTATGAGTTTTCATGAGCAGTAGCTCACCTCTTCACCTCACCACCTCTCTGCAACCCCCTCCTTCTTTCCACTCTTTTTGCTCCTTTGTGCAGTTTGCACAGAGAGCAGGCGGGGGGCATCCAAGGGGAAATGTGTCTGCCCTAACAGATGGGAGGTGGGACGCAGATCTGTGGATCTCACACTCCCCATAACAGTGCTGGCATCTGATAAGCCATGCAGGTTGGCAAAGTGGGTGTGCATGGGCCTCGAGGCACGTGGGTGTAGCGCAGAGGGTTTGTGATAGCTGCCCAGGGTGGTTTCCTCAGCTGGGCCATCCTGTCGTCCCTTTGCAGCTTGCAGAGGCAAAAAGGATCCAGAACATTTGCCTGCCTCTAGTCTCTCCCCCTAGTGCCTTTCTACTGAGCCATGTCTGTGTAATGTTATCTGCCTGGCCCCATATGTCTGGTGGTGATATCGGCTGAAATGAAGTGCTTAATGCCTGATGATATACCTCTTTTGCATCTTGTCTTCTTGGGCCAGTGGTCAGGTTGCTGGTCTAAGGTGTGAGGGCTGAAGTTTGAGCCTGGCCTCCCCACCCCACCCCTGCACCTTTTCTTTCTTTTGTGCATCTGTCCGTGTGTGTGTGTGTAGCTTGGAGCAGGAATGGTCCATCAAGGTCAATATTGTCTAATCAGACTGGCAGCAGCTCTTCAAGCAGATGCCCGCCCACTGAGCCACAGCCCCTGTAAGTTATAGAAAATCCTATTCCTGGTATTTCCACCTTAACTATATTATTTAATTATTACCACACAGTAGGATGGTACAAAAAGTTTCTGAAGTTTGAAATTTATTTTCATTTTATTTCTTTACGGTATTTATAATTCACTTTTCTCACTGAGACTTAAGGCAGATTACAAAATTTCAGAATTTTGAAGAGACAACATAAACATTATCTGGTTTAAATTATTAACGTGGCTGGTATGAAAAGACTGTTGTACCCTGGTGAAGGGAGTATTTCATAATAACAATGTAACGGCTTATGGAAATGAGTGGCTTTCCTCCTATTATAAAGCAGTGTGTGTGGCGAATACCTCAGGGGCCTACCTAGACTGTTGTGTTTCAGAGCTTGGAAAAGTTCAGTTCAAACTTGGAGTAGGTTTAGAGTGGACTCCGCTAGATATATGTGGAGTGCTGATGGGCACTTCTTGGCAAAGATTTTGTGGAAGACTAGATGAAAATGTTAGTCCAGCATTATGGAAAAGCTAGTAGTACTAGCCCATGCATCTTTGCTACCACTTTCATTGAGCACATAGAAGCCTGTTCCTTAGATGTCCTGTTTACTTTATGGGAAGGGTTTGGTGTTTTTGGTTCCTTCCTGTTAACTTGGAATGTTAGTTCATGTATGTGGGCTGTCTTGAACCTTAAATTGACATTTGTTTGAGCCAATGGGAAGAGCTCTGAGCCAGTTCAAATCTGTAGGCAGGTAAATACGAGGGTGGCCTCTAAAAAGTGCCCCTCCTTCTCTGCCAGAAGAGGGTGTTGTTGCATTTGTATGGGTTATTGGACCCATGCACACATTTTATTTTGTTCTTTGGATAAGGGGTGTGTGTGAGTGTGTGTAAAGGAGCTTGCAAACATCTAGATATGCTGTAGTAATAGTGCATTTTAAAGGAATTCCCATTGAACTCAGCAGGACTTATGTCCAAGCTAAAACAGGGAAGCAGTTCTACTTTTAAATACTACCCCTAATCGCACAGAACATGGCTGTGGCTATCTCATAATAAAAAAGGATGTGCGGATGCGAAGTGCAGAACGTTCTCACTCCTCACAGCTGACTTCACAGTTCCTTTCCTTGGGAACTTTTCTGAGTTCCAATATCAGAGACTGTGACTGGCGGGGGGGAGTGCTTATGGAGAAAGACTGCAGGGAGTTAATTAGGAGGTATGGAAAAGTTTAGCACCCTTCAACCATGCAGCCTCCCCTCCTGTGTGTAGCTAAATTTGGACCTTCACTCTTTTTCTGTGGCATTCGGGTAGTTCTGTATTTGAATACCTGGAACAGCTGTCCTATCTAGCTTGTCTTTGATTTTGAATAAACATGCATAGGATTAGATTGTAAGATCCGGAACACCATTACCTGTTTCTGCTCATGACCTCTGATGCTTGGTCTTCCTCCTAGCTGATCTTTGGGCCTGAATCACATGGTTAGTCCTAAGTTTCTTTTTTGTTGCTGCCCACAACTCTTATGACATCATAAGGACTAGAGATGTTGTGTCATTAGCCCATGGCAGAGGTTGGATCATGAACTCCTCATGAACTGACTCTTGTTTTTACAGTTTTATTTCTCCAACAAATTGGCAGGCAGTAGAAATAAAAATGGAGGTCTCCTTTTATTGTTGTTAAACAATTGTTGCTTAAGTGGAGAAGGGAACAACAGCATGCATTCTTTCCTGATCCTACTTTTGAGTCACCTAGTGTTTTACTTTATCTAAAGAATATTGATCTCAGAGCAAAGCTACAAGTGACACATTACATGTGATGGGTTCGCGCAGTTTTACCTGGGAAGTGTAGTTGGAGACTTCTTCCCCTCTCTGTTTTACTTCTGTATTTTTAAGAACAGATGGTGGAGTAGCAGCAGTGGCAGCGTCAGCAGCTCCTTCTGCCACTGCTTGTCGCCTGAAAGCTTCAGGCTCTGTTTGCAGCTGCTGCTCTCTCTCAGGGCACCCTGTGCCTGGCAGCCTGCCTGCCCCCGGGAAGCTGCTCCAGAGAAAGCCGCCACGTCAGCAAAGCTCCAGCTGCAGCGACAGCAGAAGGATCTGCTGCTGCTCTAACGTGCCCTTCCCCTGCTCCCGAGCACCTATAGGGCATGTTAGACCAGCAGCAGATCCCTCTGCTGTTGCTGCAGCTGGAGCTTTGCCGACGTGGCGGCTTTCTCTGGAGCAGCTCCCTGGAGGAAGGCAGCCCGCCAAAGTATAAATGAAGTAAAATAAGTTAAAATACTTGTACAGCAATGGTGGAACAGCTGCAGGTATTCCTGGAGAATTCCTTGGTCCTGGATCCATTTCAGTCTGTTTTCCGCCCTGGCCATGAGATGGAGATGACATTGGTTGCCCTCACGGATGATCTCCGCAGACATCTGGATCAAGGCAGGTCGGCGCTGATGATTTTACTGGATTTTACTGCAGTGTTCAACACGGTTGATTATGAGCTCTTGACCCATCACCTCACCAATGTGGGGATTTGTGGGACAGCCTTACAGTGGCTACTCTCTTTTCTCCAAGATCAGGGACAGAGGGAGGCACTGGGGGAGCAGTTGTCATCACGTCACCCACTGCTGTGTGGTGTCCCTCAAGGAGCGGTACTCTCCCCGATGTTATTTAACATTTACATGTGTCCCCTTGCCCAGCTAGTGCAGTTTTGGTTTGGGTTGTCCTCAATATGCAGATGACATCCAACTTTATCTGCTGATGGACGGCCAGCCAGATAGTGCCACAGATGATCTGGCCAGGGCTTTGAAGGCTGTGACTGGATGGTTAAAGCAGAGCAGACTGAAATGAATCCAATGAAGACGAGTTCCTGCATCTGGGTCGTTGGCTGTCGAGTACAGGGATCCAGCTCCTATCTCTCAGTGGGGCGCCACTTGCACCTGCTTCATCGGTAAGGAGTCTGGATGTGGTCTTGAATGCCTCCTTATCAGAGGAGGCCCAGATCATAGTAGATCGGCATTTTACTATCTTCATCAGGTCAGGCAGCTTACCCCCTACCTTTTGTCCCACAATCTAGGAACAGTGATCCATGCAATGGTCACCTCCAGGTTGGACTACTGTAACTCATTTTATGCTGGGTTGCCCTTAGGCCTGCTCCAAAAGTTACAACTGGACCAGAACGCAGCAGCGTGTCTTTTGACTGGGTCTGCGTTCCGGTCATATGTGATACCGGTTCTGCGCCAGCTGCACTGACTTCCAGTGGAGTTCTGGATCAGGTTCAAGGTTTGGTTCTGACCTTTCAAGCCCTTAGGGGACTAAGACCAGCATACCTGTGGGACACCTCTCCCCCTATATTCCCCGGAGAGCACTCTGCTCTGCAGGAAAACATCTACTGATGGTCCTTGGTCTAAGGAGGTTCATTTTGCCTCTTCCAGGACCCAGACCTTTTCAGCCTTGGCCCCAACCTTGTGGAACTCTCTGTCTGAGACAACCTGGACCCAGTGGGATTTATTATCATTCTGCCAGGCCTGCAAGACAGATGTTCTGCCAGGCCTTTGGTGGTTGAGGTGAGCAGACCTCATCCCTGATCTCCCACCGGAGAGGGGGAGTATCCCCTCCCAGCTTCTGTTTTTATTTGTTGTTTACCAACCCACCATGGGTCCAAATGATTACATGCAGGATTGTGCAATATGTGCTGCTGAGGGTTGGTTGTGCAATTGCAACTGCTCTTTAATGCTACCAGTTTTAATTGTCCATATTGTCTATATTGTATATCGTATGTGTTTTAACTGGATGTGATCTGCTCTGAGCCTGCTTGCGGTGAGAGCAGACTACAAATAGAATTATTATTATTATTATTATTATTAATATTATTAATATTAATAATAATACCCCACCAAGGGTGCCATCTTGCAGTGGTGGTGGGGCTTGTGTGTTCCAATGAGGCTGAGAATGAAGGAAAAGGCAATGAGCCAGGAAATTACCGCCCAATCACATGCCTTCCAACAACATTCAAACTTTTCACAAGGATATTAAAAACATCAGTATATGATTATTGAATGGAAAACAGTATGTACCCTATTGAACAGAAAGGCAATTTTAAGAGGCACTAAAGATCAACTGCTAATAGACAAAATGATACTGAAAAATTCAAGAAGAAAGACGAATTTGAATATGGCATGGATTGACTGCAAACAAGCATTTGATTCACTGCCACACAGTTGATTTAATACCTGCCTGGAAATTTTTGGAATTAGTGAAAACATCAATCTGTTCCTTAAGGAAAATATGTGAAAATGGAAAACCATGTTACTGGCCTGTGGTGGAGAAATTGGGGACGTTTGTATCAAAAGAGGTATATTTCAAGGGGACACCTTGTTGCCTTTATTATTCAGCATCTCATTAATCCCCTTGACAATGATCCTAGAGAAAACAAAAATGAATTATTATATTTCTGATCAGGCTGGGAAAATAAACCCTCTCCTGTACATGGATGATTTGAAATTGTATGCAAAGTGTCCCACTGAGCTTGAATCATTGCTTAATACAATGAAAATGTACAGTGATGATATTCAAATGAAATTTGGCTTAGACAAATGTGCAGTACTCTCCATGCAGCAGTGAAAAGTAAAAAAATATTGATGGAATAGAACTTGAAAATGGCAACATTATGGGATCATTATCAAACAATGAAAATTATAAATATCTTGGAATATTAGAATCAGATAACATCCTGCATGTGAAAGTAGAAGAACTGACATGGAAAGAATATATCAAGAGAGTACGAAAAATTCTGAAATCAAAATTAAATGGTGGAAATACAATCAAGGCCATAAATACATGGGCAATTCCAGTGATCATATTTCCAGCTGGAATAATAGATTGGACACAAAGCGATTTAGAAAAATTGGATTGAAAAACATAAAAACTAATGAACATGTATCATCACTCTTTACATCCAAAAAGTGATGTTTACAGGCTATATTTACCACAAAAAATTGGTGGAAGAGGACTGTTACATCAGGTAGTGGAAGAAGAAAAGAGAGACCTGAATGATTACATCAGCAGAAGTCCAGAAAATTACTTCAGGCTGTGAAAACAGAGGATATAGTAAAAACAACTGAAACAAAGGCTGAATACAAGAAGAAACAGTTTGAGAATAGATTAAATGGATGGAAGTGCAAACTCTTACATGGGCAACATCTAAAAAATATTGAAAGAAAAAGTGACAGCCTAACTTGGGCATGGTTGAAGATAGGTACAATCAAGAAAGAAACTGAAGGTCTGATCTTCGCAGCACAAGAACAAGCATTACAACGAATGTTATGAAAGCCAAAATTCAGAAAATCAGTGAAAATCCAAAATGTCAACTTTACCAGGAGAAAGATTAAACTGTGCCCTTCCTTATCTCTGAATGGAGCAAAATTGCACAGACGGACTACAAAGCTGATTGTTGTTGGGGGTTTTCCGGGCTGTCTTGCCGTGGTCTTGGCATTGTAGTTCCTGACGTTTCGCCAGCAGCTGTGGCTGGCATCTTCAGAGGTGTAGCACCAAAAGACAGAGATCTCTCAGAGAGATCTCTGTCTTTTGGTGCTACACCTCTGAAGATGCCAGCCACAGCTGCTGGCGAAACGTCAGGAACTACAATGCCAAGACCACGGCAAGACAGCCCGGAAAACCCCCAACAACCATCGTTCTCCGGCCGTGAAAGCCTTCGACAATACATACAAAGCTGATTCATTGGTCATTGTGTTAAAAGTATAACTTGCCAGTATCAAAGAATTCATGGGAACACCAGGTGGAAAAGGTGCTAGAAAATGAACTAGTCAAGATCTTGTGGGATTTCAGAATTCAAACTGATCAGCACCTTGAACACCAGACTTAACAGTCGTGGAAAATCGAAAAGTCTGGATAATTGACATTGCAATTCCTGGGGATGTCAGAGGCGAAGAAAAAGAACAAGAAAGAATGATTAAATATAGAGATCTGGCAATAGAAACCACCCAACTATGGAAGAAGAATGCAACAGTAGTCCTCATTGTCATCGGGGCACTTGGAACCATCTCGAAAAACTTTGCAATTCATATGGAAAAACTGTAGCTTTCTGACATAACACCTACAGAACTGCAAAAGATAGCACTACTTGGAACAGTGTACATATTATGCCGATATCTAGTTGATACTTAGGTCTCTGGAGGAATTTTGTATCAGTTTAGCAAGGCCAATCAATAATAACATGTGACCTCTGCTTATTGTTGATTGTGTTTCAGATAATTTGAATATAATAATAATAAAAGGTAAGTGCTGCAGATAGGATTATATATGAATAAAAAGAAAAGTAAGTAGTGGGATATAATTGTCCCAGAAAGTGTTTGCAAATCAGAAAGTGTTTGTTGTCAGACCTGGAAGCTAACATTGGAATGTTGTTGTTTTCTTAGCAAGAGGGTTGCTTAAGTGCAACAGCAAACTGGCTTAGCAGCAAGCTGGCTAAGAATCTTGCTTGCTCCATTACTCCCCCCCCCCCCAAAAAAAGAACTTGACCAGAGACTAGGCATTTTAACTTTTGCAAACTGACATGTGCCATGTATGAAAAGAAGTGTTCAAATGTTTTATCAAAATTAATTATTAATTAAGGAGTGTGGACACTGTGTCACCAAGTATGTACTCATTTAATTATTTTAATAACAACAACATTCAATTTATATACTGCTGTTGAGGACAACTTAACACCCACTCAAAGCGGTTTACAAGGTATGTTGTTGTTATCCCCACAACAACAATCACTCTGTGAAGTGGGTGGGCTCTGAGAGAGCTGTGACTGACTCAAGGTCACCTAGCTGGCTTCAAGCAGAGGAGTGGGGAATCAAACCCAGTTCTCCAGATTAGAGCCCTGCAACTCTTAACCACTAAACCAAATTGTCAAGATCTGTGTATTTATATATTTTGCAAAAGTATATCTTTTTTAAAATTTTATTTTTTGTTTTTATTGTGAAAAAGTTAAAAGATAGGGCAAAAGAAAGGAAAACATAACAAAAAGACAACTACAAAGAGCCAAGAATGGCCTATGTTACAGTCTACATAGTAAAAACAGTAGAGAAACATAATAGGCATATTATTAACCCATTACAGTTTTTCCCCTACAACAAATATACTTTTGCACATATTTTGCAAAGGTATATCATGATATAAATAATATTTTATAGTTTTCTATTAAAGGTATAGGTAGTCCCCTGTGCAAGCACCAAGTCATTCCTGACACATGGGGGGACATCACATCACATTTTCTTGGCAGACTTTTGTTACGAGGTGGTTTGCCATTGCCTTCCCCTGCCATCTACACGTGCATATATTTTTGTAGTTACATTTGCAAACATTTCTTCCAGATACAGTCCTGCATACTGTGACTTGTTCTCCAGCAAGGAACATACCATTTTCAAATGTGCTTTTCTTTTCTTTTTTTTAAACTAAATTATGTATGACAGTAGAAGAAAGCCTGAAATGTACTGGGGAAGTATATGATAAGGACTCTGAAACAGAGACTGAGTAATCTGGAGGTCTGGTCAGGGCTTCCATTTAACAGCAGGTGGGGCTATAGTGCCTTGCACAGTTCCCTGTCTGTTTCTTATGTGGCTACTTCCTAACTTCACTGGTTTAATAATCCAAATATGTGCATCTTTTCTCTGCTTCTTTGGTTTCTGCAAAACCAGTCCTTGGAAAAACAAAAGAAAATTCCCAATCCTTGGAAAATTGTTTGGGAAATAAAGTAAAATCATGCATACGATTGCTGGTGTTGTTTTTTTTAAATAGATTCACAATGCCATCCTAAGCAGAGTTACACCCTTTTAAGCAAAATAGTAAGGAGTCCAGTAGCACCTTTAAGACTAACCAACTTTATTGTAGCATAAGCTTTCGAGAACGACAGTTCTCTTCATCAGATGCGGTTCTCGAAAGTTTATGCTACAATAAAGTTGGTTAGTCTTAAAGATACTACTGGACTCTACTATTTTACAACTACAGACTGACACAGCTGACTCCTCTGGATCTATGACCCTTTTAAGCACACTCCTTTTAATGGATTTGGAAAGGTGTATCTCTCTTTAGGATGCCACTGCCAGAGGATCAGGCCTCCAGCTGGTGAAGAAAAGACAATGGGAATATTTGCTTCTAATAGCCACGTTTTATAAAAACTGCAGGTTTCAGTCTATAATCCCAGTTGTGCAAATTGCATGCTATTATAGATTATCAAAGTGCAGATGTCCTGTTCTAATGTTAATTTGTTTTTATTTTCTGAAGGTAGGATGGTACAATGCAGTCCTTCCTTCAGTTTTTCATTTGTCATACTCGGATAACACACTGGCATTTGTGGTACTCAGTATCCCTGCCATGTTTGACAAAGCCTTCAAACCTTTCTTGAAGAGTCAGCCACTGGAAAAGATTCTTGACCCTGTGGATCAGTGCATTTCCCATCACCTTTCACTGGTTAGGGAGGTAAGAGTTCTTAACACAAAGTCTCCTCTTGTCATTCCCACCTGATTTGTAACAAATAAAAGACTACTTTAGACAATATGTAATTAACTTATGGAATGCCATTTTTAAATAGCTTGGTCTTGTGTTATTTATTTTGTTGTTATATTTTATTGTTTTAATTCTAAGCTGCCTCAAGAAATAAATGCATGTGGTAAGAGCATATTACAGTCCTGCTGTAATAGACAACAGGTTAATCTAGTCTTGCATCCTGTTTCCAAGAGTACCCAACCAAACGCTTCCAGAAAGCTCATAAGCAAGGCATGATAGCAACAGTTTTTCAGGGTTCCCCCCTCCCCCATTAATATCTTCAGAAGTCCGCTGCCTGTGACCAAGGAAGTTCTGATTAAAAAGCCTTGGCAGACTTGTCTTCCATGACTTTGTCTGTTTGCCCTTTGAAAACCAGCAAGCCAATGACAATTACCAACTTGTAGCACGGAATTCCATAAATTATTTATGTTTTGTACTAAGAAGTAACTTCTTTTTGTCTGTTGTGAATCTAGTGCTGATCTATTTTATTGAATGCCTGCAAGCTGTAGTTCTATGAGAGTGGAATTTCTCTCTTACTTTCTCCACATCATGCCTGTCTTTATAAATCTCGGTCATGCTTTCCCCTCTCCCATCATCTTTTTTTCTGACCTAAAGGCCCTAAGTACGTTAGCCTTTTTTCACAGAGAAGATGCTCTGTCCTATTTATTTGTTTATTTATTGCAGAAGTCACTGACTGTATTTAGGGCTTCCGGGGGTGGGGGCACAGTGGTCAAGAGCCTTTCTACAAATTACTGAGCTGGTAGACCTCAAACTGCAGAGAAGGGGTCATGTTTTAATATGTTCCCTGACATTTAAAGAACAAATGATCTTGTGTGCAGTAAACTAGCACACAAACTAGCTCGTAGGATAAGGTTTAGCATAGTCCTCTCTGTGGTATGCTAGGTCACAACATGCAGGGAGCTTTATACTCGAAGAAGTGTTTTAAAAATGACAGCCACCCCTGCAGTCTAAAGGCAGAATGTGAGGGTACCTGAGAGCATTACACCCCCTGAAAAAATGTATCTTGCTTGTCAGCCCTGATGGAGACTCTTTCTTCCAGAGCCTCGCTGACCGTCAGGTGGAGATTATGTATGATTATGAGATGCTGCCCAATCGGAAGCCCCGGTTCTTGGCCCAAACTGCAGCACATGTAGCTGGTGCTGCATACTACTACCAGAGGAAAGATGTGCAACAAGATCCTTGGGGAGAGAAGGTGAGCTTCAAATCAGAGAATGCAATGCGACCACCAGTAGTGTGTATTTAATAGAAGTAGATAGACATAACTTTTATTTTCACACATTGAAAGAATTTGGTATGTTTTGTAAATGTTGTTTGTAACTATCTTCTCCTTTCTGTTTGTGGCACACAGTAATCATGGTTGAATATACTCCTTGCATGTGCACAACACAGATTCATGTTTTGGAGATGCCCGTTCTTCATTCTAGGGGATTGACATGGCTATATTTTCCCCAATAAAGCCAGGGTCAAATAAGAGCAAACTATAATTTCTTTGATAAACAGTATCTGAAATCAAAGATGGAGAGACAAACATTGCTTAGCTTTGCTCCTTGCTCATCCTCTCCTGTTGTTTAGTGCCGTTTCCTAAGGAAGCTGTTGTCAGTTGGCAGCACTGCTGGAGAAAAGGAGCATTACAGGACTTGGCAATGAAGATCTACCGATCTCTGGGCAAAGCTCCATAGACACCATCCCCACCTCTGTTTTCTGCCTAGCCAAACCCACTCTTCTATAGCTCTTCAGGAAATAGTCATTTAGCAGGCCTGCAGAAAATACGGTCCTTTGATGGTATTTGAACTAGTTGTGTATAGTGTAGTGTGAACATGTGTCACTTTTTCTTAGTTTGGTCTCTCTTATTTACCAGACCATTACATTTTTTACATTATGAGCCCTTTGGGGACAGAAGTATTTACATTTGGAAAAAAGCGCTGTAAGCCAATCTGAATCTACTGAATACAGTGGGATATACATTTTTTTTAAAATTCACTCATTAGGATAAATAGTCTATAGCTGCAATTCCATGCACACTTAATTTGGGAATAAACCCCATTGAATTTGGTGAGTTTTTTCCCAAGTAAACATTCTTAGGATCAGGCTGAAATGTAGCAGATTGCTCTTTGTTTCACTGTATTATACCATCAGATACCTAATGCTGTAGGCAGACGGTTGAAGGCAGTGTGAACAAGGAATAGCTGCTCATGGGGTGTACGCTCTTCCCCTCTGGTAAACAGGCTTTGTATTAATTGAAAAAATTGTTTAAGCAGAGGCAAGAGTAGGACAAGATATTTTGTGCGAAGTGATGCCTCAAATCACCAGCACCTTTTTTCAAAGCTGTTTTGTTACCACTTGACTAAAGGCAGAACTGCCATGGCCTGAAGTATGGAACAAATAGAGTTGGCCCCCAGCCCAAATTTTGTTAGTAAGAGATGGCACACTTGGATATCTTGGAAGGAATCCTACTAAACGTTTGAGTTACAATTGCGGGTTTTTTCCCTTCCATACTGCAAAGCACTCAATATCTTTCTTCTTTCTCCCAAGTTTAAA
This sequence comes from Eublepharis macularius, assembly GCF_028583425.1. Lineage (NCBI taxonomy): Eukaryota > Metazoa > Chordata > Lepidosauria > Squamata > Eublepharidae > Eublepharis > Eublepharis macularius. The sequence goes on along the minus strand of NC_072794.1, from coordinate 97,772,264 downwards.
GTGCCAAAAGAGCTTTAACTCCATACCTTCAATCTGCTTTTTTTTCTCTCTAGAAGATTTATGGTGTCTGCATTCATCCCTATTATGGAGGCTGGTTTGCCATCCGGGCACTCTTGCTTTTCCCAGATGTTGAAGTATCCTTCTTGCAGCAGAATCCCCCTATTGATTGTGTGAGGACAGAAGAAGAGAAAATAGAACTGCTGGATAAGTTCAATTTCCACTGGCAGGACTGGCGCTATCGGGACATTATTGAAGTGAAGGAGAAGTACTCAGAAGAGCAGAAAACATACTTTGCAGCTCCTCCAGCTGAACGGTTAAAACTGCTGGGGCTTCAAGGAGGATTACAGAGGAATGCAATGCACTGATTAACTGTTTTCACTGTGCAAAAGGCATACGAGGCCTACTTCACTGTGCCTACTTCACAAAGATGGACCACAACAACAACTTGTTGATTTAGTCTGGCAACCTGATTCTCTATTGTAGGAGGAGAACTGAATTCTAGAATGGGGTCAAGCCTAGGTTATAAGAGGGATGGTTAAAATGCTCCTCATGTTATAATATAGGTTAGCAATTGATCTGCCAACCTTGCTCTCAGTTAGGCAGGAATTAGTTTCACTTGAAACCTGTAAATCGATACTTGGTAACACTACATTTTGAATTTTAATATGATATTATTTTAAGATTGGTCGGAGAACTTATTTTTTGTTGTTTACTTTAATTGTAGTGAGGGAGTGTGCTTTGTTTTATGATGGGTAGCTGAAATGTGAAATCATTTGCCTTTTGTATGAGCTCAGGAAAGACATCTTTGTACATGAAGGTAGCACTTTTTGTATCCCTGTAGGAGAAATTCTCCCAGAAGCAAAAGATTTTGAAGGATATTGCCTAGTCCCTTTCATGGAGTCAAAAGAAATTTCAGATACCACCTCTACCATTGTATATTCATGCATGCTCTGTGACTGTGAAATTCTTTCATTTGTTCCATTGAACTTTCCTCCCCTTTTTCTTTCTATTCCTGTGCAAAGCATGGTCATACAGCCTAACCTAACTGGTGGGAGAGGTGTAATGGGGTTGTAAAAAAAGTAAAACCGAAGGAAGTAAAAAGCTCGTACTATTTATCTTAAAAATCTTGTGTGCAACTTGTGCTTCATTGCAAACACTTTGGTGAAAGTACATGTCACTGAAGTAGAGAGTTGGAAAAGAAACCATTCCTACACAGAGCTGAATTCTCTAGTGTGACATAAGGGGGCGGGGGGAGTTATACCCAATGCTGCCCTCTCAAGTGTTTATATATATATTTTTCAAACAGCCCAGCCTACTTGTTCCTGCTCCCCCTATCCACGTTTCCTATTGTCTTATTCTCATTACTATACAAAGCAATCTGCTCTTGTGCTCAAGCATTGCTTTTTAATATTCTAACTCAGTTTTCCTTTATGTCTTATTGGCATAGAAAGGAGGGACGGTGACTCATTAGTCCACTATGGGACTTTCCCATAGCTTTCCCTTGCTGCAGGATATTTAATTCTACTGATGAAGTCAACTCTCTTTGCAGTAATTGATACCATTCCCATAATATTCTTAAGGTACCCAGGAGACACAGTGAACCTTCCATGGTGCTTGCTGAGGCTGGAAGGAATGAAATATGGGTGCAAGGTGCCGCCCCTCTGGCTCCGCCCTCCGCAGTGATGCCTGCCGCCCCTGGGTGGGTGGTTCCCGCGGCCTCAGACTTGGCAGTGGGGGGAGGGGGTTGCATCACCTGGTCCTCCCACCCCCATGCCAGCTGGTCAGTGGCTCTCTGCCCTCTCTCTCTTGCCTCCAGCCTTCTCCCCGGCCTCATTGGGATACCCCCCTTTTAAGGCATCCTTTTGCCCTCCCTTCTCCCTTGGCCGCCAATCGGCTGCTGGCTCCCTCGTCCCTTCTGGCTTCCCCTTCCTCCACCTGTGCTCCTTGCCCCCTGGCTGGCCTGGCTCCTGCCCATCACTGGAGCCCTTCCCCCACCCCCAGGCCCTGTAGCCAATCGCCGCTGGCAGTTTCAGCAGCTGGCCTCCCTCCTTCCCCGGCTGCTCCGCCTGCCTTCCCGGTTGGGCGTGGCCCGTCCTGGGCATCTGCGCTGGCCGTTCCTCCTTGCCCAGCCTGAGCGGCCTCAGGCCCCCCCCTGGGGTCGGGCCGCTGCTGAGGGGTCTCTTTGTGGACCTGGGACATGTAGTCGGCATTGGCATGCTGGCCTCCTGGTCAGTGCTGGATCGTGAAGCTGAAGGGGAACAAGGAAAGATACCACCTGAGTATGCGGGCATTGTGGTCCTTCATCCGGGTCATCCAGAGGAGGGGGGCATGGTCTGTTATGAGGGTGAAGTGATTATTGGCCAGGTAGAATTGCAAGGCCCCAACAGCCCATTTCACCGCAAGGGCCTCCTTTTCAACTGTGGCATACTTGACTTCGACCGGCTGCAGCTTCCTGCTGATAAAGAGGACTGGGTGCTCTTTTCCTCCCACCTCCTGCGACAGGACCGCCCCCAGCCCCGCATCGGATGTGTCAGTATGCACAATGAAGGGATGGTCAAAGTCCGGGTTGCGGAGAACGGGCGACTGGCACAATGCACGTCGAAGGGTCCCGAAGGCTTGTTCCCACTTGGGGGGGGGGTTCCACTGGATGCGGGTTGGCTGGTCCTTTTTGAGGCAGTCAGACAAGGGGCCCGCCTCGCTCGCAAAGTGCGGGATGAACTTACTATAGTACCCCACCAGTTCTAAGAACCGGCACATCTGCCGCTTGGTGCAGGGCCGGGGGCACTACTTCAGGGTTGTCACCTTCTCTGGTACGGGTTGGAGTTCCCCTCGGCCCACCCAGTAGCCTAGGTAGGTCAGCTCCTGGAACCCAACCCGGCTTTTCTGGGGGTTGGCCCGCAGTCCTGCTTCTCCCAGTGCCTGGAGGACCGTATCCAGGTGGGTCAGGTGAGTTTCCCAATCTGAGCTAAAGATGATTATATCATCTATGTAGGCGTGGGGGAAGTCCTGGCAGTGGGCCAGCACCCAGTTGACCAGCCTTTGGAAGGTGGCAGCTGCCCCATGGAGGCCGAAGGCCATTACTTTAAACTGGAACAACCCTTGGGGGGTGGCAAACGCTGTCTTCTCCCGGTCCACCAGGGCCATCGGCACCTGCCAGTACCCCTTTATGAGGTCTAGGGCTGACAGGAACCGGGCGGTGCCCAACTGATCGATCAGGATGTCGGCCCGGGGCATGGGAATAGGCATTGAACGTTGCGATTGTGTTGACTTGCCAGTAGTCAATGCAGAATCTCACAGACCCGTCGGGCTTGGCGACCAGCATGATGGGACTCCTCCAGGCGTTTTGCGAGGGCTCGATGATGTCCAGCTTGAGCATCTCCTTGACCTCCTGGGCCACCACTTCCCATCGCTTTTGCAGCAGGGGCCTCCAGGGGGTGCAGGCCACCTGTCCTGGGGTGTTGATGGTGTGAGCCAACAGTTGAGTACGCGAGAAGACGTGTGGGTGCCACCGCAGCATCTCTTGAATTTGGGCCTTGTGAGCCGCGGACAGTTCCTCATCCAGTTGTGGGTCCTCCTGACCCCCGGGGTCACTCATCCAGGGCAACACGCCTTCTGATATCTCCAGGGGCTCTTCTGCCAGCTCGCATAGGAGTGGGGAGGGGTCCTGCCAGGCCTTGAGGTCATGGGTGAGGTCCGCACTGTACCTCGTACGACAGGGACCCCAGGACCCTTGTCACCGGGAATGGGCTGCGCCAGGGATCCCCCAGGCTGGGGGCCATCACTCGTTGGTGGACCAAGACAGTAATGTAGGAGTTTGCAGGGTTCCTGTGGCATTATCTCTGTTTGCATATGATTGCAGTACTAAACATACTCACTAAGAAGCGAGTGCTGTTTAATTCAGTGGGACATTCTTGCTTCAAGCAAAGCAATGAGTGGCTGGAGCCACTACCTCAATTAACCAATTTTGCCTTCTTCGTATTCTCTTTGTTGCTTAGTTGTATCTTCTAAAACTATGTAGTTCTAGCTCTGTGGTTGGAGGCTACATCTCTATGGATCTCCCTAGTTTTATGAAGAGTTTCCTTGGCAGAGTGGATGTTCTTGGAGGGACCAGTAATAGTGCAGAAGATGTCTGTGTGATACTGCCTGAGATTTTGCAGGTTTTTTTCACTTCTCTCTACATTTATTACCCCGAATAGCCCTTTAATCCTTTCTCCATATTCATTGTACGTAAAGTTAAATGTTATTACCTGCCCAGTATTTCCAACATACTAAATGTGCTTCTCTTGCTATCGATATGCATATGCAAAAAAACATGGATAGTTTGTGTGCTTCTATAAAAAAAACAGGCTGTTTTAAATGCATTTATATCAGATTCTGAGCAGATTGATGGCCATGCAGGAAGACCGGTTTACAACCACATCCCAGCCTACCTGCACTCATTCATACATGGTCTGAGCCTTATTCTTGTCTCTAAGCAAATAGTTCCTATTAGCAGCCGTGTGGGCTTTAGAGCTCCTTCCCTTGAGTTATGCATTGCAAACCTGGATTGAAATTAGCATATAAGAATCTGGACAACAAGGATAAAGTTGCACACCACTAGGAAGCTTAGAACCATCTTCACATGTGGGGTGGGGCGGGGGTTGCCGGCAGCTGTTTGGCTACATGGGATTTAAAGCCATCTGCATTAAGCCTCAAATTAGGTGCTTAATCCCTACTTGCTGGCACCATAAACAGCAGAGATTGGAAGGCCATCTCTGAAAGTTTGTATCTGAAGTCTGCCGGGCTATTGCTAATTTCTAAATCTCCATAGCCTCCTTTCTCTATATATATTCCCTTTGGAGTTTACCAGTTGAGGTTGATTGAGTGCTGTGGAAGTGTTAAGATAATTCACTATTGGACATCCAATGACTAAAAGAGGAATTCTGCATGAGGCAAAAGCAGCCTTCAGCTATTCCGTTTGGCAGGTGTTAGTGTTTCAAGCAGCTTTTAGGTTGTAGCAGCAAGCCATCTCCTGATTCATTCTATATATTGTGGTTAGCTCTTGAGCTGATCAGTACTAGCCACCTGTGCCCATGTAAGGCACTGATTAATTCTTTCTCTCTGGGTGAGGATTTGTGGCCTGCTCCCCTTCCCCACTACTGAGCTGTGTGTAAGTGGTAGTATTTGCTGTATGGCAGAGGATATTGGTGCTCATTGGTTGTTTTACAGATGTTCTGTTGAGCTGAGGAAAGATAATAAATTGCAGCATTATAACTTTGCCACAGATGATGACTTTGCACAGAGGAGGTAAGTGGGAAAGCACCTGCTATAAAACCCAATCCCAGAATTAAACACACTCTGCAAACATGACATATGGGATAAATAACCCATATAAAGGCTGAATGGAAGGCATGATGGTGGAAAGTGCCCTTAAGTCACAGCCAGTTTATGGCAACCCTGTAGAGTTTTCAAGGCAAGAGGTGAACAGAGGTGGTTTGCCATTTCCTGCCACTGCAGGGACAACCCTGCTTAGCATCTGAGACCTGACCAGAACAACTACCCTGGGCCATCCAGGTCAGGGCATGGAAACGTAATGAGGAATGCACTTGGACTGAATTCTGAAGAACATCATTCTGAACTATTTTAGCTATGGAGAGAATGGGTACAGAAAGGCTTGAAATTATAATTAGGAGATGCAACCATTTGCATGGTGAAAGAGTGAATATTGTGATAAATTCATGCAATTGTTCATTTACATTACAACAGTTGGCTCCTGTCCTCCTGCAGTGTTAAAGATTTATATGTACTGGGGGAAAGTAGCAAGGTTTAAAGCTTCTTAAATCATGGGGCAATGTGGTGCATGTATCGAGTGTTGTTAACTTACACCTGGGCCTCTCCAGGGGACTATGTTTTTGTAACCTTTGTGGCTTCCCATGTGTAGAGAAAGATAGCTAGGGTTGCTGCCTTTAGCCAAGGCTGTTTTCTTAACAGCCTAGCAGGAGGTCAGTGGGAGCTTTCCTGACTCTCTCTTTTGTGTGCTTTACATTGTAGAATGCAATACCTGAGTTGCCTAAACAGACCAGGGAACAGTAAGTTCTAATATCAACACTAGAAGCCATGTATGCTGGAGGACAATGAGAGAAATTATTTTCTGTGTAGGTAATTCTAATTCCAAAATTATAACAAGCATGGAAATAAATGTATAGTACAGGTTCACAGGAAAATAGAATCAAATTACTAATACAAAAATGTCATTAAAAGGCCAATAATAATAAGCTAAAATAGTATTAATTTCCTGTTCCAAAAATGGATATGAGATTTCTTCTTCTTCCTCTTCCGTTGTAGGAAGAGGAAGGTACCTAGGAAAATCTGGAGAATTGCCAAGTCATATTGCTTTGAAATATCTAGAGGCAGCACCTGAGACCAAGAAAACAGCCAAATGAAAATGTACAGATGGAGATAAGAGTATAGGTTTGAATTCCCCTTATGCTAGATGCATCCCCAGTTAGATGTGTGGGGGATAATGCAGGTCTGGTGGAATTCATAGAGGAATATTTTATTGGTAAAGGTATAAAATCATGGTAGACTCTGTCTCCACTGCAGGTTTCCCATGGTTGGATAAAACATGCTGCACGGTTTTCTTCATTTACTTTGGTCTCTGAATGTGATGTTTGTGCTCATCATTTTTTCTTCTTCTCTTGTTGCAAAAGATGGGCCTGCACAGGTTTTTTTTTTAAAGGATTAGGATGTATAGAAAGGCAGCATTTATCACTTAACACCACACTGAACTCTGGAGCTTGCTTGAATTGATGAAGTGAGGGTAGGAGCCATTCTGGAAAGTTAATTTGAAACATTCTGTTTACTCATAGTTTTTGTTTGATTTATTCATGCTCTTTCGGGCTGGCAAAAATTATCTCCATGTTATTTTAGAATTTCTAATTAACCAGAGTGAATGTTAATGATGAGGGGCCAATACAGTTCGCCTGGGGCTCCTATTTTGCTTAACTCAGCAATGCTTCCAGCCAAAGCCAGCTGGGCCAGCAGCCTGCTCTCCTGGGTCAATGAGTAACTTTCTGGATCTCAACCCTCTTATTAGCATTTCCTTCTGAGGGGAGGAAGAGGCAGTAACTCCTACAAGATCCAAGGCTTCTTCCAGCAGTATCTTAATACTTGTCAGCACATAAAATCATTGCTTGGCCCCTAGTGCCAGTATATTTGTAACAGAAAGATGAAGTAATGTGTTGGATTAATCCTCTTCCAAGATGTCTGTGTGGGATGTTCAGCACTTTGCTTACCATGTGGGTACCAGGTTTGAAAGAAAATTGAGTCTGTGTAGATTTCAAGTGATGTTAGCTGAAACTTCAAAGGCAAACAGTTACTTTTAGTTCATTTGTAGAATGATAGAAGCTGTGAAAAAATACAGCTTGATTGCAGACTGAAAGCTAAAGTCAGAGATTAATCTGAAAGATGGGCATCATTTATCCTTTGAGGCACCATTCCTCAGAGTTAGGCCAAGCAGCTGAGCTTTTGGGATCTGCACTTTGAGTCCTGCAGTACAAGAGAAAAGGGTATCTAGAGCCTCTGGGTTTGCAGATTTCAGTGGCCTAGAACATTATACATCCTATCACAATTCCAATCCTTGCTTTAAATTGCACATTAACCAAATTCTTACCTCTTCTTGATTATTAAATACGTCTTTATTATTAAATATGTACAAAGAAGACAACAAAAAAATGGAACCAAATCTTAGTTTTTTATTGTTTATTTTATGTATTTATACCCCTCATAGGGGTATAAATACCTCTCCCTCATAGGGACCCAACCTAGCTGACATCATCATTCATCTCTGTAGGTAAGGCTGAGGGAAAGTACCCAGAGAGTGCATATTGCAGTCTGATACTCTAGGAGCCAAAACACACGTTAAGAAAAACCTAGGTTCAGCACGTGTTCTCTTACCTCAAGGTTTGCCGGGATCTGTAGGAGTCCTGGAAGCTTAAAGTAGGTGTCCTGGAAGCTTAAAGATCTGTAGGGGTCCTGGAAGCTTAAAGTCCTGGAAGCTTAAAGGATCTGTAAGCGTCCTGGAAGCTTAAAGGCGTCCTGGAAGCTTAAAGCTTAAAATACAGGCGCCTGTATTTCCCTTTCCCTTTCTGCTGCTCTGTAAATGCTAAACTTTAAGCTTCCAGGACGCCTACAGATCCCAGCAAACCTTGAGGTAAGAGAACACGTGCTGAACCTAGGTTTTTCTTAACGTGTGTTTTGGCTCTAGGCAATCTAGAAATTTTACTTCTTGACATTCTGCTTCAGACTGTTGTGGGGGAAAAGAAATTACCTTGTTAGCATGATTCTACATAGTCCACTGTGAAATAGCTATCTCAGTCCACAACAATTGAATGAAGATTTTGAGATGCATCTTTAATGTTTCTATTGGAACTGACCTTTGCACTCCTTTCTTCCTTCCCACCACAAAAGGGACCAGAAATACAAAAGAGCATTAATTAAAATGAAAGCTATTTAATATCACTGCAGGGAAATGAAACAAAGCCCCCACCTGGAACACCCAGCAACAAACAGTGGATTGGTTAGTTTTTTGTTCTTTTTCAATTTGACACCAAACAGTTACATAGAACACACAATGTGGAAGCAGACAGTTTTCAAATATATAGGAACATAATAAATTTTATACAGTTCAGTTGATCTTCTTGGCCACCATAAAAGAACTCACTATAAAATTATTACAAATGTGAGCACCATTGAATGGGCACTTCTCTCAGCATGACTACTCCCTTTTATTGTGAACCTTGCTGGACAAGAAAACAAATACCCAAATTTTCCAGTCTAAAGCAGCATGACTTCAATGGATTTAGAAGGGTGTAACTGTTTAGGATTGCACTGAAAATTACCTGACAGTACTTATCCTGAAGAACGTCATCTTAAAAGTAAGGGTTGAGGATCTTATAAGCTGGTAGGTGAACAAACTAAAAAGAGTGGAGTTCAAACTTCGTACCATTGGGGTTCCCTCTTCTTCACTGATTTCAGGACAGTTATCAGATTTTGAGGACAAAGTCTAGGGATCCAGCTCACAGGTTCAATGTGTGTGGGGTGGGGGTCAGCAAAAGCTGAATGTATATGGAACGTTTTAAAATGAATTTAAGGTTATCCTCCCTGAGCCCGCTTGTGGGGAGGGCGGAATACAAATATGATATAAATAAATAAATGTGACCACATTTTAAGTGTGCATTAGGCATCTGTTCTAAAAGACCATTATGTCCTAACCACACCACTGAATGTAACCGTTGCACATCTGCCATAGGATTACTGCATGTTGTAGAGAAGTCTAAGGCTAGTTCTAAGGCACACTCATAGGGCCAAACTACACAAGACTCCAGACGTGTTCTTCATGTATTGGGTCCCGCAAAGTTCCCTGGGAGGGGTAGTCTTACAAAGAACAGCCACTCAATTAGATTCTCCACCAGAGAATCTCTCTTTCAAAAAGCCACTTGGCTTGGGTTTTCCTCCAGGAGTGGGGGAGGGAGAGCGTAACAAGAGGCAAGGAAAAAGCTGAGGCTTTTTGCAAGTGAGAGAAAAAATCCCTCCCATTGGATTCTCACTTCATTGTGATTGTCTAACCCAGCCATTCCTTCTCTCCTCCTTTCCTTCTCCCCTCCCCTCCCCTCTTTCCTCTTTTTTAAAATGTTAAGTCCATTGCAGGATTGATGAATTGCTGGTTTGAAAGCACCAAGGGGAAGTTCCCCTTTTATTCCTTTTGCAGAGAGCCCTTGCAACTGAAATTGACCAACCTTCATCAATTTCACTTCCTAGCTAAGTACAGGAGACTAGTCAATTTCACCCCAGCTAGGTGGTGAAATTGACAAAAGTCAATCAATTTCACTTGCACATGGGGTCTCTTAAAAAAGAAAAAAAAGGAAACTTCCCCTTGGTGCTTTCAAATCTAGGATTCATTGAACAGTTCTTGGTAAGACTATACTCCCCGGGAACCTTGCAGGACCTAACAAACACCCATGCATGTCGTGTAGTTTCCCTCATAGTTCATGTGAGGAGCCAGGCTAATTTGACAAATTATTTTGCATAGGAGAGTGTGTTCTAGAATACTCATCTTCAACACTGGCTTATGGGTTGGTAGAAGGTGGGTTGCATCAGTGGTACCACAACATTTTTTAAAAGATAAGTAAAGAGAGAATAAGGGTATGTCTACTAGTTCTTAAACATGTTCAGCGATTGTAGTTTCATCCAAAAAATCCAAGAAATTATAGTTTGGTATAAGAACTATGTAACATATTTCAGTCCCTCGTCCCTGGAACTCTTAATTTCCAGGATTTCCTAGGGCAAAGAAATAAATTAAACCAGAATGTCTGCAGTGTTGATATCATCCAAAAAAAGAGAGAGGGATAAGGATTCTCCGAAGGAAAAGGTCTAGCCATATACATTTCAAAACATACTTTCATGTTGCAGGCTCCAGTTATATGGAACATTCCTCTGAAGCTGCACAATTCAAGGGAAAACCAGTCATGGCTGGCACACCATTGACAGTCACATCATTGTTTCCGCTTATGTGCTCAGAGTTCTAAAGATACAGGGGCAAATCTATGAGGCCTTATGCTGCACTTCTAAATTCATGAGATGTACATTTCCTCACTGCGAGGGTTATATTCTTGGGTACAATCATGGTATGATATGATAGGATTCCAACTCACTTTGCAGACAATCTTCTGACATGGCTGTGGGGAAGGAGGGAGGGAGGGAGGATGCGGTTGTCTGTGGCTATCCCATGGAAGTGTTTTAACACCATCTCTTTTCCAGGGACAGGACCAACTCCTGGGTAATTACATCCAGTGTCTACTACTCCACCACCAGATGCTGCGCAGGTTCCCTCTTTGATTCAGCAGAATCTCACCAATTCATGCTGGTGATAACCTCTCTTCTGCTCAATTATATGTCTCCATGTGCATAATTTTTCCACTGAGATTGCTGGAACATTGTAGCCTCTACAGAAATAATTTAATATAAGCAATCAGGTTAACACATCTACAGACCTCCCATAGACCTCACTAGATCTTCCCATTCTTCACAATCCAGTTTAACATTAAAGACTTATTTCAGTCTTAGTGAACTTTCACATTTTAGGCATATTGTTTCCTTTAAGTTCTTTTTTTCATAATTCCTTTCCACCTTAAATTATTGGTGTTTTAACAGAATTGATTCCTTCCAGGGCAATCTTTAAACAAGGTTGGAAGCAGAGATTTGCACAAGATGAATAAATTCCTTATATAAATGCACAAAGAAAGGTCTCAGTTCTAGTTTTTGTCCCAGATGCCAGAGTGCATGGAAATCCATTACACCAGTTGTGGATGTGCCTTTTAGCCATTCTCCCAAGTGCATTGAAGTTGCTTATTGAATCCAAGACCAGCTCCTGTGCAGAATGTTTAAATGATGGAGCTCACATGGTCAATGGCCCACCTACCAACAAGGCAGGCTCATTTCAACATATTCCCAGCTATGTGAGAGCTGCTTATGAATAAATAGTTCCCACGTGGCTTGGAAAACATCTACAGAGTATCACAGAGACTGCAAGAATAAATACTTTGAATAAGAGGGCAGTTATTTGATCCCTGATAGATTAGCATGAAGCAGGTCTCATGATTACAATCAAAAGCCTGCAACAGATGCTTCTCAGATAGATGGGAAGAACCATCTGAGAAAACTCTCTCTATTTGGAAGCTCCCTTCTTAAATCTCATGATTCAGCACTTCTTATAAGCAGACTCTGTAATTGATTGCAATTAGCAGTTTCTCATTAAAAACACTCTATGTAGGTAGACTAGAGAAATTAACTTTTCAGGGTTGTAACATGGATGGACTTTTTTGCACACTTTACTTATTTCTGATTTTCCTAGCTGTCAATCCTCAAGCACTGAAATCAGTTTGGGTATGGTTCTTCTGCACATCTGCCCTCCTTTTGCATTTTCAGTTGTTGAGTTGGTTTATTTTGTTCTGTATGAGCCTTATGTAAACAGGATTCTCAAACAAGGGTGCTGTTGTCATAGATGGCATCACTGATGATGTCACAGCACCCACCTCTTTTAATTTTTTTGCACATGCTTTTATTAATAGAGCGATATAAGGGCTGATTTTTTTTAAAGTTTGAAAATGAACATATGGGGAAATCTTTGCATGGGAAAACCTAAACAAGGAGCAGCTCTGCCACCAATACCTAAGCCCTTGCCCTTCCAAACCAGAGATCCTGGCCAGGTTGACCAAGAGCCAGGAGGCTGAGTCTGGTACTGGTGGGGCAAATGGACCTCTGTTGGTATGGAATCTGGAACAACAGCTTTTCAAAGCCAGTTGCTTTTTCTAGCACCAGAAAGTAGCCACTCCCCTTCCCCTGGGTCACCAAGACTTTTGCAATTTTAAAGAAATAATTTCATATTGATTGATCAACCTACCACTGTAATAAAAGGTACAGCACGTTCTCTGAATTCTCAGCTTTAATTTTTTTAAGTAGTCTCTAGCCCCTTCCCTTGCAGAGATATAAGGGAAACGGCATATCTCTACAATGGAAGAGGTTAAAGACTTTTTAAAAAAATGAAATCTGGGCTTTCAGAGAACCTGCTGCACCTTTTATTACCATGGCAGGTTAATCTAGTAATATGAAATTGATGATTTAAAAAGGGTAAGACTCTAGTTCCTTTCCTTTCAGAGATACAAGGAAAAAGTCTCATCTCCACATTGGAAGGGGCTAGAGACTTCCTTTTTTGTTTAATGAAAGCTATGAATTCAGAGAACCTGCTACACTTATTACTGCAACAGTAGATTGCCTTCCAATACTGTGTGCACATGAGTCTTCCAACTCTTCTCTCCTCTAAATACATATATTTATTCACTGCATCCCGAATGCTTCTTCCCCTCCTCCACTTTGTCCACTTTATTTTCCAACACATTTGGAAAATCCTAAATTTTACATCCCTATAATATAATTGAATATTTATTTAGAACATTTTTATGCTGCCTTTCCCCCTAAATATGGTCCCCAATGCAACAAACATAAAAACAGTCAAAGACTGCAAATATTAAAACAGCATTTAAAATAATATATAAAATAACTCAAAAACATATAAACACACAACATCAAAATGGTTATTGGAGGTATGCCAAATTAAACAAATGTTCTTCACCCATTGGTAGAAAATGATGATAGAGGGAGACAGATGAATCTCTTTGGGGATAGAATTCCAAATAATATTAAATATATTAAAAATAATTATTTTCTACAATCTATAATGCAAAATTTTAATTACTAGTTTTCAGTTACAGATTTTGGAGCATGAAAATTTCCTACTGATTACTTCCACATAAATATTTGTTCTTTTATAAAACCCCATGTATATTTAAGGACATTTTCATGAGATAACAGCAGTAATAGTAATAATCATATCAAATATAAGTTTCATTAGCCATATATCTGTTTTGATCCAGTCAGATTTTAAACTTTATTTCATTTACATATTTTATCCCAGTTTTCATCAGAGAATTTCAAAGCAGTATACAAAGTAAATTTATTTAAATTTATTACCAGCTGAAACAAAAAAAAAGAACAAATAAAATATTGAAAAACGGGGATATGAAAGCAGCCCAGTCAGCATCATAAACTGAACATAGTTTCCAAAGACCATCTGAAGTAAATACCAGCCAGTATAATGCCAGTAGTGATGGGGCCAAAGAAAGAAGAGCTGCTTATTCATCATTTCAAACATGTCTTAGAGGGCTGTACTGCTTATTAATCTTGCCTAACATCAGCAATATCTCAGGGCCATTCCATGAGTTTTCTGAGCATAGTTTTAAAATGTTATCTGCCTGGGTGGTATTGTTAGTTAACATTAATTTTAAACATTTACATCTTTTAAAAGAGGATAAACAGGAGGGTATCCTTTTCTTCGACTGCATTTAATTCAAGGCTGTTAATCAACTGGGCTGCAAATTAATCATCAGTAGATATACTAAGAAAGTCCTTGAAGAGATGAAGGACAATTTCATTATGCTTGGCAATACAGCAGACAATAGACTTATTCAGCAATTTGATACTACAATCTTCTCTCGGCTTCCTCTTTTCCCCTAAAACCCAGATAGCCACTCACTTAGATTCAGGGTGTTGTTCTAATGTAACAGGGTAGGAATAGTTGTATTATATTCAGCACAGGCTCAGTACTTAATTTTATTGAATGCATTCATTCAACCAAATGTATACAGTTTTAATTTTTATTTATTTCAAGGGGAGAGAAGCACAAGATTAAATTTCTCCTATTAAAATCAGTAGGACATCATCTGGCTGGATCATGCCCATATGTGATCCCTATGATCACAGTTATTGATTAGCAGCACCCGCAGTGACCGCATTTAATTTTGTTGAACTAGTAGATGGCAGTCCTACTACTATCCAACTAACTTTGTATCTTAGTTTGTCATCCAGACCTTCCTTTCGGGAGTTCTGGTCTGTCATTCCCAGACCCATTTGGCTTCAAAGAGAAAACTACATCAAGTGCCTGTCTTTCATTCCCCCTTTTAAAAAACTCTCAGCCAACAACCAGGATTATCTAAACTATATTCCATTAGTACATCCATACACATAATGGAAGACTGGAAGGCATGACTCCAGACCAGCCATGGTAATTTCTGTAACAGCCCTCACAGAAGGCTATGTTGGAAGAGCAGGAACAAACTGTCTTTTCTATCAGCACTTGTATAGCGAAACTTTATTTTTGTGCACATTATTTAAATATTCCCTCACTGTGACAGATGCCTTGTATTTCTTTTAAAGCTGTTTCCGCTGGTTTCACAAAATACTATCTGCTTATTCTTCACCTGCTCAGTTTTTCAACAATGAAGGAGAAAGTGTGCCAAATATAAGACAGTCTTCTGTTGGGATGAAACTAACTGAAAAAGATGAAAATGTCCCAAGGCTTAGTTCTGTTCCTTTTGAGCACAATTACTCTTTGCTGTTTTAATGAGGAAAGTGTAATAATAATGATTATAATATTGTTTGAATTTTTACATTTAATATTACTGTTGCTTGCTTCAGTTTTGGTACTTAATAGAAAGTAAGTTATACAGTAAATAGATGACATACCAGTTTCTACCTATCTCCTGTGTTTGAGTTTATTCGTGTTTGATGCTACAACAACTACCTTACCCCTTTCTTTTCTTTGTAGGTACTTTGAAATCAGTTCTGACTACTCTGTCTCAGCTTGAAGGAGGAGCATGTATATCCAAAAAGTTGCTTTTAAAAAGCTGTTTCCTCTAATGCTGATCCAGTCAGCATATGAATAAGTTTAGTTGATTCTGACAGATCCAGAGCAGGAACTAGAGTCTCAGTGAGAAAGGTGTACTATAAACGAACAAATAAATAAAGCTGGAGTACAGGAGAAGGACACTAGACCCTGCTGGTCTGTGACTGCAACTATACATTAATTTGTGCTGACAACAACATTCCGCACTCCTGTTTTGTTTTGCTAACACAGCTACCCCACTGGAATCGTAAGCACTTGCCAGTGAGCAAGTGCTTATGATTACAGTTATCTCCCCCAGACTTTAAAGCCACCTCCAAAGACTACAGCATTTTGTGGCATGGTATCATTTTAAAATAATTCTTGATCTACTTTAGAATTGTCACAGTGCAGTATTGCTCCGCATTTGCCAATTCTTGTATACAGTTTACTGATATAGAATAAGATGGGTAGCCGTGTTGGTCTGTTCGTAGCAGTAGAAAAGAGCAAGAGACCAGTAGCACCTATAAAACTAACAAAATTTATTGTAGGGAATGAGCTTTTGTGAGACACAGCTCGCTTCTTCAGATACAGCTAGAACGTGAGTCCATCTGTTCTTATGTTTTGGAGAGTGGAGCGATTTCAGAAGCTGAAAAATAATAGCAGCTAATTTTTTTTTCCAATTTAGAGTTTTATTTATATTTTTAACTTTTTTATAATACAAATTCCAACACTAAACTCCAACCTATAATATTAACCAATAAGGTAATCAAATTAACATAAAGATAGCATGATTGCAGTAAAATAGCATATACATTCAACAGAAACTATTTTCCAATATCATTATAATAAAGGATAAGAGGTATCATCTAGATATCAACAAAAGTCAATTAATGCTTTATAATGTTCCATTTTTGATATTGTTTGTTTGACCATTTTATTGGTTGTAAGGAAATCCAAAATTGGGAGCCATTGCTGAAGAAGTTGTGACTTGTGGTTTGGGGTTTCTAAATGTGTTATATGGTCTGTTAGTTTCTCCAAATGACAATCTCTGATGAATGTCAATAGCAGGCGTGATTGGAACAGGTGTGGAGAAATCAGCATTGGTAACAAGACAAAAAGTGTAGGTTTTTATTCAGTCCAGGTGATGCGTTGTCTTAAGCTTCATTATTAGTTATAATTCAGCAAGCTTCATTATCATTAAGCAGTCTCTCTTTCTAACCTCCCTTTGAAATTCTGTTGCAGGATAACTGATACTTTTAAGTTTACTGACATGTGTTTGCGATTGCGATACAGTATTATGAGCACCTCTTGAATTCTATAATCGGGTACTTGTCTTATCTCAGTAATATTTTCTCTGTAACATTCTAATTTAAAGTGAATAATAACCTTGTTATACACTGCCCTCCAAGGTACTCTGGAGAATAAATGTAATGTAGTGGCTAGCATACCAGTTTTAAACTGGAGAGAACGGGGTTCAGATCTTCAGACAGCTATGAAGCTCATAAGGTGGCCCTAGGCCACTCACTGTATCAGAGACTAATCTAGCCTACAAGGTTGTCAAAAGGATAAAAATGGGGAGTATGGAACCATATATATGCCACCTAAATTTCCATGAAAGTAACATGAGAAAAAAAATGAAATAGGTATTTATTGTAATAAAAATAGAATGGAGAAGTATCACTTTTTTTTTTTTTTTGATTCGGTTTCGTTTTCTCAGCCATGCCGGACGCTCCTCTCGGCTGGTCCGGGAGGAAACGACCGGGCACCCTGACCGGGCGGCTGACCCGCAAGGATTAGCCCCCAGGACTCCCAGGGAGGGAGCCAGGGTCCGGGACGCGGCGGGAAGAACTCCCCGAAATCAATGCGGGGGGGGGAATTGCCCGTTTGTCCCTATGGAGGCCGGCAGATGTGCGCGGCGCCTCGAGTGCCGCCGGGCAACGAGAAACGGCAAGTAAAAGAAACAGGCGGAAGCCTGTAAACAAGCGAATCCCTTCTGTTCTACAAGCGTTTGTGAAGGAGAGGTTGATCTGAAGAAGACTCGCTCTTCCCCTTCGTTGAGTTCCAGAATTTTGTTGGCGCCCCCCCCCCCCCAAATGGCAGCAAAGAGGCAAAGTCCCGCTCTCGGTAAGTCAATCTCGGCTACCTTGCAGAAGGGGGAGTCGCTCGAAGAGTTGGTACGCAGGGCGGTGGTGGAAGCTATAAAACCCTTTGTTGACAAGCTGAACAAAACTGATCAAAGGGTGGGCTTAATTGAAAGCGAGGTGAAAACCATTAAGGCAGCAGCGGGGGGGGGGCAGAAAAGTCTGCTCTGGAAAGTGCGTCACTTGTGAAGGCTACAAAAAAGGACCTGAAGTTGGTGGAGAACCAGCTGATCGGGCTACAGGTGGAACGAACGCAGACAATTTTGCGTCTCCAAAACGTGAAAGAGGAGGAAAATGAGGATCTGTGGGATTTGGTCTCGGAACTACTGGCGACACCCGCGAGGACGACTAAAGAAGAGGTTAAAAGCGCCATTTTGGAGGTCCGTCGGGCTTCTTCAAAATATGTAACAAAGCGACAGTTGCCTCGTGAGATCATTATTGACTTTTCATCTAAAAAGATTCGGGACACCATCCTATATAACTCATACAATGCGGATTTGGACTTTATGGGTTTGAAAGTCAAGATTTTGAAGGACGTTCCATTTCTAGTCCGGAAACGGCGTTTTAAATATAAAAAGTTTGTAGCACTTCTGAGGGACCATGGAATAAAGTACAAATGGTTATTCCCGGAAGGAATATGGTTCAGATATAAAGATCAGGCTTATAAGATATTATCAGAAGATCAACTAAAGGATTTTGAGAATAAAAACCCAGAACTCTGCTGCACCAAGAACGAAGAAAAGGAGG
This sequence comes from Eublepharis macularius, assembly GCF_028583425.1. NCBI lineage: Eukaryota > Metazoa > Chordata > Lepidosauria > Squamata > Eublepharidae > Eublepharis > Eublepharis macularius. The sequence continues at coordinate 97,754,120 of NC_072794.1, read as the reverse complement.
AGCCGGAGGGGGGGGGGGGAGGAGGAGAGCATCGCAACAGCAGTTGCACAGAGAGAATTGCGTCCGGGACCTAGAAGGGGGAGGAAAGTTTAACCAGAATTTGAAATGTTTATTCTCTGTATGATTAACCACTCCATCATTATTTTATGGAGCTATTTTTGTATTATGACAGTATGAAGGGAAACATTGAAGTGTAGTGTTTAGTGTTTGTAGTTCATTCCCCCCCTTTTCTTTTTCCACCCCCCCTTTGTCCCTTCCCTCTCCCCTTTCCTTGTGATAGTTTTGTGTAGTGTTTTGTAGCTATGAAAAATAAAAAATTTATTAAAAAAGAGAAGTATCACTTTTTTTGCAACATGCTAGAGATCATATAGTATCTATCTACAGAGGAGTTAGCCATGTTAGTCTGTAGTTGCAAAATCAAAAAGAGTCCAGTAGCACCTTTAAGACTAACCAACTTTATTGTAGCATAAGCTTTCAAGAATCACAGTTCTCTTCGTCAGATGCATGGAGGGCAAGAAGAAACTGGTCAGATATATAGGTGGAGAGGGGGGGGACCTGACCCATATTTCTTGCATTGTGCAGGGGACTGGACTAGATGACCCTGGCGATCCCTTCCAACTCTGTGATTCTATGAAATTGTACCACTGATTCTGTTGTGCTCTGTGCCTGGTTTGTCCAAGGCTCTGTATTTTTTTATCCTTTTGGGTACTTTGATGAAAGAAACTGATGGCCCAAGCACTGCACATGTTAGTCTTAACCCTTAATCGATGCAGAATGATTCTAAGCATCTTTAATCCAAAGAAATTGCTGCATTCAATAGGATTTATTCTCTGAAATAGGACTGCAGCTCAAGTCAGTCCCAACACAATGGAAAAAGTGCATGTTGACCAAGTGATGCAAGAATAGCTTGAATTATTTGAGGCTGGAGGTAGAATTGGAAAGAGATGCTGCAGTATAGTTTGTTCAGAAAATTGTTCTTTCATTTGGGTAATTTTGGCCAGGATGCTGGAGATAAAATGTGTTGTGCACTCCAATCCTATACAGATCTAACTGTGTCTATGTCTATTTCAGTAGCATCAGGCACTCTTAACCCATTATAGGACTGGGCTACAAATACTCATACGTGCAAATTATAATTTACATATACTGAAAACTGTGTTGTTCACCTGAGCTGGTGTATCTTCTCACATAGTTGTCTTCCTCACATATTATAAAAACAACTAAAATTGTGCAGTTGAAAAGTTATATTAAAAAAGCAGTATTTTTTATTAAAGAAGACTATCTCATCTATGTGGATCTTTACTTAATGGGCCCTTATGGGATGTATGTGGAATTGGGATTGACCAACCCTGGCTACTAGAAGTTGTGGTTGTCCTCTTTATAAGGTTCTACAAAACTTGACTCAATAAAAGAAGCTATGTCCTCCAGTTTGCAGGATCTGAGCAAATCTGTTAATGATAGGATGTTTTGGAGGTCTCTCATTCATAGGGTCGCCATAGGTCAGAGGCAACTTGACAGCACGTAATACACACACAGAACTGCAAGGTAGGTGGGGCTATGGCTCAGGAGGTAGATCATCTGATTTACATGCACCAAGCCCCAGGGGCAATCACCTTCTAGTGTTATGACTGCAGTCAAAGTCCTGTGGGCATATTGCAGGATGAGGATCAATGAGGGATTTCAGTTCTGTCTTTCTGGAGATTTTTGGATGATTTTTAATTTTCTAGGGCTGTGAGAAACACACAAGAGCTAATTCTAGGAGATTTAGGCATCTGAGCGTCAAGACCTGACTAACTGTGATTGCTTTGCTTCCTGTGTTCAGTTTCGTGGGGCGGGGCGGGGGGAGAGTCTCTCTGGCACCTCTGCCCTGGAAACTCTGCTGTGTATCTTGATCCAAAATATGCCGGGAAAGCAGAAACTGTGGTTGCTCAAGTCGCCAGAGAAAGCCATTCTGCACGTGTTCAGAGGCACTTCTCTTTACGATGACTTCTCCAATTTCAGGAATAAGTTTAAGAAGGTACTGAATAATCCTGCTACATTTTGCTGACAAGGCAGTCTGCTCAATGGCTTCGCTTGGGAAAAAATTATTTCCCCCTCACAACGCAACGTATATAGCTGTTCGACAGAAGGAATACTGAACAATTCCAAACTGAAAAGTCAACTATGAAATTTCACAGAAATGGAGAATCTGGAGGGGGGCGCACAAGAAGCGCACGGAGGGGGACCCCTCCCGCCTACCCCGATTGGAGCTCGGAATCCTGCGGGGGCTCTTTCCATAGGGAGGGGCCACGTGACCACACACCCGCTTCCCCCCCACCCCCGGTTCTGGGGCGGCTACCCGCGCCGCGCTGCCCCTCCGCTCTCCCCCTTCCCCGCCGCAGTCTCCTCCCCCTGCCGCCCCCCTCCGCTCCGCGGCGGCTGGCAGGCAGTCAGGCAGTCACGGGCTGGGGCTCAGTGGGTCAGACGCAGCCATGGCGGAGGGAGGCGAGGGAGAAGAGTTGCTGCGGCCGCCGCTGCCCTCGGCGGGCTCCCCGGGTCCTAAGCGCCTATGCTCGCGGGTGGCGGCGCAGCCCCGCTCGGGGGGCTGCCCGGGGGGCCCCGTCGGGGCGGCGGCGGCCGAAGGCGCGGGGGGCGGCGGCGGGACGCGCTGCCTTCCCGGCGGCCCGGGGCCGGGACCCGGCTGCGGGCCGGAGGGGACGCTGCTACCCTTGCTGCAGCCCGAGTCTCTGCTGGACGCCGCGGCCAAGCGGGTGGCGGGCAGCTGGGCCTTCGAGCGGGTGGAGGGCCGCTTCCAGCGCATCCCGGAGCCCGTGCAGCGCCGCATCGTCTACTGGAGCTTCCCCCGCAGCGAGCGCCAGATCTGCATGTACTCCAGCTTCCAGCCCGGGCGCGGCGGGCCAGGCGGCGGGGCAGCCGCGGGCAACGGGACTGGCCTCGCAACTGGCGGAGAGGAGAACCCAGCCGCCCCCGGCCTGGCCGCCCCCTCGGGCACGCCCGGCACGGCCCCTCTGCCGGCCCCGGGAGCCCCGGCCGGCAGCGCCGTCACCGAGGGGCTCCCCTTCCGCCGAGGCATCCGCCTGCTGGAGACGGGCGCTGTGGACAACGTACTTCAAGTGGGTGAGTGACCGCTGAGCGACCGCGGCGCCGGCTCCAGACTGCCCCTTCTCCGCGCGTCCCGGCCTGCGCTGCTCTTTGGGCTCACTGGCCTTTTCTTTCTCCGGGCTCCCCTCCCCCGGCGCGCCTGCCCTTGCCGCCTCCGCCTCCTCCCCTTCCCGGTGGCTCCTTGCGCTTTGCTCCCGCTCCCCGCCCTCCCCGCTCCCCGCCAGTCACCCCCCCCCCCCGCCGAACATTGTCCTCTCTTTCTCCTTCCACCTTTACTGTGCCCTCCCCCGCGAGCCTCTTCTCCGTCCATCTTCCCCCTCCTGCCCGTCCCGTTCCTTATCTCTGCTCCTGTTTCTGAGCTTTAAGACCCTGAAGATTTCCTCCCTTGCAAACAAGCGCAGCCTTTTGTCTGGACTGTTTGTTATTTGACAGTATTGCTTTCCCCTCCCCGAGCGCGTTTGGGGCGGGGGGAAGGAATGCCAGGGTGCCCCTATTGACAAATGCAAGCTGTATTTGGTAGTGGGATGAGAAGGAGCAAGCTTTTATCCCCGTAATATTCTTGGTAAATGAGGGTGTTGCTAATGGGTGGGAGGGAGATGTTGGGGTATAGTTTGCAGAAGGATTAGGCAGCTGCCAGCTTTGAGAGGCTGGCTTGGAACATAATAAATCTCCAAGAAAATGCCTTCCATAGCATTACCTGCTTGCTTCCCCTTCCTGATGGTGAAGTAGTCAAAAAGCCCAGAAGGCAAAACGGGAACAGGATGCCTGTAGAGAAAACTGGGTTATGACACTCTCTCCTACACTTGCTCTTTGCCTTTGGAATACTGTGGTGTTTCTGGTGCTTTTCAAATGAAGGGGAACATTGCCTTCTTCCTAAATGCTTGTGTGTGTGTGTACAATAATACTACAAGTATTATTGTAGTATTTCATTTCAGTTATATCTTACTGCACAGCATTTTCTTGATACTTCTGGAAACTGAAAATGGAAATAAAGTCCTTGACTTTATTGACATTAAACACAAGGTTCATCATTACTATGCTTGTCAGGGGACTTGTGAGTGAGTGACAAAGGTCATTTTCCTCTCATAGCAGTTATCCCTGAAATCTGCTTTTTATGGACTGCTTCAAATAATATCTTTTACATTGTTGGTGGGGTGAATGAAATGACTGTTCTTTTTAAACTGGCATTCTGATAACATTTGTTTTGCAAATGTGAAATGCAAATTCATTTTGTGCTTGGGGTTATTACCATCAATGACAAGGATTCTCCCCCTCCCCTGCCCGCCTTCAAAAATTCTTTGTAGCTGTGCAGAGTGTATCCTATACTATTTTTCATTCTTCCAGATAAGAAAAATGGAGAGAGATCCTGCAAACTAATGTTACAAGCTAAGCATTAAAAAATGCAGATTCTTTATACTTCATTTGTTCTCACTCTTTTTAAAAATACTCCTCAAATATTTATTTTTAACCATAGTCAAAGTATATGTTTTTTCCACATCTGTTCTTTTTGGATAAATGAATAGCTTCTAAAGCCTGCTTTAAACAAAGTAGTTCCATTGTTTTACTTGAAACTGAAAGGTTAGTATGAAACAATGTAATAAAAAGAAAAATGGTTTAAAGCATCTCTGAATATTTCTTATACTGAAGTAGTTTGTTAAATTTCTTATCAGAAATCAGCAGCAGATTTTAAAATATGTGACTCAATGACATGTGGATGTTATGCTTGGAAATTAGGACTGATTCTGTATAATGAATTTATTACAACTGGAGCATTGTAAACTTCTCATTTAAACATAAACTGCAACTGTTATAGAAGCCAGGAGGCGTTTGATTTCTGCTTATTCAAAACAATGGACAAACTCTTTAATATTTTGTCAGTTGGGAGTTTAGAAACTTCAGTTACATGGTTTTTGTACTGTATGGTTAGTATTTCCAGCAGCAGTTGGAGAATGCCTGTTTTGAAAATACTTTAGGAGAAAGTAGAGGTTTTATTAAGGACCAAGGTGAGTTTTCAGGGGAAATGGAGAACAAAGAGAGCAGTAAATTTGCAAAACTGTGATATTAATGCAGTCAGATTAGCCAGCCACTCTTATGGTTTTACAGAACAGATGAAGGCACTTCTCTCTTTGCCATATCATGGTGCCATGACTAGCTGAAAAGTCTGCTGGGGCTTGCAGTTAACAACCTGAGTCTAATTCTGTCAGGTACTATGTTACATAAATGCAAAGCTTAGCTGACAAGCAGTGTCTGTTCAGTTTTAATTTTTAAAAAATAATCAGCAGTATTAGTGTGTGTGTGTGTGTGTATTTATTTGATGTCCATACCATGTTAGTGTAGAAATGCCAACTTCTACAGTAAGAAAGAGAGACTTACATTGATGATTTTCTCTACTCTTTTAAAGTTTACAAGCTATACTTTCATAACAGGACTGCAGAATGAGATGAAAGGCTGTTGATTTAATATGGGAAGGAGTTGATGTATTTGCATAATACTGTAAGCTATTTCTAGAGAAAAGCTGAAAGAAAATTTAAATAAAACAATACGCTCTGAAGTGATGCACATTTATCTCATTCAGATGGTGGGCATAATGCCTTCTATATCCATAGTGGTAACAACATCAGTTAAAGTATAAGGTAGGATAAGGCTAATCAACAAAGAGGCTTGTTAGACTTTGGAAGTATTTGGATTGAAAATGGTACTTTTGATGCTGACATGTATGAAAGTCTTTATGTCTAAACAGAGAAAAAAGTACCCTAGCGACTAAATAATAATCACTGTTAATTTATAATGAAGGACTCCTTGAAATTCTGTATCTATATATTCATAATATGATACTATGAAGTCAATGCATTCTTCACATCCAATAACATTATATGAACGAATATTATCTTCAGCAGTGGAGTACTGCTGGAAAGTTCCAAAACAGTAATACTTGTTACTGTAGAAATGTGTTGGACCAAAATGTTGGTGCCTACCATTTTACAGATTTGTATAGTGTGTAAGATCTATGCTAATAATTCCTTCATGTTTAGTAAAAGTTAAACACAGCTTAACCCCTGTTCTCACTAGAGTCATTAAATTGATTTTCTAATGTTAAGATAGCTATTATACACAAGCATTTTTTGTATTTTTAAAATAAATACTGTGTACCTAGTAATACACATTCAGCTTTGAGTGGGTTGTTTAAAAACAACTAGACAGTTGAACGAATTGATTTAAAGTGTCGGAGAATTTTAAGGCTTAATATGAAACGTACAGCTGTAATGACTGCTGGGATTCCCCCAGTGGATGCAAACCTTTTAATGGATTGTGCTAATTTTTAACAAGTCAAATCATATAAATACCATTTGCAGTTTTTTCTCTGTGAGAAAATAGTGTTGATGGATTTTGACAGCAAACAGTTATCTGACAGTTTTTTGAATGTTCCCAGTCTGCACTTCTGACTTGATGTAATGTTGTTTGTCCTTGAGTTGTCATAGCTTGCTCATGAATGTGCAGGGATGGGAGTCTGTATTTATTGCTTTTTGTGATTGCAGGACAATCTGAAGCAAGGAGAGGTAAGCTACAATGCATAATACACTAGAAAACCTGAAATGCAATACATTATATACCCTACAGAGTTGGAGATAAGTGCCCTGTAGCAATGATAGGCACTCCGGTTGTATGCTCATAGAGAAAAATTAAATTCTTATATGCAGCCATAAAGTGGAACTTAAAAAATATATAATTTACTATATAATAATTCCGAGCATACTTTTGGAACCCTCATTTACAATTTCAAGTACTGTTCCAATGTTGTGATTCAGATGGTTTTACATGAATCTTCAAAATCTCAGATTGGGAGTCAACATTATTACTCAGTTGAGAAGCATCATAACTATAAGTGATATCAGGATGTACAATGTTTGGGAGTTCTGCCTAGCTTTGACTATCAACAAATACAATTAAAATTCTAAGTAACTCATGAGGAACCATGTATATTTTTAGTTGACTTTCATAAGTTAATTTCTAAAATGTAGGACCTTCAAGGGTAACCTACACATTAATTCAGTACTGTTTAAGTTTTAACCATAAAGCTGTAATGTGTCAGAATTGATTATTCTGAAAATGGATTAGGGGAAAAGAGAAACGCAAGCTTCCCTTCATCATAAATAAATAAAAATAAATAAATATTAATACAAATAATTTGAAGCTTCAGCCAAAGGAGCACAAAACAAGAGAAGAGAGTGTTTTAACTTTATTCTTCAAATGATTACAACACTGCTTACAGGTGTGTAGACCAAGTTAAATCACTGTGGGAGTACTCCACAGTACCACCAAAATCTCTAAATCAGAACACACTTGAAAGAAATGCCACTTATTTTTGTGGAATTTTGTACTAAGACATATTTAGGATTATAGCACTGTGTTCAGTGTTGCTTATTTCAAATAAATTCCAAGATACAACCCCTACATTTGAAGGGTGAAGTTAGTGTCCAATTAAACATACATTGCAGTAGTTTTGGTGAAAGTAAGAGGGACTTACATTTCCAATTTCTCCTTTAAGATCTAAATATAGAGCCAGGAAAAACAGTTGCAGCTTTACCTTTATGTATTAATAAAAACATAATACATCTCTGATGTCAGTTGCTGGAAATCTGCTGAAATGAATTGCACTTTTGAAATTCTTTTTTACATTGTCTTATACATATGAAAAGCCATAATCAGGATAGCCCAGGCAAGCCTGATCTTGTCAGAATTTGGAAGCTATGTAGGGTTGGCCTTTGTTAGTAATTGGATGGGAGACCTCCAAGGAAGAACAGAGTTGCAGAGGCAGGCAATGGTAAACCACCTTTGTTAGTCTCTTGCCTTGAAAACCCCAGTAGGCCTACTGTATTTTGACTCCTTAAACAGTTGTGTTGGACTGTTACGCTTAAATCAGTAATTAAGAGTATAAAAGCAATAGCTTGTTTCAGCAAAAATTCTACATCTATTTTTAATAATGTGTTGTTAAAGCTTAACATAAAATTACATACTATTAAAGCTTTAATTTATATATTTGTCTTATGGCAGAAGGGACAAATAAAATGATTCTTAAAGCATATTATGAAGAGCATAAAATGCTGGTTTAAGGGGAAGTTGGCAGAATAGCTGAGGTGTTGATTACTTATATAGAGATCAAGGCAAACAATATTTGAAACTACTTTGGGACTGGAATGACGAATGCCAGCGTGGAATGACAGTCTCTGGGATTAGCTAAACTGTTTTGGGGCTGGAACGATGATGCCTTGGACCATCATTCCACTGTGACAGCTGTTCCAGCCCTAGAACAGTTCAGCTGGTCCCAGGGACCCTCGTTCTACTTTTGGAGCCATCATTCCAGCCCCAAAGCACAATTCTTTAACTCCATTCCACGTTTTCATTGCAACTTTTTTGTGCTGTAATGTATTTCAATGGAGCCAATGCAAATCTATTAGAATTTTTGGCTCCTATTATATCTAGTGGGCGTTCATGCCTCTCCCGTTGTTTTCATTGGGCATTCTTGTCATTTGTTGTAGTACCTCCTCCAAATCCTTCCTTTTGATGTTCAGAGTTCTTCTGCAAATGGGCATTCTCACTACTAGTCTTCTCCATTGCCCAAGTGTGTGTGTGTGTGGGGGGGGGGCAGGCAGGCAGGCAGGCAGGCAGGCAGGCAGAATGATTGGCTGAATTCCGTACCTCCCAAACAGACCTGTGTGTTCCCCAGAAGTTTACTCTTTGCTGTGGTGGCAGGCGGGATTGTTTTTGAAAAGGGTTTGCCATTTGACTTAGAAAATGAGAGAGCCCTGAAATATTATGGAAGCAATCCTAAACAGGTCTACTCAGAGGTAAGCCCCTTTTTATTCAATAGTGCTTAGTCCCAAGGAAATGTCTTTTGAATTGCAGCTTATGACTGAAGTCTCTTACAAAAGTTTCCAAAGCTGATAGGAGGGGAGGGGTCTCCGCTTGCGAGGACATGATTGGCAGGGAGGAAGAAAATGCCATTTCCCACGTAGTGACAGCGTGGGTCTCTTCTCTCTTCTCGTCAACGGAATTAATTAATAATGTATGGTTTCTCTCCCTTTGGGATCTGATTGGTGCTGTTCAAGAAAATAGCTGCTGCCTATGAGGAAAGTCTGCCTCTGGAAGTTATGAAACAAAACGAAATATAAAGTTTTTAGTGGGAGGGAGTCATTCCAATTTAGTTCCCTGGTTTTGGTTCAGGTTTCCGAAAGCTGCTTTAATGAGTGAACCAGCAAGTTCTGTGTGTAGTTTTGGCTCATTATTTCCGTTATGGACACCCCTAGTAATGACTACATGCATACAAATTGGGTTTCTGTGTAGTGTATCCTTTAAATAATGGCTTAAAACATGCTAATAGATATCTTCTCAAGCAATTCCTAACTAACAACCAGCCTTTCAGCAGACATGTGTTGGGAAATGAAAACATTTGTGGAAGCCCTTGCAGTGGATATCAAACACTCATGTACCCATTGAAATCTTTTTTTTCTCGGGGCCAGTATAAATGTCACACACGTCATTGTGTTATATTCCCTCTTTGTGGCCTTTTAAAAAAAAATGCAAGGGCAAATATGGATTGGGACTGTTGGGAGGAAAATTGGTTGTGAGAAGCCATTTGGAAACGGAAAAAAGGCTGGAAGGGGATAGAATTAAGCTTCCATCACATTTCTCAGCTCCTGATTGCTTCTTCCCAAAGCTGCTTTAAAAAAAAAAGAACTGCCAGGGCAGCATTAGATACATCTGTGTAAAGTGTATAGTTGTCCCCAAGTGGGTGACACAAAACTGCTTTAATGCGTATTAGAGATTCTTCAGTGAGGAGTGGGCATTTCCTTCCCCCGAGAAAAAAGAATTTAGGGTCTAATTGGTCAGTAGATTTCATGGCCAATGTCCATTTGGGCATTAGAGTAGTTATAGACCACGTTAACACAAAAGGTTAAGTTCCATAGAGGATGTATTGTCGAAGGCTTTCACGGCCGGAGAACGATGGTTGTTGGGGGTTTTCCGGGCTGTATTGCCGTGGTCTTGGCATTGTAGTTCCTGACGTTTCGCCAGCAGCTGTGGCTGGCATCTTCAGAGGTGTAGCACCAAAAGATAGAGATCTCTCAGTGTCACAGTGTGAAAAAGATGTAGGTCATTTGTATCTACTCAGGAGGGGTGGGGTTGAGCTGAGTCATTCTGTAAGAGTTTCCCAGGGTGTGGAATGCTAATGGCGGGAGGCTTCACTGAATCCTGAGGAGGTTCTTTTGCATATGGATTGGTGCTTGATGTGCTAATCTTCTCTGCAGGGCTATTGTCGGGTGTGGAGTGTTTTGTTGGCCTGGTGTTTTTCAGAACTGGAGCCCATGCTCTGTTCATTCTTAAGGTTTCTTCTTTCCTGTTGAAGTTTTGCTTATGCTTGTGAATTTCAATGGCTTCCCTGTGCAGTCTGACAAAGTAGTTGGAAGTGTTGTCCAGTATTTTGGTGTCCTGGAATAAGATACTGTGCCCTGTTTGAGTTAGGCTATGTTCAGCCACTGCTGATTTTTCAGGCTGTCCAAGTCTGCAGTGTCTTTCATGTTCTTTTATCCTTGTCTGGATGCTACGCTTTGTGGTCCCGATGTAAACTTGTCCACAGCTGCAGGGTATACGGTATACTCCTGCAGAGGTGAGGGGGTCTCTGCTGTCTTTTGCTGATCGTAGCATCTGTTGTATTTTTCGGGTGGGTCTGAATACTGCTTGAAGGTTATGCTTTTCCATAAGCTTTCCCATCTGATCAGTAATTCCTTTGATATATGGCAAAAACACTTTTCCTGTAGATGACTGTTTTTCCTTGGTTGTTTGATTCATCCTGGGTTTGATTGCTCTTCGGATTTCATCTAAACCACGCACTTCAGGCAAATGGCTACTCCAGAAATGAAATCCGAAGAGCAATCAAACCCAGGATGAATCAAACAACCAAGGAGAGATCTGAGAGATCTCTATCTTTTGGTGCTACACCTCTGAAGATGCCAGCCACAGCTGCTGGCGAAACGTCAGGAACTACAATGCCAAGACCACGGCAATACAGCCCGGAAAACCCCCAACAACCAACCATAGAGGATGTTTGTATGAAATGAGCAATAGGCAAGAAAGGGCTGGAGCAAGGGAGACAGGTCAAGACAAAACAATGTAGTAACTTTGGCTTGTTTGTTGAGTTTCTCAGTTGTATTGGGATGAGATCTATAGCCAAAATTTGGATGGTGAGTTCAAATCAGTATGTAACATTCTGTCATCTCCACGGTCTCTTTTCTTGCACACAAACTATCATAGAATCTTAGAGCTGGAAGGAATGTAATAGAGTGCTAGAGCATTCCTCAAAGATGACTGGCCAGTCCTCAGCCTGAAAATTTCCTGTGATGGAGAGGCCATCCACTCATTAAGTATAGCAAAACTTTATTATCTGGCTCTTGAATATCCAGAAAAATCAGTTAACTGGTATAGCCCAGAAGGCAGGCTCCTACCCGGCATCATGCCCCTGTAGGTGTGCATGCCTGACTTATTCCCACCACTCCAGCCAGCTGGCTTGATGCCTTCTGTCTAAAGGAGAAAAGAGGTTTCTGTCACTTATCTTGGTAATAAAACATTATATAGACAAAATTTTCTTTTTAAATCAACTATTTTTAAAATTCCAGAGTTAACAAAAATCCCTATATTAAAAAATAAGAGTTTCCAGTGATTGCTCATATTAGGCCCCCCCTGAAAAAATATTTTTCTATGAAAGTGCCTTATGTTGAGTCTGGCCATTGGCCTATCTGAACCAATATTGTCTACGCTGAATGACAGCAGCTCTCCAGGGGCTCAGGTAGAGCTCTTTCATATTATCTATTATCTAGTTCTTTGTAAGTAAGCATGCGTGGAATTGAACCTGAGGTCTTCTGCATGCAAAGCAGATGCTTTGTCACAGAGTTTCTCTTCACAAGATGCCTGGGCACATTTTCATCAAGTGAAGGGAGAAGCAGTGTTAGCCGGGAAGGATAGTTTTGAAAAGCAGAGCTGGTGGAGATCACTCTGGAGGGGAGGGATTCTCCCACAGCCCTCCATTGCCTCTGGCATTCCCCCTTCTGGAGCCTTTACCCTGCCAAGGCTTGGTGAATTCAAAACTTTAAGCAGCGAGGGCAACAGAATAAAAGCTCCGATAGGGGGGACAGTCTGGCATGCCAGAGGCGGTGGTTGGCTGTGAGAGAATCTGTCCCCTCTGGAGCAGTCTCTGCTGGATCTGTCTTTCAAAACTACGCTTCCCAGCTAACATTGCGTCTTTCGACATGTGAAGGACACGTGTCAGTTGTCTTGTGTAGAGAGACTTTGAGTCAGAGCCCTACCCCTTATTTCAGGGCTATCATTTTAGGTATGTTATGATGAAATCTAAATGTGGCAATGCTGAAATATCTTTATATGATCATTGTGTTTTATTTATGTATTAAGATTTCTGAGTGAGCTGGGACTAGACCAACCAAAATAAAGTTTGGCTAGTTATTTTAAATAAATATTCACATCCTTCAATGTGAACATTTTTTGTGTCCTTCCTTTTGCCCTCCTCCAAAATTCTGTTGCCTGTCTCCGTCAGCAGGATCCAGCCTACTTTGTTCCTAGTCCTTCGTAAAGTTGTTCTTCAGATCCTCCTGCCCGCCCCCATCCCCTTCCTTTATGAAGTATTTCCCCCCCCCCCTCAGGACTCTATCTTCCCATTGTTTTTTGTCAAAAGATGTGTTGCACTGTGAAGCTTTTCTTCCTTCCTTCCCGCCTCCCTCCTGTTATGCCTCCTTCAGTCAACTTGCATTGGGGTGCCATGTCCCTTAGCTCCTTTACATTCTACTTTCTTCGCAGAGATTTTCAGCCTTCTCTCAGCCTTTTATTAATTTCTCTACCAGCAGCAATCAGCACCTCCTAGCGTGAGTTTTTTCCATTAGCCAACTAGACCTCTCTATTTTGTGAGGTGAAGGAGCATGGCTGACACTCTTCCATTCAACAGTTAGAAAACTTGTGAATATTTATGTTGAGAAGCAGAGATAATGTCTGGGGTCCCTCATAGCTGACAGCCAATTTTTGAGAGAGTGAGAGGATAAGCATGATACAACACCTATCTAGCGGCCACTGATCAGAAAAGGAAGAAAAACTTCCTTGTATGCCTATACAATGAGGAAGATTTTGTTATGCTTTAACACATACATATGTAATGAACATCTTATACACCTAATTTATTTGATAGCACTTATAATTTCTTTTCTGATGCCATAAATGCATTAGGAAATGCATCAGATCCCTTGGTAGTGATGAACACTGAAATGAGAGGAGTTGCATCATGCAAAACAGATCTTTAAAATAAAATAATTTATAGCTGCTAAGAAGAAGAGCTACATAAAAATGTCCAGAGGTTATAATAACCTAATCGGTTTTGTCTTGTGTATACTTTTTTAAGGTACTGATTTTACCTATTTCAGTTGCAGTTGATCTTGGAGTCTAGTTTTGAGAGAGACCTGAAACAATCATATACACTTCTTTTTGTTGATCAGGATGTGTAGTGTTATATTTTAACATGCCGGAATGTGGTATATGCTAGCATTTTCCTGGCTGTTTTCATTGTAAACTAGAAACCATAGGCAAATAAATTGCATGCATTTGTGCCTGGGCTCTCATCCCCCCCCAAGCTTGAGCAGCTGTGTTAATCCACACACAGCTGATGACATCCGCAGATCAAATTTCTCGCTACTAAAGGGAATAAAAATGCCCCCGTGTGCTTAAATAGAAGAGGCTGGGTGGAACTATAAGGACTATTGGTTCATTTGGGAGGGGAATTGTTTCCCCCTGTGGCTTTGCTCCACCTAATTCCGTTTGGTTAAATGGTTAAGCAATGAATATTGGGGTGGGGAAGCAGGAGTTAGCAGTGAGAGCTTTGACTGGATGTGCTTTTCTGTTTTGAGATGCTTTTCGATTCCTCCTTCCCAGCCTTCACTACATCATGATGTACCTAGCTGTGCCTGTCTTCTTTATGCTAGATAAAACATTTCTCAATTAACTATGAAACAAAGAATATATTTTTTCCTTCTAGAAAGGAAATAAATGTAACATATCTGATAAGTGCATTTAGAACAAGTGGTGATTACTTTTATCTTCATCTTGAGTCTCAGAGAGAAAAGTGGTCTTGTAAATGAATTAAATAATAAATAAATAAAAAGGCATAGTTGCTCTCTCCATGTTGTATAACCATACTTAGTAGACATGTGGGTATGTTGTATAAACCTTAAATTTTTTAACCCTTCAAATCTGCAAGAAACTGCAGCAAGTCTTTGGTTTTTATTTAGTTTTGCTGGTGTATATTGCTAGATCTCCCAAGGAAGCCAGCTGAAATAGCTTATTAAATGCTCATGGTATATTAAGTGAAATTTGCACTGTAAAGATGAATGAAACTTGGACCTTCTTCATGCCACAGCATTTTCTTATACCTGTATTTGTTTTGTATTATTCTATCATTATTAAGGGTTCTATGAAACAAATCTCTATATGACCTTTTATCTTGTGTCAGAAGAATAGTCCAATCTATTTAAAAAAGGAAATGTCACAGTCAGCAAAGCTGCACAAGGCAGTGCTTTCATAAGGCTGATAGGCTGGGAGAATGTTCAGTGTATTTCGGTTTAGAAGACAATATCTGTTTAATGGGCAGCTCAGTCCTATGTCCCGAGGCAGCATCGTCACTCATGTGCTAATGTAAATGGGGTGCCGCTCCACAGCTCCCTATGGACTTTTGTAGGAGAGTTCTGCTGGCAGTGCCCGAGCACGACAAGGTGAGGTGTGGCCGCAGCCAGGAGTGCTCGCCCGCCATTCCCCTGACAACCCTGCTCACACCAGCCAATGGCCACACTCTTCCCCTGACATCCAGGCAAGGGGCAAGCAGTGGTGCAGCCAGTGGGGAGGCTGTGATCCCCGCTGCCGCCAATAGGCCCCCCTCCATCAGAGAGCAGGCATCCCTGCCAGGGAGGGGGGCAGAGGTGACAGTGAAGGTCCAGATCAAACACCCACCCTCTCGCCCATCCAGCCCCCGGCTGAGATGCAGATTGCCTTGAGATATTGCTTCCTGGGCTGGATCTGAAAGACACTCGCAGAGAATTACTGGGGGAGGGCGGGCTGAAGCAGACATGCTCGGTCATCTCCTGGACGAGTCACGATGTGCCTGCAAGGGAAAGACACATGTGCTGCAAGTAACCCAGCCTGGTCCATGGCTGAGGCAAAGTCCACATTCCAACATCTGAGAAGATGCACATGGTAGAGAGCAGCAGCTGCAGCCCCACAGGTGCAGCTAGCGAACAGCAGCTAGCGAACAGCTGATACAAGACCCTCTGGTGAGGAAGCGCTCTGCCTTCGGGTGATTTTACCTTTAAGGGAGAAGGTTAACAGGTAGTTACAAACACCTGGTCAAGAGTAGTTTTCTGGGCAATTGCCTCTGGGGCAGGCAGGGGCTGCCACCACCGCCCTTTCCCCCACCAAGCCTTACCTGAAAAGGCTAGCGGTCAGGTGAGTTCAGGTGATGGGGCAGCCAGCACAAATCAGTGAGCCACACCGCCCCATCTCCTTCTTACCTGTAAGTGCTACCTCGCTCCTTACTGAGATGGGACTTCAGAGTCAGATAACCTGCAAGGAAACTTGAGTGGTTATTGTTAGTTAGCCAGACATTCTGGACATTGCCCTTCTTCCCTTGAGCGAGTGCAAAGTTCTCCCAGTTTTCTTGCTAAGTCCCCACAGTGCACTCCGTGCCCGTCACTGTGAGTACCCTCTCTCCTGCCTCGTGCTCAAAGTACTCACAGCAGAAGGGTGACGGGCAGAACTTTTGGCCGTGTGCTCACTTACCTGAGGTCATGAGCAGTGCAGCCGGATGTTTTGTAGGGTGCGTCTGCAGGTGATTGGGTGTGGGGAGGGGGGCTCGCCCACCCCAGAAGCAGACACGGATTGGCTCCCGTGGTAGTTCCCATCCTATACTACTTCGGGGTGCAGGGGTTGGGGCTGGATGCCGAGAGAGGGGCTTGAGTTTTCCAGTTCAATAGGTGCCTTCAATGGGCTGCACCTCCTTTTTTCATGGCGTAACTTTCTGCCACTGGAGGGGGCGTTCCCAGGGCTGGAGTGGGTTTGGAAGCGGACTAACTCATGCCCAGGGCTGGATTGACGGGGGGGGGGGAGTCTGGTGCGGCATTGCCAAAGAGGGGGCAGTGGGCGCAGCTGCCAGCCCCGGGAGCGTGTGGGTGGCAAGACAGGGGGCGCGCTTGCCGCATGCCCCCTGACCTGTGGGGCAGGTGAAAGGCAGCGCGGGTGGCTAGGAGGCCGCTCACACCATTTGCCTGCCCTGCAGGACGGGGTGCATGGCAAGCTGGCTGGCCCTGTCCTGTGGGGTGCGGGTGGCCTCCCAGCCACTCGCGCTGCCGCCGCCAGCTCCACGGTGCACTGGGACAGCCAGCTTGCTGTGGGGCAGCACGCGCCACCCTGCATGATGACATCACAGAAGTGATGTCGTCATTCAGTGCCGGGAGCGTGCGCACACTGGTCTTCAGTTGTCCTTGGCGCCAGCAACCGTAGATCCGTCCCTGCTCACGCCCCCCCTGCCCTGCCCCCTCCCGTGCCGGCGTGGGGACTTGCGCCAGACTTGTGCCTCTGCCCTGCCCCCTCCTGTGCCGGCGTGGGGACTTGCGCCAGACTTGTGCCTCTGCCTGGTTGCCAAGCGTGCCTGCCTGTGGCAGCCCGTCTCTAGTACTGCTCCTCAGGCGGGCACCAGCAGAGTGGTTTGCATTGTCATAAGTACCATTTATGCCCGTCTAAGGCTTAATTTTCTTCCTATGCGGTTTCCACCCTGCTGCTTAGGATTGCATTGCTAATCTTTGTAAGACACATGCCAGAGCAGAAAATTTAAATGCTGTTCCTCTTTCTGACCTCCTAACGAAAAAGCACTTTATAGTTGCATCTCTGGGTATGTCTCTTTCCCCAAGTATCAAAGGTTTTTTTTAAAAGTACACACATCTCCTATTGTTTATGACAACTGCACCCATTTTGAATTGTGATTATGTAGTAGCTATATGCACACTTTTTCACAAGTAGTTGGTGCCAGGACTATGGTGTTAGTCTCAAGAATTGTTCAGGGTATGTATTTTCTGTGTTAAAGTTCCTTTAGGGATTCTTCTGTTATAGGCACTACACATGCAGTAGGCTGAGCTGAGCCTTCAGTGTGCATATTTTGTTCTCAATTTTCTCTGATTTGGATAATTTGGAGATTTTGCACAAACTATCAGCATGTTTTCAAACCAGTGCAACTCTGTAAAAGACACGAGAACCCAAAAAGAACAAGTCTCTCAGCTTTTTAGAGAGACAGCCTGCTCCCCTGCTTTTCTCTTATTCCTTACATGTAGGATTTGTTTAGAATTGTGTTATCTGTTACAGAACTTGGCTTCCTGAGGCTCTGAGCCTTAATTTGGATTAAATAAATAAAATTTCTACGTCCTGTAGATTTATTTTAAAGCATGTCGATAGAGTCTGCTAAATAAAGGATCCTGGAAGTAAACTTTTGTATCCTTTATGGCTATCCATCTCTCTCTCATATTACACGTCATGTTCCCTTTCTGTTGCATTCCTGACTGTTCTGTGAATCATCAAATCTCAAAATCTTGAGGAAGCTAACAACTGGAGTTCAGAATAAAGTATATAAAAATTGAGAGTTCAGTCAAGTTCACTGTGGGCATGGAGGGATCTCAACAAGGAATAACAAAGACCAGTTTTCATCCCTGAAGATAATTTCAGGTGGGTTACCGAGTGGTCTGTAGTAGAAAAGTAAGATTTGGGTCCAATAGCACCTTGGAGGCCAACTTCTCGTAATACATGGACCAGTGCATCAGGTTGTGACTAGAATTGGGAGGCCTGTATGTGCCTCATGTCCTGTATTTTTGTTCAACTCTCTTTTCCCCCCCACTAAACTTCTAGTGTTTCCACGGCAAGTTTCTCCAGTACGTTGATTTGGGAAGATCCATAAAGAGAGTGAGTTTTGAGCTCCCAGAGCAGAAGCCCCTCAAACAGAAGCTTAGAATTTTTTTTTTTAAAAAACAGAACATTCCTATTGGCATGGTTTTGTACAGTTCATCCTGTATAGAGATGTAAAATTTTCAAACATTTTGAAACCATTGAAAAAAACTTATTCCCAAATGGTCCTCAAAGTTCATCATGCTATGTTTTGAGTAAATAAAACCTTGTCTTAAGAACATTTTACTGATTTCAAAAGATTAAAAAATCCATAGTAGTTTCCCTCTAATTATTCCATTGCAAAAATTTAAATGCTAAATATTTTCAGTGAATAAAACATTGTCATATGAAAGCATTTCATTAATCCAAAATGGGGAGGGAAAAGTTTCATAGGAGTTTTTTCTCCTAAAATTTCCCTTCGAAAATGATTCAAAAAGTCTTCATGCTTTCACACAATACATTTTGAAAGGGTAGAACCTTCTCTTAAAAGGCATTTCACGCATTTAAAAAATGTTTTGTATGAGTTCTTAACAGTGTCCATACAGATTCCCATGTGTTTCCATTGGAAAAACTGAACAAAGATCCACATGCACATGTGCTCGCCCCCCCGGGCCTTCACATTTCTAATCCCGTGCAGATTACATTGTGTGCTGTCTTGATGTTACACAAGGATGCACAAATAAAAGCACTCTGAAGGCTACTCTTACATTTTTATTAAATCCAGATAACTGTACAGTTATGTCAACTGTGAAATGCAGCTTTGTCACATTTTTAATCCATTGGGGTTTTTTTTAGCCCCTTCCTGTTTAATCCCTTTTCCTGTTCTGAGCATCATCATCACACACTCACTTCTGTCTGTACCCCTCTCTGTTAACCCTTCCTCTTTGCTCTTTCTACCTCATAGGGGTCTTTCTCTGACCTTATTAGCATGTTTTCTCTTTTCTGTGCACACCGTCTCTATTGCTTCCTTCTTCCTGCTTTAGTTGCTTTTTACAGTCGGTTTCTGCCTTGACTTCTGACTTTTCTTCTTTGCTGAAATCAGCAACTCGCAAATCATTATCTTTTCTAGTACTTCCACATATTATATGTTGGTCATAGGAGTTAGTTTGAAGGCACATTATATAGAAACCTTACTAAATATAAGCAAGCTTGTGCCTGTTCATTGCCTGAATGGGAGAGGAAGGAGGGATATAAATAAAATATATCTCACCTGGGAGCAAATCTAGGTACTTGACAGGAAACTATAGCCATTCATGTCTTCTGATGAGTGTATGAGTAAGATACATGAGCTTGAAGTCATGTGTTTGTCTTATTTGCATGTTACTTTTTTAGATACGTATTTTAAAGGAAAACACCTAAAAATAAAATGTGTGAATTGCCTATTAAGGAAGCATCAGATGCAGGCAGGCTGTGCAGTGTGGATGATTAATTGCAAGGGTTGGAAAGACTTGCACCATTTAGTGTTTCTGAATCCAAGGAGAATAAATGCATTCCTCTCCCATCCTAACCCCATAATGTTGGTGGGCTTGAGTATTCTCAAATATTCTCACAATGTGGTGGGACTGGACTGCGAACAGTAGGTGGTTAGAATTCTTTTGGGGAGACCAAATAGTCAGGGAAGAAGCTGCAATTGAGAGCATGTGTTGTGTAGTGGTTAGAGTGTTGAACTAGAGTCTAGGAGGCAGGCTTGAATCCTCTGCCATGGAAACTTGCTAGGTGGCCTTGGGCCAATCATACTCTCTTAGGCTAACCTATCTCACAGAGTTGTTGTGAAGATAAAAATGAGAAGAGAATGATGTAAGCCACTTTGCATCCCCATTGGGGAGAATAGCAGGATATAAGTTAAGGAAATAATAAATTGGACCACAGGACTTACATTTGTTTATCTGTTGTATTTCTAAACATTTTCTTTCTTGCCACTCAAAGCAGTATACAATAACAAAGTAAATTAAACCTTTCTAGAAACCTAACATATTAAAATATTAACAAACTTAAATGTCTAAATAATAATGCCTTATGTTGCTGCCTGACCACTATAGAGCAACAAAAAACAGAGCTGCGATAGCAGACAGCAGCTGTGTACTGGCATAACTGTGGCGCCATCAGTCCGCTCCTTAAGGACTTTAGCAGAAGAACTGTGCTGGTGGCCAAGCCCAGTATGGCATGGCCTAGAGAAGATGCTCTGTAGTTGCCCTGTCAATGCTGGCCGAATCCATCAATTGCAGAGTGGCTGAAGATGATGGTGCCGTGAGTGGAAGGGAATGGTATAGCCAGTCTGCGGGTTAGGCTGCGTTTCCTGTAGCCAGCTGCTGTTGCTACTCTCCCACCCTGCAGAGAGCAGATGCACAGGGCAGAAAGATCCCTGCAGTCAGGCTCGCCACATCCGAACAGAGGTGCCTGCCTTGAGAGGATCCCTGCCCCATGTGGGGCAGTCACACTGAAGGTGCAGACAGGGTGCCCACCCACCTACTCACCCAACTCCCATTTCTGACAAGGGCCAGGCTGGCAGCTGAAGCACTGCTCGCCCATCCCCAAGTCAGGGACTCAGGAGTCAGGTAGCCTGCAAGGGAACTTCCGTGGTAGTTGTTAGTTAGGCATTCTGGACTTGGTTCTCCTCCCTGAGTGAGTGCAATTTTGCAAACTTCTCTCAGCGCACTCCTGCTGCTCCACCACGAGCACCCTCTTGCTCCACATGCTCTTAAGTCCCCATGCCAGGGGTCTCTTGGGCAAAGCCTCTGGCCACTTCCCTATTTACCTGGAATCATGGGTGCCCCAACTGGATATTATGTAGGGTGCCCAGGGAGCTGATTGGGCACAGGGAAGGAGACTTAGCTGCCACAATGTGAGTGGATTGGACTCTGTGGTAGCTGGCTTCCTATGCTCCTCTGGGCCGCTTGGGCAGGCTGGGCACTGGAGAAGGTGATTGAGTTTTCCTATAGAATGGACACCTTTGGGCAGCATCACTGTTTTCCATGGCGTAACCGTCTGCCACTACTGCCACTGCTAAGGGTGTTCCCAGGCACGACATGCCCCCTGGCCATCAGTGTTGTGGGCCACCACAGGCCACTGCACTGGCGTGGGGTGTGTGTGTTACACTGCCGTAAATCCGGTATAAGTCGACATAACTCCTAGTCAGCTCCTGGTGCACCCCCCCCCCCCCCAGGATTGCACTGTGGAGCTCTTATTTCTTGAAAAATGAATGGAAGTGTGTAGAAGGGACAAAAATAGATCTACTTGGTGAATGCCTGTTCTCATATTTTCCTGCAGTGGGAAGGTCCTGATCAGGCTCAGCCAGACAGGGCATGCCAGTGTGCTCCACTGCTGCTGTTGGCAACACATAAGCACAGTGTGGTCTTTGGTGACATTTTGTAGCTATGTAAATCATAGAGCAGGGTGGAGGGGGGAAGGGAAAATGTGTGTGAAAAGCCTATGACTTTATGAGTTTAACAGGAGTTGTTACACCACAGAATTCTGTGTCTCAGACCCCAGGTTTGTGCCACAACGTATCAATGTTTGCCATTTTAAAATGTTTCTGTTTTGTTATGCAAAAAACTAACCATGTTTATAATGATTGGTCAAATGTATTGACACTCTATAACAGTGATGGCGAACCTTTTTGAGCCCGAGTGCCCAAGCTGCAACACAAAACCAACTTATTTATTTCAAAGTGCCAGCACTGCAATTAAACCTGAATAGTGAGGTTTTAGTTAAGAAAAAACAACTCATACAGTTGTCCCAACTAATTAACATCTCTCTCTCTCTCTCTCTCTCACTCAAGAGCCACGACTGAAAGTAAAGCAAGTTAAATCAAAGCAGTTTGCCCTTCTTTGGACCAGCAGCCCTGCTTGCAAGCACTCTCTCTCTCTCTCTCTCTCTCTCTCTCTCTCACTCACTCACGAGCCACGACTGAATGTAAAGCAAGTTAAATCAAAGCAGCTTACTCTTCTTTAGAAAGCCAGCCCCAGCAGCCTTGCTGCTGCCTCTGCTTCCTGCTGCTAAAGAGACGGGCAGCAGGGAGGCAGCGATGTGGAAAAGGAATCACGTTGGCAGGGCCAAAACCCATGTGATCTCTGCTCAGAGCTACTGGAACGTCATTGCAGGCGTTCCCCCTCCAAATGAGCCCTGGACCTAGCAATCCGCGACTTGGCTCGCATGCCCACAGAAAGGGCTCTGCATGCCAGCTGTGGCACGTGTGCCATAGGTTTGCTATCACTGCGCTATAATGTGTGTATAGATGCATAGTTTTCTGGGCCATTAATACAGTTTTAAAAGTAGGCATAGTAGTAATTTTATTGCTGCTTATAGACAAAGGGATTGTCTTTGGTGTTTGTAATGTCCCTAGTAAGTATAGATGAAATGTATTTTAGACGTTCTGTTATATTTGACTACAGTGTAGGCATTCGGGATGCAAACCACTGGCTTTTGTTACTACACAGGCTTCACAGAAATGAGCTGAGGTTATCAGATATTTGAATTTAGTGGAGGTGGCACGTGGCATTTAAATGCAGAATTTGAAACAACCACCACCACAATAAAAGCTTAATCTTGGTATTTAATTTTTATAAAGATTCTCCATTTGAATCTGCTTCATGTTCTGCATCACAAAGTACTGCTGTTAGCTTCAAAGTGGAGTATATCCAAGGCCCTCTTATTTGTGTAAGATAAATTACCATTGTTTAGGAAGACACTCAAGGGACTAAAGAATTTAATTAAATACATGGAGGTTATGAATATGTATGTGAATTAGGTAGGCTAGATATGAATGGCCACAGTACAACTGAAGGAATTGTTCTGACTTCAGATTGTATGTATGTATTTTGTAAGTCTTGGTATAATAACCAGTAAGAATGTTTTCTATTTTGCCAGGGAGTCTTGAATCCTTTGAAGGTTTCAGATGACTAAACAGTGGAAATCATCTATAGCAGATCAGCTGTTGACAGACGGCTTGCAAAGATGACACACTTGATCCTTTTCATCTTATCCTGGTCCTAATGTGCCTTGACAGCAACCAGTAGGAGAGGCAATACATCGGTCTGAGGGATTGTGGCTGTGCTGACCCAGATAAAAGGCTAGGGAAGCAATTATGTTTCTTTAAAAAAAATAGAAAATAAGGTGAGGATAACATGGATCTGTTGAGACACTGGACAGCTTTGTGTCTGGTTACTTTCCGTGATTGGGTTATGTGCAAACAACATACATGTTGTTGAGGAATTTACACTGCTGTTGTAGTTGCCATTGTATTCTTCTGGTAAATATTATAAAGGCCATATCTTACTGCTGTCTCAGTGTTCCCAAGACTCAGCAGGTATTGATCTTTTTCCTTATTTAATTACCATGAGTGCCTTTTTTCTTTACTTTTTGCTAAATTTCATATGAAACATGCATGAGTTTCATATTGAAACTTGTCCCCCCTCCACAAAAACCTGACCTGTTTGCTCTGCTTAAGTAATTTGCATTTCTAAGCATTCTGTAGATTTTTTCAGGTATAAAAGACTGATTAAAATTATTGAAAATCTTTTAAAAATTACATTGTGCCCCCCTTCCTTTTTAAATGATAGGAGACTGGCAGTATGTCACAAATGCTAGCATGGTGCTTGTATCTTGTTT
Source organism: Eublepharis macularius (assembly GCF_028583425.1). Taxonomy (NCBI): domain Eukaryota; kingdom Metazoa; phylum Chordata; class Lepidosauria; order Squamata; family Eublepharidae; genus Eublepharis; species Eublepharis macularius. The sequence continues at coordinate 97,730,387 of NC_072794.1, read as the reverse complement.
TCTCTCAGCAGAGAAAAGAAATGCCAAAGTGATCCAACCCCAAGAGCGTAGAGCATAGCAAATGCACTGGAGTCCATAGTAGCACAGTTCATGTGCATCAGTCATGGAGCAGCATGCAAAAATACCCCTCTGTGAGCTCCATATGGAAGTAGCCAACTAACACATGGCAATGCCACCATGCCTCCCTGATATCGCCCCCCTCCCACAGAAAAAGGGAAAGAACAAAGGCAATACAGCACATCACCCTCTGCTATAGGAAAGATGGTAGCATGCTTTAGTGTAGTAGCCTTCTGCCTGTCATGCTCCTGGTATTTCTGCTGATGGGGGTTCAGATTTCCTCATGCAAACACATTTGGCTATTCTCTGACAAACTTTGTCTCATGCAAAACATCATGCCAAGCAGTTTATTAGCTAGGAACCAAAGGGGATATATATGTGTGACCTTTACACGCTGCCTTCCAGTCCTTGTCTGAGATCTTAATTCCATGTATACATTGGCATGGTAATGGGGCAATATTTAGGGAAGCAGGAGTGAATGAGAGAAACCTGTGAATTTAACTAGATCCATCTTTATTGGTACAACAATAGACAGAAAAGCAAGAAAGGAAGAAAAATCTTGAAAATGCAGTGCAGTGAGATCAAGGTTATACAAATCTAGAGATGTAATGGAAAGCAATTAAAGAATTCCTAGTAGTAGTGGTCAGATTTAGCTATATGTGTTCAACCACTACTGGCCCAAGTGGCCCAAAGAGAGGAAAAGGTATGAAGCTGACTGGACAGGGATGTATCAGAAGTGAAAGGGAAAGAGGGTGCAGAATGGATTTTTTAAAGCTTAGCCAAATGAGATTAAGAGGAAAGGGGGAGTGGGAGAGAAGTGGCATGATGCCCAGGGGCAGGTTAGAAGTGAAAGGGAGAGGGGAGTGCAGTATTGCAATGAGGGGGGGGGAATCATAGAATCATAGGGTTGGAAGGGACCTCCAGTGTTATCTAGTCCAATCTCTTGCACAGTACAGGAAATTCACCACCAGTGACCCTTGCTTCATGCCCAGAAGATGTCAAAACACCACCAGGATCCCTAGCTGAACTGGGTTGGGGAAGATTGCTACCTGACCTCAAAGTGGTGATTGGCATTACTGTGGGCATGTAAGAAGGGGCCATGAGAACTAAGCACTGATGTAACCCTTCCTGTGCCCTTCCTCTCATGATCTGTCTAGATTCAGAGAATCAGAATTGCTGTCACATGGCCATCTAGCCTCTGCTTAAAAAGGAGAGCCCACCACCTCCTGAGGAAGCCTGTTCCATTGAGGGGCCGCTCTAACTGTCAGGAAGTTCTTCCTGATGTTTAGCTGAAACTCTTTTGATTTAATTGTAAGCCGTTGGTTCTGGTCCGACCTTCTGGGGCAGTGGAAAACAACTCTGTGCCATCCTCTATATGACAGCCCTTCGAGTACTTGAAGATAGTTACCATATCACCTCTCATCTGTCTCCTCTCCAGGCTAAACATTCCGAGCTCCTTCAACCTTTCCTCATAAGACTAGGTCTCCAGACCCCTCACCATCTTCATTGCCCTCTTTGGGACACATTTCAGCTTGTCTATATCCTTTTTAAATTGTGGTGCCCAAAACTGAACACAATACTCTAGGTGAGGTCTAACCAGAGCAGAGTAGAGCGATACCATCACTTCTTGTGATCTGGACAGTACACTTCTGTAGATGCAGCCCAAAACCACATTTGCCTTTTTAGCTAACATATCACAGTGCTGACTCATGTTCAGTGTATGGTCTACTAAGACCCCTAGATCCTTTTCGCACATACTACTGCCAAGACAAGTCTCCCCCATCCTATAATTATGCATTTGATTTTTCTTACCATAATGCAAAACTTTACATTTATCTCTTGAGAGAGAGAGAAGGGGCTCGGGAATGGAGCTCTGAAAGGTGACAGGGTAAGAATGAGCAGGGTTGAAGATGTGGGGAGTCAGGCTGAGAGAGAATGGCTGGGAGAAGGGGTGTGTGGAGGTGAGAATTTCATCTGACCCTGAAGTGTGAACATTGTGACAGGGCTGGATCGAGGGGGGGCAGGGGGGTAGTCTGCCCTCAGCACTGCCAAGGAGGGGGCGCTGGGCGCAGCTGCCAGGAGCGCACAGGCGGCAGCGCGGGCGGCCTCCCAGCCCCCTTCACTGCCTTTCGCCTGTCCCGTAAGACAGGGGGCAGCCGGCTTGCCACGTGCCCCAGTCCTGCAGGGCAGGCAAAAGGCAGCACGGGGGGCAGGGAGGCCGCCCGTGCCATTTGCCTGCCCCACAGGACAGGGGGCTGCAGGGCAAGTGAATGGTGCAGGCAGCTTCCCAGCCCCCTGCGCTGCCTCCACCAACTCCGTGGCACACCGGGGCACCCGGCTTGTCGCGCAGGCAGCATGCTCCGCCAGGAGCGTGTGCTGCATGCACACGCAAGGGGACAGACTTGGGTTGCCCTGGGCGCCGGCAACCCTAGATCCAGCCCTGCATTGTGAAGAGTCACAGTAGTGGTGGAACAGTCCTGGGATGAAACTGAACCTAAAATACTGAGCCAAAGGGGCTCTTTATAGTCATATTCTTCTTTTTGCTCCCATGCTGAGTGGCATCTAGTCAAGAAATGATCGCAATAATTGATTGCATTTTGGTTGCAAGAACCACTGACTCGCTGCTTGTGATGTGTGAGCAGAATATGAACCAAACTGCATAATCTAATGTGAGCAGAGTAGTGCTAAAAGTATGCTGTAACAATATTTGCTCTCATGCTTGGCTGTTTGCACAAAGTGTTCATAATCAGAGTTCCCTTGTGCAACTTGTAAGTATGCAGTACATGAAGCCAGAAATGTGTAGCTGCGTCTCACGTGTTCTATTGTCTAACATATAGTGCTTTGGAAAGCTGTGACTGGTTGCAGATTCAATTGGTTTTCTAAGCTGTGCTGCTGTGTAGACTGGTAGGAAGCAGGCATGGGGGCCATAGTTTTTCATTGAGTTTAATGGGAACATTTGTAGTTACATCAGCCATAACATTATACTGGTGCTGGAGATGGGATGTAGACTGAAAGAGCTGAGGAGATGAGCTAAATCTTACTTCTCCTCCAGCTTACCCCTTATGCCTGGTTTACCCCAGAAACAACATTGCATCTCTGGATTGTGCTAGTAGAGGCTTGGTTGCCATCCTAAGCAGTTTACAGAATGGCTCTAATAATGTACCCTAAAGATTGTTTCATTATCAGTCAGATGATTGCTCCCATGAGCAAGCTGTATGCCTTGAAAAATGTGGAAAACTACTGTGTGAATATGGTGAATGCATAGATTCTTTCCTTATTCTTCTCACATATTTCAGAGTCTCATCCAGAGATCTTTAGTGTGCTGGTTGGTTAGGAAATAGCTGTCAGGTATAAAGCCTTCATTTATTTTGCATTCCAACCTGGCACAAAGGTTGTTTATCTGGTAGACAGGCAATATGCTTACCAGCTTTTGATTTTGCACTTTGTATTTTGAGTCTTAAGTTATATTGGATATATATTGGATGTATATATTGGATTGTGAGGATGAAAATGTCTTAATATGCAGGAATCCAGTGCCTGTGAATCTCCAGATTTGAAAAGCAGATTTTAAAAGCTCCAAATTACTTCTTAAATTTCAAAAGGTTGCAATGCTTTCTTTACAGTCATCTTTGATTTACAATCATCTTAGCCTCATAAACGGTCATTGAACTTTCTTTTTCTGCCCTATGTTAGTTGTCTTTTGAAATCATGGCTTTCTTTGATTAGCTATGATGTTTCCTCCTTTCACCTTTCAAGTCTGACAAGGCTGTGATCAGTTTGAATGATGTGGGGTGCTGTAATATATAACGGAATAAATTAGTTCTGATACTTGTTTCAATCTCCTTCTTCCAGGACAGGAGTTAGCCTTGGTTTGTGTGTGGAACACAGAAGGAAATGCCAATACCTGAGTTGTATTATGGAACAGTTTTCTAACTCCTCCAACCTCTATCAGACAAGAGCTTTCTGTCTATGTTGAGAGCAGGACTCATTTGGAGGGGGAATGTGCCGGAACTGCGTTCCAGTAGAGCTGAAAAGTGTCACGTGGGTTTTGGCCCCGCCCACGTGATTCCTTTTCCTCCCCTCTGCCTTCCCTCCAAAGGAGGCTAAGCTGCTTCATTTCATGCAGCTGCTTTATTTTCATTCATGACTCGTGAGAGAGAGAGAGAGAGAGAGAGAGAGAGAGAGTAAGTAAGTAAGTAAGTAAGTAAGTAAGTAAGTAAGTAAGTAAGTAAGTAAGTAAGTACAAGCTGGGCTGGGATCTCCAAAGGAGGGTAAGCTGCTTCAATTCATTCTGCTGTTTTATTTTCATTCCTGACTCGTGCGTGAGAGAGAGAGAGAGAGAGAGAGAGAGAGAGAGTGCAAGCTGGGCTACTGGACCTGGATCATCAAAGGAGGCTAAGCTGCTTCAATTCATTCTGCTGCTTTATTTTCATTCGTGACTAGTAAGTGAGTGTGTCTGTGCAAGTAGGGCTGCTGGGGCTGGCTCTCCAGAGGAGGGTAAGCTGCTTTGAGTTCATTCTGCTTTATTTTCAGGAAATACCTGGAGATTTTTGGGGAAAGGGGCCTGAGGAGTGGGTGTTGCCTTCTGACACACTTCCAGTGATGTCAGGGGGTATGGCAAATGCTAATGAGTTATGCTAATGAGTTCCTGCAGTTCTTTTTCTATTAAATGACCCCTGGTTGAGAGTATTTAATATTTAGTCTCTTGGCCCAAACCTTTTAGTTGGAAGAATTTTTAAAAACTCATATAGGTTTATGTGTTTGGCAACTGTGTGGTTGCTGGCTGTAAAGAGATTTCTGGCATTATTTTTTAATATAAATAATATTGTTAATAAAACATCTATGGCCAATATAAAGGTAACTCACTGGAAGAATATTGAGTGTAAATATTATGGCAGAATGTAAACTGTAGGTGTCAAAGTCAAAGGTATATTTATGATCTCTGACATGAAGGAAGATTAAAGCATCTGCACTATAGCTATATTCTGTTGGACTGGGTTGAAGCAATGGAAGTATAGTTTAGAAATATGCCTCAGTTCCTGTGATTTAGAGCAATGAGCTTTTATTTTGTGATTTTATTCTGTGTCTAAAAAAGGTTATGAATTCAGTGTGTGTGTTTGCTGGCTTTAAATTCATGCATGTTCAAGAAAGTGCGTTGCTAGTAGTAGTCAGGGAATGCAGGTTGGCTGAGGCTAGACAGTAGTGTGTGAGCTATTTTAAAATTATGGATATTATGTACTCATGTACTTATACTTGTGGTTGTGTATACTTTGTGCTATATGAGGTGTTATTGGCAGAATGTGTTTGTATCTTGCTGCATCATTGGCACAGATAACGCTTCTTTCTTTGTTTGTATTGTCATCAAATCAATGGAAGGCATTGTCATACGGAGCCCCCAGCATGAGGCAAGCTAATTTTGATTTGGATAGGTGGATCAAACCTTTGCTTTTGAGCAAAGTTTTTAACTCCTACGCACGTAACAATCAATGTACATATTTTATGGAGCAATTGGTGATTTTTTAAAAAAATTGAGATTGCCAGACTTCTAGCAATTGAGCTACTTTGAACAACAATAATCTGTATTGTGTATTTTACATATTAAGCAAGCATTCATTAAGGCAACAGAAATAGACGGCATTATGTTTTCACTGTATTCTTAGATTTTAAATATGCATGTGTTTTCACACCCATAGAAGGAGACAGATGTTGAATGTAAGGTTTAAGGCTAAATGTGTAAAAAGATCTGTGTGACAATAGGAAGATAAATAGCGTTTGTGACACTTCACAGTCATATTAATCTTACTCTTTTCCCTTTTAATTTGTGATGTTCTCCTATGACTGCAGTGAATTAATGCTTACAGATCAACTTCTGTATTATAGTTTTGTTATTACAGTGCACTGCTTTGTATAAGTTTGTCTGTTTCTGTCAAGATCACAATTTGTATTTCCGGTTTTATTAAGCAGTAACAAAGGAAAATAGGTATGCATATAAATGCATATTTTTGCATGTTAAGGAAAAGAATTTTTAAGTTTTATGGAAGTTGGGAATGCTTATGGAAAAGATATTGTGACACCTCATACATTTATATTGTAAAAGTACTTAAGGGCCTTTATTTATGGCTTGTGAAAGTTACGCACATCTGAATATTAGCCAGTGGGTTAGATCCAGTGATCCATCAATAGAAGGCACTAGCAAATATGGATTTTTGCCTAGTCTGCAAATTATTTCTGTAGCACAGTGAGAATGTGGTATATCTAATGGTAAATTTACTGCAAGTATCTGTCAAGGCATTCTTATCTGTGCTTTTTTCCTTTGGATTTGAGCTATGAGTTTCAGTACCAGCCTTGCAATTAAATGTGGCACTTTTTTGACCAGACTGGCTTAGTCTAATAAGCCATCTTCATGGTTCCTGCAGGGGGTTCTGGGCTGCAAATAATATATAGCTTTTTAAAAATAATTGCTGCATCTTGTACTGACATTTCTGAAGGATTTGTGAGGACACTGCTGATGCAAATTTGAAGCTGGTATGGCAATTAGGCTGAAATCCAAGTCCATAGTTTTACAAAGCTATTAAAATCAATTATAAACATTCATATCAGTGATCCCCAGTGTGGTGCTCATGGATGCCCACCAATGTGTTTCCTTTTCCCCAAAGAAAGACAATTGTGGGCCTGCTTGCACAAGAACATATGGGAGAGAGTAGCTAGGTGTAATATTATTTATTGCATGGAAGTCCTCAGAGTTACAGAGACCTGCCAGTTTCTTGACATGACTGCCTGCTGTATATCAGCAAGAAACTTCTCCAGAGTCATCAGAGTAATTTTTTTGATCCATCATTCTCCAGGGGAAAATTGCAGAGGATCTGAGCCTCTGTGAGTCTAAACTCCACCAGGACTAAAGCAGGAAATGATGTCTCCATGACAACAGAGTTACATCTACCTCTTTCACCCCCTGTTCAGATTACCTACATTCTGTACAGAATATCAAATAATGGCTAACACTGGCTTCATATAATGGATCACAATTACCTGAGACAGCTCCATAATTGCCATGGCATGCATGAAGTCCGAAGCATCTGAAGATGTGCACACTGACTGCCAAAAGCGCATGTGAGAATAAGTCTTTAAGATGCCATTGGACATCTATTTTATTTTGAAACCATAGACTAGCTCAGCTGCTCCTCTGAGCCACTCCAGATAATGAGGCTTTGATGTGGATGTTGAAGTCCCCCAGCATTATAAGCCAGGGTTTCCCCAACTCTAACCCCATGACCAGCCTGGTCAGCTCTGGAAGAGAGGCTGTTAGGGTGGACAGTGCACTAACTGAACCCCTATTCTATCTTGCGATCCCAGCATCAGATACAAACCCTTGAAATGTGATGGTAGTTGAACATAGTGCCTGGTGAGAGAGGTTTAATCACAAAATATTCTGGTCACACTTCACCCTCCTGACCTCCAGGTACAGTCTGCTGTTGGATTGAGAATCCTTGGAGGTCTAGTTGTGACAGCTGAGTTCTGCCTCCTTCATTAAGCTAAGCCTTGGTAATGCATGCCAGGTCAACATCAGCACGCTTGTCCAGAATCAAATCATGGATGATCAACTTTTTAACCAACCTGGCATTAAAGAGCAGAACTTTTTTTACCTGCTGGCTTGCTAAATTATATCCAAAGTTCCTTTGGATTTGAAGAGAATGAGAAGAGAAAAAAGCCTGCAGTTGTCTCAGCTCCCTACTCTTAATCTGCCTTTTTTAGATCCATGCCTCCCTTTGCCTGTGACAACAGAAATCTCACTAATTAATCTGCCCCCAAACACACTGTACCCTATATACAGGAAACCAATGAAATTTATGAATTGATGTGTGCAATATTTCACAATTAAGGGTGCAAATATATGCCCACAGTACAACATGTTGCTCAGTAGTTAATGGGTGCCAGGAAAATTGTTTAATTATTTCATCATGAGCTGAAATTGTGGTTGTACATGTGCTTTTGTTTGGACCAAAATTCTTTATTCGGGGTGTGAAATCATGTAATGTACATTGTTCAGTCACGAAAATGTATGTGCCCTGATGATAATGAAATGTGTGTGCAGCTGTCCCCTATACCATGAAGGCTGTAGTACAGAATCTTTTAACCACAGCTAACACATCATTGTATTGTACATCCCAGTAAAGATTGTAGCATTGCAAATAATGGTAATGTTAATGCCCTAAGAGCACAACTAAGATTTAAAAGATCTTAATATAGATGAATGTTTTAGCACATATTAATGTGGTTGTGTATTTCCACCCTGTATTGTCGAAGGCTTTTACGGCTGGAGAACAATGGTTGTTGTGGATTTTCCGGGCTGTATAGCCGTGGTCTTAGCCCGGAAAATCCACAACAACCATATTTCCACCCTCATTCTTACATCAGTGTTGTAAGACATAGGTCATGGATACTGACATTTTACTGATTGAGAACCAGTGTGATGTGATGGTTAGAGTGTTAGATTAGGGCCATGGAGATTAAGGTTCAAATCTCAACTCCACCATGAAGCTTACTGGCTGACTGTAGGCCAATCAGTCTTTTTCTCAGCCTAACATACCTCACAGAGTTGTTGGGAGAATAAAATGTTGTGTAGACCATTTATTCTGAGCTCCTTGGGAAGCATGTTGTGAGTAATATGGGAGACAAAGAACACGACTTATCAAAACTACCCAGATGCTTTCACGAATACTTCAACTTATGTATTGATTTAGAAGAGTTTGACATTCTTTATCGCCAGTGGATTTTCTGCTCTTCTATTTACATAGTGCATGATACGTTTCTGCTTGATAGTTTTGTCAGAGTACAAATGCACAGTTCTGGAACTGTAATATACAAAGCTAACAGAAAGGAATAAAGCATTTACATTTCATATGTGATCTGCTGAATTACATGGTTAAGAGTCTGAGCTGGGAGCCAAGAAATCCTCTGTTTAAATCTCCAGTTTGCTACAAACCTTACAAACTACTGCTCTTAGCCTAAGGCCCCCCCCCCCCCGCATCATCATTAGAGGATGGACCTGTATTAATATGTTTTAATAATTGCATAGTTCATTGTCTGTTTTTCTGTGCAGTTTCACATGGGACTGCGCATGTGCAGGCCTGCTGATTGGTAGGTTCTGTAGCTAAAAATTCCTCTAGCAGGCATCTTCCCCTTCTGAGAGCACGTGCGCGGCTTGTTTCCTTCCAAAACAGCCTGCTTTCTGGGAGGAGCAATGCCCCTGACCCTCAGTTCCATTTTTGCCCCTGATTGGAGAGGTTCTCTGTGATGATCCTCCATCAATTTCACTCTTTGCCTGAGAAGAAGGAGAAAAAAGCGATCAGAATGGGTGAAAAAGCTACATCAAGTTTGGTTTCACAGATTATTCCAAATGGCCAAGGGCAATTTTCAGTACGTGCCATTAGTAACATATCTCTTGACGTATCAGGGGGTTGAGGTATCATGACATACCTAGACTCAAACTGATGGCATGGTTGATTCTGCAGTAGGTGGTCTCCCCTGGGAGGTAGCAGAAGTAATACTAAATGCCAGAAAGTGAAATACCAGAAAGTCTTATGCTTACAAATGAAATAGACTCATAGGATGGTCCAGAAGAAAGGCATCCTGTATACTTGCCTGTGTTTTAGAATATCTTTTGGGTCTGAAACATGCTGGACTATCACCATCTTTCATCAAGGTTTACCTGGCTACTTTCTATCGAGGTAGATTTTCTGGTAACCATCACATCCACCTGAAGAGTAAGCAAATTAGTGGCACTTAGCATGACAATACAGCAGAAAAAGTGGTACTAAGACCTAGCTTGGAATTTTAACCCAAAGTAGTCTCTAAATTCTATAACTCTCAGGAGTTACTACTATCTGTATTTTTCCGTTCTCCAACATGTGAAACAGAGAGGATTTTACATGCTCTGGACGTAAGGAGGACTATACTCTTTTATTTAAATTGCACAGCATCATTTAGGTCAGATATCCAACTTTTTGTTTGTTATGCAGGACCAAGTAAGGGAAAAAGGTAACTTCTCAAACCATTGCTAGATGGGTACATCAGGCTATTAAGATGTGCTGTGAGCAAGCCAGTTTACCATGTATTTTGGGAGTTCATGCCCATTCTACCAGGTCACAGATGTTTTCAGCAGCTCTGCTCAAAGGTGTTCCTCTTCAAGACATATGTAGAGCTGCAACATGGACATCTGCCAAAACCTTCATCAGCCTTAGATGTATATAACAGGATGGAAGCAACCATAGGACAAGCTGTCCCGCAAACACTATTCTCCATGGGTAAGTGGCTTGTTAATCTCCCATGTGGGACTGCACAGAAAGACTGACAATGAAAATAGGGTTGCACTTACCTATAACTGTTGTTCATTGAGGTCTTCTGTGCAGACACACATACCCTTCCTCCTCCCCTGCTGTGTACTCTTCACTACTTACCTGAAGAGTCTGGTGGCTAAGGAGCAACTGAGGGTTGGAGCATCGCTTCTCCCAGAAAATGGGCTGTTTCAGTGAGAAACAAGCCACACGTATGCTCTGGGAAGAGGCAGATGCCCCCTAGAGGAATTTTTAGCTATTGAACCTACTGATTGGCAGGCCTGCTCATGAGCAGTCCAATATGTGCCTGACCAGAAGACCTCAATGAACAACAGTTACAGGTAAGTGCAACCCTGTTATATTGTATGCAAAGTGTCTAGAATGCTTGAAATCAGGGCCGGATCGATGGGGGGGCAGGGGGGGTAGTCTGCCCCCGGCGCCGCCAAAGAGGGGGCACTGGGCGCAGCTGCCAGCCCCAGGAGCGTGTTGCCAGCCCTGGGAGCACGCCTGGGGAAAGGCGAATGGCACGGGCGGCCTCCCAGCCACCTGTGCTGCTTTTTGCCTTTCTTGCAGGACAAGGGGCAGCTGGCTTGCCACGCCCCCCTTGTCCTGGGGAAAGGTGAACGGTGTGGGCGGCCTCCCAGCCACCCTCACTGCCTTTTGCCTGCCTCGGGAGGCTGGGAGGCCACCTGCGCCGTTCGCCTTTCCCCAGGACAAGGAGTGCGCGGCAAGCCGGCCGCCCCTTGTCCTGCGGGAAAGGCAAAAGGCAGCACGGATGGCTGGGAGGCCACCCACGCCTTTCCCCAGGACAAGGGGCGTGCAGCAAGCCAGCCTCCCCTTGTCCTGCGGGGCAGGTGAACGGCACGGGCAGCCTCCGAGCCACTTGTGCTGCCGCCGCCACCAGCTCCACGGTGCGCTGGGACAGCCGGCTTGCTGCAGGGGCAGGGGGGGGGCGCCCCAGCGTGATGACATCACGGGAGTAACGTCATCACGCAGCGCCAGGAGTGCGCGCGCTATGTGCGTGCGCAACTAGCCTGACTACGGTTGCCCTGGGCGCTGGCAACCGTAGATCCGGCTCTGCTTGAAATAAGTCCTAAATATTGTTGTTAATAGTAGTAAATACTTGGAGGGCTGCTAACTAAAAATAGAACTATGTGTAATTTGCACAAAGAAAATAGAAATTTCTGTTCAGAATATAATATGCAAATCAAATTTATTTCAATAAATGATAGCTTTTCTGCAACAAGTGAATATGCATGCAAACATGTAACTGGGACTATGTGGCCTAAGAACTATAGGTAAGCACAGAAGTCTCGCTTCTGTCTACAGAGAACTTTCTCTGGCTTCTATGGCTTTGGTGGAAATTCCTTGCGCATTTTTTGTATTTTTTTACAGAATCGTAAGATTTTAAAGGTGAAAGGGATTTGAATATCAACTTGTCCAGCTTTCTGTACCAATGCAATCTATTATCTTGCGTGTTATATCATCATGTAGGGCAAGAAATTTGTTTCATAGGGAAACAGAGCTAAGCTTCTTGGGAATCAAAATTCCATGCTGCATTGTACATTACACACGCACAATGCACAGCCTCAATGATTTATTCAGTCATTCTGCTCATGGAACAAAGCTGTGGAAGGTCACATGAACTGGCTTTTTAGAGTTGCTTAGCAGCCTGCAAAATGTAAACAACTTTGACCTCTGAAAAAGGGTAGAGATTTTAGAATGGCACCCAGTATTATTGTTCGAACATGTACACCATGTAGAGAAGAAATTGATCGAACTAACTTACCATAACTTTAGGCTTGCATAGTGATAGGGCTGATCTCTCACTTCTGTTTTACTTGTTGAAACTTAACCATGTTATTTTCATTCTGCTGCTGCTAAACCATTGGATCAAGGAAACAGATCTGTGTGTAACTTGTGTGTGGCACATTTAGCTTAGCAATATGGCATTAGATGAAGTTCTGATTCATGTTAGGCTTGGAGCAAAGTCAAAGCAATTGGAGAAAGGCTTTAAGCCTGTTGGGTGACTGCGCAGCAAGACCTGGCTGGAAGCAGATTTCAGCAAATATCAGCTAAGGAATGATCATCATTACTGATCAAAATATGTTTGTGGTTCTGCAGACAAATTACCAAGGCATGTGGCTGACCTTAGCCATTTAAAGAGTCTTTGTGGAGGAAACCTATTAATGTTATAACTGAACCTAAAAGGCTAATTCTGGAAACAACAGATGGAGATTCACTGGATTGTGCTAAGCAAGTAGTAAATGACAAATACTGTTTCTCTTCTTAAAGCAAAAAAGTTAAACTACACATACGGAAATAACACATAGACTGTTCCTGGACTGTGCCTCTTCAAATTGCAGGTTAAGGATAACATGTTGAGATGCTGCCCTACAGCGACAATTCCTTATCTGTGGCAAACATATATGAAGACAAGGGGTTTACCACAGCCTTCTCCCCAATGTGTTAGCTTTTTCTCTGCTGGGATTTGTGACAGGACATGGAAACATGCAATTTCATCACAAATTATACATCCTGGGAAGAACCGTGGCACAAGCCAATGCTTATTTCAGCTCTCAGGTATATGTTTATGAGGCAGTTTGGCCATACAGTTGAGAGCTTTATTTTTGCCTATGATTTGAAGTAGTTTGCATGTTAGCTTTTTTGCACCTGTGATTGAGGCTTGAACTATATGTTGCATGCAGTGAAACTGGCTTCTAAACAGCTCTGGGAGGGGGCAGCTTAAAAGAAGGATGCAGTCATCCTACCCCCTTGTCATTTTACTCCGTGCTCAGGTCTTAAACCAGTTTTAACTGCTTGAGGATGCTCTGACAAAATGAGAAGGTAAGTCCAAACAGTGAAGCGGAAACCGTCTTGAAGTTGTAAACCAAAGTGACAGTTTGAAACCTAAGCAGCCAGCATCATTATGAACAAACAGAGTTGACATGTTGCTCCTCTGGGGCTAAGTAATAAACCAGCAAATTCTCTTGGATCCATTTGTCAAGTTGCTGTGATTACTCCAACCTGCAAACCTCTCACAGCACATCAGAAGTGTCCATTTTGTTTTTGAATGTAGAATTTAACTCATCACAGAAACTAATATGAGAGAGCTTCTGAACCTCAAATATTTCATATCTCTGTGTTTGACAGCTGACTTCTAAGACCTGGACTCTGATGCATTGCTGATATTGTGCTAATGTTGTTAGTACATATCCTGTGACCTCCCTGGACTCTGATGCATTGCTGATATTGTGCTAATGTTGTTAGTACATATCCTGTGATCTCCCAGCAGAGAAAGGAAATGCCAGAAAAGACCCAGCTCTAAGGAGCGGAGGGCCTAGCAAATGCAGTGGTATCCATAATGATACCACAGTTATCATGCCAATAATGCCCCCATGCAACCAGATATGCGAGCAGTCACCTAATGCAGGGTGATGTTAACATGCCTCTGTGATGTGACTTGATGTGTGCTGGGAGACCCGCTCTGCTACGTGCCCAGGGTGTCACAACTTCCTGACCTGCCTGGATGACAATTTCCTTTCTCAGATGGTGAAGGAAGTGATGAGGGACTCAGCCTTCTGGATTTGATATTAACCAAAAAGAAAGAGTTGATTAAAGTAATCAAATCCTCCTAGAATTTCTTTTGCTGTGGAGTACCAAGGGAGTCTGTAGCCTAACACACAGGTTAGATTTTAGTAGGGCAAGCTTTAATAAACTTAAGAGATATAATGAGAGTTATTCCATGGACAAGAATGCTGGAAGGGAAAGGAGCGAGTGAAGGGTGGGCTTTCCTAAAAAAGAGCTGTTGCAGGCTCAAGCTATTGCCATCCCAGCATGATGAAAATGTTGTAGAGGATCTGAGAAGCCAATGTGAATGAACAGAGAGCTCTGTGATGAGCTAAGGAAGAAAAAGGAGATGCTCAAGAATGCATCCAAAGAAGAGTATGTAGGGGTAGCTAGGCACTGAAGGACAGGTGGATGGGAAGCTAAATATGAGCAGTCAATGTGATGAAGTGACCAAAAAGGCAAACACAATCTTGGGATGTATCAATAAAGCCATAACATCCAAATCACAGGATGTCATTGTCTCACTATATACCTCATTGGTCAGGCCCCATCTAGAATATTGTGTGCAGTTTTGGAGATGAGGACAAATTGGAACAGGTGCAGAAGAGAGCAACCAGGATAACCAGGGGCCTGGAGATCAAGCCCTATGAAGAAAGACCGAGGAACTTGGGAATGTTTAGTTTGGTGAAGAGGAGGTTGAGTGGAGATACGATTGCTCTCTTTAAGTGTTTAAAAGGCTGTCATTTAGAGGAGGGAAGGGAACTGTTCCTGTTGGCAAAAGAGGATAGGACTTGGAACAATGGGTTTAAACTACAGGAGTGAAGGTACCAGCTGGACATTAGGAAAAACTTCTTCATGTTAAGAGTAATTCAGCAGTAGAATCAGCTGCCTAGGGATGTGGTGGGTTTCGCTCATTGGCTGTCTTCATGGAGTGACGGGATGAATATTTATTGGAGATGCCTCAGGCTGCATTGGGTGGAGGGTTTGACTAGAAGGTCTGTAAAGCCCCTTCCAACTCTATGATTCTATGACATTGCCTTCATCCACACACAGATCACAACAAGGGAAGGAACAAAGGAAACACAGCACTTTCCATTGTATGGAGGCATATGATGTGCCCAGAAGGAGACCTGTAATTACCACATTCCTGGTGGGATTTGAATCTCCTTCTGAAACCAATTTTTTTTATCAGTATACATACAGAAAAGGAAGAATGGCCAGTATAAGCATATCACCTAGATACCTCTGTAGCTCAGTTGGCAGGGGAAATCCGCTTGGAATACCCATGTTCTCTCCCAGGTAAGGGTTCAGCCCCCTCCCTCACACCCGAGGAGCAGCTTTTTGTAAGGCAACAGGGATATAAACATTAGTGCAGCAACAAGAGCACACCAAATTACACATTTACAGAAGGCATTTCTGTCACCTTCCCAAGAGCTTTCTGAAAATAAGCAGTCACATAAAAAACTGGAGGGAGAGGTTTCAGTCTTACTGAACAGGATTCTGGGAATAAGGCAGAGCTCAGCCAGAAAGTGATCAGTAGCAAAATAAAAGGAAGAGGCAGGAATACAACCCACACCTTGCATGTTGCAGATCGTCCCTCTAGCTAGTCAGCCAAGTAGATGCACAGGAACCAGACACATCCTTTGGAATCCTCTTTTGGCTGTGGTGTCAGCTGAGGTTAGTCAGGAACGGGGTGGGTGCAGATTCCTGTCTAGGAACAGAGACACAGCTCTGAAACAATCCCAACATACTGAACAAGAATCAAGAATACAGTAGCCCAATTCTGTAATCCTCTGAAAACAAGTCGGATGAGTGGGGTTGCTAACTCTCTGGTTCAAGCAGTGTGGTACTGTGTAGATGTATCTCCAGATTTTCCTGCATGGAGCTTAGGTGCTGTCTTGAGTAGTTCACAGACTGGCTTTAGGATTGTACTGTGAATAGAACTTAAGGTGAATTCATACATTTAGTTTTTCCTAAGTAAAAATATATCTTAAAATGTAATATGTGAATGAGACAAATGCACGTCAAAATGTATATTATATACACGTTAATTAGAGATCCATGACTGTCTACAGTTCCTTTTGAAGTTCACATGTACCTGCTGACATATTGCATGAAGGAGACCCTTAATCTTTGAATCATCAATAGATTTTAGAGAATGTAGTTTGGTAACATTTATACCAATATCTGTGATTAGTTTAATTTTAGCTTTAGGTCTGTTGCCTTTTTGTGGTCGTTTTAATGAAATCAGAAATGCGAGGAGTCTGTGGAAAGCCATTTCTATTCAGTGCTTGGTCAAAATCCAGTTGAATGTGTTTATTAGAATAAGTAAAAGCTGTAGTGGAGGTTGAATTCTGCACCCTTAATTTGGCATGCTACCCTCATGAGGATTAATTACTACCAAGAAAACAGTTGGATTGTTGCATCCTAACTGGTATTTCTGCACATCTGATATGTTCCTAGAAATCTTTTGAAACCATAGAATTAATTATGTGGTGGTGGAAATTAATAAGGTCAACATATTTGTCAAGCAAATGTCTTCTTTCTTGCTATTTGTGGAAGTTTTTCTATCATTGGACCTAACTACCATGGTGTTATATTCTTAACGACACTCCCCCTCCCCCCCCCCCCCCGTGCCCATGTTGTTAGGGTTGCAAACAACTTGGAGAAAAATGTCCTGCCTCTTTAATGTATATAAGAGAACTGGATTGTAGTTTATTGTATTACAGCTTTGTCTTCTACCTTTCTAACCCATCTTTGCATTATGGTATGTCATGCTTTAGACAGGGTTTTTTTCCCCAGTAGCCCAATTCTGTAATCCTAGTCCTATTGAATTATTGGATGTTTTCTGTTGTCTGATTTTTATCTTGTAATCTGCCTTGGGTCTCAGTGAGAAAGCTATAATGAAGTAAGTAAATTAATATGTGGATTAATATGTGAAAATGGGTAAGTGAAGCTTTTCATGGCATGGAGGTAAATAACATCCCTTGGTAAATAACATCCCATTAAACCTCTGTTAAAGGGACAGGACTTTTTTTCCTCCAGGTTGTTGGCAAGTCTAGTTTTTGATGCAAAACTCAACAAGTGTATTTTCTAAAACCTTTAAGTACCCTACTCGGGAGTGAGTCAGTAGGATTTACTTCTGAGTATACATGCTTACAGTTGCGCCTCATGTCTTCCTTGTCTAGTGTTCTAAATTAAAAGTGAAATATTGTTTGCTACTTTTGTTTTGTCCAGTTAATTTACATTGTTTCTGTTTACCTTTTAAATTCTTTACTAATTATTGAGGTATATGGAAAAAGAGCTTTGCTTTTTCTCCTGACTAGGGAAACATCTCTGTTTTCTTCTCTTATTTTCAATTATTTTCAAGTTAATGCTTTTCTTTTCACATCTCTTTCCCCAATCAAATTCTATTTGCCTTTCTCCTTTCCAGTATAATTCTAGTTGTCATTTAATGATTGGTGTGGTCTAATAATATCTTGCCTATCCTTGATAATTAGCAAGCTTCTGCACAGGTATACACACAACACATTCTCAGTCATTTGGAGAAGCAGAAATATGTCACAGGCATGTGTATTCCCTCACCCCTTTGTGTTCTCCTGCTTCCTTTCACACTTCCTTGATCAAGCTTACTATAGATTTCCATGATAATAGTATCTGGAAACCTGTAGTTTGCACAAAACATTGTTTCTCTCTCAATCAGGAGCTGAAACCAAATTCAAGCTGTGGTTTCAATCCCTGGTTTGGAGGTAGACTGTGAGGAGACAAAGAAGAGAGGGAGGGAATCAGAGCTCATGAATGGAAGAGCAGGAGCCTGAGACCAGAATGGTTTGGGGAAATAGAAATGTGATGTTGAAATGACAAGATAAAATGGTTTATGGTGAGGGTACATTGGAAATCCAGCCTAGGCAGAGATAATTGAAACATGGTGGTTTCCTCCTTACTTTGCTGCTGAGCTCTAACAGGGCTATCTATTTATCGGAGTTCATTCCCCACATTACAGGCTTGGGTAATGATATTAATGACTGTGTATTTATGTAATAATGGTTCCGGAGGGGAAAGTATGCATACCTTGGTGTAAAAAGGCTGAACACGTGTCTGTTTATGCTGGGTGCAAGCATTAAAAACCCAAATGTCCCTGAATTTGCAAGTGGATGCTGTAAAAAGAAAGCCAAGCCCAGGATTGTGATTATGCTGTATATTTTTTAAAAAATGATCTGTCAGGAAAAGTAGAATTCTCTGTCCTGGTTGTTCTGAGGACCTATTCTTTGAGGCAAACTGGGCTATCCTTGGTGAACTGAAACTGGAAACAGGCAGAAATCAGAAAGATTTATTTAAGGTGCATGGGCTCTGGGAGTCTCCTGCCACAGAAGCAAAGAGCAACTCGCATCACAACTAAAAGAGTGGGAACAGGGAACCAATAGAAAAGTTACAACACAGCGGTCTCCAAGGAGAATGAACAGTTACCCCAATGTTGTGATTGTACCCTTAGGCAGGGGACTGACGGCTACTTTATTGTTGCCAGGGCCAGGTGTCCGTGACCTGCTTTTGAACTTAAAATCTCCACATTACACTTATATCAGGGCCTTAGTTAAATTTCTCAGGACATGGCCCAGCTTCTGAGATTACACCAGTAATTGTTCATAAATTTTCACACAGATTTTTGCAAACGTAATGGCAACAAACCTGGGAGTGGGATCAAGTGACTGGAAGGCAAATCTGACTTGCCTTCAGTTTCCAGTTTCCAGTTGCCCTTTTTGATTGCCAAGAAAGTATTGCTAGGAATCTTCCCCAGACAAGAAGCCAACAGGCATGGTGGGGAATGAGAAAGGAGGTGGAATTGCCCTCTACCTTCCTCCTTCACCAGTGGAAGTTCTTGTGTCAGCTGAAATGTCCTCTTGCGGGAAGGGTAAGCACCTTGTTCTTGCAGTTCATAAGATCTAACCCTTGATGATTTTTTTTAAATAAATGAGAGAACAGAATTTCATGAAACTGAATTACGTGTCTTCATTTATTGATAATTTGGAAATTAATTTCATAAGGTGCAGAGCAGTATATTATTGACTTGGGGACCCTATTCACTCCCTTGGAAACCCTATTTTTGGGCAAAAAGGCAGCATATAATGTTTTACATACATACATACATACTAGGGTTGCCAGGTTCCCTTACTGTCCCAGCGGGAGGCTGGGGACCTGGTGCCTACCTTTTTTGTGGCCTTCGTGCATTCAGCCCCACGCCTGCGCAATTATGTCACTTCCAGGCGATGCCATTGTGCAGGTGCAGGAGCTTAAAAGAACAAGGACTATAAATTATGCTTGTGACTAATCCCATCGTGCATTGTGGAGCCTTTAAAAATATACAGTGTAATAATATTTTTAACCTAGAATCAATTGACCTTTCCTTTGAGGATATGTGAATATTTTTCATTTTTGGTAGTGCTATTGTTGCTTCTTTCACATCAAAGACTTTAAAAACATTAAATCTGTCTCCTTGAGTCTGAAGTGTTGGTCTGTGATATGCATAGCAGCTCATTAGGAACAGGAATTACTATAATGTCTGACTGGCAGTAAATGGCATGCTCATCTTGCATTAAGATATGTTAGCTCTTTCTGGCAGTCTAAGATGTTCATATCTGTGTACCTTGTTTTAGGTGATTTTTAAAATTGTATTTAAATAATTTTTTTTAAAAAAGATGTTAGCTCACAAAGCATGTACAAAAGACTGCAAGTTTTGCGGAGGGGTGGTGGAGGAGAATCTTTCCTTCTGAAATATGTCAAAAGTGTTTACAAGTCTATCAAGCCCCTCCCCCCAAATAATTGTTTGATTTTTACATTTTTTTAACATGGAAGAATATACAAAGAAGTTCAAAGTTTTACTGTTTGCAGAAGATAAAGTATGACAGTTGCATTTATAGTAATATCCCTTGGTGGATACTAGTATATTTTTAAAAATATGTTTTTATTTCTTTTTCTGATAAACAATAACAAATTACATTGAGGAAATTAATAAAGGAAATATATTCCTGATGAAACAAGAGACACATCATTGATTGCACCAAACCATTGTAATTTACAATAACCAGAAAAAGTACAGTAAGATTTTTGCACAACACTCTGATCTAGCCAGAGAAAATTATGTCTGAGTGTTGGTTTTGGTGTTTCCAAATTATCATTTATGTATAAAATAAAAATGCTTCATTTAAAATGAAAAGAGTTTTGTTTCCAAAGGCCATTGATTTAGTTGCAACTGATGCATAAACTTTCTGAATGTGAGGGATGATACATATGCATACCACAGACTGTTTGGGTTTTTTAAAAAAAAATTACTGATATAATTTTGAAAGCTCAGTTAAATGTGAGTCACTTTAGCAGCCATGTGTTGTAATTTTAAGGATTTTAAAGTCATGCCATGCAAGAGTGTGCAGAGGTTTATCTCATCTCAGGTAAGGTTACCATTTGTCAAGAGTTCTTCCTTTAAACTCGTGATTTCACTGCTGTCTAGTAGCAGAAAAACCTTCCTCATGGTAGCAGTTTGAGTGAAAAGGACCATACTTAGAAAAAATAATGTCTTGCCTCCTTTGTTGTACCTGGACAGACTACAGTTCCAAGCAGGCTTGGTTGATATTCTGCTTATTCAAAAATGGTAGATGGAGAGTAGTGTTTGGTTAATAATTGTACTGCTCATATATGACCACTTATTCAGTTAATTAACTAGGATCAAATACTGTCAGGAGTTCCTTGAATCTCGCTGTTCAGTTATTTCACAAAACTGAAGCTTCGGAGTGTGATCTAATAGTGAAGAGAGGAATAAGTCTCCTTTCACATCAGTCCAACAAAGGACCTGCATATACTCTTCAGTCAGAGTGTTTCTTCTCTGCACTATAACTATAACCACATTTTAAAACTATTTTTTATAATTATGTTTGCCTTATTTTTTTTAAAAAAACATTTTTTTACTTATGTGGGGCATCAGCAGAATCCCAGGATAAAAGCCAAGGAGTTCAGACTCTTTAATTTCTTTAATATAGATTTTGTCATGTGGATTTGTATTGTCAATCGATTGTTTGATGACTAGCTTGATGATAGTGGGAAGAATGGAGGAGTTTGTATCACTTCCTTTCCTCCTCCTTCTACCCCCATCTGAACTTGGCTACTGTTTTGGCAGGGTGTAGTGCTGGTGGAAAATATTACTGTTTTACTGAACCCCCAGAGCTCCCTTTAGCTATCCATTTAAATGTGACAAATTCAGGTGCTAAGGGCCATGGTTAGGATAGGGGCTAAAACTGCTCCTTCCCTGAATGCTTCTGGTCATCTGTAGCTCATTCACTTCACCCCCTAGAACACAGTGTGAACCATCAAAAATCAATCCAATGTCTGTCTGCAAGAGCCTGCCCCTGGTTTCAGTTTACTGCTTATACTTGTATGCAGGGCTTTTCTCCTGTGGTCCTGAGTGGGGCAGTCAAGACGCTGGGTAGCTCCTCCTCCTTCTTTGCAGGGTCGGACGAAAAAGTTGCGATCCTAAGGGGGAGGGGCTCCCAGGCTCTCCAGTTTTTGTCCGGCCCTGCTCGGCAGGGGATGTATCTTTCTTGCTCTTCGTGAGCAGCGATCCTTGGACGTTTGGAAAGAAAGGCGCGGGCTCGTGGGGATAAAGGAAGGACTGGTTCCTCCTTCCCCCCTTCCCCTTCCAGCATTGGATTTGCGGCAGAAGCCGTGAGGAACGAGCTGCAGAGCCGACGAACCTAGCCAGCTAGGTCCCGGCATCTGCTGAGGCAACAGAGAGCAGGAGAAGAACGCTGCTGTTGCTGCAACCGGGGAGGAAGGCGATGGTTTTCCAAGCGGCAGAAGCCTCGCTTGCCGCGCCGAAACTGTGAGTTAAGGCTTTCGCCTGCTCAAAGCCTCTGAAGGGGCTAAAAAGCGGGGGGGGGGGGGGGAGCCGCGGGTATACGAATCGGGAGGGCTGGAAAGTGCGAGTGAAGCCAGATATTGCCCTGATCGTCGCGGTGGGGTTCTAATCGGTCTAGGACTGAATTACCCTCTTGGCTTAAAGGAGCCCACAGTCTCCCCCAGGGGATGGGCCTTTTTGTTTTTTCTGGGTCCTCAGTAGTGCTGTTTGGGGAAAGTCTGTAAAAAAAAAAAAAGAGCTAAAGGACCTCTCTTTTAAAATGGCTCCTGCTTACTTTCACTTTCAGGCGCAAAGAATTTGGCGGGAATGAATTCAGAGGCCAGTATGTCTGAGGCAAGGGAGGCTCATTCAATGCCCAGCAATTTAGAGTCTGCAATGGCATCAAGGCCTGCCTACTCCAATCAAGGGGAGAACCTGGGGAGTGGTGATCTGGATTTGTCTGGGCCAGAGGCCAAAGCCAACATTTTAGTATGGCTAAGCACAGAGATCAAGAAAGGTCTGGACTCAGCAGTCAAAGATCTTAAGACACAGTTGGTTCCTCAGAAACAAAGCCAGCAGCGGCCTAGCACCTCGAAGGGCAAAAGGCCTGCAAATCCAGCTACCCAGATCAAACCAAAGAAGAGGAGAACAGACCCCCCTGTTGGAGGACATCTCCAGTGACTCTGATGAATCCCCCTGGGGTTCTGATGTGTCTCAGCATTCCTCTGATGCTGAAGAAGGAGAATTGTCTGAAGAGGAAGTTATGGAAATTAACCAGTCCCAAACCAGGCTTTTTCCTCCAGAAATGTTTTCTAAGCTGCTGGCAAAGGTGCTGAGAACTCTAGAAATTTCTCCTTCTGCTACAGGAGTTACAGAAGTGGAACCCTCATATCCCCAAGGCCTGGAAAGAGCCCTGCCTAAAGGGGGCCCTAAGCACGTAGGGGTACCACTTCCAGCTTTTTTCCATGATGTTCTCAAAACAGAGTGGGATAACCCAGCAAAACCTAAGCTGTATCAATCAGTTTTCCATAAGTTCTATTCTTTGTCAGTTAACGACTCCAAGAAGATCAAACTTCCCACAGTAGATGATCCCATCTCCAGCTTGGCAACGTCTTCGGTTCTACCTATGGATGTTGAGGGTATGCCCAAGGACCCTTCAGATAAAAAGATTGAGCAAGCGTTGCGCAGGAATTTCGAAGCATCGGCAGCTTCCCTAAAATCCTCAGCGATGGGGTCCTTATTCGCTAGAGCAGCCTTTACGTGGGCATCAGATCTGGCACCTGCTGGTAAGGAGGTACCAAAGGAAATCAGGAATGAAGCAAAGAAAATAGCGTTGGCGGCGGCCTTCTCTGCAGATGCCACACTGGATTCATTTCAGATGTCTTCCAGGGCCATGGGTTTTAACGTGGCGGCACGACAGAACACGTGGCTCAGGAATTGGGATGTGGACCCTCCAGTTCGTAGTAAGGTGGCAGCAATTCCCTTTTCCGGCATTAAACTCTTTGGGGAAGACCTGGATAGATTCTTGGTGGAGGATGCTGAGAAAAAGAAGGTTCTACCATCTAAGAAAAGGGACTCCAAGTTCAAAGGGAAACATTCCTTTCGTGACTATAAAAGACCTGCCAGGCAAACTAATTACAGACCGTTTAAGGGCAGATGGCAACCGAAGCCTAGGTCAGATGGCAGATCCTTCAGCTTCAGAAAGTCGTCCACTCAGAGTAAAGGACAAAAGAAGGGTGGCCAAGCATGACTATCCAACAAGGCGGATGCTTGGACAGGTCGGGGGCTGTATCCAGGACTTTATATCCCAGTGGAGGATCACAATGTCAGACAATTGGGTACTGGAAGTAGTATCCAAGGGCTACTCCTTGGAGTTCGAGAGGGTGCCACGAAGGCGCTTTCTTCAAGTCCTCACAAATCCATCCAGATGAAGCACCTGAAAATGGTGGAAGCGATCAGGCATCTCCTTCGGATCAAAGCGATAGAACCGGTACCTGCACATTCTCAAAGGCAGGGTGTGTACTCGGTCCTTTTTCTGGTTCCAAAGAAGAACGGGGACATACGGGCCATTCTGGACTTGAAATGGTTGAACCTTCATATAAAATCCAGGAGGTTCAAGATGGAGACCCTGAAGTCCACTGCAGGGGCCCTACAGCAAGGGGACTTCTTGGCCTCCATAGATCTGTCGGAGGCCTATCTGCATATTCCCGTCAGGGCTTCGCACAGGAAATTTCTCCGTTTTGCCTACAATGGGAAGCATTACCAATACAGGGCCCTCCCCTTTGGTCTGAAATCCTCACCAAGGGTATTTACCAAAGTCCTGGTGACCCTAGTGGCCTTCCTCAGGGTACAGGGGATAGCCCTGTCGCCCTACCTCGACGACATCTTGATAAAGGTGCTGTCTCGGGCGTCGGCCCTGAGGGCGGTGGAGACCACCATGAACTGTCTGGAGAGTCACGGCTTCATCATCAATCTCCAGAAGAGCATTCTCACCCCGACGCGGAGAATCGCTCACCTGGGGGTAATAATAGACACCATGGTGGGCAAGATGTTTATATCTCCAGAAAGACAACAAAAGCTTCTGACCTTGTTAGAGACAGTCCAGACAAGGAAAGTGATGGAGATTATGCAACTGGCCAAATTACAAGGAATGATGGTGTCGTGTCAGGATGTCTTGCAATGGGCCAGATTTCATACCCGGCCTCTACAGAGGTTCTTGCGACCCTTTCAAAGAGTCATCACTCACAGGTGGTACAGGAAGGTGGAAGTTCCTATCCAACTGTCACAGGATCTGTCTTGGTGGACGGAACTGGGACGGTTCACAGAGGGCGCTCTACTAAGGGAACCTAAGAGAGTGACTCTCACTACGGACGCGAGTCTGAAAGGTTGGGGTGCTCACATCGAAGGGCAGATAGCTCAAGGGGAGTGGTCTCCCGAAGAGGCACAGGTCAGCATAAATCTCCTGGAGCTCAGAGCAATACGGAACAGGCTCCTGGAATTTGCGGACAGTCTGAGACTGAAGCATGTCATGCTCCTCACCGACAATATGAGGGCAAAGGCCTATATAAACAGGCAAGGAGGCAGCAGGTCCAGGACTCTGAGCAAGGAGGCAGACAAGATCTTTCGGTGGGCGGAAGAAAATCTAAGGTTCATAAAAGCAAGCCACGTAGCGGGGCAACACAATGTTCTAGCTGACTGGTTGAGCAGGAACAGGATAGACCAGTCGGAATGGAAGCTGAACGAGAAGGTCTTTACACAGATATGCAACAGGTTTGGGGCGCCAGGAGTGGACCTCTTCGCCTTGGCCCAAAACAACCAAGTGGCACTATTTATGTCAAGATACAGAGACCCGAGGGCCATGGCAGTGGATGCGCTGTCACAGGACTGGCCTCGGGGTCTTCAATATGCCTTTCCCCCACGAAAATTCTTCACCGGGTAATACAGAAGATAGTGGATCGGGGGCAGAGGTCATACTAGTCGCCCCTTATTGGCCACGGAGGCCTTGGTTTCAGGAACTAATGAGACTGGTGCGCGTAGAACCGTGGACTCTTCCTTGCAGGGAGGATCTTATAACTCAGGGGGAGATCCTACACCCAAACCCCAAGGTGCTAAAGCTAACAGCCTGGAAGTTGAACATGGCCAGCTTGAGGCCCTAGGTTACCCTGAGAGGGTGATTTGCACCATGCTGGCTTCAAGAAAAGGTTCCACGCATCACAGCTACAACCGGACGTGGCAGGTGTTTCATGAGTGGTGTGAGAAAAAAGGATTGAACCCTGTATCGGCACCTATACAACAGATCCTTCTATTCCTACAGGATGGACTGGACAAGGGACTCAGTACAAGCACGTTGAGGAGACAAGTGGCGGCCATCTCAGCCATCAGGGGATCCAAAAGAGGGACCTCTATTACGAAGCATCCTCATGTGAAATGTTTTTTGAGGGGGACGGCCTTGCTTAATCCGCCCCAAGTGCATCGTTTCCCAACTTGGAACTTAAACTTAGTACTAAAGGCGCTTACAAAAGAACCGTTTGAGCCTATGGCTACTTGTTCCCTTAAAGAATTAACTCTTAAAACAGTGTTTTTGGTGGGCCTGACTTCGGCGAGAAGGGTGTCAGTGTTAGGAGCCCTATCAGTAAATAGGGAACTGTGTACATTCCATCAAAATAAAGTGGTCCTTAGAACGGACCTCTCCTTTATTCCTAAAGTAAACTCTGCCTTTCATAGGGGGGAGGATATAGTCTTGTCATCCTTCTGTACCAACCCTAAGCATGAGAAGGAGAAAGAATGGCATAAATTGGACGTAAGACGGGCTTTGAGTTTCTATATCGACAAAACCAGGCAGTTTCGTAAGGTAGAAAGCTTGTTTGTCTCTTTCAAACAGAGCGCAATGGGGAGCAAGGTGACCTCTTCGGCCATCAGCAGGTGGATCAGGGAGTGTATAGGTTTAGCATACAAGGCTAGGAAAGTAACCCCTCCTAAAGGGATTACGGCCCATTCTCTGAGAGGAACGGCCACCTTGGCCGCATATAGGTCCTTCCCTTCCTTGGAGAGAATTTGTAGGGCAGCAACTTGGAGGTCAGTGCACACCTTTACCAAACATTATAGAATAGATCAGATTGCTTCGGCGGATGCTGCCTTTGGCAGAAGAGTGCTGCAGCATGTCCTGGAAGCCTAGTCATCCTCCCTATGTTTCACTGCTAGGAATATATCCCAGCGTCTTGACTGCCCCACTCAGGACCACAGGAGAACAGAAGATTTATTACTTACCGAAAAGCTTCCTTTCTCGGTGGTCCATGAGTGGGGCAGTCGTAACCCACCCAGTCATGGAAAGGGAAGGGATGAGCAGTTGAGAGAATAGATCCAAGTAAACTAGTTTGTGTTTTGTTGATGATTGAAATGTTCTTGCGTTATATAATGATGAATAAAGTTCATCTTGCTGGTATTATAGTTGTATTATTCAGGTGGTGAGAGCCTGGTCTGATTGGTTGGGGAACTGTGAGGGCTTGGAAAGGAACTGGAGAGCCTGGGAGCCCCTCCCCCTTAGGATTGCAACTTTTTCGTCCGACCCTGCAAAGAAGGAGGAGGAGCTACCCAGCGTCTTGACTGCCCCACTCATGGACCACTGAGAAAGGAAGCTTCTCGGTAAGTAATAAATCTTCCATTTTCAGGGGGAACGTGGTGGAACGGAGTTCTGGCACCTCTTGAAAATACTTGGAAACAGTGCTTGAAAATAATATTATTTCAAAGAATCCCATGTGTTTCTTCCAAATTTCCCTCTTGAGAATTCTGCCACCTCTTTTCCCAGAAAAAAAACCCTGCTTGTTTGTACCAATTTTTGGAGCGTGAGTCTGAATGTTTGAGAGTGTCTTTTATTTTATATTTATGTTCATTTATTGTTTGTTTACATGACTTATAAGCCACACTCTCCATTAAAATTTTAAATATATGTATTCTCTTTCTCCCTCTCTCTCCCTGATTTTGTGTGTCTGTGTGGAGAGGGAGTATGAAAGAGCAAGTTACTGGAATGGGTCTCCTTGCAAGTTGGGGGAATTAGCAAACAAGGAGAAAGCTATGTGAGAGGTGGTAACAAATGAGATCCTCCACCAATTTTTACCAGGTCCCCTTCCTGAGAAACTGACAAGACAGGTGTTTTCCAAAGCTAAGGATCTTTTTATTAAAAGGGAAACTCATACATACACAGCAAAGGCAGTGCAACTCACAAGCATACAAGAGTCCTAAGAAAGCAGTGGAGAAAATGGGAATAGATTGCAGGGTTTGCAGGTGATCAGAGGAGTAGAAAGGTCCATGGAGGAAGATGGCTTCAAACAGCCAGCGTTGTTGACCAGGAGGCTCAAAGGGTTTCTGAGGGCACAGTGCTTGGATCCAAGTAAGTGTGTACAATTTGGCTGGAGCAAAGCCAGAGTATTTGTAGGGCAAACTGTGCCCTGAGGTTGGAGAGTGACTTCAGCCCTTGAAACAAAGACCTAAGTGGTTGTCTCCTGGGATGGACAAAAGACTTGAATAACTCTGATTGGCCTGTTGGGGTGGGACAAAGGAGTTAGCTTGCCTGTTCTTGGTGCCTGACAAAGAAACTGTAAATTTAATTAAGTGCTTCCAGAGCTGACTGATGATGAATTTAAAGTTTTGATTCAATGTTCCCAGGAAGAGCTTAAACTTATAGCTGTTTGATGGTCCTAGATTGAGGGATAGGGTTTTAGCTGGGGTAGTGATCAATGGGATGAAAGGAGATTGGAATGTTAGAGTGGAATTGTCTCAAGTGTCTCTCTTGTCAAGGAACCACACATTCCGCAGCTTGAGTGGGTTGGAGTCAATGGCTGTTTTCAAATTGCCTTATTTTAGTTGTACGTTAGCGCTGTTCTGCCGTTTTAGGCTCATTTGTTCACTCTTTGCAGTCGCGCCATGTACAATCCATGAACAGCCCTCTGTTCTGCCATTTTAACTTGTAAAGCTCTTGTTCCGCTTTTTCAAAGTTGTGACGGGTTTTTACCACTATTTGCCCCATGCATGAGAAAGCATGAAACTGCTTTTCCCCCGAGTAGCGCCACAAATGGGTATTTAGCCACTCCCACTGTTGCTGACTTTGAGTCAGACCAGAAGAGACAGCAGGTTGATGCAAATTTACCTGGGAAGTGTAGGAGGCTGGAGCTGCTGGCTTGCTCCAGAAAGGAGAAGGGGCGCCTCACTCACTGAAGTCTAGGAGACTCCTTCCCCTCCCCTCCTCCCTTCTGTGAGAGCAGCCTGCCAGCTGCAGACTTCCCTCGCTTGCTGAAGAGCCGGAGAAAGCTAGCAGCTCCAGCCGAGGGATCTGCTGCTGCTCTGACATGCTCTCGCTTCTCCAACTGGACGTCTGTCTCCGTAGCAGCTCCCTGGGGGTAGGCAGGCTTCCGAAAAGGATTTCCTAGGCAACTGGCTGTTGCCATTTTTTTTATTCCTTAAAATTCTTGCACTATTGCGATGTATTGTAAGGAAGGGGTGGTGGGTGGTGTTTTAAACTAATTCAAGATCACAGAAAGATCGATATAGCACTATTCTGTCTTTAAGAAACAAAAAAAATTGTGGGCGTTACTTTGCTTTCGTCAGCACTGACATTTCTGAATCATCCCGAGGAAATGGCGCTCTTTTGAGCAGCGTGAGAACAGAGGGAAGCACAACAGAATCTGTATATTCCTGATGGTGTGGACACGATTGTGAAAAACTGGCATCAGGAATGGCGCAATTCAAGTGGAAAAATAAGGTAGTGTGAAAACGGCCAATAACACCTAATCACTCAACATTCTATTCACATGGCATGTGCATTCCAGTTTCCCGATTGGGAGCCGACAACGTTTTGCCCTGCTGGACAGCTGGCTTACTGTGGCATGAAACACATTAGTTAAGGCTTTATGATTTTTCCCAATCATAAGCAGATATTAAAATGGTGGCAAGCTTAGGTGGTCTGCTCACAAGCATGCATGAGAGGGAATTACTGCTTTTGAACTGTAATGTGGAGGAAGTAAAATAGGCTAACAACAGAGATTCTTGTTGTTTCTCCCCATAATTGAACTTTGCTCCATTAAAAAAGAATTTTTGTCCTGAATGTTGATGATTAGTTCTTGGGAACCTTGGCCACAGTTTTTGATAGATATATGTATGTGTGGAATAGAGTAAGGCTGGCTCTGTAATCCTGCCTTCCTCTGCTGTGTTCTCCCTGAAAATGTTCTGTCTGATCTGCTTTTATTCCTGTTATGGAAGAGTTAGGGGTAGCCATATTTTTACTCAGCAGGGGTAAAAGTCCTTCTCTGCATCCACACCCATTCTTTCCCTGGGAAAAACAGCTGTGGTGGCTGAATGTGGAAAAGGGTTTTTTTCCCCCTCCACAGACCTAAATGTAATATGTTGTTCAGCCAGATAACGAGGAATGTTTTAGAACTGTTCCCATTCTTCAGCTTATTAAAAAAATAATCTTCCTATTTTTTTAAGTGCCCTCTAAAGCTGTACCTTTTACTAAAAGAAATATGTTTAATTGAATTACCATTAGCTTTTAATTCAATGTTTTTTGTTTGTTTCGTTCTAGTCTTACCATTTTGAAAGTCTTTATGTATCATTGTGCAGTTTAAAACTTTGTTACTCAAGACTTACTCTCTGTGCTGGAACAAAAGAAAAGCTGGGATGTACAGTGTGCTTAATAACCTCAGACTGCTTACTCAAACAATGTACATGATAAGCAAACAGTGTACAAATTAATTCCCATTTTCTACACCACTTTCATTTCATGATTTTTAGGACATATATGGCTGGTTTAAAGCACTGCTGTACTTTTCTGAAGGGAAAGTCTGTCTGATCCAACATGAATTTATTAGATATTTGAAAGATACAGCCATGTCTTACCAGTGAGTAAGCACAAATTAGACTTCTTTACTTCTTCGTGGCCTTGGCCCTTCATATTTGCATGACTGCCTCTCCCCCTATGTTCTGCCATGGCAGCTTCACTTATCTGGACAGGGCCTTCTGTTGATATTACCCTGAAGTTGAGCAAATCAACAGCTTCCTACACATGTATTTCTCTGTGGTAGCCCCCACCTTATGGAATGGCCTACCTGAGGAGATCAGGAAAGCTCCCACTCTCCTCCTGGCTTTTTACAAACTATGCAAAACTGAATTATTCAGGAGGGCTTTCTACCAGATTATAGGGCTGTGTTGTAAGAAGTAGTTCAGAGAGATATTTGGTAGGTTCAGGGACTATACACTATTACCATCTGCTGGTATAGTCATGCACCTGCTAGCTTCTCCATTGCTAAATACTTATGACTTGTTTTAGAAAGATTTCATCACTGTGCTTGGCTTTATGCTTGTTTTTTCAAATTTTCTGCTACCATACCCTATTGTATCTATTTCACTGAATGTCCTAACTGTTGTTCATTATTGTACTTTGCTCAGTGATTGTCCTAGCTGTTGGTTATATTGTATTTTCACTCACACTGTGTAATCTGCCTTCAATCTCAGTGAGAAAGGCGGACTATAAATAACAACAGCAGCAGCAACAACGGCTTGTTGTTAGGGGAAGGACTTCCAGAATCCTTACTTATTACTTACATTGCCTCTAGGCAGATGTGAACACTTGAACCTTTTATTTTAAGAAATGCTAATTAGCATGTTTTATACAGTCCCTCAGAACCATCATTCTCTGTGCATGACTCAAAAGATGGCATGGGAATAAACCCTTTCTTATGACAGTTTCCGTGGCTAAAGTGGTGGTGGCAGAGTGCCCTCAAGTCATAGCTGACTTATGGCAACCCCTGGTGGGGTTTTCAAGGCAAGAGACATTCAGAGGTGGTTTGCCATTGCCTGGCTCTGCAACCCTGGTCTTCGTCGGAGGTCTTCCATCCAGTTACTAACCAAGATCAACCCTGCTTAGTTTCTGAGATCTGACAAAATCAGGTTCACCTGGGTTATCCAGGTCAGGGATATCACAGATGTTATCAAACCAGAAAGAGAACTTGCAATGATGCAATCATGATGTGAAAAACAGTATTGAACTTCTGGAGTGCTGAAGGCATACCTTCTGAGTTCTGAGAAATTTATGATGGGTGCTTTGATAATCATGGCAGTGCTGCCTTGGATGTTGGGCATGAGCATAAAAGAGGGGGCTTAAAGATCTTTACTTTGACATTATGGTTTTTGTCCGTGCGAGTGAATTCAATGTCAAAAATCATGGAGCTAGATATAATACCAACAATGTCCCAAGTTGTTGTTTGGTTAATGCATTTGGCCTACAGAGATGGGTATAAGCCCTTAAATATTTTGGGTGTAATTGTGTAGTCATTTATTTCCTTTCCTGTGGTTTTTTTTTTTAGTGCCATTGAGTTTCAGTAACAGAGAAATGTTCCTCACCTGCCAGTTTCTATTCTTGGGGAAGAAAAAGAACAGTTTACTTTGGGATGTGCCAACAAGGTTTTTAAAGCAAGAGTATAGCTATAATATACAAATAAAACAATTCTGAGATGACAGGTTCGTTTATTGGTTAATTTAAATAGGTGTTTACATCTTAAGCAAAATATTTCATTATTTTATTCATTCATTCCTTGCAGCCTTTCTGTTTTATAGTTGTGAAAGACAAGGAACAATGAATACTTGAAGAATAAGGAAAGGTCTGGGTATGTGTGTGTGTGCGCGTGTGTGCATGTGTATGTGAGAGAGAGTATTGTATGTACAGACAGAATCCTTTGTTATTTTCCGTTTTACGAGAAAAAGCACTCAGAGTGAGTAGGTTAGGCACTTGTATGGCAGAAATCCCAGTTCTCTGAACTCCTAGATTATATATATTATTAGCTTTGTGCGGTTTTTCTTTTCCAATTTCTGTCATTATCTGACATCTTTCCTCCAGGGAACTCGAGGTGGCATACAGAAGCTTATCAGGTGGATACCCACCTTCTTGCTGACCAGACCCAGATCTGCTTAGCTTCTGCAAGGTTGTTGTATCATGTCTTTCACACACAATATCCTGTGCCCAAGAAAAACGATGGAAGTAGTATTTTTCTTTATGCAAAAGTATGGTTCTCTTGTTTGGAATGACCTTAGCACCATTTCAAATGATATTATACTTTGTCGCTTTTGATTGAACAGAATCATAATTTGAGGAGGAATTGGTTGCTATAAAGCAGTTCCTTCCTATTAATGTTAATTAATATAGTTCTATTGGAGTGGAGAGTGCTCTTAAGTCATAGCTGACTTATGCAACCCCATGGTGGGGTTTTCATGGCATGAGACTAACAGAGGTGGTTTGCCATTGCCTGCTTGGATGTAACAGGTCTGTCCAGTCACAGCAAATAAATATAGTAAAGTAGCTGCCTCAGGTGGTATATATCAGAGAGCAACAATGTCAGAGAGTACAATGGGGTGGATTCTATGGAAAGAAGAAGGAAGAGGATGATCTCGCCTGATTCCCTCCCTCACTACAACATTCAACCCATATGACATAAATCTGCAGGGGCCCCCAACCCTTTGTAATGTTATTTAATGGGTCGCAGGGGGGTAAGTCAAAGAAAATTGGATGTTGGATGTCTGTAGGATCCAACTCAGTGGAACAAGGCTGTGAACATGCCATGGGAGCTTAAAATGCCACCATGCCCAAACAGTTGAGCCTTTTCCTAGGTAACTTCTGATTTCTTTCATGCTATTTCTATAGAATCGTAGTGTTAGTGAATCTGTGAACTAAATCCCAGTTAATATGTCATCTTGTTTGTCATAAAAGTCTTAGTTGATGATATGTTGTATCCCTTGATATATAAAAGTCTGGCTTTGCAAATGTTGTTTGTGTAGGACTAGGATATTGTACGGATGCCATCTTCTATATGAATGTTGCCCAGTTGCTAAAGGTGATGATAATTATCTTGAGAAGAAATTGACTAGGAGAAAACCGAGGGTAAACATGGTCTTTGCTTGCTGGCTAAGTTATATTAGGTTCAGAAGGAAAAGGGGTTTCATGGGGGTGTGTTGGTGCCTCAAATAAGGAAAAACTATGAAGAGCAAGAGAAACTTAGTATATAAGGAAGGATTCTGGCTTGTTTATAATCCCAGTGATTTCGCCAGACTAAATGGGTCTTTTGTGTTGGTCTCTGGGGGGCCCTGGAATTTTGTTGAAACTATTGTGCATTCTCAGCTTTGCCTCTGACAGTGCACTCCTAAGCAGACTTACACCCTTCTCAGCTTGATGACTTGAGTGGACTCAGAAGGGTATAATTCTGCTTCAGAATGTACTGTAAATCTCTTTGTTTTGGAGGTGATTTAGGCTTCAGTTGCTTAAAGATGTGAAGGTCTTGTAGTTTCCCCTGGCTCAAACCCAGTTTTTAGGCACTAAAGCAGATGCTATCTTAGGCCTTTTTTCACTGGTGATTTTGGCCACTTTTGCCCCCATACTTCTTTCAGTTTTCTTCCAAATTCCAGACACTTAACTCCCTCGTCAAATTTCAATGCAGCTTCTTCAAGATTTCTCTTTGGGTTTTTTTCCTGCACTTATTCCCCATTGTTTTTCTTGATGTAGTTTTGAGTCAGCTTTTTCAATCCTGCAGAATTTACCATTCATCCCCCCCCTCCTCTGTTCTACCCTCCTCTTCACCTCTGCAGGCCATTTCTTGCTGTTTGGTCTCTACATACTCCTCTCAGCTCCTCCCTCTCTCTTCCCCCCTCCTTATTCCCCTCATCCTCCTCCTTTCCCAAGACACTTGGGGTTTTTTGTGCGAAGTAAACTTTATGACATTATAACATCATAATGTTGTGATCTCATTGTGTTGGTTTGCCCCTGGGTGCCAGCCTCTGCCTCCCAGCTTTTAGACGGCCAGGGTGGGCGGCCATAAATCCTAAACAAAAATGACTACTCTAAAACCAAGCATAATGATATTATAACATCATGACGCTATAACATCATTATGCTTGGTTAAAAAAAATTCCCCGATACAGAACAGCCCACTCTGAGTAGACATTTTTGTTTAGGTTTTACGACCTGCCCCCCGCTATCTAAGCTGGAGAGCCCCACGCAGGCTGATCCAGAGCTGGGAGGCATAGGCTGGCATTGGGGGGCAAACTAACACAATGAGATGACGGCATTATACTGTTATAATATAACATCATAAAGTTTTCTTGACAAAAAAAGTACCTCATAACGATATAATTATGGCAACTTTGTGCTGTGGTTATATGAATCTCTTTTTAGATTGCTATGCTTTTTGGTTTAAAAGTTCCATGTTTGAAGTGCTTGCACCAACACTGCACACATGCCCTGCTGGATTTCTTTTTGCTTTCATTTGCTCTCTTTCCCCTTCTACTGCAGATACCTTAGTGCTGGGTGCCTTTGGTCATTGCAATGTTGTAACATCATACTGTTGTAACATAATAACATGATTCGGCATACACAAAAGTAAAAAAAGGGGGCGGTGATATGATGGCACCGGTGACTCCAACAGTGATGCCAAAGATGACGTTCATACCTCACCACATAACACTCTTTATTTTATGGCAGTGTGGAGAAAAAAAGATGGCACCCACGCCAGGATTAAAAGCAGTATGTGGAAAGGTTAGTGGCCAAAATGAATCTGATCCTTAAGGAATGAACCCTCAAAAAAGGAAGAGTAAATCACCCATGAAGAAAAGTCTTTAATTTTGATTTAATAAAAGATGGAAGGGTTTTTACACACAGAGTTTGACCAGTAAGCTATTTCTGAAACCATAATTAAGTGTGCAGTTACAGAGCATTTTTGGAAAGACTGACAGATTACTTCAGATCCTTGGGAAAAAATATAAATTTGCCAAGCTTCATTAGTAATTAAATGTCCAATTACAGTATGTCATGTTTCTGCTTTGCTGAATTCTACAACTGCATTCATAAACAGTCCTAAGGAGGGCACCTAATCTGTGCCATTGTTCTTCAAGTGGTTTGCACATGCAGAAAAAGAAAAGCGAAATCAACTCAACATATATAATAGGGAGATGAGGGGGGAGGATAGAGGGGAAGAGGAAATCAAATCAGTGCTCCTCCCTCACCAAGCTTAGGATTCTTGCCAAAACCCACAGAGAGCTCCTCAGGCCTCTCTCAAGTATGCAAATGTAATTTTCTATCCAGACAACACTCTCTCTTCTTAAAGTTCATTTAAAAAATGAATGCATAGCAGAAGGAAGAGGGAATGTAATAAAAGAATAAAGCAACAACAAACAGGCTGGGGCTGGGGTGGGGGGCATGTCCATATATAGTGTTCATAATTTAAATAGACATAAAGGCTAATAAGAAGGACTGTAATCAAAATTATTTTGGGCCTCTTCAATCACCTGCTGCATTTGACGGCTGATGTTTTTTACAAAGTAGAGAAGGAGTAATTTATGAATATTCACATGAGCTGAAATCAAATTCATTAAAGAGAAGGCTTCTGTTGAGGCCCAGTTGCTTTCTGCCTTTTGTCTAGTCATGACAAGAAAGCTTCTTTGTGAATGTGAGAGAGCACGTGCTTGTTTATGCGTTGCAGGATGGAGACATATAAAATGAACTATCCAGTTTGAGCCTGAGAGAAATTTGCTTTGATGCATGAGCATAAAATTGAAGGGAGTCTAGTTTAATTTTAGGATGATAGTTCGCCATCTAACTTTGTTTCTCCTGATCCGTTGGTTCTGCAAGTTGATTTGTTTTGGAAAGGGCTGTTTCTAAATGAGATTGGGGAACAAAGATTGTAGAATTATAGCTGTAATGGTGACCACACGAGCCAGCTGCTTTCCTTTAAGTACCATGGTGGGGACTACAGGGAACAAGTAGAAGGAGTGCTCTTCTTGATCCTCTGGCAAAAGGGGGGAAATGGGTGCACAGAAGGATATTTAATTATGTATGTGTCAATTTATTGAAACTTGTATTATGTTAATATAGACAAAGGATTTCAAACCTTGTTGAACTTGTGGGAACACTTGAAATTTGAGAACATGTAGTGAGTATTACCACAAAATGCTGGCCGTGGGGCCAGGACTTGTCACAAAATGTTGGGAGGTTCCATGCCAAGAATCTTCCTATGATGGAGGCAGCTGTTTTTGAATGCCTCCTGGGCTCTTCTAAAGTGGAGTTGGGCACGAACAGAAAAAAACTCAAACATGATCGTTGTTTGTTGCCATCCATGAACAGGGACTCACGAACAACCACGAACATGGCCCTGTTCATGAACATGTTCATGGTTGGCTATTCGTGGGGGCCAGCAGGCTCTCCTCCAGCCATCATCCAAGTCAAGATCCCTACTGCACCACTCCCAGAACCCTGACCTGAGCAGGCAGCAGGAAAGGTACCAATAATAAATAATAGCTTGGCCCAGAGCCTGGCAGCAGACCTGGAACTTGAATGGGTAGATCCCTATCCCACCACACAAAAAGAAAATTCAAGCTCCAATGCACTCTCTATCAAAATGTCAACAGCAACTCTCTCCCTCTCCACTGTCTGCAAACTACACCAGAGCTGGGAGCCCCCCTTGCCCCTGCTCTTTGCTCCCTTGTAACAAATTTGGAGTGCCACACTTGAAAGGAAGACCTGCCTATCAAGCTAAATTGGGCTTAGATTGAGGTTTCCAGGGCAACAGCAGGAGTTCAGACAGAGTTCAGACAGAGTTCAGACAATCCCTGCCTAAGTTCCCAAGGGAATTGATTGCAGGTGCCAGACTGTCTGGCTTGACAAACAGCAAGACGAACAGCAATGAACGAGGCTTGCAACGTCCACCTGTTCATTTAGAATGGGGCCTCACGAACAGCTTGTTCGCGAACAGCAGATTGGGTTGTTCGTGGCTTTTTTTTTTGTTCGTATTGCTGTTCGTGCCCATCTCTATTCTAAAGTATCTTCTGTTCCGGTGAGATGCAGAAAGCCTGTTTTGGCTTTTTGTTTTGTACAAGGGACACTTTGGAGAAAAGGAAGTAGGCCCAAAAAACACATTGGTGGGCAACATGGCACCCAAGGATACTGCATTGGGGATCACTGACATAAACATTTATAATTTCTTTTCAGCTTTGTAAAACAATTGACTTTTTCTGTTCTTTATCTTTTTTTTAACTTTTTGATGCCACATGAAGAAATTCTCAAATTTGGAATTGTTGAAAATGTATTGCAAGTGTTCTTATTTTAACAGTAACACTAGGGTTTTTTTTCTGGGAAAAGAGGTGGCGGAACTCTCAAGAGGAAAATGAGGAAGAAACACATGGGATTCTTTGAAATCATATTATTTTGAAGCACTATTGCCGAGTATTTTCAATAGGTGCCGGAACGCCGTTCCCCCGTGTTCCCCCGGAAAAAAAGCCTTGAGTAACACAAACATGAATCCAGGCCCTCTTCCTCCCAAGTGCTAATGATAGCAAAATGGTAGAGATGGGACAAAAGTTAAAAGAGAAAACAAGAAAAATGTATATATGCACTTTTCTACCTCAGCATGGAGAGCTAACAAAATTTTCTCCTAATAACGAGTCATGACCAGTGAAAAAGTACAGTAATGAATGGCAGTTATAATAAAAGCATAGTGATCCCCCTGAAGCAGTCAACATTTTGTAGTACCATCACCCAACAAAGCAGCAGAACATAATCTGTTGCAATACAGTGACCCTGAATTCTGCCCCAATGCAAGAGGTTTGATGTTCTAAGAGGTGCCCTGCTGGATAACACTAGTGGTTTATCAAGTCCAGCATCCTGTGGTCTAAGAGCAGCCAGTAAACAGAGCATAGTGACCAGAGTATCCCCAGTGTTGCACTGCTGTTCTGAGGTTTACTGCCTCTGGGTATGATGGTTCCCTTTAGTCACCATGGCTAGTGAGTCAGGGGAAGACTTCTGCTGCCAGAGGAAAGCATCACAGCTAATGGAACAGATCTATAAGACCCAACCCGGTACAAATGGCACTGGGGAGTGTAGCTTTTATGCCGTTATGTCCTAGTGTTTCAAGACTTCTCTCTGAATTGAGAGTGGTACAGTTTAGGGCATGAGAGCTCTGCACCAGTAGAAGGTCACAGTAATGGAAACTGGCTTCTGACTTCATACAGAAAACGTGTCTTTAATTTGAAGCAAAAACTTAGAGTCAGAAATAACTGTAAACCCATTTGACTGAAATAAATACCACATATTTCAGCTTAACTTTTTTTCTGCTCAAGGATCAAAATTGGGCCTGTTCTACAGATGGCAGCCCCCCTGTGAAGGATAGTTTTCTTAATAACGAGCCAATCAAAGAAGCATTCAAACCCTTTGTCATATGAACATGGGTGGTTCTCAGAAAGAAGATTGGAGTCTTTGCTGATGGCTTTTCCCCTAGCATATTACCAAGTTTCTGTGAGCATGCCAGACAAAGGCTTTTCAGACAGTGGATGGGTGATAGCTTCTCTTGTATGTCTGGTTTGAACAATATCACAATATCAATCTCCCATTTCCTGGAAAGACACACATTATATTGACGTGTCAATTTTGGCTATCAAGACTAGGGCTATTGAAAGCAGTATCAGTAAGTATAACTGATGCATTCTATGTGCATGTTTTTTCTTCATAGTATTTTAATCTTGTATTTGATCATTGTATGTACCTTCAATGGCCAGTGGAGTCTCGTTTATAGTA
Organism: Eublepharis macularius; assembly: GCF_028583425.1. NCBI lineage: Eukaryota > Metazoa > Chordata > Lepidosauria > Squamata > Eublepharidae > Eublepharis > Eublepharis macularius. Next base: position 97,691,446 of record NC_072794.1, on the reverse strand, counting down.
ATCTGTACAAATGATTTCAGATATTTATTAATACTAGCTTAGGGCATGGCTCTCAAAAAAAGAAGAGAGAATGATTTTTGATTTGAAGAGCCCCAACTGGTAGACACCCACCTCCTAATAACTGGCATAATTATTTTGGTTTAAGATCACACACTGTTAAAAATAAAAATTCTGTATCCTACTGTAACCTTTCTCAAACTTTAGCTTCTCCATCTTAAAAAAATTCATTTATTAAATTCAGATTTTTAAAAAGACTGTTGAGAATTGCTTAGAAGTTTATTGGTAGGACTAGTTAATGTTTAGAAGCCCACTAGAGTCTGGAAAATGGCTTTCTGTGACTTGCATTGCACCTACTCTTTCCCAAGAATATTAATTAATCTTCCCCTGCTTCGATGGTTGTGCTTCATTGTTTTCTACTTTCTCAGTCTTTGACTTTATTGTGTGTGTATGTAAAGTGCCGTCAAGTCACAACTGACTTACGGCAACTCCAGCAAGTGGCTTTCAAGGCAAGTGAGAAGCAGAGGTGGTTTGCCAGTGCCTTCCTCTGCAGAGTCTACCTTGGTGGTTTCCCACCCAAGTATCAACCCTGCTTAACTTCTGAGATTCGATGAGATCAGGCTGTCCCATGCTGCCTTCCCTCTCCTGTCTTTCTTTCTAAACTTCTAATCTTACTGTCTGCATAAATTGTTAATTTCAGACCTATCTCTCTCAGCAATTGTCTAGCACAGATTTGAGATGGCACCATAAAGTTATTTCTTTACTTTACTGGGCTTCCAGAAAGTCCCAAGTTCAGTCCCAGATCTCCAGTTAAAGCATTTGGTAGTGGGTGATGTAAAAGACCTCTGCCTGAGACCCTGAAAAGCTGCTGCCAGTCCGAGTAGACAATATTGACTTTGATGCACGAAGGGTCTGATTCACGTGATAAGGACTAAGGACTGATTCTTGTGATAAGACAGCTTCATGTGTTCATGTGCCACAAGATGCCTTTCTGTCTTTGAGAGCCCAGTTTAGTATGGTGGTTAGAGTGTTGGACTAGGATCATAGAGACCCAGGTTTGAATCTTCATTCTGCTATGGAAGCTTGCTGGGTGATCTTGAGCCAGTCACTTGCTCTCAGTCTAACTTACCTTGCAGGGTTGTGGTGAGGATAAAATGGAGGTGAGGAGAATGATGTAAGCTGTGTTGGGTCCCCAATGGGGACTCGGGTTATAAAAGCAAGCAAGCAAATAAATACAGCATTTTCTACATATGTGCCCTTCATATCTGATGTGTTATACTTGTATTCTCGGCTCTATTTGTATTGGGATACCTTTAGTATTGTCAGAAGCAGCCTTCAGCCTCTGATATTTTAACTGTAGGTTTCTATCCCCAAAACTTTGTCAGTGCCTTGCTGCTAGGTAAGGGCTTATTTGTATGATGGGCTATAAGTGCTGTCAGATATCCAGCACATATCAATCCTTGAATATGTTCGGTGTCTGTCAGAAAAGAAAGTATCTAGTATTCACATTTTTGATCCTCCAAGCATCTTCCAGTTGTAACATTTCCATATAATTAAACATATTTTGGGGGAGCTTGCCTTCTTTAGTCTTTTTCACCTATCTTTTTAAAGATCCATTACCCCATACTTGTCTCTCCTTGGAAATCTAAAATGGATTGGGAAACATTTCCATAATTTTTTTCTCTTGCATCGTTTGGAGCATATTGTTGCAAGTGTGTAAATCTTGCCTTCCAGGAGCCTGATTTTCAAAGTCATATCTCTTCCTTCAGAGTCTCTTAATTCTTTTATAACATTTATCTGTAAATTGTTTATATAAACCATGACTCCTTTTTAATTATAAATTCTTAATAAACACACACAGGAACAAAGCCCAAAAGAATCATGGAAATTGTAATCTAATAAAACAGGAAAGGTGGGCAGTCCTGTGCTTCAGCTACCACTGTAACTGAGTGCCTTATGTGAGTTTGTCACTGGTTTCCTGGGGGGGGGGCTTGAGCCCCTCAGCCCCCCATAGCGTACACCTATGCAAGAGGGCCTATATATGTTGGAGCAGTCATTTTAAATCATTTTAAATTTTATATTCTATCCTGTTCCAAGGACTAAGGATGACTAACCACAATTTTAAGCATAACAGAGGCTGCCTTAAGTTAGTCCACTGCATCTTGGTAAGTAGGTTAGGGTGACAGCAAGTAACTGGCCACAAGATCATCCAGCGATTTTCATAGCTGTGTATATTTAAATGCAGGTCTCCCCAGTCCAAGCCCAACACTCTAATCACTACCAGACCAGCTCTGCATCTATATAATGACAGAGATTGATTCTGCCTTAGGGTACAATCCTGTGGACGCTTAGTTGAGAGTAAATCCAGTTGGATTTACTGGTGTTTATTTTTGAATGAGTGTGCATAGGTTCTGTGTTACAAAGGAGGGGAACACGGAAACATGGTTTAGGAATATTAAACACCATTCAGTTCTGTCAACTGATCGAATTGATTCATTTATTGAGTAATATACAGTTGCATTGTATATCAGTGGTGGGGACATTTTGAGAATCTTTTATTATGGTTTTATCCTTAACCAAATAGGCTGCATTGCAAAAATTATGTGTGGAACGGAGACAGTGAATACATAAAAAAATGTTTTTCAAAACGTTAGGATTTGAGTCCTATGAGGCCGATTGACAAATAGAAAAAAAGTACTGTTTCATGTAACTCATAATATCAGTGTCATGAGATGTGGTAAAAACCACTAACAAGGAAATTAAGGCTTGGACAAAAGGATTGGAAAAGAATCTTTAAATATCTGTAAACTCTGAATAGCAGAGGTATCTTTCATTTCAGAAAAGGGCTTTCTGATTGTATTTAATACTTGTGTAGTTCTTACTTGATATCATGGGTAAATGGATAACAGAGAAGTCTGCAAACAATGGCTAGAATAAAAACAACTAGTACCATGAAAACAAAGATAATTTAAACTAGTTTTTCTTGAATAGCCACTCTGCCACATGGCAAACTGCTTTTGAACAGTTGGATCCTTGCCAAAGCTATAAAATTAAGGGTTGGGGGTATGTGTGGATGTATTTCTAATGTATATGCCTAATAGTTAACACTTCTTGTACTTTTAACAAAATACTAATAGAAATTCTTTATATCACAGTCATCCAGCAGTGTAACAGTACAATCCTAAGAACACTTCCCTGGAAGTAAGCCCAGTGAATACTATGTGACTTCTGGATAAACTTGTTTAGGATTGCTCTCTGTTTTCTTTGCCCCTTTACGATAAAATCTTACAACTAGACTTCCTTCTTTTAAAAGGTAGGATGTGTGGAGCTCCTTGGACTCCCCTGTGTCTACTTGTGATTTTGGAGAATCACATAGTATTAGTGACCAGAAGTGCTTTTTTATCAGTTACATTTGATATGCTGGTTGCATTCTCTTATGGGAAACCAAGTCCTCGCAATATTTGTGTCTGTCTTTGTAACCTTGACTGTTGCAATGATTTGTACATCTGTACATGCAACTGCCTTGAAGGCAGTATCAAATCTGCAACTAGTACAGATTGAATGCTGCTGGTGATCTGCTGGTGGGGTTGGTATGTATGTTTGTGTGTGCTGTCAAGTTGCAACTGATTTCTGGCAACCCCAGCAAGGGGTGTTCAAGACAAGCGAGGAGCCGAAATGGTTTGCCATTGCCTTCCTCTGCAGAGCAACCCCAGTCTTCCTTGGTAGTCTCCCATCCAAGTACTGACCCTGCTTAACTTCCAAGATTTGACGAGATCAGGCTATACCATGCCATTTTACCACCCTGTAGGGTTGGTAGGTGGAAACATTCTGCTGGCTTTGCAACAGCCACATTTAATTGCAGCAGGTTCATTATTAATGTTTTGGTTTATTACTTTTAAAACCTTTTACAAGCAAGAACTGATGACCCCTTTTTTGAAGCCTGCTCTTCTTTTGGAAAGGTAACAATACGATAAAGGTTTTCTCAGTTCTTGCCCCAGCTTGGTAGAATAATCTCCCTCCAGAGGCCTCCCTCTTGGCCTTCAGATGTCTTCCATGTATTTGTAGGAGCCTCTTCTTTGTCTGGGGCAGAAGCACCTTACTGAGGTACCTTCTCCAGGCCTCTTGAAGGGAGAGTCAGAGATGCCTCAGAAATGGGGAAGGGGGGTTAAAAGCACACTTTCCCCCCTCTCTTCCTCCAGCACAGGGCTGCCTGTCTTGCTCTGAAGGCAATCCCCTGCTCTTTCTCCTCAGCCCTCACTTCTCTGGCCTTTTAAAGGTAGGGGCCATCCCAGACTCTGCCCATTGGAGGGCCTCCCCAGGGCTGCCAGGCCATTGGCTGGTGAGGTTTCTGGGTCCCACCCCCAACCTTTGGCTCCTTGCAACTTCTGCCCCTGAGGAAGAAGGGGCTGCGCATCTCTCCTGAGGGCAGTGGTCAGCAATGCTGTCACTGTCAGAGCTGGTGGTGTTGGCCACATCTCTGTAGCCTCTGTCTCCTCCTGAGTGGAGGTGGGAGTCTCCCTGGCTGCTGCTTGCCACCACTGGGAGCCTGGTTTGAGCCAGCTCCCAGTGTCTCTGTTTGAGGCTCTGCCTCTGCCTGCTCAGGCAACACATTGCAGCCACTGCTGGGCAAGCCTCTGTCACCTCCTGAGGAGACCAGCAAACTGGGCTTGTTGCTTGTCGTGGCATCACCACCACCTCCTGCCATGAGTCCCCCAGAAGGTAGGGGCATCACAGCAACCCACTCTGGGCTGGGAGGAGTTCTCTGGGCATTGCTGTGGCAGGAGTGGTGGTAAGACTGGTATTGGTGGAGCCAACTCCAGACAGTATTCTAGAAGTATTTAATTTAGATGAGTGGTGAAGACTTTAGTTTTGCTAGTGGTATTGTCTAAGGTTTAATGTTCATAGTTTTAGTGTTTAGTACTTACTTTTTTGTTGCATTAAATAATTTTAAAATGATATTGTGAACCATCATGAACAACTGCACAAAGGCAGATGATGCGTTGGTGTCCCCCATTTTCTGAGAAGAAGGTTACTCTGATTTGGTATCATGATGTCAGCCCCCCCCCCTCCAGCACTGTTCATACTAGCTAGCAACTGTTGTGGAATGCAAGCTTGTTGAGTAGGGGCCGGGAGGAACAGTTGCAATAGTCCAGATACAAAGTAAGGACTTTCCCCCCTGTGCCTCCTTGTTGTGCGAAGTTCTCTGAGGTTTCCGACCAACCCTCCCCCATATTGTACCTGCTTTATCATCTGAGCAATCGGTGTCCTGGCTAGACATGGGCACGAATGGAGGAAAAACCCGAACATGCTGGTCGTTGTTTGTTGCCAATGACAAACATGAACAGATGAACAGTATCAAACATGTCCCATTACCGAACATGTTTGTTGTTCGTGGGGGCCAGAATGGCTCCTGTTGGACTTAGACAGCCCATATTCACAGGGAGTGTTCAGCAGGCTCTCCTCCAGCCATCACCCAAGTTTGGTCAAGATTGCAATACGGATCTTGGAGTTATACATTCCCAAATCCAACGACCCCAGGAAACTCCCATTCGACACAATTGGAGCCACCAGTTGACTTTGGCCCTGGGTACATGTGGTGGACTCGAAGGCAGGCCGCCTCCCCTCTAGGAGGTGGGGAGTTTGGCCACTCGCCAGCAGCACCCCCCATGTGCCTGCCCGCCAGGCCTCCCAGAGGCTACTTTCCACCAAGGTATAATGGTGGATGATATCGGCGGCCGCTGGGCCTGGCAGGCTGGGGGAGGTGGTGGCGGGTCGCCTCCCCTCTAGGAGGCAGGGAGTTTGGCCACTTGTCGGCGGCACCCCCCATGTGTCTGCCCACCAGGCCTTCCAGAGGCTACTTTCCGCCAAGGTATAACAGTGGGTGATGTCGGCGGCTGTTGGGCCTGGCAGGCTGGGGGAGGTGGTGGCGGGCCGCCTCCCCTCTAGGGGGTGTGGTGTGTGGCCGCTCACTGGCGGCACCCTCCATATGCCCACCCGCCAGGCCTCCCAGAGGCTACTTTCTGCCAAGGTATAATGGTGGGTCATGTCCTCAGCTGCCACATAACCAAATGACCAAGCAACAGTCTGCAAAGAAAACCCTCCAGCAAGACATGATGGCATATGCGGAGGCGTTGCACACACAAACACACCCCCTAGTGGGTCAGAGACACCAACATACGTCCACCAGATGGGGACATCATGGCATTGGGGCTGTGATGGACTCAGCTTCAGATGCTGAGATTTCCAGAAGTGAAAGTATGATTGACATGTTTCTCCCCCCCCCCCCATGGGACTACCCTGAAATGGCAGTTGGGGATGGAATGTTGGGGAAGCTGTCAGTTGGAGTTGGAGAGTAAACAAGAGAGGGGAGGGAAGTTGGAGTCTGGATTTTGACCAGAGAGGGTCAGCCAGAGAATCCTCTGTGTGAGGAAGGAATGTTTGTGAAGCACTGTTAGTTCTTGGTCTAAAGTGGGGAAAACCAGCGCTAACTCCTGCTTAGACTCGAGAGATTTGGGAATTATAGAGGGCTAAGGAAGTGGGTAGAGAGGAGTCTCCCCTTCAGTGCCAGGAAGAGGGTTATAGCTTATAACTATAACACCTGCCCAGTATCTAGGAAGGGTTTGTCTCAGTGGAGCACCCTTAAGTCTGGAGAGGAGGGAAAGTTGTGCTGTGTTTGTGTTTGAGCATATAAAGTGTAACATCTGTGAAGCAGTGTCAACCTCTGAAAGAAGCCAGCAACCTAATGTTATACCAAGTGTTTTGTGGCTCACACCAGTGAAGTTCCTGTACAAAAACCTTTCTGTTTCTTCAGTTCAAACACCTGCCTACCTGTCTTTTGACTTTAAACTACTGTAAATAAACCTTCTGTTACCTTTTGAACCTCCCCAAGCCAGTTTCTGCTAAAGGAAAGCACAAACTCCTGATCTGTTTTCTACTAAGACTTGGCTGGGTAACCATTTTTAATAATCCTTAAGGGTGGGATAAGAAGGAAAGTTGAAACTTATCAGCCACGCTACCAGAGGCTTCCCAGCCCAGTATACAGCTTCACAGGCTTAAAGAGGAGAAGTTTTACCTCAGGGTAGGAGAAGGTCAGCCTAAGCCTGAGTTGGACGTGGGTTTGTGGCAGGGGCCAATGCTGTTGTCCACACCTCGCGTGGTGCAGACGCTGTTGTCGCCCAAACACACCAGCTGGACATGGAGCAAATGTTTTAAATAAATAAATTGTAAAATGCTGTCATTGCTTATTCCTACATTGGTATAGTGGCTACACTGGCATGATGCTAGTATGTGCCGGTGGAGTTTGCTGCTGGTTATCTGCAGATATGCCAGCTTGATCATCATCCGAAACTCTTTGGAAATGGGGTTTCAGATGGCGCCCTTGATAATGTGGATTTTTAACTTGGCAATTGTATTTTGATTGTCATCATTTGTCCCTCCTACTTGCCTTACACCCCCACCCCAAGCAGCTCAGGCTTTGGTATTTGTCAAGAGAAGTTCCACACAAACAATTCATCTAGTTTCTCTGCAATCATCTTAACCTCCTTCAGTAATCGTTTTATACCTTTTGCTCTGTAATAGTGCAGTCATTCATTGTCCTGGCTGATTTTCCACTAATGGTCAGAAATTTAAATTTTATTTAATAAAGCAACCATTTAAACTATCAATATTTTTTCACCATTTAAATGTTTAAATATTAACAAGCTCACAGTCTGTCTAGGCCACGCACATTCTTAGCTCTGATGCTGATTTTTGTTAAGAAACATTAACAGTTCCAGTGTCACTGTTGTGGGCAGACAATTAACAATAAGTCCAACACTGGAAAACACATTCAGCAGGCACAGCAACCCTGGAATGCACAGGTATCCCTTTTGCCAGTTTTCCAAGTCTTGAAAACAGTTTAAATATTTACAGCAATATTTAAACACCAAATGAATCCTTATTGTTTGTGTAAGTGTTTAATGTTTTACATTCTTCTAATGCATTTAAAGAAGTTCTGTTGTTTAGTAGAATGTGTTTAACAAAATGCTCCTCAAATTCATTTTTCACTTGCTTTGTTGTCCACATACTTCTTTTTCCAGAGTTTGTGCCCCAGTTTGTTTTCTAGGGTTGCCTCTCCTCCAGTTCGCTTTACAAAACATTGTTCCAAGACACAGTTAAACCATTGGTCACTATCCAGAGGGATGCTTTTCTCTGTGAAGGCTGCTGATATTTCCAGAGCCATTTTCTGTTCTGCATCTGAATCCCTGAAAAAGATAGCAACTATGGCCAGCTTTGCTCTTAGCAATAATCAGTATACCTGTAACTTGGATTTTTGCCTTCTGCTGCATCCAACAAACAAGTGTGCTCAAGTGAGAGTTGGCACCTGATTATATGCAATACTTCATATAAAACCCTTTGCTTCCTAGCATGTAGTAGGAAAAGAGGAGATTTTCACCTGCAGCCAATATTAGAATGACCCTGGGGGTGGGGTGGGGAGATTAGTCACTCGTTGGGCAGGAATAAAAGAAGGAGCAAAAAAGAAAGAATTTGGCATTTAGCAAACTATAGTCTGAGGAGTGGTATTTCTGTACTGCTCTGCCTTCCCCCAATCAGTTTAGTGAGGTTTTTTTTAAAAGGGAGAAGAGAAAATCAGAACATTCTGCAATGATTCACTTGGAGCCGGAGAGAGAACATTGGGGCTGTCTTGGGTGAATCATGAGAGTTGGAAGATATGTGATAAGACACTTGAATAAATCCCTCTGCCTGTCACAAAAGAAAGCATAGGATGATTTTAAACAAATGGTAGTTGTCAAAGAGTCCAGAATTAAAGTTAAAAGGTACAAATTACAATGCATTATTGTATATGAGTACATGCACCCTATAAGGGAAATGTATAAAAGAGAAAGAGGGAACCTAACATTTGCAATTAACTTGAGTAACTGGTTTCAGATCTTGGGTTATGAGTACACCCTAGTTAATGTTAAGAACCATGGTTCCACCCATATGAAGGGAGGGGATGAGGAAGGGCGTTCCTGATCATACAATCTGATTCTTTTACTGAATTCTTACTGAATTCTTTAAAAACCTAATCATAAATTTATTTCTATTGGCTTCATTTCAGAAAAACCTAGTTGCCATTTTAGTTCATTTTTTCTGTTTGTTGTATGCACACATCATTAATGATGTTTGGGAGTGACTTAGATGACTGATTCTAGGTACTTTGTAGGGAAAGAGAATGGCTGCATTTAGTAGCATCTACTTTTCTCCGTTCTGTGTGTAGTGCAGATGTTTGTTGTTCACTTTTAAATACTTGATGTCACTGAATAAACAAGGAATACATTACTAACACTCACTTATTTAGCTCTTCTGGACTAGCATTGTTAGTTTAACCAGTTGGCATTTGTTTCCTCTCCTTTTAAGTTTATTCTGCCTGAATGGAATTCACTAAAATGGAGGACCACCAATATATTGCTTTATTTCTCTACATTATATTATAGCACTAGCATGACTAAGCAGGATGAAAAAAAGCTCTGATATTAGGTTCATTATGTTAATCTATCATTTCCATTTTTCTTAAGCAAACGTTTATATTGCTTTTTGCCAGATGTCTGTATTGTTGTAATGGGGAACTAGTAAGTGTTGGCGTCACTTCTTCTGGAAATTTGGAATTCAAGGCTCTGCTGTGATAGGTACAATTTACTTTTCAGAATCCAAATAAGCATGTTTGGGAAAACAAGCCTCAAAAAAGAGATTAGATGGTGAGTAAATGTTGCTAATGGGTTGTTGATACAATTGGACCAGGCTATACAACTGTTTTTTTGGAATGAATTAGTTGCCAGTGAGTAGAGAGATTCAGAAGGGCTTGGAAAAATCACAACCATCCAACAACTCACTAAGAGATTTGGATAATTTCCCATCCATGAGATCTGAGGTAACTCATAGGCAGATTTGCATGTATGAGTTGCTTCTCCCAAAACCTGTGCTTGATTACAGTTCTTAGACAATCTTACGCATTTAAACTTTGCCACATGTACATGTGGGGTGCATGTGCTGGGAAGCTGGGAGTAATTATGAATTTCCAGCATATGTTCATGCAGCAGATGTGTGCATGTATGATTGTCAGCAGTTACAGTTTATACATGTGTCGCACACTGATCCCTACATGGAAATGCTTGCATGCAAGAATTTGTTAACCTCTGAAGTGGCTTTGATGTACGAAGTTATGGACCTCTGATTCTATTGTTTTGAATGTTCCAATTACTGTTTCACTTCTTTCATCTTACTCTTTTTGTAATGCTGTTGTGATTGTTATAATAATATTTTTTTTTTCAAAAAAAAAATGAAGTGGCTTTGAGTAGGTGAAAAGCTTCTTGGTTTCTCTAACTTTGTGTTGGATATGCTCCCCTCGTGGTTATCAGAAACTTTAAAAATGCATTGAAAGTAATGGGATTTAGTGTTTCTAGCCCTTCCTTAGAACCGTTATTGTTCAGCCAACATGCATGAAAGTGCCAGTCATGTATTCCTATGCCCTAGCCAGGATAGTAAATGGATTTATTTAGGCCTGGAAAATCTTGGCCAAAAGATATAAACCCAGTAAAGAATATAAACTGAACTATGGAAACAATAAACTTCAAATTCATGGAATTTCTAATGTTCCACTGATGGGTAAAAAAATATGTTTAATGACTGTTGAATGATACTTGGCTGAAAGCTAATGACTTCTAAAGTTTTTCTTAACTTGCCAAAGAGATTTTAGAAACTAGGATGTGAATTCCCAATTGCAGAATGCTGGAAATTTGACCTTTCAATTAATACAAGGAACAGATAGAATTTCAAGTTGCAGTTTTGTTCCATTTCCTTTGGCATTTTATGATTTCACCTGTCCTATTATTTATTGTGCTATTGTGCAGCAAAACTTTTGATAATAGTTAACTTCGGGTTTTAAATTTTGTTGGAGAGAATTGATTTGAAAGTTATGATACAGGATGATGATCATAGATTGAAATTCATAAAATCTTGGAAAAACTCTGAAATAATGTCTGATCATACGCAGTGGGTGCATAATGCTTAGAGAGAATATGGTTCTGTCTCTTTAAGCAGTCTACTACAGCATTAGCTCAACAGAGACAAAGCAGCTACCTTAGTGTGACGCTTGCAGAAGTGTGAACAACCCAGGCACATCTCTGATGAACCAACCTAATAATGGTGGTCTTCCTGTTGCTAAAAAGCTGCAGGGCCACAATTCAGCCATATTAAAACCAGATATTAACTACTATAAACCCTTATTTAGAATCATCTGTATGCTATAGATAAGGTTCCCAGCAGCTCTGAAGAAAAGTGTCATGTCCCTTTGATTGATGCGAAATGTGTAGAAATGGGCAACTGAAGCTTTTTCTTGGTTGGAAGCAGGGCTTTTTTTCTGGGAAAAGAGGTGGTGGTACTCAGTGGGTTGCCCTCGGAGAAAATGGTCACATGGCTGGTGGCCCCGCCCCCTAATCTCCAGACAGAGGGGAGCTTAGATTGCCCTCCACGCCGCTGAGCAGCGCAGAGGGCAATCTAAACCCTCCTCTGTCTGGAGATCAGGGGGCGGGGCCACCAGCCATGTGACCATTTTTAAGAGGTTCCGGAACTCCGTTCCCCCTGAAAAAATCCCTGGTTGGAAGTAAATAATATCAGCGGCTAAATAATATCCAATTAATTCTCTGTTAAAGATACAATACATTTAACTCAAGGAAGTTGAACCTTATCTGTAGATACTGCAGCATTTTGAGTCTAGAATCATGTATTTCTGAGGACTCCTCTAGATGATATTTTTTGCACGGGCATGTGCTTGTTTTAATTTGCTCTCTGCAGTCACATGGTAGCTGTGGGGAACTGCTGCTTTAAAAAAAAAAAGAGTCCTGGGAATGGCCCTATGGGAGGAGGAAAGGCTCTTGCCCTCCCCCAGTACGGTTTTCTTGCATGAAAACTTTAAGGGGGGGAGTTATTTTGCTGATTTTGCAGCTCCACATGGAGGATATATGCACAGCTAACTCACATGGAGCTGAACAATCAGCAGAATCCTCCCCCTGTGCAGTTTTCACATGAGAAAACAGTGTTGGGGGGAGGGCAGAAGCCTTTCTTCCCCCTGTTTTACTGCTCCCAGCCCATTTGGGCTTTCCTTTTTTAAAAGCAGCAGTTCCCCACAGCTGCCAGGTGACTTCAGGGAGCACGTTAAAATGAATGCATGCCCCTGCAGAAAAGTATCATCTAGAGGCAGCCTGAGAACCTGCAATAGACATTAATCATCTTGCTTGAAATAATATTTGGCCTTGGTCTACACTAACAGCTCATTGTGTGACTAAACTGTTCTTTAAGCTGTACTATTTCCAGTTGTGACTATGAATTTCATGTTTAAATGCTCTCTCATGCACAAGGAAAAGAGAAGAATCTGTCTTTCTGACACATTCATTTCAGTGGGCATGGAGTATGTTTAATCATGCGAGTCATGCATAAACTCAGGAGACATTCCTTGAGAAAACCACTTGCCCTTTGCCTTTCTCCCTGTTGCCCTGAGGTCATGTTGAAGTTACATTTTAGAACTTTGTCTGCAGGAAAGCTTGTGTTTTCAGAACTTTGGTCAAGCTACATTTTGTTCATTTAGTTAGTACTTGAACAAAGTAAGAATCTACATCCGTCTTGGTAACTATCTAATCTCCAACCATGTGCATTTCTGCATGGAGCTTTTGGTTTTCCCCCAACCTTACACGGTAATGTTTGCCTGTCATTGCTCTGCCAATTTCCTCCCAACTTTCCTCCATGCTTTTTCAGACCACCTTTGCACTGATGTTTCTGAAAGGTACACACCAAGGAGCATTTGGGTGGAGTCTGTACAGCTGACTGTACTTTTAAAGGTCCTACCCACATCAACCACTTTCATGCCCCATTTCTTAGCCACCTCCTTGTTTTCTGAGCTGCTGTTGTTTCTTCTGGCAGTGCCCAGCATTTTTTTAAAAAAATTGTGCTCATGTTGTTATACTGTTATAATAGATAACCATAAACTAAATTTTTTGGTGTGTATGTGTCTTGTACAGAAGAATGATGTGCTGAACTATTAAAGATCCTTTTTTCTCTTTAATGGGCTGGCTATGTGACTGTTTAGGAAAATACCTGCCTGCTAAAGGACATGCTTGGTTAGGGGGATTAGTAAGTTTCAATCACACACAACCACAGATCTTAATTATCTGGAGGACCAGGGGCCCCTAGAGTGGTTGGAAATAGGGGTGGGTTGAGAGTAAGACAGTATCCCTAGTGATTGTGGCAGCTACAGGAACATTGAATTTCAACCCAAGGGGCTGGGGAAGGAAGGGCTTGGAAGACCAGATGAGAGGAAAGGCGTGTTTTTTAAAAATGTGTGTGAAAGAGAGAGAAGCATGTAACCAGGTCCTCCTCCTCCTTTCTGCTTTAGAGGGTATTGTGGTACAAGTTTTCTTTGGGGGGGCCATTAAAACCCCCTGCTGTGTTGATATAGTGCATGTGCAAAATAAGGGGTGGCAAAAGAAAGGGTGGGCACCTTAGTGGTGATAACAATGTGTTCCTTCAGCAAAATGTACAAGGGAAACCCTGACACACAATCTTAAAAAAAACAGAGGAAGGCAACCATCAGGAAGCACTCTTGTGGGAACGCTTCAGCTGAAAGTGTGTTAGCAAAAAAGTGCCCCATGTGGTACAAAGCACTAGTGCAAAAAATGGGGAGGAAACAATACAAGGGAATATTGCTTCTGTGGATGTATGGGTCTCTGACACATCAAGAACCAATAATAAGTTCTTCTACAGTAAACTGCAGTTTACAGTCAGCAGGCTGGGTAAACTTCTACATTTCTCTTCCTAAAACTTACTTGGATTCTTAGAGACAGGGTTGAGGAGACTGGTGGGGCAGGTACTGGGGGTGGCCATCAGCAGTAGTGTTATGTCACTTATAAGAAATCCCAGAATTTAGACAACACTTCTCTAGGTAAAACCATAGAGTTTTTGGTGATTCCTAGAGAGGGGAAACTGGCTATCACACCATTGCTGATGGCAATAATTAAACAAATTCTTTCTTTTGCTGGCTGCTGATGTGCTGGTGGAGAAGGCCCACTAAGGGTGGGAGACCTCCCATTTCCAGCAGGGTGTATGGCAACCCTACTCAGATTATAATTGATCTCTACTACCACTTTTAAGATCTTGATTCAGCTAACCAAATTTTGCAGTCAGGGTTAGCATAATTGTTACTGTGGAAGAACACAAACTTCCAGTCTAATTCTTATGTAGATGCCAAGACAAATATCTAGCAGTCTTTACCATTCACCATTATCCGCAGCTTGTTTGTACAATGTCTGCTGTCACAGTATAGGTATTTATTTATATCTCCTATAATCTGACTGGAATATAAATATTTGAAATGGAAAAGAATTTCAGGGAGAAGAAGGAAATGACATTTTTGGGTGCTTAAATAATGTAAAACCAGACTAACATTTGGGGATTTTGTTTCTAGAGCCTATTATTATGTCAAAAGTAGTTTATTCAGGTCCCAATACATATTTTCTCAAGTGTGCTTATTCTTTACCAGAATATACGTGTTTTTTAGGCAGAGATTGAATTTTACTTACAGTTTTAAATTACTAAAGTCCAGTTATGCATCTATGATATGTTAAAGAGCTAACAGAGTAGTATATAACGATGCAATTGGTTCTAACATAATTCTCGAAGGTTCTTTTCTCATGGGTCATTCTCAGGGTCATTTATTAACGACTTACCCAGTTAACATGTGCTGTGTATTGAATCTTGTTAGAATAGTAGAATAATTAAATCTTTTTCACTTGTTGCTACATAGAGCCTTTAACAGGTCTACTCAGAATCCTACTCTGCTTTATTCAGTGGGGCTTATTTCCAGGAAAGTGTTCTTAGGATTAGTCTGTTAGGGACCAAAACACCACAGAACTAAAAAACAAGAACACCCAAACACCAACCTTTTCACATGTAAAGAAGCACTTCTTCGTAATGTTTGAAAAAGCCAGATGAGTGTAATAGACCTGCAGTGGAATCCTATGTGGAGTTTTATTTATTTACTTAATTTATTCTCCACCTTCGTCCCCAATGGGTACCCAAAGCAGCTACATCATTCTCCTCTCTTGCATTTCATCCTCACAATAACCTTGTGAGGTAGGTTAGTCTGAGAGTGTGCAACTGGCCCAAGGTCACCCAGCAATTTTCTGTGGCAGAGTAGGTATTTGAACATGGGTCTCCAAGATTTAGTTCGACACACTATCTCTTGATGGGCTTAGAAGGATATAACTCTGTGTTGAAACTACAGGGGATGTAAGAATTGTATGATACTGAGCTCCTATTCATGTCTGAGCCTTTTGATGCTTTCAGTACACTTTGCAATCAAAATAATTTTGTCAGATTAATTTATTACCTATTTATACTACTGTATAGCTTTAAAGCAGTCTAGTACATATGAGGTTAAATAGAGGATGCTATTCTAGATTAATTCAGAATTTAAAAATATTGAGCAACACAAGGTCACCAAAGGTCTTGAGTTTTCAAGTTCTCAGCAAGCTGTTTAAGTATGCTAGGCTGCAGTAAATTGGTGCAAGAATGCTATGCATAGACATAAATGAACTTGTACCCCCTGGAAGTGGAAATTCTCAGCTCTACATATATTCTCCTTTAATATGCAGTGTGTTCTGGTTTTTGTTAAATACTTTTGAACTAGATGTGTGCAACTGCCATTGTATGCTACTTTGCTTTCTTCAGAGCTCAAGCAAAGAATACTTTTTTTTCTTGCATAGTTCAGTGCTTTCCCCTGCTTTTGGTACAGGCCATCTTGAGCAAAGTCTAAAGACATGATAGTCAACTGGACCTGTTACTATCATGTGCAAGCCTCTGATACTTACTTTGACATAAGAGTAACTGTATTAATTTGTGTATTGGCTTTTTTCATAATGAGATTGTGATTTGTTTTTTTAAAAGTTGCAAAAAGTATTTAAAATCCCTTTATATTTTACAATTTATTTTACTATCCACATTTGATAATTTACTTTTGCTTCCTATTTCATACTTGTAGTGATGTGTGTCAGTGACAGCAACAAAATTTTATTTTCATTTATTTTATTTAAAATGTTTATATCATGCCTTGTTTCCTCAAACTCAAGGCAAGTAACAACAACAAATACAGTTAAAAACACAGCCAAATCTTGCACATAATTTTACCCTCGTTCAATTGCCTGCTGGAACAAAATTATTTTATTTACCTTTCTAAAGGCCACAAATTAAGGTGCCATCTGCTTCCACTCTGGTAGGCCATTCCAGACAAAGGGGACTATCATAGGAAAGCACATGACCTAATTTTTGCCATACAAACAATTCCAGGTGAGGGTACCGCCAAGTGGTTTGATAATTATGATGGCCCAAGGCCATGAAGGCTAACAGTTGGATGAATTATGTGGTCTGGTGCAAGAGAGATCCCCCTCATAAGATAACATGCCCCTGACTGGCTGCATTATTGAATGTTAGACAGTGCAGCAGTGCAATCTGATACAACACTACTGCTCTCTCTCAGCCTATTGATTTCATAATACTGTACAGAATAATACTGCAACTACTGGAGGCTAGCAAATCTGTGAGATCCAGTTTCTAAGACAATTCTTTGTCAAAAAGGTACCTCATTAAAGTTCAGCTGTACTATTAGATACAACAGTGGTTCCCAAACACTTTTCCACAGAGGACCCCCTAAATGAATTTTTCAAATCCTGAAGAATCTCAACCTATGAAAACATTTCCAGGCCAGAAAAAGTTGATGGCGGAGAGCACAATTCAATTAATTAAATTATTGTCAAGGAACTTTGTAAAGTTCTGCTAATTCGCTGTGCTGCTCTTTTTCTCTTGGCTTACCTTTCTATCACCACTGGCAAGACAGATCTTTAACAATACAAAATGAACAAACATAGTAAACTAAATATAATCTTAATCATTGTGATATTGCAAGAGATAATTGGGATTTTTCACAGTATTTCAATTTATATATTTATTTATTCCATGACTTCTCATGGAATCCCTGATGATGCAGTGTGGAACCCCAGGGTTCCATAGAACCATGGTTGGAAAACAGATGAGATAATCTCCAGGAACTGGCACACACAAATTCTGATCCAGTGTCTCTATGCTTCCACTGATAATGTCATCACTGCTTTAGTGTATAGTCATATATAGACTTGAAATCAATGGGCTTAGACTGGAATAACTCTGCACAGCATTTTAAAGTCCCCCTCTTGCCTAGTGACCATTCAGTGGTAGGAGAGCCAGCCAGGAATGCACCTATCCATTACATGAGTATATGATCACATGCTTCTGGTAGTAGATCAGAGCTGCTATGAACGTTATTCCGAAGTTACTAAAACTGTCTGGAGAGGCCCCAGCAGCAACAATCTGTGCATTTTATTTTTTCAGAAAAAAGCACAGGATAGTCAAGGCAGGTTTCCATTTGCCTATAGATTAGTGCGCTTGTTGCTTCTTAAAGTAAACTTATCTCAGTCCCTGCAGTCAAGGGATAAGATGCGGTTTTGCTGTGTCCCTGGTCCAATTTTAAAGATCTAAGTTAGATTTAAGTTTGGCATAGCCTGGGAGGCTCAGCTTAATTTTTAAAGCATCCAATGTTAATAATTCCCCATTGAATACAGATAGAAAGATATATTGATGTATAAAGCTTTAAAGCTGGTGGTTATGGATTTTTAAAAGGGATGAAATTTAGTGCTGGAAGAGCTGGTTGCCTAAGTATTTGTCTTTTAAAAGAGTTTTTTTAGCTGATCACTATGTAAAGGCGAGAGGAAATACAGTTGTGTTTGAAGTCTGACTGGCTGGCAGCTGGAAGCCAGCTGTGGGGCACTCCCTGAATTGTGGTTTCCCATTCACATTGAAATGTTTGATATGAACTCCCAAGTCTCCATGGAAGTGAAGTTAAGTGAATTATGTAGGTTTCCTGCAATGAGACTACAGGGTTTGTGCAGCTCAGACTCCTTCAGCCTTCTAAACTGTTTTTGTTAGCTTAATGCAAAGAATCTGCAGGGAAAAAAATGATGCGGGGGGGGGGAGGTTAGATTTGTGTCCAGGTTTGTTTTTGCTGCACCTTTGTATTCAAAGTACTAATAGTGGGAAAGGCATTAGAGCCAGTGCAGAAGTTACAAGTGCAGAAGAAGGATCTGGTCAGTAGCTTATACCAGTGATACTCACTAATGGCATGTCACTCTTTGACATGCCATCTTGAGAATTGTTCCCCAGTGTGGAATCTGCCCCATGTTTCAGGAAAGTGAGCATGGCCAATGCCTGGTAGGGCTTTTGGTTGGCAGGTGATTCATACCTTGAAACCACTGCCACTACAGGGCAGGCCACTGAAGCCTCACTGGGCTTTTGTACCTTATGCCAGAAATTGAAGTAAAGGGCCAATCTTCTCCAGCAATCCCCTACTATTCTCTGCAGCTTCTAAACTCTGATCCCAGCCCCAGCACAGCTGCTGGGAGGAGGGCAAGCTGGCCATAGAGAAGAGAGACTACAATGACCACCAACACGGCAGCCACCCAGGAAAAGAGCCCTTCCCCTCATTCTGGTATACAAGGGCTAGCTAAGGTTCAACAGTGTTGGGGATCGGGAGAGACCACCTTACATACTCAGAGGTACTCTGACAATTTAAAATGTTATATATTCCATAGTTTTATATTATTGTATATGAGTTTGTGGTCATACATAGGATATACAGTAGTCATGTGGCTCATTTGATTGATGGTAATTGCAAATATGGTTCGCCATAAGCTGTGGAGTGAGTACTATTGGCCTATAGAAATGATACAGCATGATGGCTCTGACTCCAACTTTGCTAAATTATGGACATTATTGTATTCACCGCTTATTTTTAGTAAATTTAGTAAATACAATTCATATATAATAGGAAGAGAATGAGAAGTCCAGTGGCAATTCATAATCATTTGAGGAACTATAGTTTTTGCAGGACTGTTTCAGTTTTTTTCCTTGAAAGAAATATATATTAATTACCTTGCACAGAGCCCCATGGTGCAGAGTGGTAAGCTACAGTACTGCAGCCCAAGCTCTGCTCACGACCTGAGTTTGATCCTGGCAGAAGCCGGGTTCAAATAGCTGGCTCAAAGTTGACTCAGCCTTCCATCCTTCCGAGGTTGGTAAAATGAGTACTCAGTTTCCTGGGGGTAAAGTGTAGATGACTGGAGAAGACAATGGCAAACCAACCTGTAAAAAGTCTGCCAAGAAAACGTTGTGATGCGATGTCCCCCCCCCCATGGGTCAGTAATGGTGCTTGCACAGGGGACTACCTTTACCTTTACCTTATGTTGCACAGAAAGTCTGTGATCATTCTTGCTTCTGGAGTCCGTGGCCAAGATTTTAAAAACTTGTGAAAACAGCTCTTTGACCCAAGGGAGACTTTAGGTTTGTTTTTATCAAACTGCAGATCCCATCTTCATGCCATTTTAAGAACTTAGGGTTGCCAACAAACTGGAGAAAAAAATGTCCTTTTCCTTCAATGAGCAAGTGAATCTCTTTTGGCACGGCGGTAAATAATGTCACCTGGTAAATAACATCTACTAAATTTCTATTGAAAGGACAGTACATTTTTTCACCAGGTTAATGGCAATCCAATGTGAATTGCTTTTGAAACTGGGAGGAATTTCAAATGCAGTTTGTGATACAGTTTGAAGCTCAACTTTTTTCAGAAAATAGTAAAATTCCATGAGGATAGCTCTTTGCTTTTTCCTAAGCAGTCATTTAGATTGCAGTCGTTCTTAAATGCTGTAATGACAACCCTGTAATGCTGCAGGAAATACTCTGTAGAACACAGTATTTTAAACACTTGCAAAAGCTACTGAATTTACTGGATTTTTAATCCCATGTTTAGGTTAGCTATTTCCTCCCCTGGTCCATGGATTACTACTCGTCTATATACTACTTCCTGTCATGCTTACAATGTTTTGTTTTTTCTTTTCTTCCTGTTGCATTGATTGGCCGTTGTATCATTCAGATTTTGCAAATTGACAATGTTGGGCTTGTTTGCCCTGCTGAATATATGGACTGGAAATACAACACGTGATTTATATAATTAAGTAAATGGTCTGTTCAGTTTGTGCTGAGCAGCTATGAATACCTGCTGAACCTCTTTGCATTGGATTTTCCCAAGTTGCACATGTGGAAAGACATTGCTGAGTCGAACTGTTTGGTGGCCTTTACTGTCACTGTCTACTTAAATGAATACTGATGGGGTAGGATTTTATTGAAACACAGCATTTATTGATGACAGATTTATATGATTTGTTAGTTATCTAATTGTTTATTTGACCATTTGCCTGTTGATTGGAGCAGTTATGCAGCAAGGATAGAACTCAGCTTTAACTTTAACTTTAACTTTAATTGAATTTTTATACCGCCCATCTCCCAAAGGACTCAGGGCGGTGTACAGCAAAAATAAAACATACAAATATAAAACAATAAGAATATAAAATATAAACATATTAAATAATTTAACTCAGAACAGGACAACTCAATTAAAACACATTTAGGCCAGCCCCGCTTGTTGGAATAATAACGTCTTAAGGGCACGGCGAAAGGTGTGTAGGTCAGGGACCATACGTATCTCCGGGGGCAATTCATTCCAGAGGGCAGGTGCCCTGACAGAGAAGGCTCTCCCCCTGGGGGTCACCAGCCGACATTGTTTGACTGACGGCACCCTGAGGAGGCCCTCTCTGTGGGAGTGTACTGGCCTGTGGGAGGCTATCAGTAGCAGCAGGCGATCTCGTAAATACCTAGGCCCTAAGCCATGGAACGCTCTAAAGATGGTAACCAGCACCTTGAAGCGCACCCGCAAGACCACCAGAAGCCAGTGTAGCTCGTGTTACATGGGCGTGCCGTGTCGCTCCCATAATCACCCGCGCAGCCGCATTCTGCACTAATTGCAGCCCCATATAGAGAGTGTTACAGTAGTCCAGACGGGAGGAAACGAGGGCATGGGTGACTATGCGCAAGGTGTCCCGATCCAGAAAGGGATGCAACTGGTGAACCAGGCGAACCTGATAAAAAGCCCCCCTGGCCACGGCCAACACATGATCTTCTAACGACAGTCACGCATCCAGGAGGACACCCAAGTTGCGAACCCTCTCTGTGGGGGCCAAAATCTTGCCCCCGATAGTCAGCGATGGAACCAGCTGGCTATAACGGGGCGCCGGAAACCACAGCCACTTAGTCTTGGAAGGGTTGAGTCTGAGCCTGCTTCTCCCCATCCAGATCCGCACGGCCTCCAGGCACCGGGACATCACGTTAAGGGCATCATTGGGGTGATCCAGGGTAGAGATGTACAACTGAGTATCATCAGCATACTGATGGTACTTTACCCCAAAACCACGGATGATCTCACCCAGCGGGCTTCACATAGATGTTAAACAGAAGGGGCGAGAGGACCGACCCCTGCGGCACCCCACAAGTGAGGTGCCTCCAGGTCGACCTCTGCCCCCCTGTCAGCACAAACTGCGAGCGGTCGGAGAGGAAGGAGGAGAACCATCGCAACACAGTGCCCCCCACTCCCAGTCCCTCCAACCGCCGCAGCATGATACCATGGTCAATCGTGTCAAAAGCCGCTGAGAGGTCTATTAGGACCAGGACAGAGGAGCAACCCCTGTCCCGAGCCCTCCAGAGATCATCAACCAATGCGACCAATGCCATTTCCGTACTGTGCCCAGGCCGGAAGCCCGACTGATACGGATCCAGATAGACATCTTCCTCCAGGTGCTGGGGAAGTTGTTGCGCCACCACACTCTCAACAACCTTCACCACAAAACGAAGGTTGGAGACTGGACGACAGCTGGACTGTGTGAAAATGCATATGCATGAAAAGCCAGTTGTACCATACTGTATGGTTAATAAGGAATACAGTGAAACAACCTGACAATCACCCACAGATTGATCAGCTATCAAACTGACCATCGAATAATCAGGTTTCTGTTTGCAACCAGTGAACAGAACGTGAGCTCAACTGGCAGGGGTTCATGCATTTCTGTTGAAGACTTAAGCCAGTGGTTCTCTGTATTTCCCCCCACTAAGGATTTGTTACTTTATTTTTTTTTTCTTACTCAGTTAGTTTTAGAGCCAGGACTGGTTGTGATACATTTGAGAGCATAGCACTGCACTTTTAGGTGGGAATTGTTACATTCTCCTTTCTCCTCCGTGTGTCTCTTGCCTTGAAAACTAAGTGGGGTCACCATAAGTTGGCTGCAACTTGATGGCACTTTGAGCACATACAGGTCTTTTCTGTATGAGGCTTTCTCATCAGTTTTTGCCCCATACTGCACTGATTTATCTCCAGAGTTCTGTATGGACAGTCCAGTTACCCTGATTCAGTCTCCAAACTGCTTCCCAAACTTTTGTGTTCTGCATGGGAAAAGGCTGCATCTGCTGCAGAATTGATCTTTCCCCGGCTTTTCTCCCTGCACACATACCTCAATTTTTCCCCCCTAGGGAAGTCAAACTGCAGCTGTTGGAAATGCAGAATGCATTCTTCAGTGTGAGGCTTAGCCTTTGCACTGACTTTCACCTCCTCATTTATCCCCCTGCATCCAGATTGGTTGGACCAATACAGTTTTTTCCCTGATTTTTAAAATATTTTTTAAAGCGACAGCATTGCAAAGTTGGTGCCTTAACTCCCCCCCCCCAATAAACCTTGTAATAGATGGGGGGGGGGAAATGCTGCAATATGGCTAACACAAAAGCTCTGCAGAGAGCACTGAATCCCACTTGTTATTTTAAAGTTTCCCTCTGTGCTTCCTGTACTTTTTAGTCCATTCATTTTGGGAGGTTTTAAATTTTTAAAACAACAACATTGCAAGGTTGGTGCCTTAAAAAACAACAACAACAACAACAAAACCCTTGCAAGTTTCCTCTGCGATCAGCTATTAAACTGACATGTCCTTTGCCAATCACCTGACAAAACTGATGTGTTCCCCAGAAAGCCCTCAGAAAAAATGGGGCATTTTTCTAGTGCAGAAAAAACAGATACCACTTCAGTTTGACTCCCTCAAGTGTGGAATTACAGAGGCGCAAAGTGGATCCAATCCTCACAGATCAAATATCCAGAAAACCCTATGTAAGTATGAATGCAGAAAACACTGTAACCATAGGTCTTAAGCTATTGCTGCATTAATTCAGCTCTGCAAAGTTGGCCTCATTTCAGCAGAAAGTTGGACGTACTAGAAAAGAATATAGGAGCCTTAGAACGCAATAGCTTTGGAGACGACTAAGAAAGAAGAGTATGGCTTCAGGGTAGTCTAGAGACAGTCTGGTTCATATAAATAGCTACAACACATGTTTATTTACATGTTAAGCCCAGGTGCACGGAGTGTCTAATACTGATGAAAATGTCCTGCCAAGGACAGGAAGGAAGATACAGCTCAAAGATGTGGTATATAGATCAGTGGCCACCTGATAATCATATGTATGAGAAGTTTTTAATAGTTATTTCTGATATTCATTGCTATGATTTAAAAAAATAGTAAGAATGTACTAACAAATAGTAAATAGAAGTTCTGTGGATATATAAATATGAACTTGTAAGATGTTTGCAGCCTGTAAGATAGTTAATTAGCCAAGAATGTAAGCCCAATTAAGGGGACAGTAAAATATTGTTAGAGATGTTTTTGAAAGTATATATGTTCATATGTTCTAAATGGATAATTAGCTTTTTAATTAACAAAGCTTCTTGCCTGGTTTCTTACATTTTTTCTCTTAAGACCTATTTTGGACTTGTGTAAAGCTCTTCTTATTTTATAATAATCTGTGCAGAATTAATAAATCGTTAGTGTTTTCATATTCTTTTAAGTAGTCAATGATGTTGTTGTTATAACTATGGATAAAATGGAAGCAGAGATTCTCTAACAGTATTTTTTGTTTACTTTACCCATAACAAACTAGATACATTGTTGGATGTACCTGTTGCTAGGAGGTTAATGGTCTGATTTTAGAATGTTAACATAGAAGCCTATGGCTCCTTATGAGCAAGCTTATATCTTGATCAAGCCTGACAAGACATCCAGAACAGAAGACTCAAACCACACTATCCAGCACCCCTGAGAGTTCCTTTTCCTCCATTCTTCAGAGCATTTTGTAGCAATTAGGGTGCCATTTCTTTTGATCTCTTTCTGTCTGTTTATGCAATCATAGGTGATTAAAATGATTCTTTTTCCTTCCTTATTTCTAGTGTTTGAATAAATGTGAATCAGTTTTTAATAGGTTTTAGTGAATGTGGTTATTACTCCAGATTAATCCAGGTTTAGTGTGACTTTGTGCATTTAGCATTTATCCCTGTTGCTGTGTATGGAGGGAGACAGACCAGCCTATCTCTCATTCTAAATATAATGGGGGGAGGAGTTTAAATTGGTAATGTCTTGAACCTTAACTACAGAGTCATGGGAGCATTCCTGTGATTCTGCTCATAAGGTATCTATCTCTCTTGGTTTTGTCCAAACCCTTCCGGCTGACTAGAAGTAATATCGTAATTAACTTGACTCTGTGACTTAACAAAACAAACATGTTGATGCTTTTGTTGTACCTGATCTTGAGAACACACAACTTTATTTTTGTATCAGTGTCTTATTAACCCCAGTAACAGAAACGAACTACAGTCACCATCAGAAAGCTTTCAGAGCAGGAATATTGTACAATCTGTCATCTTTTCTTTTTCTTTTTTTTTTGCATGAAAGTGGTGTGAAATATACAGTGTGTTCAGAAGTAATCATGTAAAGCTTTTAAAAAAAACAGATCTTTGGTTTCCAGTATGCAGTACTGATCAGTGACTTGAGGAATGGTGACTTGCCTTCTGAAGCCACCCAAATAAAAGAAAAACAAATAATTTGTGATACAGGGTAGAACTCTACTAAAAAAAACAGAGGAAGGAGTTGGTGAAACAGATCTACCCTGCTTCACCCTTCCTCTAGCATCCCCACACGTCTTTGAAACCCACTACTAAGTTTCAGAGAACCATCATAAACAAAATGCATTTCATCCGCAGTTGCTCCATCATCATCCTGGGCTGTGTTTCATACAGTTTTTGATGACATAAGATTTTGGGAGTGTGCAGGGGCCTGCTTAGGGGGAAGATGTGCTTTGCAAATGCTTTCCATAAGAGTTTTCAGGAGGATCTAACTCATTGTATCTAGTGTGAGCATTCTGAGGGCAAAACTACATGTAATGATGCAGTTGTGACTGGACCTGTTAATAAACATGTTAAAAGTAATCCCTCCCCTATCTTTTAACTACATTAGAGTTGGGAAGAGGCACCCGAGACCAGTCCACACAAATAGCCGTCTCACACATTGCCCTCAGAATCTGTCTGAGAGAGATGGATTTTGAGACATGGAAAATTAATCAGAAAATCCCAATAACCTATAAATCATCAGAATGTGATCAATGCTTCTTGAAAGTGAAAGGTGGTGAGATGGTAGCTTGGGTAGTCTTGCAAAGCTAGCAGTTTTTCCATGACTGCAATTAGTTCCAGACATTGATCCAGTAGATTATGTAGGCCAAAAACTGATGCCTACTTGCATTATAAGGTTTTTACCACTGTACTAAATTAGGTTTGCAGCCAGAGAGATGGTGAAAGGCAGTAGATTACACATGCAACCAATTTTCTTGTGGAAATGCTATAGAGGGGAAAGGCCATGGGAAGAAGGCAAGATTTATCAGTGGGCCTGTCATAGGTTAGAAGTATTAGTGCTGTGTGCTCTCCTGATTTCTTTTTTTAATCAGTGACCGGAATGTGCATCTGCTGAGTAATGCAGATTATGAATAATCTGTATGTGTCAAAGCTCCCCCTCAGCCTTAACTGGAACAGAAATATTTTTGGAATTTTAATTTTTTTATAGCACAAATCGCATATTGAAATTTCTGTGAAAAAGTTAATGCTGACAAGTTTTCTTCTCTTTGTGGTTGAAGACCAAACTGTTTATAGCCATCTTGGGGGAGGCCAACACCTGGAAACAGTTTATAAACAGCTCTAAAAACTGTTCTCATATGGCTCTACCATTACCCATATGTAGTATTTTTGAACAGCTAAATTTTTCTTCAAGGGGCTCTTTAGTCTGGCTCCCAACAATAAAAAACTATAAAATATGGAGAGCATGTATCTGCTATCTCCAGTGGAAAATCGGCATTCCTTTCTCTAATACAGAGAAATGGTTGTATGCTAAGTGGACAATAAATTCCCTTTAGAGAGTTCAACCATTGTTATCATTCAGAACAGTCATTCTAGGGACCAATACTTGTTTGTGCAGAGACAGCAAATGATGCATGTATTGATCTGATCTGCCCTTTCCTACATATACGTAGGGTCAAAGTGGTACTTGGCCCTGATACTGCCCCTTTTCTAAGGTGGTGATCTTCTTTCCTCTCTCTCAGGATATCAGTCTACCTTTCTCCCTTCAGTTTTTAAGACTATAGGAGATGTGCTTTGCATACTGTAGATGTCCAGAGTATTTTGGCAGTCTGCTTCTTCAAAACTTTGGACCTTTGCTTCGGACACCATACATAGACACCCAGTGACTTTCCTGGGGTGCTCTCTGTAGTGGCTCTCTTTCTAGTTAGTAAAATAAGTTCTACATATTTTGGTTAGAGCAGACTTTTGAAAGCAAGAAATCTTTAAACTTAGCTCTATCCTAGAGGAGGAGAAAGGGAGTATGCAAGCCTAAGAATAATTGGGGTTATTGTTCATCACATGGAGACGTTTGTGATGTTTGAGTTCAAACACTGGTGTGGTCTTGGGTAAATAAATATCCTTCTGCCTCATGAGAATAGCATAAATTACTGTTCAAGTATGTTGTATAGGTAAATCAAATAAACACATTGCAAAATATGGTTGTTGGGGGTTTTCCGGGCTGTATTGCCGTGGTCTTGGCATTGTAGTTCCTGACGTTTCTCCAGCAGCTGTGGCTGGCATCTTCAGAGGTGTAGCACCAAAAGGCTTTTGGTGCTACACCTCTGAAGATGCCAGCCACAGCTGCCGGCGAAATGTCAGGAACTACAATGCCAAGACCACGGCAATACAGCCCGGAAAACCCCCAACAACCATCGTTCTCCGGCCGTGAAAGCCTTCGACAATACATTGCAAAATACTTTGCAAATTAAATTTTTTTATAAATGCTAAACTATAGTAGTACTAGAATTGGAACAAGAACGGGTCGGCATATATGTGTGTGTGATTCTCTGTGTGTGCATACATACATACAAGAGTCCAGTAGCACCTTTAAGACTAACCAATTGGTTAGTCTTAAAGGTGCTACTGGACTCTTTTTGATTTTGCTACTACAGACTAACACGGCTAACTCCTCTGGATACATACATACATACATACATACATACACACATATACATATACATATACACACACACACACACACACACACACAATCAGATCTATCAAGTTGCAGTGAATTCTTCACTAATTTGCATATTGTGCTTATTTTGCAAAGTCTGTTCTACTTCTGCTTTTTGTGGAAGGAGAAATGAATGCAGGGCAATGAAATCCCACCTCATGATCACTAAAAATTATATTCTACCTATGCTGTAATTGGCAGAGATTCACCAGATATGGTCTATACTTCCTAAACTATCTTCACATCCACAGTGGGATTGAAAATTGCTTTTAAAAAAGCAATAAAAGTGGGATTCTCAGGATGTTAAATTCTGTACACAGAAGCCAACCATTCTTTCAAGAAATTATAGAATACATACAGTATGAGTTCTAATGTGTCTGCACTGCAAAAAAAAAGGAAGTTAAATCTATCCTTTTATGGTTAGAGGTTGGTTGTAATGATTGACTTGTGGCCAAACCCTTGTAAAATAAAAGATTTAGACCAATTTAGGGGTTATTCATATAATCAGGTTTTCATTGCTCAGATACAAATAATACTTATTTTATACCTTTCTCCCTCCACCCTGTACACAAATAACTTGCTGTGTACAAACGTTGTGCAGCAGAGTGTACTTAATTTGCATTGAGATGTGCTGTGAGAGGCATTTCATAACAAATTTCAGTGCTCTCTGTATATAAAACTTCAGGGTTCAGAACTGTGCCATTTCACTGCGATCTGTATAATACTTCATCCTAGTGACAATTAAATTCATCCCGGGAGTCTCTGTATTTTCTCTGTTGTCTATGCAAACTTTCCTCAGCAGATGTTATTTTTTCTTTTTCAGAATTCACAAACCAGAAAGAAACATCCCAAGATTCAAAGGACTGTTTTTTAAAAATTTTTTGGCAATGAGGGATGTCACAAACCCTCATCTCACTCTTAGGCTGACCTTCCTCTACCCTGAGGTTAAATGTCTCCTCTCTAAGCCTATGAAGCTGAATACTGGGCTGGGAAGCCTTTAGTAGTGTGATGGATGTTTAGCTGCAACTTTCTTTCTTGTCCCACCCTTAGGAACATATAAGAGGAATGGTTACCCAGCCAAGTTGGGGAAAGATCAGGGGTTTGCTCTTCCCATAAACAGAAACTAGCACGCAAGGCTTGGGGGAGATTCAAAGTGTAACAGAAGGTTTATTTACAAGTAGGTAATGTAAGAAGGCAGGTAGGCAGGTGTTTGAACTGAAGTAACAGAAAGGTTTTGGTAGAGAATACTTTACTGATGTGAGGCACAAATAACTTGATATGATTTTTAAATTGCTGGCTTGTATTAGAGATGTTGGTGTTATCAGACTTAAAGAAATTAAAGTGAGTTCTTTCAGAGGTTGGCACTGCTTCACAAATGCTCCACTTTTAACACACAGACACAGCATGACTTCCCCTCCTCTCCAGACCTTAGAGTACTCCACTGAGTCAAACCCTTTCAAGATACTGGGCAGGCGTTATAGTTATGAGCTATAACTCTGCTCCTGGTGCTGAAGGGGAGACTTCTTTCTACCCACTTCCTTGGTCCACCATAATTCTCAGATCTCTTGAGTCTACACAGGAGTTAGTGCTGTCTTTCCAACTTTAATCCAAGGACTAAAAGTGCTTCATGAATGTACTTATTTCTCTTTAAGGGTACACCTTCCCTTTCTCACACGGAGGACTCTTTGGCTGACCCTCTCTGGTCAGAAGCCAGACTCCCACTTCCTCCACTTGTCAGTTTACTCCATCAACCCCTCAACATTCCATCCCCAACTGCCATTTCAGGCTAGCCACAAAGGGGGGGGGGCATGTCAATCATCCCCTTTACTGTCCAGCAATCTCAGCATTTGAAACTGAGTCCGTCACAAGGTGTGAGTGAGTTAGGAACACATGATGGAATGAGAGCTCTGGAGAGCACCCACCCATATTCCTGTTTCCTGTCCAGGTTTTCCTAAGTATCTGATAATCAATCCGCAGCTATTCTGTGCAAGCGTTTGCCTTTCCATTGCTACCACTCTTGGTGTACACATCAAACGTGCATGTGCAGGGCCTTGTTTTTATGATGGAACAGTCTGCTGCAGTGGTGGAATGCCTGGAAAGTAATTTTTATAACACATAGAACATCCCTTACTTTGAAGGGGTTGCTGGAAGCCACTTAACTACCTGGGGATGAGACTTTGCATTTATCAGGGGCACCAGCCATGATGCGTCAGAAAACCTATATTGAGATAAACATCGTTAGACTTAAAGGCACTACTGGACCTTTGTTTTATGATGACACCCAACATTTAATGTACAATTTAGCTTATGGGCAGATGGTATTTTCTTATTTGTGTTTTAGTTTCTTAATCAAATGCCATCTGCCCTTAGGCTAAACTGTTTATTTTAGTCTTTATTTTAGGTTTTCATCCTGTCCTTCCTCCACAGAGCTCAGAGGTGGCATATACATGCACAACTTTGTGAGGTAGGTTAGGCTGAAAAATGGTGACAGGCATAAGCTTCTTGGCCAGATTAGGTTTGGACACAGGTTCCTTTGGTCCTCATGACTCACTAAATTATGTGTATGCATGTTACCTCAGCAGCAACATTATTCAGAACATTTGGATTTAGAAGAACTTAGAATAATGTTAAGCAAGGTATTAGATGAAAAGGAAAGCATTACTAATGGAGGAGATCAAAAAGGGAAAGTGAATAGGACTCTGGAAAAGTTTTAAAAAGAGGCAGAGAACTATGCAGAGCGAAAGTCCCTTGAATGCTGACCCATAGAAACTTGTCCCAAGGCCTCTTTTAATTTCAGGATATTTGGCAGACTCATTTCACATTTTTTTAAATATTTCTCTACAAAGACCATGCTTGCTTTCCCAAATAATGTTTTTCTGTGTCTGATGTCCGTAGTGGCTCAGCACTCTTTATGGCCACCTTTTATCAGAAGACTTTGATATGAGCATTCTGGAATTCTACAACTCTACAAGTAGGAGAAATGATACAGAGGCCCTCCACAACTGTACTGCTGGCAGTGCAATGTTAAATGAAGTTACACTCTTCTCAGTCCATTGAAGTCAGTGAGTGGGTTTAGAAAGGTGTGATTCTGTTAGGATTGCACTGCTAGGTTTATTTCTGCTACTATAAGAAGAACAGTAGTAATTCATTGCAAATGGCCACCAAAGGCTGTTACTATCTTAAGTAAAATGAAGTGGTAGCTCCTATAAAAGTCTCAGGAGGAATTTACTACTGTTTAATGCTCTAATGTTATTTTTGGTGTTGCATTGCATACAAAAGAAAACACAAGTCAGGTACATTACAGTTTTAAAGTCAGAGGGTTTCAGACCTTTTGGAATGGAACCCATTTTTTTTACATTAGGCTTCTGCAATCACTCCATTCTCCAAGATATAAAGACAGATGGACTCACATTCTAGTTGTATCTAATGAAGTGAGCTGTGGCTTATGAAAGCTCATACCCTACCACAAATTTTGTTAGTCTCATAGTGCTACTGGACTCTTGCTCTTTTCTACCGCTACAGATGGACTAACACAGCTACCCATCTTGACCCACCTAAACTTATTGTACTTTTCAAGACCAGCTTTCAAAATAACTCCATGGCGCTTTCTTTCTGCCTAGCATACTGTGCAGGAATCTCACATCAGAGCAAGTTTATATTCTTATTTTTCTTATTTAGTATTTCTGAATCTATAGCATTACTAAACAAAAGGTTGTATTTCTTCACTATTTTGTAGCAGCAAACCCAAAGTAGCAATCAAGCCATCCAAAGACTTCTCTCCCACCTCACCCTGTTCCTCCTTCCAGCCCCATGACCCATCTGTGAGAGTCATAACCCACTTTTGGGTCCCTACCCACAATCTGAGAGCTGCTGCCCTAGATTTAGGATTCTTAATCCTTATATAAATCAGTTCTACAGTTCTCTATCCCTTTAAGAATACCCCAATGTTAAATGATGGAAAAAGGCTTGAGGTACTGCTTTGAGAATATGTCTGTAAATATCCAGTGTGTTCTAATTACTGGGATGCAAGTCAGTGTTGACAGGGGGTAGGAGAAATGCCAATAACTTGTATGTCAGCATGCAGTAAAATCTTAACTTTGCAGTTCTAGTTTAATTAATAAAATACAGGTGGCATACTGCAGCTGGACAAAATCTGTTTTAGAAACAGCAGCTGAATCTGCGTTGCATGGACAAAAAGATGAAGCATTTTCTTGCATACAGTCATTAGCAAGTAGACATGCCTGACTCATTCCTTTTAAGCTGGGAAGTTTTGATAGTGTATCACCTTGCAGAAAGAGGTTCTAGGTGAGTAGTGGTAAGGGCAACACAAATGCTGAAAATTTCAGAAACTAGAGGGCAAATCAGCTTACAGATTTATGTTTTCATACTCCTTGTATGCATGTATTATAATTTTGATTGTGTGGCATTAGCAATACTGGGACTTCTGAACAATCCAGATGCCCTAGGGATAGAATTTATCTCACTTGTCCCAGTGCAAGAATTTTTTTTCTTGAAAGAGAAATTCTTCATATTTCAAAGTCACATCATCTACATACAATGACAGATCCAGCACTGGGACTGGGTCCAACACATACATGTCAGTATTAAAAGAAATATGTTCATTGTATGCATATTAAGGTTTACCAATAGCCTTTGAGGGGTTAGGTTTCTAATGTGTCCCATGGTGTTTATCAAGTTGCAATAGCCTGTTCAAACAATTGATTTGTTTTATAAAATATTTGTGAAGCAGATGGCATTTTCAATTATAGTTTTGAAAAGTATGTAATCAGGTCTGTGTTACCAAAGTTAGAAAGTTGCACTTGTCACTTCACTACCTTACATTCTTAAAAAATCTGTAAGCTCTTAAATGGGTTGGATCCCATGGAACATTTTCACTTTTATTTATTTATCTTCCTTTAGCTACTTAATTTATATCCTGCTTTTCACCACAATAGGGACCTAAAGCAGCTTATATCATTCTCTTCTCCTCCATGTTATCCTCATAACAACCCTGAGAGGTAGGTTAGGCCGAGAGTGTGTAACTAGCTCAAGGTCACTCAATTGGCTTCCATGGCAGAGCAAGGATTGAGGCAACCAAAGAGGCTAAGAAAAACAAACCAAACCAAAATGAAACAACCCAGAATTTCTTCTTGTATTGTTTTCTGCATTTATTTTATTTTGGTATCTTTTCCTCAATGTTTTTGCTTACCTGACTTATTTCTCTAACCACTAAACGATGTTGGTTGTCAAGAATTTCAGACCACCACTATTAGAGTTGCCAAGTCCCTATACCCTCCCACCGGGAGGGAGGACCTGGTACTTACCTTATGCCGGCAGTGAGGTCCTCTTCATGTGTATGAAGAGTGTGTGCACTCTGCTGCCTGCACGATGATATCACTGCTGGAAGTGATGTTGTGCCGGCCACGGGAGTACTCCTGCACTCCATGTGGGGCTGATTTGGCCTGTTTGGAGCCCAAATCGACTCCAAATGAAGCGCCGGAATGCTCCCGCAGCTGGTGCAATGACATCACTTCTGGAAGTGACATCACTACACCTGTTGGGAGTGTGCGCCTGCGCAGCACGCATTCCTGAGGTGCCTGCTGGTGGTGGGCAACCTCTAGGAGTTTGCCACCTCCTGCCAACCACTGGTGGGTCAACAGGCACAGTGGCAAACCCCCAGGAGTTTGCCTGCCACTGGCAGGCACCTGGGAACCCTCCCCCCTCCCCCAATAATGTTCTTTGATCAAATCATATCATATCATCCATACTGGACTGTAATGACTGCATCATGTAGCCTTTTGTACACAGCAGTGCTGACTGGAAAGTAAAATCACTGCTTGATCTTATAGTATATCTTGCGCAATATCTTGCGCAGAATATCTTGCGTAGAATATCTTGCGCAAACAGAATTGCATTAAATAAAACTTCTGTTCCTCTACCACCTATTGTGGATCCAACCGTGTATCTCTGTTTTTTGTTTGTAGCTATATGGTTCAATACTTAGGGTCCTGTGGAGCCAGCTTATGGCTAGTCAACTCAGTGCTGACTGTCTGTAAATCTATTGGAAATATTCTTTTTTTTGTTTTTGTTTTCAGCATTATTATTTCAGGCTCTCCAGAAATGCCGTTGGATCATAAACCAGACCAGTGGTCATTGAGTTAGAGACATGGTGAGAAGATGGGTGTCTCAGCTGTGGAGACCCCTTAATGAATTAACAATGCTGGTTGGGTTGTGAAAGAGGAGGAGATATAAATCTGATCCATGTCCTTTCAAAGACCCACATTGGCCATTCTTGTTACTCCAAACTGTGTGGAAACAAACTAGGCTGGGCCAGCCAGGATATGTCTTCCTATTCCTCTACTGACCAACTCTTAAAAATTGAGAGAAGAAATCTTCTGATGTTAGCTATTTTACCAATATTAAAAGTAAAGTTGTTTTCTTTTGATTTTCTGGGAGAAAATTTGTGGAAGAATCTGTAGTCAGTGTCTGAGCTCCTGCCAAACAAATCCTGAACTTACCTTGCAGCCCCTGGAACTGCCAAAGGAGAACAGCCACTCACATGTGTCTGGCTGGGCCTAGAATATTAGTCAGAACAACCATGCTCCAGCTGGGGAAGCACTGAATGAAATTTGGAGGTGGCTGCAGCAACCCACCTCCTCTGAGTCCGTAGTATGGCTGGGCCATACTGCTACCAACATCTCTCAGGTCAGCTAGGACAGGATGAAGGTGAGATGGGGCCTTGATAGCAGTCTCCCTCGGCTCCACCCTCCTGTGACACGTTTTCCCATGGGAGGCTGGAGCTCCCACATGGCCTGCATGTAGGGTTGTGGGGAACTGGGAACCTGGCACTCACCCTCTGAGGCGATCGGCGTCTTTTTTCTCGCTCGGTGTGTGTGACGTCATCACGCGGATCAAAGGGTAGCCCGGCGTGTGATCTTGTATTCACTGAAGGGCTGAATTGCCCCCTGTGGGCCCAATTCGGCCCAAAATGGGCCCATTGCAGGGTGCAGGGCATGCTGTGGTGGGGCGTGGGGGCATGCTGTGCTGCCCGGGGGCACGCCGCAGTGGGGCATGGGGGCGCGCTGCACCACCTGGGGGTTTGTCGCACTGCCCAGGGGTGCCCCGGAGGGTGTGCCCCACGCTGGCCAGATAAGTGGGGTCAGGGGGGAAGAGGTGGGAAAAGGAAATCCCTCACCCTGGATGGGGGATTGGCAGCCCTACCTGCATGGCTTGCCTCCCAGGCCTCAAAAGGGGCTGCAGAATGGGCCAAAGAGGTGCATAACAGGCCTTCCCTACTTGCTTTGACAGGAAGTCCATGAAGAGGAGGAGGAACAAGATAAAAACATCCCCCTCCCCTCTGTCCTCTGAGGTCTTGTGGGGCCCCAAGCTAGCATGGCAGTGGAGGCACATGCAAAAGATCCTGGTTATCTTTTTTAGAAGGAGATGTGGGCGAGTTGCAATTTCACAATTATAAAGGTTCAGGAAATACAATTAAAAATCATAATACTATTTTTTGTATCCTTATTTAGAGTCCTTGCCCCTGAGTCTTTTATTTTTTTAAAAAATGATACTGTACTGTTTGGGGTTGCTGTCCTATTGAATTTGGCCTTATATTTGAATTTTATCTCTATTGCCAAAGCCATAATATGAATTTTGAAAGATTGGGCTTCCTGATTTCCATGTTCTCAGTGACATTCAGATGACATCTTTGTATTAGTCACCTATCTAACAGCCACAGTAACCCAGTGGCAATTGAATCCAACCCATTCTCTTGCAGCTAATTTTATTAATACCAGGTCATTCTCAGTTTCAGCAAGATCAAGATGGTGTCTAAAGAAGTGACCCGTGGTTCACAAAATCTCATCCTCTACCACAAATTTTGTTAGTCTTATAGGTGCTACTGGACTCTTGTCTGTTTCAGCAATGCTGGTAGCTGTTTTCCACAATTTATTTAGTTTTTTTCTGTAGGTTGAAAACATTTCCATTTGGCTCATGCTATCCCATTCTCTCTCTCTCTCTGTTTGTATGTGTTAAATCCCTTAAAACTTTTTTGTAGACTCAGCACTACAGCACTAGCCATTGGATGAATAGCAAAAGTGCATGTAATTACATGTAATTTTTTTTAAAGGATCTGTCTGACTTAGGAGAATGAAGCTAGATTTTTTTTTAATTCGCTTTTACATTGAAGCTTATTTTACTTTCTTGTTATTAACATTCATTTATAACAAAGTGAAAAGAACATTTGCATGCCCCTTTTGTTCCCCTGCATTATGCAAATGATGTTCTGCGATTTACTCTGTTACTAATAATAGTTGGTGGTTATTAACAATTTACACTCTGCAAAGATGCTTTACAGACATAGACCACCACCTGCCCTCTTCCCCACAACTTGTGATTTAGGTCATTGCAATTATCACAGAAGTAGAAGCAGGTGTGTAGGGTAGAAGGGCCAATGTGGTGTAGTGATTGGAGTGCTGGACTTTGACTGGAGAGACTCAGGTTCCAATCCCTGGTTGCTTGCTTGCTTATTTATTAGTTAAAATACTTATAACCCATCTTCCAGGTGGCTTACACATCACAGTTAAAACATTTCAGTTTAAAACAAATAGATTAAACTCCAGATACCCTCCTCCAAGATGTCCACAGTCTGTACCCTGCTAAAAGCTCTGATGAATAAAATGGCCTTGAAGTGTATCCTGAAGATTTCTAAGATATGGTTCCATTCAACTGTTCAGGTAGCTGTTCCATAAGCAAGAGCTACAGTGGAAAAGGCACACCCCGGCTGATGCCAGGTGAACCACCTTAAGTGAAAGAACAGCCTGAGCACTGTTGTTGGTTTATGAGGTTATATGAGAGGAAACTGTACTTTAGATATGTGGAGCCTAGGCCATGAAGGCCTATAAAGGTCATAACCAGTAGCTTGAATTGGACTCAGAAATAAGCTGGCAGCTAATGTAGTTGTTTCAAGATGTGAGAGGCCAAGTTTCTACAGGGATGTTTTACTCCTGAGACAAATAACTCATGTAGTCTTCAAACCATTATCCCTTCATTCCCGTGTAAACTTCCTACTTACTATATAGACAAGAGCTAGGTTGGTACAAAGCAAAAGACAAAATCAAAAGCCATGCAATACCTTTTATTAGAAAAAAAAATTAATACCAAACTGTGCTCCTGGGCACAATTCAAAGCTCTGGTTCTTAACTTAAAAGCCTTAAACAGCTTGGGGCCAGGATACTTGAAGAACTGCCTCGTCCCATGTTATTTAGCTTGAGTTAAGATCTGCCTCACTAGCCCTCCACAGACCCTGCCCCCAAAACTCCAGGGATTTCCCAATTCAGAGTTGGCAAGCCTAGTTGGCAGTGAAGCAATAGGTTGGAATTCAAGTGTTAGGATTCTGAAGAGTGGTAGACAATGGCTGTTTTTAGGTGTCAACAACTTGGCCACTGGTATATATCTGATACCAAGCTAACCTTGATTTGTCTCAGCGAAAAGTGTATCAGAATTGTCAGTGTAGCTTACTGTTTGAATCTTGAAAATGGCTCTGAAAACCTCTGCTCCTGGTTAAGTAAATACATCTGGGCTTTTGTGGGAGAGCCAAAGGATACATGTTCAAATCCTACTTCCCTAGAAAGGGCTCTAACTATTAAATGCATGGGTGTAGCTAAAAGGAAACCTGATAAGCTCAATCTCTGATTCATTTGTAATGCTATTGAGTGCTAAAATATGGAGCCAGTTTTTAAGTTCTCCACTAGACACTCTAAGGTCTGGCATCTTTAGATCTTTTCTAAGGCTTGTGGACCTCATCCTGTGCATCTCATCCATGTGACATTTTTATGTGCGGCTCTGAGGCCGCTACATTATGAGATATGCAGCATTAGAATGTATTGATGTGGTCTACCATGGAAAGCTAAATTCAGTGCTTTGAAACTTCCAGAAGGGAAATGGATGTCTTTGTTCTAATGCCTGTGGGGCCTTAGAACATGAAAACCTTCAAGCCCTCAAGGCCACTCCCTTCATTACCCTTTGAGTTATTGGACTCAGATTGTTAGTATCTTTGTCAAGTGAAGTATTTGATTATTTTTACAGTTAATGTTTAACAGAACTGAAGACCTTAAAGGAAACAGCAAGAGAACTTTCAGACTCACACAGTTTAATTTCAATAAGAAAATATCTTCCCACATTAGACCGCAAATATTAAAGTATTTAATATATCACAGGCAGATTGGTCTAGTGGTCATAACTGGTCCCAGATTGGTCTGACATGATATAATTCGTCTCTGATTCAAGTGGAACAAGGGAACTACTACTTTAGCATGTGTGTTTTGTGTGTATATGATGTGATTGTTTTTCTGAAGTAATTAACCATAGCCATCTGCATTACACAATTAGTGTTTCAAGCAAATTTGTCAATCTGGGAATTATTCTAAAGTTAGAAAGGTATAATCCACATTAGCATAAAAACTGATGAATATTTTAAATGTAATTTTAATGTCAGTTGTTTTTTAATGTACAATTGACCTGTACAATCTTTACAGTGCCTTCTTAGGTTAATTATACTTTGGTTGTATACCAGTGTGTGGTGCCAAGCTGTGCAATGTGTTTTGGAATTCAGTGTGATGATTGGAGATTTACATGGGATTGTGAATTGTGTTGTTATCGGTTCACCTTTTATGATCTTTATGGTGCCTGTACTGGTTAAAAGTCATCAGTTACGTGTGTGTGTGTTCATGCACGTGTGTGTGTGCGCGCACACACACAGGAGACCTGCACTGGTCTTTACTATGGTATCTGTAGATTATATCCAAGATGTTCAACTGCCCCATCTAGTTGGCACTGCAGATAGGTGAGTCACTAGTGTGCTGTGTCAAAAGAAGCATTAATGCTATATTACACTTTTGCACATCTCCTCTTAATCAAATGCACCCTGCCATGGATGGTTTATCTTATAACAGTGTTCACAAAGCCACAAGTGAAACTGCAGAGGAAGATCAAACTGTGTGTCTGATTCTGGAACAGAAGGTGACAAGCATTGGTTGGGCAAACGTGTATGCACAGCAAACCCTTATTGTGAAAATGGATCAAGAACGTTTTTTAAAAATGACCAGTAAATGACTCATGTCATGACTGGGATGTGCATTTTGCTACCTATCAGGGAGCATGAAAAACAAGGCTACCTTGTTTTCTATCAGCTGCTTTATAGGTAACTTGCATGCCGGAATGTGGGTTGCTTGACTTTCAATGTTAACAAGTGCCATTTTTTCTTTTTTTAATTAAATTTTACCATTTTGATTGGTGTGACGTTCCAACCTGTATGTAGAACACAGGCAGATAATCCAATGGCTAGATTTAGGAAGTTTCATCCTCCTCAAAAGGCAGTCTATTCAGTGACCTAAAGATTGTAATTTCTTTACTCTTAATTGCTTAGATTGTGAAGCAGTGACCCTACCCCTCCCAAAGTATGCTCTTTAATTCTAGGGTTTGGCTGAATGCCTTGGTTTGCTGTCTTTCTGAAATATCTCTCCTTGCTGAAGCCATGGGGATGGTTTTGAAGTGCCTCTGGAATGCAATTTAGCATTCCTGCAGGGCAGCCTCTGCTGAGGCAATCCTGAGGGTCATTGTATGAGGCACGTGGCAAGCTTTGGTGGTGCTTGGGGAAGGATGTTACTGGTAGTTCAAATGGGAACTTGGGTCTTCATGAGTTTGAACTTGACATCAGTATTAAGCAAAGGCACAAGGTTCTTAACTGACCAGTTTAATCTTCCAGATAAAGAGACTTAAATATATTGCTAGCATAGAGAATGTCAGACAAAACCTGCCAAATGTCCAACATCCTGTTCCTGCTTTTAAAGCATGTCTCCAAATGAGCAATTTAATTAGCTGGAACTTTGCCTTCCTTTTTTTGCTTGCCAACCCACAATACAGAAAAGCTTGTACAATATTTGCATTGCACATCTAGCAGCCAAGTGAGGGTACAAATGCTGTGCAACAGTACGGAAATCAGTAATCCTGTATGACTTGAACAGCAACTTCAAACAATTCTTTAAAATGCTCACTATACTGAACAAATGTACATTTTATCAGAAATGCATAACACATCTTTAACTGACTATTTTATCACACACCCCTTTTCTCTAAGCGGTAGTTCCAGGGGCTGCCCTCGAATGGGTTGGTTCCATTTGGGAAAAAAACCCCTGGAAACTTGTGCCACTTTTAAAGTATTTGCTGTATTTATAACGAGAGTACAAGAGAGAGAAAAAAGAGGCTGTTCTATGGGCAGCAGATAAGTTACCCCACTCTTCAGATCCCGTACAGAAAGAGAGAGATCTTGGCAACCTCCAGGTGCTTCAGATAACCCTCAGCTGTGTATGTTTGCATGTCTGTCTCTTTAAAATTTAAACTATTCT
This sequence comes from Eublepharis macularius, assembly GCF_028583425.1. Classification (NCBI taxonomy): domain Eukaryota; kingdom Metazoa; phylum Chordata; class Lepidosauria; order Squamata; family Eublepharidae; genus Eublepharis; species Eublepharis macularius. The sequence goes on along the minus strand of NC_072794.1, from coordinate 97,651,614 downwards.
TCACATAGATACATGTCTTCCCTCTCCCTTATGCTCTGAGGGAGTGGTCACCTCCTTCAAGCCATGATCAGTGCTTGGACACAGCTATTAAGTCCCTATGAAGGTTGCTTCTTTCAAAAAAACTGAAGGAATAGAAAGAGAGGTGGAGAATAGCAGGAAGGAAGGGGCACAAGCCTATGGTACATTCCTGACCCTCCAAGCTGCAGTTTGCGGTATTGTACCTTAACTGACCTACTGTTCAATATCCTTGCCACTATGTGAGTACTTGAAGCTGTCCACAATCAGGCCTGCTTGAGGTAATTCAAAAGATGATTGTTAAAATGCGGAGGCCTGTTTGGAAGCTTTGGGGGCTTTTCCAACAGGAAACAACTAAGCAACATTCAAGTAATGAAATGTATCTGTACACTATCAGTAGCAGGATATTTATCAGCACTGATATGTTGATGCAAACACACCTGAAACCTCTGAAGGCAGCCAGTAAGTCCTTGCTCTCTATCTAAGGGAGTATTGAGCAATGATGCTTCTCCAAAACAGGACATTGAACTTGCATATGTGGTTGACAACAAGGAGCTTGAAATTGGTTTATGGGTCTGTAAAACCATTTATGGTCTACATAGCACTACTATATAGTTGTATGGTGCCATCTTTGAAACAAATGTATTGAGGGGGCATTGTTGAACTTCTATTTGAAGCCTTTGCTAGCCCTGAAAAAAATCTGGATAAAGAATAACTGTAGTTGCCTCTTAACTGCAGTTGCCTCTAGAGAGCCAGTTTGGTGTAGTGGTTAAGAGTGGCAGGATTCTAATCTGGAGAACCAGGTTTGATTCCCCACTCCTCCACTTGAAGCCAGCTGGGTGACCTTGGGTCAGTCACAACTTTTAGCTCTATCAGCCCCACCCATTTCACAGGGTGTTTTGTTGTGGGGATAATAACAACATACTTTGTAAACCGCTCTGAGTGGGTCCTAAGGGCCTATAAATCGAATGTTGTTATTGTATTGTTCAGATTTTCTTGTTGTTTCTACCTTATAATCTGCAAGTCGTCTTTGTATAGGGTTGTCAGGCACAACCTGTCAACCGGCAAGAGTCTGGGAGGGGGCAAGGACATGGTGGAGGGCACCACCGCAAATTTTTTAACGTTATTCTAGTGGCCAGTGGGAAGCAGGACCTGCAGGAGGAAACGCATGCCCCCTGCAGGAAAATAAGACTATAGTCCCTTTGAAAACAGTCAACCTGTTAGTAACTCATTCAAAGTTTATCTTAAAGTGCAAGGTGCATAGGAAAATGAGTAATAATTACAATTCAGTCAGCTTTCACTCTACTACAAATATACCTTCCAGCACTTTGTAATGCAAAATCACAATGGATCAAAATACAATGTCTTAATGGATCATAAATATACCAATTTATGCAGACCTGACCATCATAACTCCCACCTTATGGAATGGGTTCCTTGATGAGATGAGTGGAGGCATGATCTCATGGAGAGGAACTGTAAGGCCATTTTATTTGCTGGGGCTGTTTAATGGAGTGTAGGCTGTAGATGTTTTTTTAGGGAAGGATGTTATTTGAGTTTCATTGTATTTTCTTTATTTTAGATTTGTAAGCCACCTTGAACTACAGGGAAATGCATGGCATAAATACTTTAGTAAATCTTTCTCTCAGAGTCAGGGTTTTTTTAAAGCTGTACCACTTAGTTTAGGAATGAAATGCTTTGTTTAAGAACGAACTTTAAATACTGTTCTATGACTAGTCAAGAATTTAATATGTGGAATTGTATATGAAACTTGATTGTCTAGCTCAGATTGTATCTGCAGATATCTGCAAGCTCTCCAAGTAAATGGTAAGAAAAATTGCTCTGACTTTGAGCCTGAAACAAGATCATTATCTGAAGGCCAGAGTAGCTTCAGAAACAAAGTAATGGAATTGTTGGTAATCCAAGGCAAATACATGTCTTTCCTGACAGGATTTCATTCCTGTATAAATGGGTCTACAGTGTAAAGTTAATATCTAATTAACCCTAAGGTTCTCAAAGGAAGGATTGTTGTCCATGATCCCATACTTATTGAACCAGATACAGCACATTGACAAAAACCTGTAAAAAGCTGGGAAATGTGATGGTACACAGTTGATCAGGATAGCTTGAATAAGATACAGAGTAAACATAATTTTAGAATTTTGCATTTACAGTTAATAGTCTGGAGTACATATGCCTGTATCTAGAAAGTAAAGGTTTATATAAGGCAATGATCTTCAACCAGTTGGATGGATCCTTGGGCTGGTCACAAGCTCCTTCTGTGATTAGATGGGTGGGTCTTCTTGATCATGGCTCCAAAACTCTGGAATTCTCTTCCCAAAAAGACATGCCTATCCCTTTCTGTTGCTGTCTTCTGCCAGCAAGTGAAGATTTTTTTCTTTTATTTAGCATTCCCTCACTGATCTCGCTTTCCAGTCCTATCTTGTTTTTATATGTGTGTATTTTATTGTACAGCATAAGCTTGTCGGGTGCCACACAGTAATAAGAGATCTCCCTGCCCTCTGTCCCTGCTAACCTAGTTGACAGAGGGGAAAAGCACTGGGAAATGGGTGTGGGGAGAGGCCTGGAGCACAAATGCAAAGCGCACATGCACCCACCTGTGGCACTGGAAAATAATGTCTGTGGTTTGGGCCTTGTGTGACCCTTCACCATGCTGCACCAGAAATGACATTTACTGGTGCCGCATATGCATGTACACAGTTAAATCCATGCTTCACCCCACGCCACCCCCCCCACATCTCCCTGGTTTGGTCCCTAGGGGATAGAGTTGCCAGGGGTCTCAGGGGCCTAAGAGGGGGCTGGGGTGTGTGGGACAGCTGGACATTTATCTCCCATGCATGTGCTATGCATGCGCACACTCCCCACATTGCCCCTCCACAAAATAATCCCAGTGCACACTGACTCAAAACCACCCCTTTGGGGCAGTTTTCACTTTGTGCGTACATGTGCACTCTGTGGTTCCTTCTTTCATCCTGTCCTGCTCATTTTCCAGTGGGATGAAGGAAGGAGCAGTGGTGCATGCATGCATGCTCAAAATGAAAACTGCCTCCAAAAGGGTGGTTTTCAGTCAGTGCACACCGGGATTCCTCTGCAGAAGGGGAGCATGTGCATGTGCTTCTCCCCACCCCACCCCCCATGCTCCCCCCTGCTGGTCAGGTGAGCAGAGCAGGGGGATGAGAAGCCTATTTAGGGGACTTGGGAAGCCTAGTAGCACGTGTATTTTATCTCTGTTTTAATGATGTGTTTTTGTTTGGTTTTAATTGGTTTTAGGATGTGTTTGTATTATGAGTCTTTTTAATCCATTAGCTACTTTGCTGGTGCTGATCAGGGCAGAAAGATGAAGTACATATTTTGTAAATGAATAAATTTTTGTCACCATTTTTTCCTGTTTCTTGGATGGACTTACTGCTAATATACTTGTGTAAAGAGCAAGGGTACTATGCTTCTCCTTATATGAACACTGAGAAGAGAAGCAGGAAAGCGATTGAGGTCACTCAGTACTGAAAAGCATTCTTCTTTAGCACGGGCATGTTCAGAGATCCCACAAAAGCTCCCCTTTGCCTTCTTTCTCTTTTCCCAGCAAGACCTGACCACCCACCCCACTATTGCTCTCCAGGTGTTCCTACAACACGTGCAGCATGGAGTTGTTTTCTCCATGTGTGAGGTTACAACTCGGATGTCCCCTCTTTTGGCCGTGTGACTCTGGTGCCATGTGACTTCCTTTCATTAGCTTCCAGCATAGTGAGTCCTGTGCTGCTTACCTGGATGTTAAAGGTGGGTCCCAGGTCTGGAAAGAATGACCACAGATTGGATATTTTCTAATGTCTAGTTGAAATTCACTTTCTGGATTTGTTTATTTCCATCTCTGAAATGAATTCCTCCATGTTCTTCTTGTCTTTCTTCTCCATTATAACCTTTTGATATTTTCTTCTTTAATTTGAAATAATACTGTTCTAGAGTGAAGCTACTAATTCAGAATAAAAATCGGTGCATTTTAGGGTGAGTTGTATGTTACATTTTGTAAAGAAGTAATTAAAATAACTTCCAGTGTTTTGTCTGAATGATAGTAATTTGTGAACTTGGAAGTAGTGTCACAGTTTGACCCTTAGCCACAAACAGAAAAGCCCTTGATGGAACTGAAGATATTTACCTAAATCCTATGAATTCTTTTGAGCATTGGACCCCCAGTGTACATGCTTTTTGTATAGTTTTCTCAGTGTTTTTGTGAGTTCAGTTTACTTTTTCAGATATCTGTGTGTTTCATAGTGACTGTTGCTGTGACTTCACAGAGACTCTGAATTCTTCAGTCCAAATAGACAGCATTCTTGTTACAAGTAAGTGCATCCTTCCTTTCTCATGCCTCCATTCCCCCAGGACAAGGGGAAAGGAGTGTACACCATATTCTTCACAGTGCCAAAAGAACAGAGACTGGAGGGTGATACTAGACTTAAAATATTCAACAAGTTCATCAAACTTAAGCATCTCAGATTGGAGATGATGAGATCCATCACAGAATCTCTACTAATGGAGGGCCCATAGCTCAGTGGCAGACCACTTGCCTTGCCTACAGGTTCAGTCTTTGGTGTCTGTTGTTCATGGATCTCAGGGCCGACCTACACCAAAGGCATACCTTAGTGTACTAGATCTAATGGAAGCATATCTCCGTACTCTGATCTTGTCTGGGCACCAAAGACTCCTCCATTTCTATGCAAGGGGGCTCCATCTACAGTTCAGAGTACAGTTCATTTGGCTTCTTCACAAAGAATTTGTGTAAATTCAACCCAGTGTAAAGCTAAGGGAGAAAAAAACATTCATCTACACACTTACCTGGACAGCTTGCTGATCAGGTTAAGCTCTGCATGCCTACAAGCTTACAGTTCCTGAGCAACTTACAGAGAAGTTCTTTATAATCCAAACAATGACTAGAACATCTGAAAGCCCTATTAGACACAAAATGCAATTGTTTCTTCCTAACTGAAGCAGTGGCAAAAAAGAGAAAGGAGATGTCACAAGTGATCATCAAGGCCGGGTATTTACTGATGATATTTGTGAAACTGATGGGCAATGTTCCCTCTAAGCGGTGAAGTGTTGTGAGCCAGAAATCCAATTTGTGAGCAGCAACTTGCAAGTTGTGAGTGCGCCTTTTCCAAAACCAGAATCCATTTGATTAAAAGACTTCTGAATTAGATTGCCTGAGGCATTGATATTGGGTGCCACCACCCACTTATGCATATGTAATCTCCACTTCAGGCCACTGCATGGTAACTGTGGTCAAGAGATAGAGGGAAAACAAGGGGAAACTGAATCCAGACAAGGCAAAGGTGATGTTGGTTAGAGAGGTTGATATATTGGATGAGCCTGCATTTACCTGCATTGAATGGAGGTGGATCTGTTTTGACATACTCCATTAAATGTTTCTGTGTTTTATTAGCTTCTAGCCATCCAGTGAAAATGCATGTCTGTATAAATTTATCTGTGTGTCAGATGAATTTAGCCATATCTTCCAATGTGGCCATTTTTGCTGCAGTAGAATCATAGAGTTGGAAGGGGCCATACAGACCATCTAGTCCAACCCCCTGCCCAGTGCAGGATCAGCCTAAAGCATCTCTGACAAATATTCATCCAGCCTCTTCTTGAAAACTGTCAGTGAAGGGGAGCTCACCACCTCCCTAGGCAGCTGACTCTGACCTTGAAAAATTTCTTTCTAATATCCAGCCGGTACCTTTGTGCATATAATTTAAGCCAATTGTTTCGGGTCCTACCCTCTGCTGCCAATTGGAACAGCTCCCTGCCCTCCTCCAAATGACAGCCTTTCAAATACTTAAAGAGAGCAATCATGTCCCCCCTCAATCTCCTTTGCTCCAAACTAAACATTCCCAAGGCCCTCACCTTTCCTCGTAGGGCTCAGTCTCCAGAACCCTGATCATTCTCCTCGCTCTCTTCTGCACCCTCTCCATTTTGTCCACATCCTTTTTGAAGTGAGGCCTTCAGAACTGCACACAATACTCCAGGTGCGGCCGTAGTCAAGCTTAACACCAGTTTTATAGCTGAAGAGAAATATATATCTCTTTTAAACAAATCTAATAGAATCACTTTTGGATCTAAAGGAATGTGACTTCCTGGCATCTTATTGATGAATTGAACCACATACTATCAGAAATACAAACATCCATTGTCACCAGAAAGCTGGGATCTAATAAAACTCACAAACATGTAATGGAATATGTCAAAACAGATCCACCCTTATTCAGTGCAGATAAATGCAGGCTCCTCCAATATATCAGCTTCTTTTACCATATATTAAAGACTGCATCTTTAATTTATGGAATTCAGTACTGCATGATGTGGCAACAGCTAGATGGTATTAGGGACTTTAAAAGTGATTAGAGAAATGTGTGGATGAAAGGTCTGTTCACAGTTTTTTTTGCATAAGGGTCAACTGAATACTCCATGTTTAGGGGTAGTATACCTCCTGAGCCCAAACCAGGATAGCCTGATCTGAAGCTAAGTAGGTGCCCCCCCTCCCTGTGTTACTTTGCAGAAGCAGGCAATGGCAAACCAATTATGTACATAAAAACCTTGCAGGGCTGCTATTTATTTTATTTTGTTTGTGAGTCAATACAATCAATAGAATGGGGCAGTCAGTGAACAATGCAATAGGGAATGGGTTGAAGATATTTGAAAACAATTAGCAGTTGGATACAGGGCTTAAAGTATTAAGAAACGAGAAGCTAATTTCCCAAACATTTATACCAGGGTAACAATGTGGGGCAGACTTGATGCAGGGCCCAGGTTTGATTCCCAGCATCAGAGGGAGAGGGAGAGATTCCACATTTTTAACGTTTTTTCCTTTTAAATTGTGTTATGTAAAAACAATCAGTGCTTGCGTCTCCTGACTGTTAAATCACTCACAGTTAGATGGTGCCAACTTTATCCGAGAATCCATCAACCAGTCCATCAAAGCAGTCCATCTCCAGTCTATCAGCCAATTTCTGGAGAACAGAACATCACGCTGCTGCCTCCTCCAGCTCCCGAGCTGTGGGCGTGCAGCAGAGTGACTCCCAGCACTGCAAGCATGCAGTAGAGATGCCCCAAAGCCGCCTGCCCCATGTCGCCACTGCCATAGGCTCCCGGCGCTGTGGGTGTGCGACGAAAAGGCCTCTAGGCCCCCCACCCCCTGCCGCCTCCCGGAGCTGCGAGCATGCGATGAAGAGGCCTCAAGGCCGCCCTCCCCACACCGACGCTGCCACTGGGCGCGGTGTGCGTGCGGTGGAGAGGCCTCAAGGCCATCTGCCCCACGCTGACGCCGCTGAGCACGGCATGCGTGTGGGGAAGGGGCCTCAAGGCCACCCTCCCCATGCCGCCGCTGCCACCGGGCATGGCGTGCATGCGGCGGAGAGGCCTCAAGGCCATCTGCCCCATGCCGCTGCCGCCACTGAGCACAGCATGCGTGCGGCGGAGAGGCCTCAAGGCCATCTGCCCCATGCTGCTGCTGCCTCCAGCTTCCGGTGCTGCGGGTGTGCGGCGAAGAGGCCCCAAGGCTGCCCACCCCATGCCGCTGCTGCTGCCACCCGCTGCTTCCTCCTTCCTTCGTGCCATGGCTGGGGCCGCATCAGCCCCTTCTGGCAGGAAACAGGGAAGGCAGGGGGCGGGCCTGGGGCCGGGTCTACATCAGGCACACCAGGCCAGGGCTGCACCAAGGCGGGGCAAGGGCATCACAGGCAGGCTGTCGGGGTGGGAAACAGGGAAGTGGAGGCCCAGGGCGCCATTCTGTGCGCTGGGCTTTCTCAGACGTGCGCTGGCATGTTAAAATTCGTGCGCCATTGCGCACCAGTGCACGTTACCGGGAACGCTGCTGATGGGTCTACTGATTCCGAGTATTGATGCCATCCAGTGAGGTCAACTACATATAAGACCCTTACAGACTTCTGAGACCCTTCCAACTCTAATTTATGAACAAGAAAGGTCCTTCCATTCAGTTCCCCCTCACAATAAAAATAAATAAATAAAATAGTAATTTTTTTTAAAGCCTCATATGGTGGACAACTATGACAGGCCTTCTGTAAGGAAAGCAACACTGCATTCCAGTAATGGAACAGGTTCCATGGACACCGGTCTCTCCGGATGGGGAGCGGCACTAGAAGATCCACCAGTGCAAGGTCAATAGTCCAGCAGTGAGACGAGACCCTCTGTCAACCTACTGGAGCTTTGAGCAATTTATCTAGCCCTACTACACTTCAGACCATGAATACTAGATGAACACGTTCTAATCAGAACAGACAGCATGTCAGCCAATTAAGTGGACAGATATTTCACCAGGTGCTTCCATCTTGAGGCCACAGTAACCGATGCATTGACATCACAGTGGCCACACAATCTGCTGTTTGCCTTCCAACTGCTCCAATTCTCCTGAAGCTAATCAGGAAGATAAGAGAACAAAAACAAACAAACAAAGCAGAAATCATAGTGGTAGCACCCTACTGGCCCCAGCTCCCACGGCTCTCTGCTCTTCAACAGCTGTTGATGAAACCAGCCAGCGAGCAAGCTGAAACCAGCCCTGTTGAAACAGCTGCAGTTTTGGCGGGAAACAACAATGGCACCCGCACCAAATCCTGTGTGGCTCCAGGTGCTGTGGTCACCAACCTCCTGGTGGGAGAATGCTCCACAGGCCCTTCTACCACAGATTGGCCCCTGCAATCGGCCAGCACTGGCATCCAAGGGACGGGTAACGTAAACAGAGGCCTTGGTTCCCTTCTGCAAGGCGAGTTTCTGTCTCTCCTATGCCAAACCATGAGGGAAGAGATTATTAACTTTTGCCAGCCCTCTCCAGAGGCAGTGAGTGAGTCTTCCTCCATTCCCCCATCCCCTCCCAGTAAGGTATGCCGCACCCATCGCCAATGGCCTACCAAGGCAGCTCAGAAGGCTGCCCCAATTCCAGCCAGGGACAAGGCTTGTGTCGTGGTGGGGGACCTCATCTGACAGTGAGGAGGGTGAAGAAGGGGAGTTCCTCTCCAAGGAGGAGGAGGAAGAGGAGATTATTATGTCTGACCAGTCCGATAGAATGTTTAAAGCTGAGGATTATCAGTATCTCCTGAGTAAGGCTCTGGTGGCATTAGAGCTTCAAGAGAAGCAAAAAGAGGAAGAGGATGCTACTGGGGCGAGTAGGACCACTTCTAGACCCCGAGGGTGTAAGGAATTTTTCCCCAGGGGAGATACCCAGGAGAAAGTCTTCCCTTTCCCTGAATACCTTGAAAGACAGTTAAAAGCAGAATGGTCTTCCCCTGCGTCTAGTAAACAATGTTCAAGCTCAATTAAAAATATGCCTTACCATCTTATGCAAATGAGCTTTTACAGGTCCCAAGAATTGATGCTCCTGTGGCAGCCCTTCAATCCTCGGGTCTTCTGTCTGAAGATGTCTGTTAGGGACAATATGGACAGAAAAGCTGAAGCTGCTCTTAGGAGAGCTCATGAAGCGGCGGCCATGGCGATCAGAGCCTTTTCCACTGCATTCATTGTGTCCAGAGCATCGGTGGTGTGGCTATGTAAGTTGATCCAGCTGCTACCAGACAACCAAAAACACCTTCTGGAAGGGGCAAACAGAATCATGAAAGCAGCTGCCTTCACAGTAGATGCCACCCTAGATGCTCTCACATTCTCTTCTAGGGCCATAGCCTCAGCCACAGTAGCTAGAAGGCTCCTCTGGTTACGCATGTGGCCAGCTTACCTCTGATCCAAATTTATCCTGATGGCGTATCCTTTCCAAGGAGATAAACTATTCAGGGATGCCCTGGAGAAGGTGTTAGTAGAGACGAAGGACAAGAAGAAAGCTCTACCCAAGTCGGAGAGGTGATTCGACAGGCGACCTTTCAATAATCAGTCCTTTCGTACGCACCATTCTTTGGCAAGACCTTGCCAGGACACCTGGCCTGGAACACTAACAAGCAGCCCTTCAAGAGAACCAACTTCAGATTTCAGTCCAACAGACAGCATCAACAGTGAGGGGAAAGACAGGAGCACGACACCAAAAATCAGAAGTCCTGACTCGTCCCCATATCCGGTATGGGGGGGAGACTACAGTTTTTTCATCAAACCTGGGTAGAGTCAAAGGCAGATGCCTGGACCCTGGAGGTAGTCTCAAAAGGATACTCAATAGAGTTCAAATCTCACCCACTGGATTGTTTCCTAATGTCCCCTCTATGCCAAAATCCGCAAAAGAGAACTGTCACCTTAAAAGCCATTCAACATTTCTTGAACATTAGGGCAATAGAACCTGTGCCTCAGCGAGAGCAAGGCTTCAGAGTTTACTCTCTATTTTTCACAGTGCCAAAGAGAAATGGAGATTGGAGGGCCATCTTGAACTTAAAATTCGTAAACCGTTTCATAAAACTGAGGCACTTTCGCATGGAGACCCTAAGATCAATTTCAGAAGCCTTATGCTCAGAAGAATTCCTCACCTCAATAAACCTTACAGAGGCATATCTTCACATCCCAATTCATTCAGCTCATCGCAGGTTCCTGAGGTTCCACGTGGACGGTTGCCACTTTCAATTCAAGGCATTTCCATTTGTGCTTGCCACGGCTCCTAGGGTCTTCTCTAAAGTCCTCATCAATCCCATCGTCCATCTTCGGGAGAGGGGAATCCACATCCATTCCTACTTTGATGACCTGCTTCTCAGAGGGAGAAAGCTGTATTCGACACTCAGAACACCATACTTTTCTTACAAGCGCACCGCTTCTTAATCAACTTGTCAAAATGCTCCCTTCAACCCTCACAAAGATTGTTCCATCTGGGACTGCTGATCAACTCCAAGAAAGGTCACCTCTTTCTCCCACCGGAGAAGATCCAGAAGACTAAGGAGATGTCTGCCTTAGTGATACGAAGCAATTCTCGCTCGCTGCTGACGCTGTCCAAGCTGATGGGGGACTCTAGTGGCAGACTGCGAGGCCTTAAACTGGGGCCGCCTACACACACGAGAACTCCTCTCATTCCTCAGACCTTTCCAATCTCTGATTGTGACCAAAAACTATCAGCAGCTCAAGGTCCCCCAGAAAGTCAAGGCAAGCCTCAAGTGGTGGACCTCACTTTCCAATCTGCGCCAGGGGAAATCCTTCCTCAATCCTCCGGCTGCAGTTATTCACCGATGCCAGTCTAGCTGGCTGGGGGTGATCCTGGAGAACCAACCTACGCAGGGTACCTGGTCACAGGAAGAGACAAGCCTACCCATCAATCTCCTGGAGATAAGGGCCATTCGCCTTGCCCTTTTGCACTTCAGCCAGGACATTGCTGGCAAGGACATTCTTGTGCGGACCGACAGTATTTCAGCCAAGGTCACCTCACCAGGGGGGGTATACGCTCCCCTAGGCTCCACAAGGAGGCCATGAAAATCCTGTATTGGGCAGAGGCCAACCTTTCCTCACTGCAAGCAGAACATATCAGGGGCGTAGCCAACATACAAGCCGACTGGTTAAGCAGGCAAACCATTCACCCGGGGGAGTGGGCTCTCAAGAAGGAGGTTTTCCTAATGATAACGAGCCAGTTCGGGATGCCGATCATGGACTTGTTCGCAACTCATGTGAATTGTCAAGTTCCGAGGTTTTTCTCCAGGTTCCTGCACCCTCAGGTGGAGGGGACCGATGCCCTTTCATCTCAGTGGCCCAGGGGACTGTTATACGCTTTTCCACCAATCCTGGTCCTTCCCAAGCTTCTGAGACAGATAGTGGAACAGCGGGCAGAGGTAATCCTCGTGGCACTGTGGTGGCCACGGAGACCATGGTTCTCCACAATCCAGTCAATGACGAGTTCTCCTCCAATGCCCCTTCCAGCAGTGCCAGATCTTCTTCAGCAGGGCCTGGTGTGGCATCCTCACCCAGACTGGATGTGTCTGACTGCATGGAAATTGAGAGGCAGTACCTTACCAACTTGAAATATCCTCCCTAAGTGATACGTACTCTCCTAGCTTCTAGGAAGAAATCTACGATTAGGATATACAACACTACTTGGAAGGCCTTCACTCGTTGGGCAAAAAGAAAGAAAGTCAACTTTCTGTGCCCTTCTATAGTAACACTTTTGGACTTTCTCCAGCACTGTCTGGACACTGGCCTCAAACTGGCCACACTCTGGAAACAAGTAGCAGTGCTATCTTCTGTCCTTCCCATGCTGAAGGGTTTTCGGCTCTCTAGGCATCCTCACATTCATCACTTCCTCAGAGGTGCTACCTTGTTTAGCCCTCCTGTCGTCCATCATTTTCCTACCTGGAGACTTCATGTTATTCTGTTGGCCTTAACCAAACCACCCTTTGAGCCTCTTAGCAGGATTTCCTTGAAGTGGCTAAAACTCAAGACTATCTTCTTGGTGGCTGTCACATCGGCCAGATGAATTTCAGAACTGGGAGCACTGTCAATCAAGCCTAACCTATGCATTTTCCACTGGGATAAAGTGGTTCTCCAAATGGACCCTGCCTTCATTCCCAAGTCCAACTCCAGATTCCATAGGATGCAGGAAATCAATCTGCCATCTTTTTGTCCCAATCCATCTCACTCCAAGGAAAGGGATTGGCACAATCTCGATGTACGAAGGGACCTCAAGTCGTACCTTGCCAGGACTGAGTCAATCAGATGATCAGATTCGTTCTTCATTAATGTCACTCCTCCCAATCAAGGGAAGAAGATGTCACCAGCAACAATAGGAAGGAACATTCGATCCTGCATCGTAGAGGCATATAGGTCGTGTAATAGAGAAGTCCCACGGGATCACGGCCTACTCTGCAAAAAGTGCAGCAACAAATGCGGCTTTCCTCATCATGCTTCCGTGGAAGAGGTCTACAAGGCGGCCACTTGGTCATCAGTTTCCATGTTTGTGCAACAGTATAAGCTGAACATATTTGACTCTGCGGACGCAGCCTTCGGAAGGAGAGTTCTTCAACATGTAGTACAAGACGAGGAACTTCTCCCACCCTGTAAAGAATAACTGCTTTGGGAGTACCCAAGATGTCATCAGCCTCAGAGGGAGAACGGACCTTTGGGCACTTACCGTGAAGGATCCTTCTCTTCTGAGTGCAGGAGGACATCTTGCCTCTCCTGAGTTTCCTCGTCTATCCTTTTCCTAATTCTAGTCGACACTGTGTTGTCTGGAGACTCTCTATTTTCTCCTTCTGTTAATAGTCTGCTACTATCTTTTTTCTTTTCGCTATTAGCCTTTTCAATTTCAGAGCATGAGACTGAGATTCAAATCGTGTGAGAGTTCGAGAGCACCTTGAATGAGAAAGATTTACTGCTTGTGGAGTCACCAGAACTGAGACAAAGGGGCGTTCCTAGACTCTAAGAGGAAGAAAATTTTTTGTGACTTCCTGCCTCCCTGATTGGGTGAAAGGAAACAACCCAAGATGTCCTCCTGCACTCAGAGGAGAAGGACCCTTCATGGTAAGTGCCCAAAGGTACGTTCTTATTTATATTTTATAAAGTAGCCTTAAGTGTTAAAATGTAGCATGCACTATATGCCCAAAATGTTGTATGCGTAATTTAAGGTAGAAAACGTCAACAGTTTGTGAATTGTGAATTGTATTTTAGTTGGATCAGTTCTAGTTGTGAACACTGTTGAAAATACTGCTAAGCAATCTGTGCATATTTATTGATTTTAGGCAATGTATTTTAGTGCAGTTTTCCAATATTGTATTTTTGTATCTAAAGAAACAGGTCTTATCAAAGCATCTTCAGAATATTACCTGTTTTGAAATATTATATGTATTTGTTTAGCTGCTTATAACCAAGGTAGTTAATTGACCCAAGCACTTTTAGTTAGGTTTCATCTGAGTAAACATAATTAAGTCTTTTAACAGTAACTTATTTAGGAACATAGAATGGTCAGTACTCAGAAGCTGTATGATACGATTGTACAGGTGATTTATCAGGTTTGGATATACGTATGTGTAATTGCACATATCCATTATTAAACTAGAGGGGACTAAATAATGAGGTCTCATGACATACTGCTGTTTTCTTGGTTTGGAACCACAACATTTATTTTATCCTTGCAAATTTATTACTCAATCATAGGCTGGTATTTAGAACATCAGATCTTATTAGAGGGCCCAACTTGCATAAAAAACCTAAACCAGAAAACGATATAGGAAGGAAATAATCATTATATAATTGCTTCTCATTTTTGTGCATTTTGTTGATTTCTTTATTTCCCTTGTTAGTGGTTTGTCTGCTTTACTATGAACCATTATAGAAATACTGTTTGCAATGCTAGTATAGTTGAATTATTTGGAATTACCAGACAAAATCTAAGGTTTTGTTACCATTTGAGATTAATTGTTCTCTCTCTAAACAGCCTTGCAAATAGTGCCTAATGTGCAAGCTTGGGCAATTAAAAAAGCATTTGTTTGAGGAATGACAGCCTAGTTGATGTGCTGGCTAATGCTGTGGGCTTTAACTGGGGGAAGAGGAGACATCCCAAGTCTTTTATTAGAACATGAGTTCTAATACATTCCATATTTCCAATAATTTAGATCAGATGGGTATGGAGAATTTCTCTTGTTTGATTGGTTGTGCTGAAATGAAGCACTTGTACAAAAAGCACCAAGCAAATGGTGGGGAAATTCTGGTGGATTTTTTGGGGGAGGGCTTTTAAATAAGCAAATATACCAAATTCTGTATGGATAATAGTAGCAAACAGTGGGAAACTGAGTTAATACCAGGGCATCTGTGTAAGTGAATGCTTGAAACAAGCAGGCTGCATTGTTCTTTAACTCTACTAATGCTGGAACAGATGGGAAGCGAAGGCCACTTCACGCATTAGCTGGCGCAGATAAAGAGCAAAGCAAAGAAGGGCCCCTGTGGGTGATTAGAGGTTAACAGGAATAGAAACCAGCAGACTGACTCTTGATTTGCAGGAGGTGTTCTGGGAAAGGAGCAGATGGCAAGAAGAACGTCCCTGCAGCTTATTCAGCTGCTCAGAGAAGTTTATGGCGACCTCTAATACAAACAAGCCTACTTAGAACCTTTCATTTTAAAAAGCTCCTTGCATTTCTCTCCTATTAGAATCACGGCAATTCACCTAAATCTGCAGACATGGGTGTTTCCTTCTCCCTTTGATGTGTGTATATGTGTTTGTGCAAACTGAATGCCTGTAGATATTTATGTAAAAATATTATTGGGGGGGGGCTTTCTGGTCTTTACATGTTGTTCTAATAAAGCCTGCTAACTTAGTTTAATCTTATTAGGCTGGACAGACAAATGTATTTTTCCTCACAGTGTCGTTATTCTATCAAGCCAAAATCCTGTCTTGCGTTGATAATAAAGAGGCTGAGGAAGGGAAATGCACGAAGTTAATGAAGTACCCCCACTTTCTGCTGTGTCAGCATTCTTCTTGCAGAAAAACAGTCTCCTCCTCTTGCCAGGGAAAGGGACCCACTTGGTTGCAGCTCCTCAGCAAGTGTCTCCCACTTCTGATGAGAAGGAATGCTTCCTCAGGGAACACAGATATAATGATGGGCACCATTTCTTATTTAATATGGATCTCTGCAATTACTGAGTTTCTCCCCCTCCCATCTGATTTTGTTTGTTTGGTGAGGGGATTGTGCGAGGTAGTGGGTGGGGAAAAGGGGGTACATTTTGCTGAAAAGATTGGGTTTGTGTCTAGCAACACCTGCCCAGGGAGCCTCTGAGAATCAAAAGAGCAACAAGAAAAGTGGGTTTAATTGCATGCGTCTTCAGCTGAGACTTATACTTAAACTAACTGCACAAAAGGCTGTCACTGAGTAGCTTTTAGTGGAACATGGGAGGGCAGTCTGAAAAGAACTGTCCACTGTTCTTGCAGGCAAGCAAATCAGTTTGCAAGAGGATTGTCATATGGAAATGAGTTCACAAGCCCATCTCCTTTCCAACTGCAAGGTCACAGATAGTGCAATTGTCAGTTTCAGTCAGCTAAAGCAATTGATCTGTTTGCCAGGAAGAGTTTGCTTACCTCTATTCCTTGATGTGACTGCCTGCAGATACCTTTCTCTATACGTACATACGTATGTATCTGGGTTTGGTTAAGTCATCTTTTTTTTTGGTGAAAATCATCCTCCCTGCCCATTATCCTTTGAAGCAGTTAGCATTTTGCATGTATGTATCTGCACATTTGTTTAAAAACACTAGGAATATATTGGAACATGGCATAGTTTTGTTCTACTGTTCCAGACTGAGACTTAGGAAATGTGAAAAGATCTTGGATCAGACTAAATCTATTTGGGTAACAAGTGGAACTAAACTTGCACACATCTACCCTTACCCTGTCAGTTGTCATAATATTTGTTTATTTCATTTGTTTGTCTGAAGAATTAGAATGGGACATGTTTTCATCCAGGGAAACATCATCTAGCCAGAGACCTATTCTCCAATAGTTCAATAAGCCTATGATCAACCTTGATTCTTGTCTGGAGCGGTATGTTTAGGGAGGTGGGAAAATTACTTACATATGCAAATAAAAAAGGAGCAGATAAAGTTGAGCTTGTGCAGGAAGAGCCATGTGATCTCCTTTTGTCACAGTTAAGTTGCCTTGGTCCTAGGCAGCTTTGTAATTGGACAGCAGCTTCTTATGTAGCAGACACATGGCTGAAATTGGGTTAGTCTGATTAGATGTGGGTGTTTGGGAGCTGCAGGCTGAACATGCTGAACATACAGGCTGAACAAGCTGCCTTGCTGGCCTTTATAGAAAGACGTATTAGCAATTTCTGCTGGAAACAGATTGCATTGGATCAGTGGTGTGGGGTTTCCAGGATAATTTGAGTTGGAAAAATTTCTGGAAAATTTTCTGATTCGACTTTAAATAAACAGCTTAAATGTTTAAATAATGTTAGAAAATTGAAATAATGTTAGCAAAAGAAGGCAAATACACCACGTACAAACACTGGGATTTGTCTATGGATTATATGCCACATTTAGCACATCACGATTGCTTCACAGCATGGCAACCCTAACAACTATAGATAGACTATATTTACATTTCAATTATTTAACTTTTCCATGGGAAAATATAGCATCAGTAAATTTTCCAGAATATGTTTGGAAAATTTTGTGATTTGGAAAATTTCCACCCCATATTGGACATAAATCATGGAATTTTGCTCAGAAATCTTCCGATTCTGCAACAAGGAAAGATTAAACCTGTGAGCTCCAAAACCTTTTATTTATTATTATTATCAATAAGATCTCTGCTTCCTGTCTAAAAATATTAGTGTTTACATAATATATCTAAAGAGTTTTGTGTGTTTTAAATAAATAATATTCTTATGAAAACCCTGTAAAATAAGCTGATATTATTCTCAAATTGAAGACAGGGAGCTGAGATAAGTGATTTCCCTAAAATGACTTATAACGCAATCCTAAGTGGGTCTGCTCAGGTCTGTTGGATGAAGCACACTGCCAGGCAAGTATTTTTAGGATTTTGGTTGAGGTGAGATTTGACCTAGGGACTTTTGGGCTATTATACTACGCTAGTTTTCAGACAGGAATGATATGTGAAAACTTGGTTACTAATGTGACTAAAGAAATTAGCCCTTGCTGTGTAATTTGGAATCATTCTGTAAGAACTGGAGAGTTTATCAGGAATGCTACCTATTTTGGGATGGCAGAGCATGGAGAATCATCCCCAATTACAAGTGATGTCAGAGTACATTGGAACATTTTTAAACTCTGAAATAATTATAATCTGTAAAACCACCTTCAAAAATATAATTGCAGAATCCACATGTCTGTACACTGAAATTATTCAAATGTTATGGTGTGACAACATAGACAATAAGTACTTTGGGAAAAGGTATAAAAACATACTTAGGTGTGAATATTTGCTGAATTCATACACGTTTGTAAAACAGTATACATTGCAAGTTGTCTGTTAGAAGTTGTGGGTGAGGTAGTCCTCAGAGTCCATAATGCTGGTTATAAATTAGTCATCCAGGTCCAAATGTGAAGGAGGATTTCTTACATGACACCCTGGGATCAGGAAGGATTGCGTTTGTATATGCATGTATCTGGGAGTTTATAAAAATGTGTAACTTTCTTAGGCTTAGCCTCAGGGCATGCCACTGGATCTGTCAATGGCCTACCGCTCAGGGGAGCCCATTTACTATACACATACACCCAAAAAAGTTCCACTACCTATCCCAGGGGTTGCTATACCTACTCTCTCCTTTTTGGATAACATCAAGGTTGCGCTTCTCCTTGCTCCCATGCCACACCTTCCCCTCCTTCCTCTCTGCCAGGGTGAGAGGGTGACCTGGACCAATGTCAGCTGCTGCTCCTTGCTGATCCATTACTTGCTGCTGAGCAAGCAATGATAATGGCAGCTGGGTGCTGCTGCCTGGAGAGAGAGAGAGAGAGAGAGGTGGCAAGGGAGCTGCCATTTGCTTGACTAGGTGACTCCTGGCAAAGGGCAATGGCCAATTCTTCCTGTGAAAGAATGAACTTACAAGCTCCTCCTGTTCATTCTGATTGGCCCTTGGGAGGTCAGAAAAACCAAGTGGCCACCACCACTTCCCCTTGGTCCCCAGGGGTGCAAGAAACAAACTGGGCACCATGTGCTGCTACCAGTTACTCTGGGAGTATCTCTTGCTAAATGGAATCTCATACCTAGCTGCTGTATACCTGCTTTGCTGTTCAGAGGCTCCGCCTAGTGGCTGTGCCTCCTACTACACTCTGAGTGCAGGGGCTGAGTGCAGCCTTGCAATTTTGAGCTGTTGTGCCCTAGGGATGGTGAACTTATCCACACTTCAGACAGCAGGACCAAATAGATGTGATGTGTTTTCAGAGACCAGATTCAAAAGAGTCAAAATATGGAAGTTTAGTAAATGAATAACAGGAATACCCGTGTCTTGTTCAAGTGTTCAGAATGAGCAAAGGAACAAAGTAAAGGTGAAAACGTGTAGTCACCTTCCCCTACCCTCAGAACTTATCCTAAACAGTATTTAATTAGGAAAGGCTGGCTTTACATGAAACTTTAATAGTTCAAAATTCAGCATTACCGTAGTTCTCAGGTTAGGTCTTCTCCCTATTGTCCCTTGTTGTGTGGACGAGATAGAGTCTCTAGGCAAAAGCTTAGTCCTGGATGGTGTGTTGCTCCCAGGTCAGTTGGTCCAGCATACCTGTGGGACCATCTCTCTCCCTGTGTTCCTCCACAGCAGCTTTGCTCATCTGAACAGGGTCTGTTGCAGGTGCCACCCTGCACATGAGCAAAATCAGCAGCATTCTCTGTGGTGACCCCACCTTTTGGAACAGCCAACCTGAAGAGGTCAGGAGAGCCCCCGCTCTCTGCATATGATGCAAAACTGAATTATTCAAGATGGCTTTTATAGATAGGAGGGCTATACTGTAAGGAGGTGGTCTCAAAGAGATGCTTCACTACTATGTGTTATATGTTGCCTTATGTCCTATCTGTTGCTTTAAATATGTGCTACTATGTACTATCTATTGCTTTAAGTATGTGCCTACTAGGGTAGTTCTATGTTGTTTAATGTCAGTCTTAGAATTGCTTATGCTCTGTTTCAGTATTTCTTCAACTCTGTATTGGATTTTTACTGATGTTATGTCTTCGTAAATTTTCATTTATATACCCTATAACATTGTTTATTGAAATGTCTTTGATATTGAGTGTCCTAATCTCACACTGTGTAATCTGCCTTGAGTCCCAGTGAGAAAGGCGGACTATAAATGACATAAATAAATAAATAAACTAGCAAGCTAAAAGTGTGAGAGATTCTTCCTTGTGTACTGAATTTAAATAGCCTCTGTATTTCTCCCTTTCCCTTTGGAATGGCCTTATTATCTCTTTCTGTTCCAAAGGAAGCATTTTCACTGTAGCAATTTGGTTGTTTCCTTCTCTTTCCTTTTTGGACATGGCATACTGTGCTCCAATGAACCCAGTGCTCCTCTAACAGGAATTGAGAGATCTCCCCAGAAGACTTGTGACATCACAAGAGCCTCTGAACTGATCCCCTATGTTCCATGGAAGAGTACCTTTGGAGAAAACAGAACACGGCTCTTGAGCTCATTTTAGTCCTCCACAGCAACAGAGTTTAAAAGAATGCAGAAGAGTCATGCTTTGCTGCTAAGATTTCAGGGATTCTGGGCCAGTATCCCATTTCCTGATGAGTGGGAAACAAGCCACTAGTGTGAAAGAGTAGTGCTGACTGGGGGAAGTGTGGAGGAAATGCCCTGCACCCTACAATTCACCCCACCGTTTCAATAATTGTGACTATACTCTATGTGTGCTCAAGAACCCAACTCAAAGCTGGCAGAAAGGAGGGTGATGGGGGAAGAGCCATCAAGCTCTTAAGACAGAGTGCTCAAGTCTGGGGTTAAGCTAAAACTTCTGACTGAAGCGGGACAATTCTGCACTTGAGTTGAACTGAAGTAATGTTGGTTTTTACTTCTGCACTGAAAAAAATGCCATGTTTCTCCTGTGGGCTTTCTGGGAGAAGATGAACATCAGTGGTTTTGTCATTGTGGCTTTTGTTTGTTTTGCACATTGCAACATTGCAACATTTGGACATTGTGGGGGTTGTGGTTAACCTCTATGTCACCTTATTTGGCTCCAAAATTTAAAAGTGAATTGTGTGTTTTAATTGCCTGAGGCATTCTGGAGGTAATGTTTAAAATATTAAACAGGATTTCCTCCCTTTTAAAAAGGCAACAATGTTGTGATTTTGTTGTTTAAACAATTTTTAAGAAGAGAAAACAACCTGCACTAAAAAAAAATAGGAAACACAATACACTCTTGCACAATCTGGCAAAAAGGCAAATTTACTGCCAAGGTCACACAACACATAACAAACAATGACAACATTAGGGTTGAGAGTGGGGGGGGGTGAGGCAAAAGGGTGTTACATGAACCCGCCGCAACCACACCTCCTGGCTATAGCGCTGACCCATAGCCACACCAGAGACCAGGCAGGCAGAATGTGGTTCAAGTTATTTATCCAGAGGAGTTAGCCGTGTTAGTCTGTAGTAGCAAAATCAAAAAGAGTCCAGTAGCACCTTTAAGACTAACCAATTTTATTTTATTGTAGCATAAGCTTTCGAGAATCAAGTTCTCTTCATCAGATGCCTGATCCGAACTGGTCAAATACAGAAGAGGAGAGGAGGGGAAAGAACAGGACATATATCACAAGAAGACAGAATGCAATTAGTGTGAAGGCAATCAAAACATTCCTTTGCTTGTAAATGTAAACATCTCCTTTTGGTGTGGAGTCAGTTTGCCGCAGTGAAGGTATACAATTCCTATGTAGTATAAGCCCTCGATCACCACAGCTCTCCCTGCCAGCTGCATCTGACAAAGAGAACTGTGGTCCCCGAAAGCCCACAGGCACTCTGGCTGAGATAATTGACAAACAAAGCCCACACCAGGCGTCTCTGGGCTCCCCCAGACCACGCCTCTGTAAAGGAAATCTGTTACCTGTGATAATGTGATAACCATTCATAGTCTCTATTCAGTCCCAGCTTGACAGAGTCAAATTTGCATATGAATTCCAATTCAGCAGCCTCCCGTTGGATTTTGTTTTTGAAGGGTTTCTGTTGAACCACAGCGACTTTTAAGTCTTTGGTGGAATGTCCTGGTAGATTGAAGTGTTCTCCCACTGGTTTTTGGACGTTTCCATTTCTAATGTCAGATTTGTGTCCATTTATTCTTTTGCGTAGAGGTTGGCTGGTTTGTCCAATGTACAGAGCAGAAGGACATTGTTGGCACATGAGGGCATATATCAGATTGGAGGATGAGCAGCTGTAAGAGCCAGAGACAGTGTAGTTGATGCCATTGGGTCCTGTAATTGTATTCCCTGGGTAGATATAGGGGCAGAGCTGGCATCTGGGTCTGTTGCAGGGCCTGGTACCTGTGCTGGTGGCCCTGCTGGCCGATTCATGATTGTAAGTGAGAAGTCGTTTAAGATTGGGGGGCTGTCTGTAGGCAAGGACAGGTCTTCCACCCAGGACTTCTGAGAGAGAGGTATCATTTTCCAGGATGGGTTGTAGCTCCCTGATGATACGTTGGATGGGTTTGAGCTGGGAGCTATAGGTGACAACCAGTGGTGTTCTGTTGTTAGTTCCTTTAGGTATGTCCCGGAGCAGACTGTTTCTGGGTACTAGTCTGGCCCTGTTGATTTGTTTCTTCACTTCATTTGGTGGGTACTGTAGTCTCAAAAATGCTTGTTGTAAATCTCTTAAGTGTGAGTCTCGGTCGAGAGCATCGGAGCAGATACGGTTGTAACGTAAGGCTTGGCTGTAGACAATAGACCGAGTGGTATGTTTAGGGTGGAAGCTGGAGGCATGTAGATATGAGTATCGGTCTGTTGGTTTCCGGTATAAGGTGGTATTTATTCGTCCATTATGTAGTTGTACAGTGGTGTCCAGGAAGTGTACCTGTTGTGTAGAGTGGTCCAGGCTTAGGTTGATAGTAGGGTGAAAGTTATTGAAGTCCTGATGAAATCTCTCAAGGGCTTCCTTCCCATGGGTCCAAATGATGAAGATGTCATCCAGGAATCTTAAGTATAGTAGTGGTTCCAGTGGATGGGAGCTGAGGAAGCGTTGCTCCAAGTCCGCCATGAATATGTTAGCATATTGTGGTGCCATGCGTGTGCCCATGGCTGTGCCATTCACCTGTAGATATAAGTTGTCACCAAATTCGAAGTAATTGTGAGTGAGTACGAAGTGACAAAGTTCAGTGGCGAGGTGTGCTGTGGTTTTGTCCGTGATAATATTCCGTATGGCTTGCAGTCCATCTGCATGTGGGATATTGGTGTACAGGGCCTCCACATCCATGGTTGCTAGGATGGTGTCATCTGGTAGGCTTTTCAAGTTATTTATGAGACTGAAAGCTCTCCTTTTCTCAAAGGCCGGGCTTTCCAATTCCCAGTTCATTTCTGACATGTACTCATGCACAGGACATGAATTCCAGAGTTCTGCTTAATAAAAAATAAGTTTATTAATTAAGGAGTGTCCCCACAAAGCATGGAGCACTCTTACTCAGACAACAGGTAATAAAACAAAGAAATGATTACTGTTCCTAGATAATAAAATCTGTCCATCTAAAATGTAAGAGCTAGCTACCTTAGCATCTCTTAAGTGGCTTCCATGGTTACATATCTCAGCCGTCCATCACAAAGTGAGCCATCTCTTTTGCTCTTGGTTGATTCAGCACAACTACATGCTAAGAGTGATAAAATAACATGCAGCTCCCATCTTCTACCTGCTGTCCTTTTCGAGGGAACTGAGAAGCTTCTTTTAAGGCCTCACTGAATTACCCAGTAACAGAGGAACCAATCAGGGCTAAGTCAATTGGCATTATAGCTGTGAGAAATCTAGGGAGTTAGGCACAGAGCCCTCTCGAGAACAGTCTCTTCAAGGTCAAATCTCTAGGAACTTAGAGACTGTTCCACAGGTATTCCCAATCAGCTCTGCAAACACATTCCTGTGCTAGGCTACAAACCTTACAACACTTAAAACTCGAACCTAAGTTCACCATTTTCCTCTAAAAACTTAGTCTCAGGTTGGCAACTTCCATACAGTTGTAGTTACACATTTCTGTTCAGCCAGTCAGGATACAGGAGAATAAAGGGGAGAGTGAAAAGCAAAAGGCAGTGCAAAGGTTGACCCTGAAGAAAATATTCTGCATTTCAAAAAAGCCTTTAACATTGCTGAAAAAAAATGTGGAAAATAGATTCTGCAGCTGATGCAGCTTTTCACTGTATGAAAACAAAAAAGTCTGGGAAGCAGTTTGGAGATTAAAGCAAAGTATTTTGACCATGCATTTAGAACTTGGAAGAGGCATCAAAGCTGTACAGGGGCCAGAACCAGTGAAAAAGCCCCATGTGGAAAAGACCCAAAACTAGATAATCAGTAAGGCTCACATTGCAGTAAGGCATACACTTGAGAAGACTTGCAGAAGAAGAGCGCTAAGATGCATTCCCGATTCAACCCTTTTCCCCTTCCTCCACTCTCCCATTCAAATCCTCTTTGAAGTTGTTGTTTCCAAATGGGAGGCAATGGGGAACATCCACTAGTGTTATACCTGTACTTGAAACTCTACAAGAAAGATTTGATATTGGCAGGTATTGAAAGAAACTCAAATTTCTTTTTTGGTGATGTTTAAATGAAATTGAATAAGCCCTTAATCACAACTAATTTGATTAACTCCTCCCCTCGACTTCTGAATCCAGGCACTATCACTATGCGTTGACAGAAAATCAAACATTGTGGTGATTTGAGTCAATTAACACTATAAATGAGTATCCAGTTTCCTGGGGGTAAAGTGAAGATGACTGGGGAAGGCAATGACAAACCACCCCTTAACAAAAAGTCTGCCAAGAAAACATCATGATGTGATGTCCCCCCATGGGTCAGTAATGATTCGGTACTTGCACAGGGGACTATCTTTACCTTTAACACTATGGACAGGGTGGGTGGGGGATGTTCAGACCACATGTCTCTCTGGGAGTTGTGCTGTTGCTGGGTCTTTCCTCCCTATCTGCTGGCTCTGTGGGGGATGGGTGGGTGGGAGTGAAGTTGAGGGGTAGTGACCGAGTGAGCAGGTGTTGATTGGCTGTGCCTATGTGTACCACTCAGAGTGACATCATTGGGTGCTGCTGCTTGGTTGGTGGGTGCTGTTCAGGGTTGTTATAGATTCCAGTATGCTTGCTGTGCTGCCTGTGCCTTGCAGAGAGGTGCATGTTGTTCTTTCCTCCTGTGGAATGTCCATAGGGAATGGACTAGTGATGCCTCAGATTTGCCAGCCACCTCTACTATTTAACAAAACAAGAGGCGCCTCCAGAACCAAAGCCACACTACTCAGTGCTAAATACCACTCTAGAGGAAAACACAGTACATAGTGCTAGTACATCGAGCTGCTGCCATGATGTACGCTGAATGGATGCGTTTAAATTTTGTCTTAAATCATATTAGTACTAATTATTGTATCCGGTGGACTGATTTCTGGCCCCTGTTGAAGTGCCGTGTACCTGAAACAAGTATAATCTATTAGCTGGCTTCTTGTTGGACAGGGGAATCCCTTTGGGTCCTTACTCCACCTTTACAGCTCCACCTAAAAAGAAGCAACAAAAAGAGAAAAAAGAATTAGTACTACTCATCCAATTAAATTACCAGAACACTTACCTGTTGAATTACTGGACTTCTCCTGAATAGCTTTCTTCGGCTACACCACCTGAAATTTAAAGAAAGGATTTATCTTACTAGATTTATATGAGAGTATGCTTTTTGTATTCGGCTGACACTTGTGTAAATTTATATTTTGTAATATTTATTGACTTTCTATAAAGATATTTTGTTACATATTTATTAAGCACTAGTCACTTTTTACCTTTAAATAATTTAAAATTCATATATTTCTCTATATTAAAAACTTTATATTTAATTGTTTGGTATATATTTACTATGTTTTCCTCCATAGTGGTATTTACCGCCAAGTAGTGTAGCCGCCTCTACTACAGCAGTCTTAGGCTCTGCCAATGGCCTGGGAGGCTTTGTAAAGCAGAAAGAGAACATTAAACTGCAAGTCTGTTTGTTGCTGTTCATTTTGGGCAAGAGGTCCACAACTTCCTTGAACCTACGTGCACTTTTGGAATTCTGACACAGGGTGGTGGGATCAACCACAAAATGGATATCACAGGAGGTGGAGCCAAACTCAAAATGTCAGGGACTGAAGTAATGTGTAACTCTTAATTGTAACTCTTCAACATTTCAGGCAGAAGCGATGTTTTAACTGGATGCCTTTTAATATGAACAAATCATTTTAAAGATATTTTCTAACATATACAAATTACTGCATGACTGAAAGTAAGATCTTTTTCCTATGGTGGTGGCTGCTGCCAAAGCAACTTTTAAAAAATCTGTAGAAACAATCAGATCTCCATCGGTCAATCAGAAGCCCTGCTGGGCAAAAGCCCCACCAGGCCCTGCCCACTTTCTAAATTTTTTTATACCTAGTAGATATATTCATAAAATTAATACGTTGTTTTGGAAATTTATGTGGGGTTCAACACTACCCAAGATTTCTTTGAAGAGGATGCAGCTTTCAATTAATGAAGGAGGATTTGGTCTTCTGAACCTTAGTACTTATCATCAGGCATATTTGTTAGCATGTGCAAAGTATTGGATCCCTCTGCTTACTTGGAGTATCCATCTTGGACTCTTTTGGAGGCCTATTTTTTGGAACCACTGTTTAAGTGGAATACATTAGGGTCTATTTATATTAAAATGGATTTTGTTCTTCAAACAATTTCTGCAGTTAGGAAAGAAGGGCACATAACATCATGACAATATCAATTTGACCCGTTCTTACATGCTAAACTAACATTACGGTCAAATCCAGATTTAAAAAATGGGAAGAAATCTTTCTTATGGGAGACTTGGACAGATAAGAGAATTTTTACTTTAGATCAATTGATAGGTAATGATGGTCAGTTCTTGTCATTTTTCCAACTGATGTTTAAATATGATTTACCAACTTCTGCTGAATGTAACATTTGTAACATTTTTGGTGTCCAAATGTAGTCCGGCAGCTTTGAGTGCTTCAGAAACTTGCCCACTTTTGGAGATTCTTACTGAATCAATACAAAAAGTGAAATATACAATATTGTTATATAAATATTTGTGGTTGGTTAATAAATATACCCAGGGCCTTAAAGATTAATGGAATAATGATCTGGAGCATCCAATTTTGATAAAGCAGTGGGATAAGGCCTTAAACCATATACCTGTTGCTACTATGGATCTTAAGTTGCGACATTCAACAAAAGGTTATGTTTAGGGTATATTGGACTACAGAGCATCTTTTTACTAAATGTTTAAGCACAGTGTCTAACTGTTGGTGGTGTAATTCATAAAATGCATCACTTAAGCATACACTTTGGTCATGTTTAGTCATTTGGCCCGTTTGGGAGGAAGTTATTAGTTATATTAATTCTGTGTTAGAAAACTCATATATTTTTGAGGATGTTAATGCACTGTTAAACTACTTGCCTGTCTCTTGGAATCTAACTGATGGTCAATTGAAATGGACCCTCTGTGTCCTTACAGTTGCTAAGACTTATACTTCAACACTGGAAAGACTAAAGTCCACCTCCTGTAAATCACTGGATTTAAGTCCTTATATACTTACCAACATTTGAACGTATTGCATATAGAAGGCAACTGTGCATGGACTTATTTTTAGATATTTGGAAATCTTTTATAGATACCCATATATAGATTTGCTGGTAGTGTTTTTGTAGCCAGCACTTTCTTTCTTTTTTTCCTTTCTTTTTTGTTTTTTAAGTCTTTTTTTATGTTTTTGCAATAATAATTTTTTTTTTAAAAAAAACCCATTTGGCGGGCATCTGGAACAGTGTTGATGAGTGCTGTGGTGCCCACAGGCATTTTAGGGGGCCCACTCTAAACTCTAAAAAATGAAAGAGAGGAATACTCTGGCCTTGTAGTTTCCATGTCTATCCAGATGTTGTACTTATCACCAGAATGTGCCAGTTCTGGTTTTGAGGCAATGGGTATAGAATGACAGTGTAATAATCCCCTTTCAAAATGGGAACTTCAACTGTACTCCCAATAGAGGCTGTTGAGCCTTCATCTGGGTTTTCATTATTTGTTTGTTTATTACATTTCTAACTTGCCCTTCCCACAAGCGGGCTCAGGGCGAGGTACAGCAGTTATAAAAATATAATACAAATATTAAAACAATTCATAAAACAACAGTTCATCATAAAATCAACAAACAGATAATAACTGTCCCAAGATGGGGTCAGTTCCAGATTTCTGCCCATCAACATACAGGGGGAGGGAAGCGGACAGATAATGTACTGCAACCCATATGTGGGTCAGCAAACAAATGGGCTCTACATAGCCCCGTGCTGTACCCATATGTTGGGCAGCCGGCCGGTGGACACTGTATAACCCCACACTTAGTGGGAGGCTCAGTGAGGATCTCATGCTGGCCTCAGCCATACGCCTGGTGGAACATCTCCGTCTTACAGGCCTGCCAAAATGATAGAAGATCCTGACGGGCCCGGGTGTCCTCAGACAGAGAGTATGGATATATGAGGTATATCTTTAACTATGTATTGAGTGATAAAATCCAATTTGGCAAGCAAATAACCCCACATTGGGCGCTTTGAGAATTTTGTATATTGGGAAACAGGAAAATGATCTTTACAGAAAATAAAATAGCAGTAAAGAAATATCAAGAAATTATGTGGAGGTCTTATTTATTAAGACTACATCCTTCCTTATCTGGAAAACTGTACAGGCATGTGTGTACACCACTTTCATTAAAAAATCATAGCAAATATTACTGCTCCATGCCTTATACCCTTGACTAAAAGTTCTAGTGCTGCTTCTAAAAGATGTCATCCAATTGCTAGGCAACCCCGTCACTCAGCATGTTCTATTCTACTCTGTGCTCTGTGATTATGAATAAAGATAGTAAAGGAGCAGCACGCTGGAGAAGGTTAGCACAGAATCACTCAACTTCCTGAAGTTACAGAATAACATGCAAAAAATTGGTTCTTGCATGTGTGAGGGGAGACAAGACAGCAGTGTGACCCTACACCAACTCTCCAGTTATTTGGTGGATCACATTTGTAACTATCCACATCATTTGCATCCTCTTACTATGACTGCAGTACTGGAGTTTGGAAATCTTAGGCAGGAGAAGGAAAAAAGAGGATGC
The DNA here is from genome assembly GCF_028583425.1 of Eublepharis macularius. Lineage (NCBI taxonomy): Eukaryota > Metazoa > Chordata > Lepidosauria > Squamata > Eublepharidae > Eublepharis > Eublepharis macularius. The sequence continues at coordinate 97,622,870 of NC_072794.1, read as the reverse complement.
AGAGAGGCCAATAAGAATATAATGACCTGAGTACAGTTATCGGAGTATGGAATCGTGCAGGCTGCAAACATTGTTTCCTGAGTGCTGCTAGATCTCTGAATATCTGAACTGTTGATTCTCAACATGTGAACATTCTCAGATTTTCTCTTGCTTAGCCAAGAGGGTACCTACAAGTAGAGCTATGTGTATTTGGACAAATACGAAATTTTAAAAAATATGAAGACTTCATCTGTAGCCAAATGAATATCACTGTAGCTGTAGTAATCCTTTCTAGCATCAGCAGTCTAGCACTCTATTCTTCACCAGCTCGTATATCATAGTTGATGTAATTGCCCTGTTCTGTACAGTGTTCTCTGATAATGTGGGATGCAGATATTTACCGTATCTGAATTACTTTGTTGCTTGTATAAGTTTCACATGTATGTATAATTTCACTTCTGTCGGACTTCTCTCTTCCACTAAAAGCAATACATTTCAGGAGTGGATGTGTCTCGAACTCTGGCAGCCTAACTTTCCTGGTGAGAAGTTTGACCATGGCAAAAATCCTGCTCTCTGTTTTTGTGTTGGGATTCACTAGTGCTTATTCTTAATTTTCAAGGATCTTGTGGTTAAGTGTGGCTTGCCAGCCAGCCAGCCAAAAAACATCCCAAATGTTAATGTAAATACTTGAAGTAGCTATTTTCCAGAATATAGTTTAATCACTGTCTAAGCTTTTGATAAACATTTTGCATATGGTTTCTAGTTAATCTGAAATATATGACCTGCCATGGTAGCTAGCGATTCAACTGGCATTTAATTTAAAGCCTAAACACTAGATAAGCTTGAGACACCAGACATATTTATGGCTTATTTGATACAAAAATCTAGGGTGGGAGTTTTGTCCTCTTTTCTGTAGACTGTTTTGGCTGCCCTCAGAACTAAAGACAATTGGCATAGCTTCCTCAGTCAACTGTTGTGTCTCGTGTACTGATTTTTCTGCCAATAGTATTCTGGTTCAACTCTGCCAAAATGTAGAAGCCTTCAGTATGATTTTGACCTTCCAGACAGTGGAAGATTTGTTACCCAACTAGAGTCTCCTAATTAGTTGAGGGAATTAGCTTAAAGGAGACAAGTGTGAGGGGGTAACTGGGATTCTCCACCTATGTTTATGGGGATTATTCCCTTAAGAGAACTCTCAAAATAAGCCAGGCAAATGTTCAACTGGAAAGGCTTTTTAAAAAAATTAAAGAGAAATAAAAGGGCAAACATACAAAAAACCATACCCATCACACAAACGAGGCTAACTAAGAGAAAATCAGGGAGGAAAAGGGGAGAAAGCAGTTTCAGGAAGGTGATAGTTACTGGTCTCACAGGTAGAAGTCCGTGGAGGCAGCAGCAAAATGACCACTGTTTCATGGAGAAGAGAAGAGGCCCAAACAAATTTGGAAGTGTGTGGACATATCAGAGAACATACACATACTCACTGGTGGCTAGGGAGTCCAATTAGGTGGTGCTTAATCGAGGTAAATGGGTGAGGGAAGTAAGGCAGTGCATGGATAAGATTAGCCAGGAGCTTCCTGGGAGCCTCATTGTCCTAAATTACACATCTCTTCAGGGCATAGAGGGGGCCATTAGTCAATCAGCCACTCTGACCCTTTTAAAATATTTTCCAAGCTCTTACCTGGCTGGCATCCATTTTATTTCCGGCCAGGCAGCGTCTTACACTTATGCTATGTGAGGAAGGGAGTATATGATTTTATGTCCATAAACTGCTCTTCAGTGGGAGGAGGGGTCTGACGGCTAACAGATTGTCCAGATTGAGCCAATACATTCATCAAGTCATGTACAGTCTTGTTATGGTCCAATAGTATTTGTTGAAGAGTGTGCTTTAAAGAGGAGAAGGTGCTGCTGTTCCTTCCTTGCTGACCCTTCTGAATGAAAAAATAATATTTGTAAAATGTTCTCCTGAGCACATAGCATGGATTAATTATTTTCGACACAATGTAAGTGGAAATGTTCCCGTTAGTCAAGATGCACTATGGCATCTTGAAGTTCTGGCAGTCTTCTTCTCTTTAAGCCAGCAGAAACCTTTCTTTTCAAATGTTTGTGCTGTCAAGAAATTGGCTTCAACTGTGAGCAGCTCTGTGTGAACAGCTTACTTACTTCATGAGCACTTTAAAGCAATAGTGGATGTAAATATATTGGCCTAATCTCACTGTGAACGGATATAAAAGAATCCAAAATGAGAATTCTTATATGCAGAAAGGGAACAAAAGTGGTAAAGTGATATGCTGTTGATGTAGTTACACTCCGTTATTAAGTTGTGCCTACAGTTTACATATGAGAGACAGTGACTGGTTCAAAATCACCTAGTGAACTTCATGTCCAAACTTAATTTTTACTGAGTGGGGATTTGAACCTGTGACTTTCTGGTCCTAGTATGATATACTGCAAGTAGGAAGGAACCATGGAGTGAAAAGGACTAGCTGGCCAAAGAGTGTAGTCCAGAGAAATATAAACACTTGAGATGTGTATGTTGTGTTGCTCAGGGACAAGCTGCCACCTATGGATAGAGTTTGTTCATACACTGTATCCTTATGTCTTTTTACTCATTGAACATATTAAGGTGTCTGATACTGATCCAGACCACTGGTCTCCCTATCTCAGTATTTTCTTCTCTAAGTCAGACTAAGTGGCTAATTGCATATGACATTTTCCTCACAACTTGCTCAGATCCACACAATCAGATATGCATTGCAAGTTCCAGGCATGTGTGGGTCCAATTCAGATCGGGACTACAGCCCCCTGGGAGAGGATGCTTAAGTCTCTCCCACTCCATGCTGTTTTCCTGATCTGAAATGGCACTGGGCTGGGGAGCTGTTATTTACCCCTTTGGAAAAAATTATGTACATAACATGGAGTTAGGTTCAACTTCTGACTGGCAGAAACTCACCAGGTTTTCAAATAGTGAAGAGTCTTTCCTATCACCTGCTGTCTGATATTTTTTAAATAGAGATTCCAGGTATTGAATCTGGGACCTTCTATATGCATTCTACCACTGAGCCATGATATCAAGAGAGGCTATGAACAGCCTAAAGCTTAGAGAATCTTGGTGGTAAAAGATCAGCTGCTGTCATTCCACAGAAATAATTGTCTGTATACAGCCTGAAAGTTGTATCAAATGTTTGAAATTAATCATATGGGCAAAGAATATATATTTATGTGGCAAGTGCTTTTATTTGTCATATTTCTGGCCTTTGGATCAGTCCAGGCATCGCAGGCATTTATGGTCTGTTTACAAGGCCATTTTAAAAATCCTATTCTTAAAGTGAAAGAAACCCCTCAATACTTAATCAGATCTAGATGTGGATTTTGGCATCACTTGAAAGAGAATAGCAGCATATAGATGGTTTTGATGCTGTTGATTAAAAACCTCTGGTGGAATTTGTCTCTGAAAGCCCTTCTGAGGGTTGGCAAACAGACAAGGGATTTATGCAGTTAATGTAGTTTAATCACTTTTCTCTTCTCTTGCTATCTGTAACCCTTTCAGTTTCCTATGATGTGAATTTGAATCTTGAAAGGTTTCTTCTCCTCTAGGCAATACATTACTATTTGTGAGGGAAAATGGCATTGCATCAACTTACATACTAGGAATTTTTACTCAGTTATTCCCTATACTTTTGCCCAGTCATATTCTAGCTCTAGGCAAATCATCTGATCTTTTTACCTAGCTGCTTTTATTTTTAGCCAGAAATATACAATGAGAACTACTGTTTGTGCATCTAAACATCTTAAACTTGTCTTGCAGAAATTGGTGTGCTGAAATATTAACTTCTTTTGTGGATTTTCCACTGACACAGATCACCTTGATGTATCTTGGCTGTGACTCCATTGTTCCCATCTTCTCCAGGACAGCCAAACTTGCCTGTGTTGCATGTGGAATGTTCTTGTATGAGTGCAGGAATTTAAAAGATCCTTGTTTAGCTCATTCAAGAGGCCACTGGTATGAAGAGCTCTTGATTGCTTAAGATTGTAGTGATGATGAAGTCCAATTCTGTCTCCTTAGCAGACACTTTCCTTATTTTCTCACTCATCTTCCTCTTTTGAATGTGAGCTTCTTTATGGTTGATGAACAGCTCCAATATAGTGTTTGCCTGCATGGTATGTTGCTAATACAGAGCCAAAAGAATTAATCATAGGTAGTTTGCAATTTCTGCCCATATGCCATTGTTGGCCACCTGATTTGTCCTTGGTCATGGCTTCTGGTTTTAACCCTCCTTGTTAAAGTGTCAGGTGAGAATTACAGAATGGCTCACCCTTCTGCTTTTGTGAAGACAATATAGCAATTGAGAAAATAAAAGAAAAACTGCCTTGAATATTGCTCTTGTGCCTGCTTTTATTGCAAGTAGAGCTACTTTGAGGGGAAGTGGGGGTGGAATGAATGTCCTGCTGCACTAAAGCAAGTTCTTTTACTCTGGTGTGCGGATGATACTGGGCAGTTTGTAGTGTTGATAAAATGCAGATCACAAAAGAGGCTTTGTTTTTTTTTAAAAAAGTGTGTATGGGTACATCCTTAAGGTGCATCCAAATGTTAGGGTGGGTTTTTTTTAGTCTTGTGAAACACATGGCGTTCTGAATAAAATTGATAGTTTATTCTTTTGCAGTTTCATGACCAGCTTATCAGGTTTTCCCAGTTTTCAGAGAACAAAATCTCATATTTTTGGAATGGTGCAGACATTGAGCTGGATCCTATAGAAAAGCTTGCTAGAGGAGTTGTCAGAGAGGATCTTTCCCTACTTTCCCCTTCCCCTAGCAGCGTGGAGGTTTTCCTAAAAAATCATCTCTGAAGTTTAGGGGGCACTTGTGAACAAAATGCAACATACAGCAGAGGGAGCTGCAGTGAGGAGGGGGAATCAGTCAAAATCCTCTCCTTCTCCCTCCACTGAGGCAGGCCACTAACAGAAGAGGAAGGAGGAGCTGGTTTTGCCTGATTTCCCCCTCCTTACTGCAGCCTCTGTCCTGTAATGCATTTTGTTCACAAAAGTTCATTTTTGAGACAAGCAGCTCACTGCTAGGGGGAAGGGAACATGCACGCTGTCAATCCTTCTGTGCATTTTCTGCTGGATCCAGCTCTTGGTACTGGGAACATGAGATGTGTTTGTTTGTTTATTTATTTACAGTATTTCTATTCTGCCTGTCTCAGTATGACAACTTGGGAACAGAACAGTTTGGTCAAATGATTTTGCAGGGCGGGCATTTTTAACTAAACTTACGTTGTACCCGTAAGCTTTGTCTTCAAATGTCCTTGTCTGCTTCAGTACCTTCACTTATCTCAGGACACATTAGTGTTATGGAGTTAAGACTTAAACCATGAGCTTGAAGTTTCTGCTTCAAATCTCAACTGAGCCACAAACTTGCTGGATAGTCTTGAGGACAAAGAAGAAATATGGCAGCGAGTAGTGCAAGTAATTCTGATTTCCAGTAAAGTGGATCAAAGAACACATTTAAAACATCATAGTTGGACAGGAGGTAGAACCCTCCCTTGCATTCTCTCCCCAACTCCTCCAAAAGTACTTCTCTCTAGTTGTTTTTTCCCTCTTAGTGGGCTTTAATGGGTAGAGCACAAGCAATTCTATGCCTGACATATTAAACAACTACCCAGTACGATCATAATTAGAGCTATAGTAGTGAAGTCTATGGTCCCTCAAAGTTTATAGCAAAAATAGTGGAGTCTGTGGTCCCTACTTAACTTTTTACTGATGGACCTCCTGAGACCGCTTCCTTACAATACAGCCCTCCTATCTGAGTAAAAAGCTCTCTTGAATAATTCAGTTTTGCGTTATTTGCAGAAGGCCAGGAGAGTGGGAGCTTTCCTAACCTCCTCAGGTAGTCCATTCTACAAAGTGAGGGCTACTACAGAAAATGAACGTGTATGAACAGCTATTGATTTTGCTCATGTGCCAAGGTGGCACCTGCAGAAGGCCCTGTTCAGATGAAAATTTAGATCTTTGAATGTAGTCTGTTTGTGCTTTGGTGTTTGCTATAATTATTGGTGGTCCTTCCTACCTAAATTGCCTTTGTTGGGCCATTAACAAAGCAAAAGTTGGCTATATTTTCTTTGGTTTCAAGTATATAGAATTGGTAAGGCTTGTTTCTGCTTCTTGGTACCTTGTAAGAAGAAAAATGCTGCTTCCATTTTCCTAGTTGTGTGCTGCCAGTGTCCTTACATTGAGCAGTTAAGTTAATCTCATCATATGTATACATAGGAATGAATGTAGGTTGTCTGACTGTTGTAATGCTGCACATTGTGAGAGAATGGAAATTCTGACTCTTTTTGATCTGTACCCTAATTTTAGTGAGTTCTTCTTTAAATTAATGAAATATGAATTGATATTCATAGAGAAATAAAAAATGTCATCTGAATTTTATTTAAAGTTAATTAATGTCCTTTTAGACCAGATTTGGTATCATGTGTTGTATCTTGCTTGAGTATCTGCTGTTGATCTAGAAAAGTGTGTGTTTGCCAAGATAAAGAAAACAATATTTTCTGGCACAGAAAATGAACAAGAAACAGCATGATCTTAAATCTACTCTGCTGTCAAATGGAGAAATCAGCAGTAGGCTTCTGCCAGCCCTGCTCATTTGGGTGGTATCAATAAAATGAAGTGAATGAAATATCAAGGATGTGAAAGTTTACAGGATTTACTGTTCTTAAGCCATGTCAAAAACATAGACAAACAACCTCCTTTTTCTCCTTAAAGCTCAGTAAATTTACCACAGGTTGGTTGTGCCTTATGTGTTTATGTCTGGATTGAATCTTAATGCCAACTAGAGATGGGCATGAACCGGGAAAATGGCGGTTCATTGCGGTTTGTGGTTTGTTGCGTTTTACAAACCATGAACCACCATGAACTTGCCCGGTTCATGAACCAGTTTGTTTGATTCGTACGTACATCACTTCCAGGGCTGCAGAAGGTCTGCAGAAAGCCCATCCCCCCATTGCCTAGGTAACACATCGACCAGTGCCAGGCTGTTTGCAGCAATGCACTGAAAAACAAACCAAACGAACTGCTCTTAAAATCATAGCAATTCGTCACAGTTCGTCAGAAATGAGCTCCGACGAACTGCTGGTTTGCGAACCAAAAACCAGTCTGGTTCGTGATGAACTTTGGTTTGTATTTTGGTTCATTCCCATCTTTAATGCCAGCCTAACTGGTTTTGAATCTACTTTGAATACAAAAGCAAATAGAATATTTTATTTATGGTTGAGTAATTCATTCTGTTTTGTATCATTTTCAACTAGTCAAAACCACAGAATTTAGCTGTTCATATGGAAGCTTTCTTCATGCTGAATAGGTAATTTTCGTGAGCCACTAGCAAATGTTGGGTCTGGAGGAGTGGTGTGCGATTCATTGTAGAGTTTTTAAGATATTATTTATATTTATATATTATTAAAAGTTGTTTTTGTCGGAGTGTGCTTGAGCATTTGCTTGCTGTTTACTTGTTGCTTCTTGTGGGGAGAGTTAACCCTTTGCATAAGCTTTGCCCTGGAATGCCTTGGAATGTTTTCTGTCATAGGAAACAGTGGGGAGTGGCTGAGGGCAGTTTGTTCAGAGGCCCATAGAGTTGGACCCCTGGGTCCAATCTTCCTATTACTTGGGTGGGAGTAGTGACCAAGAAGGACTAGGTCCACTGCAAATTTGGTGGAGTTTGCTTGAAAAGTGCCCCCCAGCCCTGCAGATAGTTTTCCCCATAGGGAATAATGGCCTAATATATTTGGGATTCTCTAATAAAACCAAATTTGACTAGAGAATCTGATCCAGATATCAAGAATACAGAATATTTATGGTATTCCTGATATCCAGATCTGAATTATACGGGCTTTGTTTTGTTTTTGCTGCACGCTCCTAGTCTGGAGAGAAGGGAGTAGTGTGTATGACTGTGGTCTCTCTCTTTTTTTGCGCCATTCAAAGGCACACAATCTTGTCAATTCAGCCTTTGTAGAAGGCTTTGTAGAAGTCTTATTATGATAACACTCTTTACTAAATATTTCTCTCCTTATTCTTTTCCTCTTCCCAGGATTCCACCTGAGTGGCACAGTAACTGAGCCTGCTACTGCAACAGAACCAGAAATGACCTACAAAGTGGCCATCAGCTTTGACCGGTGCAAAATAACTTCCGTGACATGTGGTTGTGGGAACAAGGACATTTTTTACTGTGCTCATGTTGTGGCACTCTCACTGTACAGGATTCGCAAGCCTGATAAGGTCAAACTCCGTCTTCCTATCTCAGAGACCCTTTTTCAAATGAACAGGGACCAGCTCCAAAAGTTTGTTCAGTATTTGATCACAGCCCACCACACAGAAGTACTCCCAACAGCCCAGAAGCTGGCTGATGAAATCCTGTCCTCCACCTCTGAAATCAATCAAGTGCATGGTAAGTTTGCCTTATTAAAAAAATCAGCTCTGATCAATCTGAAATGGCATTGACTCCCCCATCAGGTAACTCTTAGTCAGTGGTAGCAGAGGCTTGACATACTATGTTTGTTTATGTTTCTGCACAAAATGTTTTCAACAGTTCTGACCATCTCATGAGGGAAGAGCTGGTGATCAGAGCTGAAGTAGCAGTTTGCTGTGTGGTTTGTGGTCCCCAGAGGGAAGAGGCTATTGAGGCAAATATTATTTGAGAGTTGCACTGAATTACCTGTCTGAACACAACATGGAACGCTGGAGCTCTTTGCTTCTCTTTGTTTCTTTTATGCTCTGTCTCTTAGATCATACATTGAGACCCAGTGTGGTGTAGTGGCTAGAGTGTTGGACTAGGATCTGGAAGACCCAGCTTTAAATCCCCAGTCTGCTGTGGAATGTTGCTGAGTTACCTGAGAGTTACACACTCAGCCTAACCTAGCTAACCTAAAATGGAGGGGAGAAGGCTGTAAAATGCTTTGGGTCCCCATGGGGAGGAAGTGGAGTATAAATGAAGGAAATAAATTTCTATACCCCATCAACTAAAAAAAGGTTTGGATTTCCCACTTCAGGTTTACCCAAAGTGGGGGGAAAATTTCAGGAAAACTTGAATCATGAAGCAGCAAGCCACTTTGGGTTTAAACTGCTTTGGGATTATTAGGTAAGATCCAGCCATTATTTCCAATGGGAAATGCTGTTCCCGGCTGTCTGGGGGCCTGGGGGCACTTTCTTACATAATAATTCCAAATTTGTACAGAGCCTAACCCTCCTCTCACGACCACCCAAGTTTCAGGGAGATTGGACTTCAAGGGGCCACGTTATGGCCCCCCAAAGAAGGTGCCCCTATCCACCACTGATTTCTATTATTCCCTATGGGTGGCTGGGGATGGCATTTTGCAAGCACTCAAGTTTCAGGGAGATTGGACTTTGGGGGGGCATGTTATGGCCCATCAAAGAAGATACCCCTATCCACCGCCAATCTCCATTGTTCGCTATGAGGACCAACCTTCACATCAGAGAAACACACTAAGAAAAATTTAATATAAAATACACAAAACCATATGAAGCAAGGGACACTCTTGCAACTAGAAGTAAACTGAAACTCCTCCAAATATAACCAAACTGATGCAAGGGGAGCAACTTCACACCAGAGAATCACACTTTAAAAAAATTAATTCAAAATACACTAAACGATATGAAGCGAGGGACACTCTTACAACTAGAAGTAAACTGAAGGCCCCTCCCCCCATATAACCAAACTGATACAACGGGAACAACTTCACACCACAGAATAACATCCATTCAACCCAAACAAAAATGAACCAAGGGACACTCTTGCAACTTAGCCCAGCAGAACCAGTGTAGCCAGGTACTGAGTTCAGCCAGTGGGGAAACACCACAGAACAGAACCTAACATTAACAGCACCTGTCCACAAGTGGCCGGAATAATAATCTAAAGCAAAGCAAGCTGAAGCAACTATGAAACAGCAAGAGATGCCCCACACAACTACAGGATAAAACAGAACCCCCTCCCAGCAGAACAATAAGTGAAAGCCAAGTAAAGCACACCCCCACACAACACCCCCAAAACAAGCCAAAGTCAAACAATGCACCCCCATGCAGCAAAACAATACAGCAAGCTAGCAGCAAAAATCAAACAAAATTTAAAATTTAAAATGCAAACTTATAACAATTTTCCCTTCCCTCAACCTCCCAAGACAACCCTGTCCCCCCCAAAGAGAAAAAAATCACTCTCAAACCAGGCTCCTCCAGGTGCAGTTATCAGGTCCAGTTAAGTTCAGGTCCGTTTTGCTTGCAAAATGCCACCCCAAGCCCCCTAGGAACCCCCCTAGTTTCCCCATAGGGAATAATGGAGATTGGAGGTGGATAGGGGCATCTTCTTTGGGGGGCCATAAAATGGCCTCCCCAACATTCAATCTCCCTAAAACTTGAGGGGGTCTTGAGAGGACAGGTAGGAGTAGGTCCCCTGAAAATTTGGTGCAGTTTGCTTGCAAAATGTCACCCCCAGCCACCTAGTTTTCCCCTGCAGCATTTAAAAAAACACTCTCCTCCCAAAGAATCCTCCCAGAAGGAGAGCTGCTGCTGCAGGGATTGGCCACTCTCTCTTAGCCCACCTCCCTTCCCTGATCCCCTCCCTGATCCCCCTTCTGCATCTCACTCCAACCCCCTCATCCCCCTTTCATCGGCCAAAAAAAGACGTGAATGCCTGCAGCACTTAAGGAATGGCAAGGAATGTTCCTCAAGTTACAGCAAGGGGGGAAAGTGCTGCCGCACTACCCAAAGCTTACTGAAGCTTCAGATTAGCTTTGCTTCGATTCGGTTTAGTTTTCGCAGCCATGTCGGACGCTCCTCTCGGCAGGTCCGAGAGGAAGCGGCCGAGCTGCCTGGCCGGGCGGCTGATCTGCAAAGGTTAGCCCCCAGACTCTCAGGCAGGGAGTCTGAGTCCGGGACGCGGCGGGAAGAGCCCTCTGACAGATCGAGGCAGGGGGTAAATCGCCCGTTTGTCCCTATGGAGGCTGGCAGACGAGCGCGGCACCCAGTGTGCTGCCGGGCTATGGAAAACGGCAAGGAGCAGGATTAGGCGAAAGCCTGCAAGTAAGCGAATCCCTTCTGTTACTACAAGCGCATGCGAGGAGTGGTGGGGTCTGAAGGTTAGAAGACTCGGATTTTCCCCCCCTCATAGAGTCTCGGAAGATTGGCGGTTCCCCCCCCCCCTAAAATGGCAGCGAAAAAGCAGAGTCCTTCTCTTGGCAAGTCAGTTACGGCGGCCTTGCAGAGGGGCGAGACGCTTGAGGAACTGGTTAAAAGAGCGGTTATGGAAGCCATAAAACCCTTTGTTGACAAGCTGAATGAAACAGATCAAAGGGTGGGCTTAATTGAAAGCGATGTGAAAGCCATTAAAGAAGCAGCGGGGGGGGGCAGAGAAATCTGCCCGGGAAAGTGCGTCACTTACAAGGGCAACAAACAGGGAATTAAAGTTGGTGGAAAACCAGCTGATCGGACTGCAAGTGGAGCGAACACAAACCATTTTGCGTCTCCAGAATGTTAAAGAGGAGGAAAAAGAGGATTTATGGGATCTCGTCTCGGAACTTTTAGCGACACCCGCGAGGGCAACTAAAGAAGAAGTGAAAAGCGCCATTTTGGGAGTCCGTTGGGCATCTTCAAAATATGCAACGAAGCGGCAGCTGCCTCGCGAGATTGTTATCGAGTTTTCATCTAGGAGGGTCCGGGACAGTATCCTATATAATTCATACAATGCGGAATTGGACTTTCTGGGAAATAAAGTCAAGATATTGAAGGATGTTCCATTTTTAGTGCGGAAGAAAAGATTTAAGTACAAGATGTTGGCAGCTCTTTTGAGGGAACGGGATATAAAGTACAAATGGCTACTCCCGGAAGGAATCGGGTTTAGTTATAAAGATAAAGCTTACAAGATTAATTCGGAAGATCAGCTAAGGGATTTTGTGGATAAAAATCCAGAATTTGGACCAGACACCAAGCAAAAAGAAGAGGATCCGAAGCCTGAAGGGAGGGGGGAGGCAATGAGCGCTCCGGCGGTAGCTGCGCAGAGGGAATTGCGCCCGAGGCCCAGGGGAGGGAAAAAGATTTAATTTGAACTGTAATTTGTAATTTGTATGATCAACCACTCTGTCACTATTTTATTAAGCTTTTTTTTACTATGGCAGTATGAAGGGAAAGCATTGAAATGTAGTGTTTAGTGTTTGTAGGTCACCTTCCCCTTTTTTCCACCCCTCCTTCCCTTTCTCTTTTTTTTCCCTTTCTTTCCCATCCCTTGTGCTATTGTAGTCTTTTGTAGTTACTGTCTTGTAGGTTATGTATGTATGTAGTAGTTTTGTATGTTAGACATTGAAAAATAAAAAATATTATAAAAAAAAAAACAGATTAGCTTTGCTTCAGCATTCCTGAATTGCTTCAGCAATGCCAAAACATCCCTAATCGGGTCTGATCTGGGTAAAAAACCCGAATCCCAAACCTGAAGCGCACTCCCCTACTATCAGCTAAACTTCCAGCCATTTAATATCTTTTTTTCTGTGGGTGAGCTGGATGATCATTATACGGGAATTAATTAATGCCTGTCTTGAAGATGAAAAGTCCTGTACAAAAAGGAGAGGATGAATAAGAACATGGCTAGTTTTCAGATTGGCCTGGATATTTGAGAAAACCATGTGAATGATCTTGACCAGATCCTGACTAGATGGCTCTACCACATTTTTCTTTCACTCTGCCTGCACTGTTAAGCCCACACCATGTATATTTATTTAAAATATTAATTTGTTTAAAATATTTATATTCTGCTTATCTTTATAAACTTAAGGCAGTTAACAAAACAACAAACTTTAGAGGTCCAAACATCATAAGGGTTAAAGTTAAACCCAAATACTCAAACTTGATCAATGAAGTCCGTATAGGAATTTGATGGGGATTATCCCCTTCCCTTCATATTTCCTGTTTTAATTGCCACTTCAGGCTGCAGGGGGTGGAAATACAGTTGCTTGCATCATGCATATATCACCCTGATGGGTGTGTGTGATAGAGGTTTATAACTGGAAAAATGCAAGGGGAGAGAAGGTTAATCCTCCCCCCACTGCTTTCCTCATCAAACTAGCATCCCCAACATACACAGAGCAGCAATTAATAAAAAAATGTTAGATCAGTCACAGTTCTCCGAAAGTTAAGTGTCACTTGACCTCCAAGAGGAGGGCACAGTAAATGAAGCATGAGCTCACAGAAAAACTGGATGATGAGTTCTTCAGCAGAAGCGCTTGAGGTGTGAATTTAAGAGTTCTGCGGCCATTGTTAGTGAAATTAATCAATATTTTAAATATCAATCTCAGATTCAGCTCATCACTTGCCAGTTGACAGAACAGGACTTACTTAAACATGACGGCCAATTCTGGTGCACGTAATTCTTTAGCAAAGTTGTACTTCTGGAGATAGCTTTTCTCTTACTATAATCCTCAAATCAATATTATTAAGGTCTCTGTCTGCCCAAATAATCAAGCTTTTAGTAGTATAAATACCCTTCTGACAGAGGCCAAGTTTGTCTTTTAGCTCTAGGTGGAAATGTTGTGCAAACCATTTAGAGCATCTTCTCCCTATGTGATGGAAAGGAAAGATAAGTCTATATCCTGGAGCTTGTGTATACAATTGGAGATTAGATGCTTTTTACTTTTCAACTAAACCTCAGCTCTACTTCCTCGTGTACCCCTATGAACATCCAGGCAAGTTGGGAAAAAAGAGTACATTGTGTTTTCTCTTGATCTTTGTGAAAGCCAGTGTGTTGCAGTGGATAGAATGTTGGACTGGGCTCCGGGAGACCCCAGTTAGAATCCCCACTCTGCAATGGAAGCTTGCTGAGTGACCTTGAGCTAGTGGCCACTGCCCATTCTGGTGCTTTCTGTGGTGGTTCCACCTTCTGGAATCGCCTGCCCCAAGAGTTCAGGAGGACCCCAATGCCTTTTATCATTTCACAGAATGTCAAAACAGAAATGTTCATGAGGGCATTTATATAAAGGGCTTAGACCTGTAATATAATAGAACAGCTCAGGAGGCTGCTTTTATAAGGCAATAGGATTGTAGTGTGTTGCAATGTTTATGGGATGTATCACCTTGAGTTTTATTGCACCCACTTTTTGCATTGTGGAATGTCATGACTTAAGTTTTTCTTTTTTGCTTATTTGTTTATCTGCATTCTTTCCAATTATGTAATCCTAGCCCTACTAAATTGTTTACTGGATGCTGTTCTGATTGAATTGTCTTTTTATAATTTGAATTGTCTTTTTATAATTTGTAATCTGTCTTGAGTCTCAGTGAGAAAGATGGGCTATAAATCAAGTAAATCAAATAAAAATGTGTAAGCCACCTTGGGTTCCCATTGGAGAGAAAAGTGGGAGATAAATGAAGTAAATCCCTCTCCCTTTCTAACTCCTGTGTTGTGCAGGTATTAGCCATCCTGGTGTTTATGTGGGAATTTGCTTGGGAAAATGATACATCTTATACAAGTAAGGAGGCTACCCCCTTCTTCTAGGTATCTATTCCTTACTTCAGTCTTGTGAGTTCTGTAAGCAAGGCTGAGGCTGAAGCTTTAATGAATCATAGAACTGTAGAGTTGGAAGGGGTGTTACAGACCATCTAGTCTAACCCTTGGTCCAATGCAGGAACAGCCTAAAGCATCCCTGACAAGTATTTTTTTCCAGCTGCTCCTTGAAGACTGCCAATGAGGTGGACTGCACCACATCCCAAGGCAGCCAGTTCCACTGTTGAATTATTCTTAACTTGAAGAAATTTTTCCTAATGTGCAGCCAGTACCTTCCCTCCTGTAGCTTAAACCCGTTATTTCAAGTCCTATCTTCTGTTGCCAACAGGAACAGCTCCCTTCCCTCTTCTAAGTGACAGCCTTTTAAATACTCAAAGTGGGCAATCATGTCTCTTCTCAGCCTCCCCTTCTCCAAACTGACCCTCCCCAGGTCCCTCAGTCTTTCCTCGTAGGGCTTGGTCTCCTGGCCCCTGCCCTGATCATCCTAGTTGCTCTCCTCTGCACCCATTCTAGTTTGTCCACATCCTCTTTAAAATGAGGCCTCCAGAACTGCACCCAGGTGGGGCCTGATAAACACAGTATATGGGACATAATAATGACCCACTATATACTGTTCCACTATATAGTGGGACATGATAACGTCTTATGATTTGGATGTTACGCCTTTGTTGATACACCCAAGGATTGCATTCGCCTTTTTTGCTGCTGCATCACTCTGACTGTTCATGTTTAGCTTCCCATCCACCTGTATCCCAAGATCTTGTTTACACACACTGCTACCCAGAAGTGTATCCCTTATCCACCATGTCTGCTATAAAGGATAATAGTCTCTGAGAAATTAATTGTGTAAACTTGCCCCTGAAGACTATGGCTGCTTCCACACACGTTGGATAATCCACTTTCAGTACTCTTAAGTGAACATTTGAAACGTGTGGAACAAAAAAAACCACTTCTAAAGGATTACGAAAGTGCATTGAAAGTGCATTATTCAACGTGTGTGGAAATGGCCTATCTGTAAACCTGATTTGATGCCAGGTTTTGAGGGCAACAGTGCTAGTATAAAAGTTGTGTACAGATGCATATTACAATTTTATTTATTTATTTATTTAAGTTAATTTATTGAGTGCATTTCTACTAAACCGTGATCCATGTGCTGTAAAATTTTAAACCTCTGCTCACCTTTACATGTAAAGTTCAATAAAACCACACTTGATTACAATGACAAACCAGCATAAAAACCATTAAAAGAGAGCAGCACCATCCTTCTTAATCTGCTGCAGAGGCATGAAGCTTGGCTCCATTCGTTCCACTGCCCTCTCACTGCCACTGCTCTCTTTCTTGGACCCGCTCTGCGTTTGTTGCGGCTGCCTACAGCTGCTGCCTACAAACAGATGATTGAGTCCAGCAGAGTCCAGCTGCCTGGACCAGATCTGTGCTTCATCCTGGGGAATCAGCATGGCTGGATTTATTCTGCATCAGCATAAATCTGGCTATTTTGTCAGTTCCCGAACTTGGGTTGCACACCTCAATTGATGATACCTAACCCCCAAGCTACATCTCATTTAAAAGCCTCACATAGATATTAAAAAGCATAGGGGACAGCTAGAGCTGTCAGCTACATCTTAGCTGCTGGTGGGAGACTTACTATAGATGGGGAGCTGTTGCAGGTGGCATCATTATGTTGCCCATGACGTGTCAACATCATTCTCCGTGTGCCCAGAAATAACATCAGCACATTGCTGGGGGCTGCTGGGGATGCTCTTGTATTTGAGCAAAACTCTGTGGTTAAACTGTAGAGTTTTGCTCAGATACCAGAGTGTTCCTGGCATCCCCCAGTGACTTACTGACTTCACTTTAGGATGCATAAGGAGTTATGTTGGCATGTCGCCATGCTGCCCATCCTCCCCCCTAGTTTCCCCCCCTTCCCCCCCTGCCAACCAGCTAAGTGACAGCAGGAAGCACCTACTAGTGGTGGGGGATCCTCCACCACTGGGGGAATGGTGACTGAGGGACAGCATTGAACCCTGCAGAATTCCCCAAACTAGATCCCAAATAGCAGGCTGGTCCTTTTCCTGCTAGAACATTTTGCTTGCAGTGAGATAGAAATTATTTACATCATTACAAAGCTGTTGCCCCAGTTCCCATCACATTCCAAATGCCTCACCAGTAGCGAATACCATGTTGAAGACCACAGAAAGATTAAGCAATACTAGCAGGGACGTATTCAGGTATCATCCATCAGAGCTACTAAGGTTATTCCAAAACCAAGCTGAAAAGGATCAAAGCATGTTCTCAACAGTATAATCCTCTTTTTATGTACGTCTCAATGCAGCCTCATGCCAGTTATCTTCCTTGTGTTACCATGTGCTGCTGACTAGTTTAGCAGTGTGTTAATGTTGGCAAATGGAAGTTGACAGTTCATCTTACTAATATTTGAACATTTAACAAATTCTGTTGTTTACTCTGAAATCTGTTTAATTTCCCAGTGTAATTTGTAGCTCTTCTTCTTCTTCTTCTTCTTCTTCTTCTTCTTCTTCTTCTTCTCTGTGATGTGTGTCAGAACCCGATATGAAAACATTCTTTTATGAATCCCTGAAAAAAACCGAAATACATTCACAGTAGTCTAATTTAATTTTCCTTATAATTGTAGGGGTCTTTGCAGTTTAAGTAATGGCTGGTGTAAAATATGAAGTGGGAATTTTTAAAAAGCACAGCCAGTGTAAGAGTTTAACCTGCATCCTGTTAGTTGGGGTTATGTTTATTTATAACATTGATTCTTATAAACAAGGATAAAGTTAAAACTAATACTGGGCTTTTTGCTCATTCTCTCACATTTAGAAAACAGTATCAACTTTGCTAAAATATGAAGATTTTGTTTCCAGAAATCACAGGTTCCAACTTTCCTGTTGATGTCATTATGGAATGCAGGTCCTCTGTAAACCAGATCATTGGGTGACAAGCTCTCACTAATAGTGTATGCAGGTGAAGCAAGAGTTCAGTAATGGAGCAGACCATCAAAGATTTTGTTCATTCTCTCTGGGGACCAAGATCAAAATAGTCCAAACTATGGTATTCCCCATTACTATGTATGGATGTGAAAGTTGGACAGTGAAGAAAGCTGACAGGAAGAAAACTGATTCATTTGAAATGTGGTGCTGGAGGAGAGTTTTGCAGATACCATGGGCAGCCAAAAAGACAAATAAGTGGGTACTAGATCAAATCAAGCCTGAATTCTCCCTAGAAGCTAAAATGACAAAACTAAGGCTATTGTACTTTGGACACCTCATGGAATACAAGATTATCTGGAAAAGTCAATAATGCTTGGAAAAGTGGAAGGCAGTAGGAAAAGAGGAAGACCTAAAACGAGATGGCTTGACTCAATAAAAGAAGTCACGTCCTCCAGTTTGCAGGATCTGAGCAAGTCTGTTAATGATACGACTTTTTGGAGGTCTCTCATTCATAGGGTCACCATAGGTCGGAGGCGACTTGACAGCACATAACATAACACTGTTGCTACTTCTGGATCATTGCTGGAAACAGCTAGGAACACTTTGGCAAAGCACTGCATGAAGAGAGAGATTTCAAGAGATTTTTAGTTAAGAAGGCTGAATAGAGTTAGACGTGGCTGACCTGGCCACCTGGATCCACATTGTGGTAACATCAAGACTTGACTACTGTAATGCACTATACATAAGTTTTCCATCGAAGTTAACTAGAGGACTCCAATTGGTGCCAAACACTGTGGCATGACTGTTATCAGGAGCGAGCAGGAGCTTGAACATCAGGCCCATTCTGCAGTAACTCCATTGGCAACTATCAGTTACCATGCTCAGTTCAAGGTATTGATTATCACGTACAAAGCTCTTCGTGGCCTTGGTTCAGCATACCTATGGGACCGTCTCCCTCCCTATGTTCCTCCACGGCAACTTCAATCATCTGAACAGGGTCTCCTGCAGGTGCCAGTCTGTACATGGGTGAAACCAACAGCAGTCCGTACACAGGCTTTCCCTGTGGTGGCCCCTACCCTGTGGAACAGCCTGCCTGAGGAGATCAGTAGAGCTCCCACTCTCCTAGCTTTCCACAAATGATGCAAAACCAAATTATTCAAAAAGGCTTTTGTATTGTAGGGAGGGGATTCAGATGCTCCACTAATGATTTGGGGACCATAGACTTTACCCATAGACTTCACCACTATGTTGCCTTATGTACTATCTGTTGCTTTAAATATGTGCTCCTGTGTCAGCCCTAGAATTACTTACGTTCTGTTTCAGCATTTCTTCAACTCTGTATTGGATTCTTGCTAATGTTGTATCTTTGTAAGCTTGTGTTTACTTGCCCTATGGCATTGTTTAAGAAATTGTCCTTGATACTGACGGTTCTAATCACACACTGTGTAATCTGCCTTGAGTCTCAGTGACAATGAATGAACAATGAATGACAATGAATGAATGACAATGAATGAATGAATGAATAATAGTTTAAAATAAATTTAAAAATGAAATAAATTGAGGCCTTTCTGCTAATCTGGTGGCTATCTGCCATTTTAAGTCTTGAGAAGAGTGATCATGTTTTCCTCTTTAAGTTATGAACTGTGCCCTAGGGCTTGCTTGGAAAGTCTCTTGTGCTGATTGTTCAAAGGATTAGGAAACTGCATGTAATGTGTCTTGTCAGATAAATGCAATTCCTATGGGTGGCAAAACTGCTTTACTACATCACCCAGCCATTATAATTCTTACAAAGAAACTATCTTGCTTTTGATGGAAGTATTACCATTATTTTCTAGGCATATTCTTAATATATTGCTTTTGCTCCATGAATAATACATTAGCTGCCATGGGGGTGGGGGTTAAGAATGCTGTTACTGAGCCCATGCTGGAACATGTCCAGAGGAGGGCAATGAAGATGGTGAGGGGACTGGAGGCCAAGTCATATGAGGAAAGGTCGAAGGAGCTCAGTATGTTTAGCCTGGAGAGAGGACAACTGAGAGGTGACATAATAACTATCTTCAAGTACTTGAAGGGCTGTCATATAGAGTATGATGCAGAGTTGTTATCTGTTGTTCCAGAAGGTCTGACCAGAACCAGCGGGTTGAAATTAAATCAAAAGAGTTTTTGGCTAAACATTAGGAAGATTTTCCTGACAGAGTGGTCCCTCAGGGGAACAGGCTTCCTCAGGAGGTGGTGGGCTCTCCTTCTTTGGAGGTTTTAAAGTGGAGGCTAGATGGCCATGTGACAGCAATGCTGATTCTGTGAATGTAGGCGTTTCATGAGAGGGAGGGCAGGAAGGGTTACATCAGTGCTTAGTTCTCGTGGCCCTTTCTTGCATGGCCAGGCTAATGCTGATCGCCTATTTGAGTCAGGAAGCAATGTTGTGAATTTCCTGCATTGTGCAGGGGATTGGACTAGATGACCCTGGAGGTCCCATCCAACTCTATGATTCTGTGATTCTATGCATGTCGACTGCATGTATACATGTGAAATTCCTGTGGGAAATTCTTGATATTCCACCCACTCTCTGGAAGATCAGGGCAGTGTTTTCTAACCAGGAGCCTGTGGATGAGACCAGGAACAGACCTTTCCGTTTGGAAATCCCAGTAGGAAAGTACTACAGCCATTGCTTTCCTTTTGCTGCCCATATCTATCTCCTTGTTCTAGCATTGACCCCTTTACTCACTGAAGTGTAGTAATAAGCGTGAGACAAATGGGTTAAAGTTCAAGAGAGCATGCTCCAGGCACCATGATTTTTCATTGTTACCATTTTTCACCCAGGAATTTCTGTTCACAGAGACAGTCTGGTGTGCGGAACTGAGGGGGATTTTTTGTTTATTTGTTATCTGATATCAAGCATCCAGATGCAGAGATGTTGATAATTTCTACAAAGTACAGCATTGTTTAGCTCCTCACAAAGCTGCCTTTGAAGCATTTGAAAGGTTTGAAAATAGATTTTTTTTTCTTGGTTTGTGCAAATTGACTGCAACACAATAATGCAGAATGCTTTTTAATTTCATAGGAGTGCTCTACAATCGAGTGCTTCATAAATATTACTTTGTCCTCTAATTGCATACTGTATTTTTCTGCTAGCTTCAAAGGGAAGAAAACCTTGTCAACTCTGCATCCTTTTTTTTTGTAAGCTCAACTCTCAATGATGGAGCATGGATTTTCTTCCAGTCAGATTTTCTTCCAGTTGTGTGGCATTAAGGTTCTTTGCATGCAAGCAGTTAATTGTGCAAGGCACATCAACTGGACTACCAGCTGCTCTCGCAAACCAATTGTGTGCCTTGCAACACTGCTTAATGCAAGCCTGCAGGGGGAAGTGGAAGAACTAATCAGAAGTATTTTGAGGAAACAAAAAGAGGCAGACAGAGCCTTTAGGGGAAGAAAAGGAGCCTGTTCTTTCAGGCAGAATTGTTTTTCTCCATGAAAACTCTTTGATCAACTAGTTAAGAGCCTGGGACCTGACTAATGAAGTGGCAAACATTCCACAGGAGAATAGTTACCTGCAGAAGTACTGCTTGACAGTCTCATGGAGCTGCATTTACACAGAGATGTGAAGCATCTTAAACAGTTGTAAAGACAAGACAATCTTTAGGCCACAGGGAACCAATCACCCGGTTAAATGCAATTGCAGGGACAGGTGCTCCAATGATTCCTCCTGGAATGCACTAGTCAGAAGCAAGCATGATGAGTGCCCATACCACAAACTAGCCACAAGCACACACAGAGTCTCAACTTTCCAGCAGTAACAGGCTGTGCCTGGCTAAGCAAGATTTTTTTTTGTTATGTCCTTCTGTTCTTTCCTGCTGCTGGATGAAAGGGGGAATGGAATTTCCCATCCAATACCAGAAGGTAATAGAAACTTCTGCCATGGACCATCAGGAAACAGTCTGTTGCTCAGCATCAATTCTGGACCAAGAGATGAAATACTTTGAATCACATTTTTGTCCAATTACATTTTTTTTCTATTTTTGAAGGTACTTTTAATACTTCTTCCACTTCCTCTTTCCAGTAACTATAGCGATGGTTATCTCAAAGCCTGCCATTTTGCTAGTTTGGGGAGCAAGGGTGTTACACAAAAGTGTTTTCCCCTTGCCCCTCCAATCCACTGAGCAAAGAGGAGATGAGACAGATAAGGGCTGTTGTGAAAAAAAGTATATTTGCAAATATAGGTACAGGCTACAAGATGAGCTCAGAATGTACCCCAGAACAAAGGAGCACATGTTACTTTTAAGGGCTTGTGACATCATTTTGGAGAAACGAAAGTCACATTCAGAATAAGGCACCTGATCACTTCTATACCTTTAGATTGGACTATTGTCCACCTTTCAGTCTCGCGACAACATCATTTGCCATCCTATTCTTGGTTTCCATAGCAGCATCTTCCTTCATTCCACAACTGGTTACTTTTCTACACAAATTCTCTTCTCCAAAAGGGGGAAGTGGGTGGAACTTATAATTCTCCCTTTGTCTCTGGCTTTGCCCTGTTCATATACCCACAGGAATGTCCAGTTATCTATCTTCAAGGATAGACATTCTCTCTTTCCATGTACAGCTAGGGAGAAGAAGGTGGGGGGGTGGCTAAAAGCAGAGACCAGTAACTTTAAAACATAATCCATCTTATGCTTCTTGATAGCTTAATATTATGGCTATATGATTAATCCATAGTCTTTACTAATATAAATTTGCTAATCCCACAAGGGCATCCAAGAATGGTTATACATATCTTACGGCTTAGCCATCAAAACTCTTATGTTGCTTTCTTTGTTAGGTTGTAATCCTGAAACTTTCACACAATTCCTTGCTGGGTTATCTTTGAAGTAACAGGATGATAGTCTATAGGCAAGGGTTGCTTGACATCAGAGATATTGTGTGCCTTCTGGTATGAACAAGTCTTAGCATTTCCTGACACAGACTAGTTTTCCTGGAGTCAGCTAATGAATGTCACCTGTACATGGGGTATTTACTGCCAGTGTAGGAGGAGAACTGCACTGCTTTAAACATGTGGTTTCTTTCAGCTGAGTCATACTAAAGGCAAAGACACAAGGCAAGTTGACATTCGATCAGCACAGGAAGACTGGCTGTAAATATGTGGGAGGGGAATCATCCAGGTTCTCACCGAGTCCAGGAGTCCTTGAACTGGCTGGTTGGGGCGTCAGCCCAATTTGGTGTGTGATACAGCTCTTGGGCTTTGACCTAATCATTAGAAGAGCTTCTGTCAAGGGAGAAAAATGTTGGCATTACTGGAACTATTATACCTTTAAAGACAGAATGGAATTGAAACTTACTTCCCCATAGTGGTCTGGTCTGTTAATTGCTTTATTAGGATAGTTCGTTGTAGTCTGGGTTCTTTCGGCTTCATATCTAGTTCTAACTGCCCTTGGCTGTAATAATGTTTGTACAGAGCATAAATATTGCTTGTGAACATATGCAGCAATACTGTTTTGTGCAAGAGATTGGTTCATTTCTTGTTCTTTTAAAAAAGAAACTTGAATATATAGGTACACAGTAGTCTTTTAACAAATTAAAATGGCTGAATGGAGTGAGAGGTTACAATAAGCAATTCCACCTCTATGATTGTCTTGGACGTGATTTCTTTTTAATAGCTGAGCTTTTCTTGCCACAGGTGCACCAGACCCCACCGCAGGGGCTAGCATTGATGATGAGAATTGCTGGCATTTGGATGAGGAACAAGTGCGAGAGCAGGTGAAGCTGTTCCTCTCCCAAGGAGGGTACTATGGCTCTGGGAAGCAACTCAATTCCATGTTTGCTAAGGTGAGAACTGGCTTCCTTTTCTGCAAAAACCCAGTACCCGTCTTTCCTGAGGCTTTTTAGCATTCTGTCCTCTTTCCCCAGGAGCTTTAGAAATCTGCTTCTAGTACCATAGATTGCATCCCTTTTTTCTTTCCGAAGACGGGGCTGGTGTTGACGTGGTTTAAATTGGACTCTTTTGTTAGCCTTTATGGATCAAAGTGAATACTACAGGAAGTGTCTTCTTTCCTTATTCCTAAGTGTTTTGTCACTTCTAGCAAAAGATGTTTAGATATGTGCACCCCAAGGAATGAACATAAATAAACCGAACTTACATGATACTATGAAATTAAGAGCTGTAGCCACAAAATAGCATGGCATCTCAAGAGATATTTTGTCCTGTCCGCTCCCCCTGCAATATATCAGAGCCATCCCTGAGCCTTAAGATTCATTGGGCCATTTGAGCATGTATGCGTGTGGATGCCTGTGTGCTGGTACATACAGCCTATTGACAACCTATTGTCGATGTATGTTAGGGCTGACCAAGTATTAAGCCAAGAAACAATGAAACTCAGAACTGAAGCTAATCTCTTGTGTGTATTAAGTGAAATAATACATCAGAGCAGGGCTCATTTCGAGGGGGAACACACAGGAACGCAGTTCCAGCAGTTCCCCAAAGAGGTCACATGTCGGGTGGCCCTGCCCACCTGACTCTCGACCACTTTGGGCCCGTTTCAGCCTGGATTGGGGCCGAAACGGCCCGGATCGGGCCTCTGATGGGTGGTGGATCACTCTCCCACTCAGCAGCAGCCCAATCCTGACCATTTGGGGCCCCTTTTTGGACATTTTCAGCCCCTTTTTGCCAGTTTGGGCCCAATTTTGGCCCTGAATGGCCAGGATTGGGTCCAAAACAGCCAGGATAGGTGATGTCAGGGGTGTGGCATATGCAAATTAGTTATGCTAATATCACACTTCCGGTTATGTCAAGGGGTGTGGCATACGCTAATGAGTTGTGCTAATGAGTTATGCTAATGAGTTCCTCCAGCTCTTTTTCTACAAAATGACCCCTGCATCAGAGCATGACGAGATGCCCTTTGTCCTGGCTCGGCAGTGTCTGTTGTGTCTATGCCTCTTCAGTGTTCCCACTGAAGAAGGTATCTTGTCACATGGATGTAAGCACCACTGTTTCAAAGTCATGGGGGTAAAAGTATACAGAACATGCTAAGCAGCATACCTATTCACAACCTGTATTAACTATCAACTATATTTTAATTAAAACAGTATTTTTTTATTTAATAAAAAGTGTTAAGTTAATGGATTTAGAAAGGCATGTCTGCTTATAATGGCACTATGAATAAAGAAGGAGAACATACTTTCACAAGGAATGACAAAATTTTTTTTCTAACTTACACAGGTTTGTCTTTGCAATTTATAGAATACAAGTGTTTACATTGTTGTTTAAAGGTTCCCTTTTTAATAAAAGAGAAATAAATTTGCTAACAAAGATAATATGAGGACACCTTCTGCCTAGCTATTTTTCTTTTTAAATAAAAGGGGAGATGATTGCATAGATGGGTGGTTAAAGGAGACCCTGCAGGCTATTTGCATCAGCAGAAAAGCTGGCTGAAGCCCACACATTGTATAGGTCTTTTACACTACTCCTCATCTGACCCATTTAAACATCCCACTGAAATCCTCCTTTAGGGGGAGATGGTCCTGTACACATTTTCCTATCTCTCTGACTTCCTTGAGGCCAAAACCAACAAGAAGCTGTTCTGTGACTGGAGCTTTTAAAAATGTCATTATCCGGTGCATGGGGCCCAATTCTAATGAGGACTGTGGTGTGAAGGGGCTTAAGCTTCTCCCTGTGCCATTTTCCCAACCTCAAATGACCCTGAGGAGTGGCTCCTTAGGTTGTCACCTACAGCGATTAAAGATGGAGAGCTGGGCGGGGGCAGTGTAAAGGAGATGCAGCAAAGCAGGGAGACCTTGAGAAATGGGCGCTACTTCTGACAGATCAGGTCAACTCACTCGGCCCATCAAGATTCCAAGGGAAGAGATCTCCCATTCTGGATTGTCTTTGTCTCCTTGAACAGACTGGGAATTAACCTAAGTAAAGTTCAGTGGTACATCTTGATTTTAAACAATAAGATTTTAATACAACAATAGTCCTGTAATCTTGCAGGTATATATGCACTCCTTTCTAACCCTTTGCACACTAGGTACTGTGGGAGTATTTTGAAGACTTCTTCTCCATTTTGTAGGAGTGCCCCGAGATGGTCTTTGATTCTTGCTTAATGTGCAAAAAATGGGTTTCGTCTCCAGTTGATTCATTTTCGGTTTAATTAAAATAACCACTCTTTTTCCTTTGCTTTAGGTCCGTGAAATGTTACGCATGAGAGATTCCAATGGAGCCCGGATGCTGACGTTAATAACTGAACAGTTTATGGCAGACCCACGGCTTGCTCTCTGGAGGCAACAGGGAACAGGCATGACAGATAAATGCCGGCAGCTGTGGGATGAGCTGGGTGAGTTTCCACAGAGCAGGGCTTCCACTAGAGATGAGAGCTTGTCCAACTTTATGATGAAGGAGACTGGAGGAAGCCCTTGTGGAGCACAGATCTCAAAGGCTGCATGAATTCTGATAATTTGTTCTGGCTAGATGGCTTTTGGGGATAGTTAGAAGCTGCACAGAGATAGAAAAAGGCATTCCAGAGGTACATGAAAAAGATGGACAGAGAGAAATAGTTGGTGATTTCTTGACAATCCATTCTAGCAGTGAGCATTTTTCCTGAGATTTTCAGGCTCCTCCTGTTGGTAGACAAGAGCCAGGCTGGCTTGCCTCCAGCTTCCTTTTGAGTTGTAGGTGGGCCTCAGAAATATGAGAGGAAAGGGTTTCACATCACCCTGGCTCTCTCTCTCATGCCACACTGCTCTATTTCTGGCTCTCAGGAGAGGTACATTCCTTCCCCCCTGGCTTGCTTTCAGCCAGCCTTTTAAAGTGCTGCCTGGAGGCAGGGCAGCCCTGGACTCACTTAATCCCCCAGGCCCTGGGGGATGGGCAGGGTATGACCCCAGTGGGACCTCTAGCTAATCTTCCCCCTTCTCCTCCCTCCTGGCCTTCAAAGGCCCATGTGGGCTCTCCCCAACCCTCACTTTCATGGCCTGTGGTTTCTGCTCAACCTCCTGCTGGAGTGGATGCTGTTTCTGGCCCAGCTCCCCCCATGGCCTTTGCGGGGGCTAGTGAGCCTCCTGCATTGTTCCCTTAGCATCGTTGAGGCTCCTGGGCCACAAGTTGCCACAGTGCTTCCTCAGGCCACAGGACAGCCTCGCTTGCCAACACTGCCTTTTGTGATCATAGATCCAGCATAGTTAGCCATGTTAGTCTGTAGTAGCAAAATAGTAGAGCCCAGTAGCACCTTTAAGACTAACCAACTTTACTGTAGGATAAGCTTTCGAAAACCGCAGTTCTCTTCATCAGATGCTGTGGTTCTCGAAAGCTTATGCTACAGTAAAGTTGGTTAGTCTTAAAGGTGCTACTGGACTCTTTACTATTCTGCCTTTTGTGGTGTTTCCTGGGTGGCTGCAGGCCAGGCTGCCTGAACTCTGAGTTGCCATGGTGCTTCCCATGACCTCATTGCAGTCTCGCCTTCAGTGACCCTGCTGCTGCTGTCCTCACTGCTGGTCTCTCCCTCCATGGCACATGAAAGTGTGGGGTCAGAGCTCCCGGCCCCAGATAGAGATTTAACATCTGCGTTTGGAAAGGCTGTTTTCCTCTTGTTCTTTATCTTACAAGAAATGAAAAATGCATTTATTGAACTAAGTTCTCTTCAGGCCACATCTCTACCTTTTAGCAGCCAGGATAAGATCTTTCCATTATAAGTTAGTTTGATAGAAGTCTAGAAGCTCCCATACAAACCATCTTTTTGAACTTTACTTGTGGCTTAAAACCAGGGGAGAGGTTTGTTTTCCAAAACCATCTGCCATAGCCTTTTATTGGGGAGATGTTGCCTCTTTCAGAGCAGCTAGTAAGTACTGTGCAAGCCAAGCCGCTTGCTGTCTCACTAGGCCAAAATGCACAGTACTTGATGTAGTTTTGTGTTCAGATTTGTACAGCAGACTAGAACTCCAAGAGCAGCAGAGATCATCTTGGTGGCAGAGATGGTGAATGAAATACAGTTGCCAGCTTGAACTCAGGACTTTGTCTAATGTCAAGGAACTATCAAATATGACAATTGGTATAAAAATATATATTTGCATAAGTGTACTTTTGGCAAGGATACCAATGATAGAGTATGAGGCAAGAGAGTACTAATACGGGGAAGGAAAGAGGGGAGCCAAGGAGAAGGGTACGCAGTGTCCCTTGATAGCTGGAGAAGGCTCTGGGCTCTCTTTTACATCTTCACTGCAGTTTGTTCTTGGATCCCTAGCTTACACTGCCCACATTTTCCCAAACTTTTTTTGTCTGCAAGAGTAGAGATTCTCTGCATTTCAGAGTCTGCTGTAAAAGACAAGGAAAGAGACACAATGGGTTAGGGTATATAACCTTTCTGTCGAAGGCAGTTTATTATCTACATTGTTGAAAGGCATAAGACTGGATCCCTAGTCTCCATTCTGTTCAAGGCAGCTCTTTTCCTCCAGTGCTGAGTGTCTCCTGTCAATGCAAGAGGAATTCTGTTGCACCAGCAGAAGACCCTTAGACTGGAGGACAGTGCTATCATTCATGGAACAGTCATAGGATCCAGTGCAAAATGATTAATAAAGATGTAATTCTTCACATTTCTAATTTAAAGGATTGTGTGCCATGCTGCCTTTAAGAGCCTGTGCAGACTGTTGTTCCCCTCTCTGCCAAATGTTCTTAAGTTATGGGGGATCTGTATAATTTCTCCCTTGTCCTACCCTGACCAACTAATTTTAGTCAGCTGTCAGTCTATGGTTATAATTTGCATATTCTAATATTTTGTTTTTATTTTTCATTATTTTTATTTTGTAAGCCACTCTGGGAAGCATAAAAATTTAACACAAACAAAAACAAACAAACAAACAAACAAAAACAAACAAACGTCTATTGGAACTGGGACTGATGTATGTGGACTGAGTGTTATGAGCACGTGATATCATTTTTGACAAATTGCAATTGGTATTTTTCCCTGCTTTTCATCCCAAAACTGCATTTAGTGTCTTAGTTTCCACCACTGTCCCACTGCAATGGAGGATACTGTTTAAGAACAAAAGAGGCAAACATTTGCAGTGCGCCAAAATTTCATGAATTCTTTGCTATCTTGGTTTTTTCTTTTTAGCATTGTGAAAGCTATGCATATATCTTATCTTTCTTTTTTAAAAACAGTGAACAGGGCTAAGTTATTGCCCTACCGCACCTTTCACCACATAGGTACACTATTTAACCCCTTCAATCTACCCTTCTTTTAATGGCTGAAAAGGTTCTTACTCTTTACTATCCTTTGTGGCAGGAGAAAGCTAGACTTCCTAAATGATACCTGATTTTAAGTTCATGCTAAATTATATAGCCATGCAATCACTACTTAGTTTGTAATTTGTTGAAAGAGAGGCATGATTCTATTCCTAGTAAAACTGTGACAGTTCTTCAGAGCTAAAAGGCCTCTGAAGATGCTCATACATGATCCTGCTAGACAAAACACAAGAGGAATATCAATATTGTCTTTGTACAGACATCTTTGGATCATTAATTGCAATGGCAATTCTATTGGCAATCTTAACTGTGAGAAAAAGATAACAGCTGGACTGCAACTTGACCTTAATCTGTTTAAAGACTGTTTATGTATTTCCTTTATTTACGGTTAAGTATAGCACCAGTTTAGAGAAGAGAAGAAAATGTGGGACTCGGTGGTTTTTAACCACCTGAACTGCACTGTGGACTTTTCTGGCAGTTGTGTTAGGACAGTGTAGAGTTTTGTGAAATGGTAACATTGCTCTGCTTGGTATCTTAAATGAGAAGGTCAGCTTTTATAAAACTGCTGAGGGCTTGTGTTCAGTTGGTCTGGGATAGACTCCCTTTCTAAGGCAGGGGAAGGAATTAGAGCTCAGTAGTAGTCTTCATGCTTTGCATGCACAGAATCATAGGTTTACTCCCCAGCATGTCCAGCTAAAAAGGCATTTATATAGTGCTTTCATCATTCAAAACACTTACATATGCTGTGTCAGTAATCTTCATAACACCTCTGAAAACAGGCCAGTACTAGGGGTGTGCAATTCGGGTATATGATACCCGAAAAAAACCCAAAACAACCTGTTTCGGGTTGTTTCGGGTTTTCCCGAAACGTTTCAGAAAACCCGAAACGTTTTGGGTAATCTGAAACAGCGATTTCCGAAACGTTTCGGGTTGTTTCGGGTTTCTCAATGGGAAAATGCCTCCGTCTTCCCGGACACCTGGGGGAGGCATTTTCCCACCGAATCAAGCCAAAATTGGTGGGGACCTTCCTCTAACTGCTCTCTAACAACCCCCCAAGTTTCAGACCGATTGGACTTTGGGGGGCCATGTTATGGCCCTCCAAACCAGGTCCCCCTATCCTCGCCTAAGAAAGGGAAAAGTGAGCGTCTTTTTAGCTTGCTGCTGCTAATCTTCTTCATTATTTCCTATGGGGAAAAATGAAGAGGCAGGCTTGTCTTGCCAGGGGTGGCATTTTGCATGCAAAATGCCCCCCAACCCTCAGGGGCCCTTCTCCCACCTTTCCTCCCACCCCCCACCAAGGCACAGCCTGTTCCCACTTGGGGGGGGGAAATTCATGGCCTCCCCAAGTAGGTGCTCTTTTCTCTACTACTTACAGCTGGGGGAGGCTTGTCTTGCCAGGGGTGGCATTTTGCATGCAAAATGCCCCCCAACCCTCAGGGGCCCTTCTCCCACCTCTACTCCCACCCCCCACCAAGGCTCAGCCAGCTCCCACTTGGGGGGGCATTTCATGGCCTCCCCAAGTAGGTGCTCTCAGCCCCCAAAGTCCACCCCCTACAGCCCCACACAAACCCAATTCCCCCCCAGCTGCCACACACAGACCCAAATCCCCACATGAGCCCCTCACAGACCCAAATCCACCCCCAGCAGCCCCACACCCATAACCCCAGGAACAGGCTGGCAAAGGCCAGCCCTCTCCCTTTGTTCCCTATGCTGGGAACTTCTAAACTCTCTTTCCCTGGGCAATTCTGCACAGCCCAGGGGTGCCACAATGGTGGGCACACTTCTGAGTGCCAGCTGGTCCCTGTGAAAGAGCACCTGAACCACAGACACCCTCCCTCAAATTCCCCCACCACCTACATAGATGGCTGGCCAGCCAGCCCCATTGTTCCCTATGATGGGAACCAACTGCACAACAAGGAAAAAAATACAAACAACACAAAATAAAGTTTTTTTAAAAATTATTTTCTCCCTTTCAAAGTACAAGTAGGCAAAGCATTATGACACATTACACCAG
The DNA here is from genome assembly GCF_028583425.1 of Eublepharis macularius. NCBI lineage: Eukaryota > Metazoa > Chordata > Lepidosauria > Squamata > Eublepharidae > Eublepharis > Eublepharis macularius. Next base: position 97,592,158 of record NC_072794.1, on the reverse strand, counting down.
CAGTCCCCCGCACAGAAAAATTAACACAAGTCACTTAACATCAGAGAATCACAAAAATACAATTCCTGTCAAAAACACTTTATTTCTTGAACAGCTTTAGGTTACACAGCAGGGGGGGGCACACCAATGGCATGGCAGCAGTATCTTACACAAAAATAACACAACTCACTTAACATCAGAGAATCACCCCCAAAAAATTGCGGTCAAAAGCACTTTATTTCTTTAACTGCTTTAGGTTACACAGTAGGAGGGCACAACAGGGCATGAAAGCAGTGTACTACACAAAAATAACTCACTTCACATCAGAGAATCACCCAAACACAATTGCTGTCAAAAACGGTGAAGTGGGTTGTATTATTTTGTAAGCTGGGACAGACACACCATGTCATTTTCTTTCAGCCACATCTTGGTTATGCAAGCTATGTCAATTCCCTCTTCCTGCAACAATGTGATGAGGCATGCAGTGTTACCCTTAATTGGTTGGGGAAATTAGCATTAAAGGAGACAAGTGAGAGACAGTAACTGGGATTCTCCACCTATGTCTACGGGGATTATTCCCTTAGAGAACGCTCAGATAAACAGGCAGATGTTCAACAGGAAAGATTTTTTATTAACAAGAATAAAATGCAAGCATATAGAAAACACACACAGCATATAACAACAACAGCAACATTCGATTTATATACTGCCCTTCAGGACAACTTAACGCCCACCCAGAGTGGTTTACAAAGTAAGCTGTTATTATCCCCACAACAACAAACACCCTGTGAGGTGGGTGGAGCTGAGAGAGCTCCTAGAAGCTGTGACTGATCCAAGGTCACCCAGCTGGCTTCAAGTGGAGGAGTGGGGAATCAAACCTGGTTCTCCAGATTAGAATCCCATGCTCTTATCCACTACACCAAACTGGCTCTCATGGAACTAACTAAGAAGACAGTGAGGAAATGGGAAAGCAGTTTTCAGGGAAGGGTGACAATTACTCATCTCGGAGAAGAAGAGGTCTGCAGAGGAGCAGCAAAATGACCAGCATTTTACAGTGAGAAGTGCAAATGGATTTGGGGTGCATGGATGGGTACCAAGGCGCGCACACACACACAGAGCACATGGCTGGGGAGCCTTGTTATAGGGCAAAATGCATCTGACGAAGAGAACTTGATTCTCGAAAGCTTATGCTACAATAAAATTGGTTAGTCTTAAAGGTGCTACTGGACTCTTTTTGATTTCACTGTCAGAGAGGTACCGGAGTCTTAGGGTTGAGTTGTTTTGTTTAAACAAAATAGCCAATATACCTAACACTAGAAAGTGAGCAGCAAATGGCTGCACCTTGTGCTACTTAACTACATATATCTTAGTTTTGCCATCTGAAAAACAGGAAGAAATAAAAATAGAAAATAGAAACAAGTTTTTAGTAAGCAAAATGGTTTTTTATTTGGACTTAGAAACAGTGTTCATACAATCGCAATATTAAAGACCATCAGGTTTATATATTGAGTTAAATTTAACACATTGAAGACACTGATAGTTTCATTAATTATTATCATCATAATATACAGTATGTATACTATGTACACAAAATTACTCACATTCAAATAACAACCATATCCCGATATCTGCAGCATACGCTGAAATGGTCATTATCTAATGCCGCAGATTGTCTTGCATAACAATATTGTACATGGTTCTTAGAAAGTATTTTGTGTGAGTGAAGCCTTGCCTTAAAAAGAATGCCACCCATAGCAAGAGAGAATATTTCATAAGAGAATTTTTCGTATTTTTAAAGTCTTATACCACTCCCAGCCTTCATATCTCTAACTCTAATGCAACCCTTTTCTCCTTGTTGCATGCTAGGATTCCTTCCCTCCCTGTTTACTGAGAAACCAATTTGCCATTATATGCACAGTGGGCAAACTATAGTTTCAGAACCCGTAGTTTGCCTAATTTGAATGTAAAATTATAGTTTCCTGAAAAAGAAGGAAGGGAAGGAATTGCAGGATTCTTGAGGAGGAGGATGGAGCGTGCGAGCTTGAGGCTTGTCCCATAGAGCCAAATCATGGTATTGCATCTGGACTGAGTTGTCAAAATTGGCACTGTCTCTGCCAGTGTTTCTGGAACTTTCTCTAGGCGTGACAGTTATGGGCCCCAACAAGTGTTCTGTGCTGTCTTCAATGTGAATTGTATGCAGTTTCTGATCCCATTTTTTCCTGTCAGTAACTAGTATCAGATTTCAGAATGACTCAGAGAAGGAACTGGACAATTAAGAGAGCAAACCATCCCCTGTCATTCGCTCCCGCCATTCTGTGGTGTAGATCAGCTGTTTTGAATAAACCCAAAGGAAACATCACAGTGCCCTGGAGCATCATAGTGCCCTCGCTCCCAGTCTCTTATCAAAAGAACTGATTCGTTAAACTGGCAGCTTTGGGAAAGCAGCTCTGCTACAGGCCTTTGAGCTCCATGGGAGAATTTGCTGTCTGGGAGAGTTCAAAAGACAAATGTATAGAGCTGGGGTTTCTTTTTCTTGTGCAGGGGATGGAAGCTTTGCATTGTGGCTGAACCTCAAAAGGAAATGCCGGGAACTATCTAAACCAGTTCCACAGTACTGCTGTTTGCAGTGCTTTGGCGCTTCTAGATATTTGTAGAAGAGAGAGAGCCATTTAGGATTTCATTGGACTTGGTGGGTCAGTAGCATGTAGATTTATATGATAGCTGTGAGAATAATTGTAACTTCTAGGTTTAGCAGGGAAAGGCATGCTCATTGCCAGTTGTGAAAGAAGAGTGACCTACTTGGTCTCACAGCTAGTTCTTTTTTTCCCTGGAACATTTTTATCATTGGTGAAAAAGTATGTAAGCTTTCAGATTACATAGAATTCCTACGGACTGTGAAAATTAGCCAGGTAAAAAATATATTGCCTTTCCTCTGTGTGTGTGTGCATGTATGTATCTTTCCTTAGGGCCAGCATATAAGAATGTTACAATGCCGCAGTGATACATCGATTGCTGATTATTTTAAGCCCTCCAGTGGTGATGGGAAATGGCACCCACGGCAGGGAGGGTCACTTGGCTGTGATCGTTCCATTTCATCAGTCCAGGTCTGGGAAAGAAGGGAATGGGAGGGCACAGAGAGTGGATTATTCCGGGGGGGAATAGTATGTGTGGATGCTCCAAAAATATCCTGCCCTAGTTTGGGTGCCAAACCAGAGCAAAACCTCCATGTGGAAGCAGCCCATGATATCTAATGAATAGTGTTGCTTGTTAACTTTTCCTTATCCATTCTAGTAAAAACTCATTTATTTGCAGCTTTATGTGACAGCTGGGTCAAGATAACAATAAGGAGTGTTATGCAAACAGAATGCTATGAAAAACTTTAAAGTTTCGCTGGAGTGTTTTAGGGAAATTAAAATAAAAAGCCATCATGACTACAAATGGGCTGAAGAATAATGGCAGATTTAATTGCACTCTGATATTGCTGATACAAGTAATGCAGACGTGTATAGGGTAGAAATCAGGTTATCATTTAGAACTTCTAATCATAGGTTTGCTAGTGTAATTTTAAGCAGGCTTTGATGTGCAGTTCAAGATTTGTCCTGGGAGTCAAAAACAATCTTGGATGCATATACAACCACTGCCTCTACATTTTTGTCTCAAGAATATAATTTAACTTCATTATGGAAGACATTTATTTCTGGAATTTATTTGCTTTTATAATTTTTCCTCTGGGATTCAGTGTATTTTCCTGAAATAAGATGTGGATGTTTTTGAGACAGTTACAGGCAAGGAGGCAGGTAGCATTGTCAGACTCCTGATGCATTTCTTCACCTTTTACAGGGGCTCTGTGGGTATGTGTTGTGTTAAATCCTCACTGCACTCTAGAAGAGAAGGCGTGCTGGCTTCGACAGCTCCGGAAATGGGGCGATATGGATGTTTGTCCTTTAGAAGATGGGAATTATGGCAATGAACTTCCCAATATCACTAGTGCGCTTACTCAGAGCTCCAGTCATCGGCAAGGTAAGGGGTGTGTATGAACATTTTGTTTTCTGCTATAACACAGTATCTCCAGTTGAAAAAAAAAGTCTTGCAATGTCCCAACTTCCCAGAAATATAAATGTTTACATAAGAAATATCCCGTTGTTCACTCTGCATGCCAGGCTTTGGGAAGTATTTTGAGTGATGTTTTAACAGTAGGCACCTCTTGAAAAGAGCAAGAGTCCAGTAGCACCTATAAGACTAACAAAATGTGTGGTAGGGTATGAGCTTTCATGAGCCACAACTCACTTCTTGAGATAGGCACCTCTATCAGTGGTAGTTTCTTACTTGTTTTGTACTAGTCATGTTCAGATTAACCTGTCTCATTTAACATTTGTTGTCTCCCCAGTTATCTTTTATTCTTTGTTGTCCCTGATGAATCTCATTTTTATAGCCAGCATTTCAATAGATGCACCACCACTGTTGTGCATTACAGTCTTGCGTAGTTCCTGCCCAGTTTTTTATGTTCTGTGCTTTGACTGGCAGCAGGTTTTAGGCATCGAAAAGCCTTTCTCAATACCTCGTGTCTGAGATCTTTTAAAACAGAATTGAACCTAAGACATTCTTCAAGTGTAGCAGTTCTGAGCCTCTGTTTACTAGAAATCGTGCGTGCGTGCGTGCGTGCGCATGCGTGTGTGAGAGCGGTGTGTGTGTGTGTGTGCGCTATCCTAAAAGTGCAGGATCCATTTTTTGTTACAACTTTATCCTGGATATAAAAACATGAACTTCTACTTGTAAGTTGGTATGGTGATGGCGCACAAGAGCTCTGCAATGGCCCCTTCAGTTAACAGTGCCTGGGCCCACAAGACGGTACTGTTGCTGCTTTCAGAATAACGTTTCTAGAAGGTCACGTGGTGCCGCTTCTTCAACTTTCTCTCCTTAGGCCAGCTAGTGGCCTATATGGAAGCACACTGTTCCAATTTTGGTTTTCAAATACACGAATACCACACCTAGTGCAGCAAAGGCTGAGAATTAGCCAAACCAGCATGAAGGATAATGGGAGGCCACAAAGCACAGCAAGTGACCCTCTATGTTCACTTCCTTTTAGACTCCTTGGCAAGGCCGAGGCGCACTGTGTTCACTCGTGCCATAGAAGGCTGTGACCTGCACTGGCAGGATAGTCACCTCCAGCGGATAATCAGCAGTGACTTCTACCTCTCTCCTTCTTACCAAAGGGAGGGTGAAGGCCTTCTCTTCAACTCACAAGGACAGCCATTATGGCTGGGTAAGCTTATTTTCCTTGGTGGTAGCCCTTGTAACTTCACTCAGTGCACTCTAGTTTGGGGAACTCTAGTATGTTGAGATTGCTTAAGAAAAAGCTATACAATTTGAATTTGGAGCTTCTTTCTGGGGGAATAAGAACAGTACCCACATGCATGTATAGTGTCTCTCTGTATACTTCCCCTGCTTACTGTGGATCCTAGGAGTTTACAGCCTCAAGCTTGAGTAGTCCATTTCCTGTGCAGACTGGGTCCCTTCAGTGAAGCCTGCAAAGAATTCTTGCCTGGTTTCCGGTCCTTTGCTCAGGATACCTTGTCTGTTCCAATAAGGAATAGGTATTATGGTGTCTGCTAGCTTATTTATTTATTTATGTCATTGAGGTATAATGTCTTGGAGAACTGAGGTGCGGGCTCCAGTGGTAACAAACAATACCACAAAATGCCCCCCTATTATGTAGGAGGAAATGGAATTAAAATCCATTCCAAGAACATGGAAGCCATACTATTGGTTATACAGAAAGGATATAGTGTGATTGTTGTATAGCTCAGTATGAATGCCCTACTTAATCTATACAGTCCAAAGCCGGGATAGTCAAACTTGCACACCGATCACTGATTGATTGTCAGAGTGCTTTAGGAGTGTTTGCTACTGGCAGACAATTCTGAAAATGCTCCTAACTCTACTTGTTTTACAAATAACAGCTGGGTACCCACAGATCTATACTCCATATCCTACCACTCTACAACCCAGAGCAGCAATTTGTATGGTGTTCAGACTGCAGAAGTTCAAGGCCTACCAGGATAACCCAACTTTCCAAGCAACCCAGTTTGGTTGCTTGGAACAGCAATATTTTAAGATTCAGAGGAGTTAGCTGTGTTAGTCTGTAGTCGCAAAATAGTAAAGAGTCCAGTAGCACCTTTAAGACTAACCAACTTTATTGTAGTATAAGCTTTCGAGAACCACAGTTCTCTTCGTCAGATGCATCTGAAAGCTTATGCTACAATATTTTAAGAAGTGTCAGTGAAGTATGTAAGATCTAATGGGTGCGCCTAAGGATCCCTTGCAGCATTGCAGTGAACATGGCTGAATGCAGTTCTGGTACAGAACCCATCAGTGAAGTTGCAGAGGATTTAGAGTGGCACCTTTCTGATCACATTGCACAACTGTTTATGGCTGCAGACTGGACTGGTCCTTCATCCTGCTCCCAACCTACCAGCGTTTATACCAGTTCTTCCCAAACTCACTAAACTACAGCCTTGCCCAATGACCTAATACTAACTCTTCCGAGTCTGAAATACTGCTTTCTTATCTCCCTGCTCTTTCTGACTACAGGCAGGGATGTAGCTGGAGATTGGTTGGGAACAGGGTTGCAGCAGACCCTCCCCTCCCCCCCCCCCACATACCTTTTAAAGGGACACGGACTGGTGGTGTCCCAAGATGGCTCTAAGGGGCAGAGGCCAGGATTTGCCTGTGGAGTTGGCCAATGCTGCTTCTGACCTTTTGTGCAGGATAGGCCCTCACAGGAGGCCATAGAAGCCAGGGGACACGCACAGCTTGGGAAGCAGGCTGAGGAAGAGGCTAACAACTTTTCTCCCCTGATTGCACTGGAGAGACATGGGGAAGAAGTGGATGCAGTGGCTGAGAACCCTCTGCAAGGCAGCTGCAGCTAGACTGACCAAGGGGCTAGACACAAACATCCCTAGGCCACACGTTCTCTTTACAGAGCGCCTCCTGGAGGAGACCAAGACTACCATAGGTAGTTGTTGAGTTGCCAGAAGCATTTGTATGATTTCTTGATTTGATAAATACACACTGGAGATCCTTTTCTGAAATGTTTGTTGCCTAAGATGTCTTCTCAGAAGCTGAAAGGTGGCCTTTAATAGCACTTGGCAAACCCGCTGGGAATGTGGAAGAGAAAATGAGGGGAAGGAAGAGTATAGATGCATTTTGAATGCCTTGTGGGAAATATTTGGTTTAGAGACGGTCATGCTTCTGCGATTTTTCTGTCTCCAGAATTTCCCAGACCAGGGACATTTGTAGAGGAGAGCTCTTTGTTGCTTTCCATCCAGTGTGTGTCATCTGCTTATGAGCCATAATCCTCTGCCCAATAACTAGGATTTCAGGTGGAGAACAATCAGCAGGAGCAGATGAATTTATGTGCCACACAATTGTACTGCCTGCAGGGTAAGCAGCTTTCTTGTAATAAAATCCTCAGGAACAGTCCAAAGTGCACACTTAATGTATAAGTATTCCAGTACAGAAACCTTCACACAAGTCTATAGAAGTTATGTGAAAGGTTGTAAATCTTTCCTTGTTAAGGAGAAATGAAGAAAACGATGATGGTAGAGCACTATTCATGATTGTTTATATATGAATACCCAAATGGAGCAAGTTCAGGAGACCATTGTATAAAATCTCCAGCTGCTTTTCTATGTGAAAAGAGAATGCCTCCTTTCTCTTAGAAATCTGGCATGGTGGGAAAGCTGTACTAAAACCTTTTATCTTTATACAGCCCCTTTCTGTGTGCAGGGAAGCCTTTCCTACGGGAGAAGCATTCAGACATGTAGTCCTCTATCTGCAGTTTGAAAGACCTCTACAATGCTCTGTTTCTGTGCATATGAGTCATCTGTCAAGAAGCAGCAGCTTTAAAATGCTGCAATATTGCACAAGAATGAATGGGTGCTGATTTATATGATCAGAATTACATAGTATAGTCCTGCTGGGTCTTTGCTATTTTGGATTGCAGGAGAGGAACTGCATATTTGAATGTTCCCCTGTGTAAAAGCAAAAACAAAACTAAACCTAGCTCATGGAAACCTAGCCTGTCAGATGTGTATGGTGGTGGTGGAAAGTGCTGTCAAGTCATAGGTGGCATATGGCAACCCCTGCTGGGGTTTTCATTGCAAGAGACTGACAGAGGTGGTTTGCCATTGCCTGCCTCTGCAACTTTGGTCTTCTCTGGAGGTCTCCTATCAAAGGCCAATCCTGCTTAGCTTCCAAAATCTGACAGGCATGCCTGGGCTAACCGGATCAAGTATGTACATCACATGATATTTCTGCATAAGTAGTTCAGCTTTAAAAAAAAGAGATGGAAGAAATATACTCAGACAACCCAAAGCAGAGGAAAAAACAAACGGAGGTGCAGGTCCCCCAACCTCTTGATCCCGGGTGCTGATAACACCAATGGTCAGGCAGGAGGGAGGTACCGGTCAATTTAATTTGTGAAACTTTTCAGTCACTGGATTTGTTCCACATCGAAGCCATGAATTCCAGACACAGGCTTAAATAAAACTCAGTTTATTGACTTAAGAAGTGTTTCAAAGCATAAAGCTCTCAAACTCAGGGAACATGCATAAAACAAATAAACCTTACTGTTGCTAGCTCAGATCTGCTTTACTAAAACATACAGAGCTAGCTATCTAGCTTCCTTGGCTGGCATCTTTAGTTGTTTCTCACTCATTTACAGAATGCAAGCCCTCATGCCACACAGCAGAAGGCATGCTGAGATGACAAGGTAGCATGGAGCTTCCAACCTCTCTCTGACATGATGGTATGGAGTAGAATGGAATAGAAGGGAACTGGGTGAGCTGAGAAGCCCTCTTTCCAGGCCTCAACCCACCATGCCAGGGCAAAGCTGTTAACTGGTGTTTCAGCTATATGGGAAAACTGGGAAGTGCAGAGGCAAGGTCGAATCTCTAGGGAACAGAGATTTCTCTGCAGGTGTCACCAATTAGCTTGGCCAGCACATATTTGTACTAGGCCAGAATCCCAACAACACTTAGAGGCTTTGAACCTGCGTTCAGCCATTTTACTTAGGCTGTAAGGTAGCAAGTTCCTTACATGAAGGCAGAGAGATACTAGGAAAGAGCAACTAAATTAAAAACTGGTTGAAGGCTCAAAAGTTTCTCAAACAGTAAGTGTAGTTTACAAATTACAGTCTGACCATATGGTTTATATTAATCATGATCTGATAGTCTTGTTTGAAAAACTTTGCATTTTCCAGCCAGTTTATATTTTTATATTTGGTTGATCTTTCTGATTCTGTCTTAGAGTTCAGCTCCAAGACAGAATCAGCAACAAGGCAGAGGATTCAAAAACAGAGCCCCAAGCTCTTGCTATCAGTTAAAGCGATCTCTTGCACAGGCAATACTATTATTATGCTTGTATTGGAAACTTAATTGTATGCTGTGTTTTGCATTATGTCACAGAACATGTCCCTACAGCCTGTGCCCGTGTTGATGCTCTTCGATCTCATGGATACCCCAAGGAAGCACTCCGTTTGACTGTGGCTATAATCAACACCTTGAGATTGCAGCAGCAGAGGCAGCTTGAGATATACAAGCATCAAAAGAAAGGTCTGGGCATTTGCCTGTTGGTCTTCTGGATGAGTAGTTTTGGAGGTGTGAGAGATACAGCAATACCCAATAGTAATTATTCATCTCCTCATCTCCTCCAAACAAACAGGAAATGCAAGCTAGGCCATGCTGGATTTTTATTTTTAGAGCAGTATTTTCACAAGCCCATGTAAAGAATGGGGTGTGTTTATGGAAGTAGTCGTGGGAATGTGGGAATTATGAAGATGAATAATTATAGGGGGGGGGTTCTTGTTTTTATTTTCCTTACATCAGAACTGCTGCAGAGAGGATCAACCACGATCACAAATCTGGAAAGCTGGGTGGGGCACCCTCTCAACCCCATTGGCTGCTTATTTCTCACTTTGACAGAAGCGTGTCGAGTAGATGAAAACTGTCTTGAAATCTCAGGTATGAATAAATTAGCAGCCCAGTTTGCCAAGCTCTGAACCCAGTGCAGAGTTTCTTCAGGCTTTTGCATCCAGATATCTCCTGTTGCGCATGGTGTTTGTGTGGCTTCCTGTAATGAACACAGGAAGGGCTCTTCTGCCAACTGAACATACCCTTTCTGTGAAAAGGAGCAAAAGCCTCTGATTGCTGCCGGAGCCTCGGGCCAGCTTGAAGTCTTGGAATCCATGATGCCCCTCTGTGATGGGTCACTCATGGCCCTCGTACCTTGTAGGTGACTCTTGGGAGCCAGACAGTGGAGAATAATAACATCAACAGTTCATTTGTATACTGCTGTTTGTATACCATAGATGATTTGTTTACCACAGATCATTTATATACCACAGATTAGTGCTCACTCAGAGCGGTAAAACAAAGTCTGTATTATTGTCCCCACAATGCAGGTGGTAAGCTTAGTTTGAGAGGAGTGGCTTACCCAAGGTCTCCGGGTGAGTTTATGGCAGTAGTGGGATTCGAACCAGCAAAGTGGTGCATCGCAACTCAACCACTGTGCCACACTATCTCTCAGTTCTGTGGTGCTCTTTACAGTCTCCCTGCTTTCCACCTCATTATGCAGATATTGCAGGGATATGGTTGACAAATCCAGCTGTTCAGCTCACCACAGCAGAGTTGGTGTGTTTGGGATCACAAGTTACATGGAGAGACAGCCATTGTGTTTTCTCTTCAGCGTGAAGGCTAGACCAATGACAGGGATGGAACAAATCAGACTGTGACCTGAAAGGAGGCGGGCAAGTAGACACTCGGTGAAGGTAGTGACATGAGAGCCAGTTTGGGGTAGTGGTTAAGAGCAGGGGACTCTGATCTGGAGAACTGGGTTTGATTCCTCACTCCTCCACTTGAAGCCAGCTGGGTGACCTTGGATCAGTCGCAGCTTCCCGGAGCTCTCTCAGCCCCACCCTCCTCACAGGGTGATTGTTGTGGGGATAATAACAACATGCTTTGTAAACAGCTCTGAGTGGGCGTTAAGTCATTCTGAAGGGCAGTATGTAAATTGAATGTTATTATGATGATGTCCCATAGATGACTCTGTTTCTACCAGATGCTGGCGATTCCAAGCCTCCAGTGTATCAGCATGTGCCTGTGGCCAACAGTTGCCCTGAGGGTGGAGAATCCTACCTCTCCCTGGCTTTGGAAGTGGCACTGATGGGGATGGGGCAGCAGCGAGTGATGCCAGAGGGCCTTTATGCCCAAGACAAAGTGTGGCGGAACGAGGAGCAGATCATTGCCCGCCTACAAGAGCTGGAGCTGGATGCTGTGATGGTGCAGATGCTACGCAAGCAGTGCATCCTGCTCCTGGAAGGTGAGAGGTGTTGCTGCTATCAGCCTTCCACGAGGAAGGAAGCTCTTAACCAACTGTACTGAAACAACTAAGCTTACATTCTGTAGCTAGAAATTAGAAGATCCCCATTGGTCACAGTATATAATCAGATGTGAATGGCCGAAGGGCTTGTTTGAATAGAACAGTGTGACAACAATATAAGTACTATGACATGGAGTTTGAGAGTGTCATGCTGGAGGTCAAGGCGATGAACAAAGTGCAGGTACATAATACTTCCATGAATGCTAGGAAGTCCACGGAAGCTGCTTTCTATGCTCTTAGCAGATGATGGTCAACGAGCCTCCTGCACCAAGTCCCATGGTGAATGTAGCTCCTCCGTCTCAACTGGTTCTGTTCTGCCACCTGTATGGTGAATGGGCAAACAGAACGCTCTGATTGAAATACTGCGGGGTATGGTTGCAGAATAGATGGTGACATGGCTGTGCTCCTGCATAGGTGGCCCCTTCAGCGGCCTTGGGGAGGTGATCCACCGTGAGAGTGTGCCGATGCACACCTTTGCCAAGTACTTGTTTTCTGCCTTGCTGCCGCATGATGCTGATCTGGCGTACAAGCTGGCCCTACGCTCCATGAGGTTTGTACAACTTTTCCCACTTCTTTTCTTTAGTAAAAGACAGCTTGTAATACAATGACTGAAAAAGTTGCTACATGTCTTAAATATTTCTTTTCTAAAACTTCTGCAGTGTACAAATTGTTCTGGTATTTTTGTGGCAGGTTTTTACAGGAAATTGTTTGTCCCTGGAAGGAGTAAATTGTACTCCCTTACTGGGACATGCATAGTACCCTTAGGACCTGATGCAAAGAGTGCTCAGATGTCACTTGGCTACTGCTGGTCTAGCAAAATACGCAGAGTTGGGGGGCGCCTGTAGGCTGGGAGTGGACAGTTTAATGCATTCTGTCTTCAGGCTTATAATGCAGGGACCTAACAGGTATTATAGTAGTTGTATGTCTCAGCCGGCACATCTGGGTGGGAGGGAAAGTTCTGGCTTCCTTTTCCTTGGATTCCTGAGACTGTTAAATATAAACATGTGAGCAGGTAGCTCCAAGCTGAAGCAGATGCCCTGGAACATGAGCTCCCCCCCTCCCGCCACCACTAAACAGAACCAGATGACTGCTGCGCAAACCATGCTTGGCTCAAACATAAAAGGCACAAGAGGGGGATGTTTCTAAACTTATGTTTTTCTTTTACAAGTTTATAAATCATTCCTCCGTTCTCTAGAGGCCTTTCAAGTTTGTTTGAGACTGGCCTTGTGTCCATATGCTATAGAAGCCCTAGAAAGGTTTTCTGTGTGGTTGTATACCAGCATGTTGTGGGGGAACAAGACAGAAAGTTACTTTAACCTACTATTGGCAGGTGTCCCTGCATGAGTCTGACATTTGCTGTTTTGATGCCTATTAGGCTGCCAGTTTTAGAGACGACTCCTTCAGGTGATGTCACACACCCCCACCATATTGTTTCAGTGGTACCTAGCAGGTACCCACGCTGGTTTACTCTAGGACACTTGGAATCGCAACAGTGTGAACTTGCTTCTACTATGCTGACAGCAGCCAAAGGTGAGTGAAGGACATTTGGTGCCACTGAACATGATCACCTGTAATTGAAAGGCCAATAGCATGTGCCAGCTGATCACAGTAGCAGCTCTTGCCACAGAGGTAGCCTTTTTTGTCCTTGAAATATTAGCAGGAGCTGTTGAGTATCATAAGAATTCCCATGGAAACTGAGCATCAATGGAGTAAGGACACCTTTGGCCTTTGAAAGTAAAGAGAGCACTGAGCAGGCGTTGCAGGATAGGGAGCGTTTGCCTCCTGTTGTCAAGGAACCTTAGCAAAGGCTGTGCCACTGCTGCCTGTATGAATGATAAAGCGAGTCTGCAGACTTGTTCCTGCTGGTCCACAGCAAGAAGTTAGTTGGTAAGCGTGGAGGCTCTGTTCTCTTAATTTATCAGCAGTTAGTATTGTGCATTCTGAAGTGCTGAGCCTGTCTGTGCCCTGTGGATGGGCAGGAGTGCTAAACACAACAGCGTACTCCCATATGGCAGTAAGTGGCCGTTCCCAGGCTAGCCCCTCCCATTCACTGCAGCACAGGTGAGGTTGTGTGCCCCACCTGGTTAGTGGGGGTTAGTGCTCTAGAATCCAGGTCAGTGGAGTAACTATATTTGCTTTGTAAATGTTTTGCTTCTTTCAAGTCCGCCTTGTCAAATTCACCTTAATCCCTGCTTTGAGCCAGATGGCAGCCTCTCCCCCTTTTTGTATACCTTTGTTCCACTTGCCTTGGCTGAGAGCATGTGATTGCTGCCAATCAAACCATTTGTTTTGGTTGCAGTTGAAGAAATCTTGGTGATGGTTTCCTTGGTTTAGGGAAATACACTGTGTAAAAGTTTAGCAGTGCAGCCCTAAACAGCTTTAACCCAGTCTAAACCCATTGATTTCAATGGCCTTTGATTGGATTAAGGTGGCACTGTTCCTCATGTTGCAAGTCAGACTATTTCTGTATCCTGGCTAATTGGCTACAATGCCTTGGTTTGTCTTTTGGATTGGCTGCCATTTATTCTGAGAGCCAGCATGGCATGAGAAGTACAATGCTGAAAAGACACGGACGTGTCCAGTAGTCGCTGCGCTGTGCAGCTGAATGCCATATGCCCTGTGTGGCTCAGTCATCACTGCTCCTTGGGACCCTGCCCGACTCTCTTTGAGTTAATAGAGAAGTTTTTCCTGAACAGCAAGGGAGCTGGCACTGCTTTCTCTCCTGTTCTCTACAGGAAATGTTTGGCAGTAGTCCTCTCTGTGGGCTGGTTCAGTGGCAGTGATAGTTCCTATCTGCATGTCCTCACAGTTCCAGATAGGCCAGATGGATGTTGGCTGCTAAACAAAACTCAAAGGCCAGTATAAAATAAAGCCAATTCTTGAAGCTTCAGGGACCAAGGGCCTCTCCATGCGTCTGACCTCAACTTTGATTCGACATACAATAGCGTTGCTGGAAGCAAATCAGCCAGGGAGTTGACACTAATTGTATTCCTCGGAGCTTTAACAAAGAATACCTGGCTTCTGAAAAGCCAGGTGCTAAAGCCTGAATGGCCGACTGGCAGAAAGTGATAAAAAGTCTTTCTCTTCATGAATGCTGGTAGAATGCATTGTTTATCGGTAGATAATCTCAGAAACTCTGTTGAAGCAAGGGGGACTCTGTAGCTAGATTTTAAAAACTTTATTGCACATTTGTTGTTGGGCTTGGATACAAGATGTTAAGCACTGCTACAGTATTTACTTGCATGCTTTCTGTAGTTTTCTTTTTCTGTTTTATACTAAAAGCTTTCTAAGTGAGGCAGGGTAGTTATCTAAATAAAATCTCCCCAGTGTGCAGTGTTTACATTCCTGGGCAGCTAACAAACTGGTTGATGTATGTACTATGCCCCTAACTCCCCCTGATAGCCTATGTTACACGTGACCCTTCATTAAACACTCTTCCTTCTCCTTTTCCGGGATTAATTTCCCAGTCCCTGAGGTTTGCTTTGTTTAAAGTTATTGGTAAAGGAGAAGATACAGTTGAAATGGTCTGTTTTTTTATGTTGCAACACAGGCTTTCAAAATTTGGTTTGCAACTTCTCCCTTGGTGTTTTTGGGTAGATCTACAAATAAATGTAATCACTGTAACCTTTTTGAGCCTATATTCATCATTAACACTCTGCCTTTATTGACTTTGTTACTAGGTGACAGTTTGAGACATGCAGTTCCTTATTAATAAGAAAGAAATATACAGAGGTACAAGTTTCTGGTCCTCTAGATTTAGTATATGCCTGCATCAGCTATAGTTGGTGGGGGGGGGGGATCATATAACCTACTCTTGTGGTCCAGTGTAGATGGCTTGAAGCCAAAATACTTGTCACGTATATTCTTCTGTGCTGTATCCATGTAGCATGTTGTATTTTCTTATTTGGTGCCAGTGAGATAAGCAAAGGCTCTCATCCATTGCAAATATCTTCCCTGGAATATTTTTTGGGAGTCCATGTATTTAGGATGGGCTGAATGGGAAGAATTTTGGGGTGAGCAATAATGCATCACACGAAAAGGCATTGATTAGAATACAGCATGCCCCTTGTGTGTGCATTTTGCCCTCAGAGTGGTTCTCTTCAGCAGGGCTGAGGATGACATCCCACTGCTGTTCTTTTCTCAGACATTTAGAAATACAGTGATATGTGGTTTAGACAGGAAAATGTTGCTGTCTTGGGTCAGGCAATGGGCAACCTACCAGGGCAGTCAGTAAGCTCCTTTTCTTTTTCTATGCAGGAGACATGCTGCGTCTGCGCACTGTTCTGGAAGCAATTCAAAAGAACATCCATTCTTCTTCCCTGATCTTCAAGCTGGCCCAAGATGCCTTCAAGATTGCCACTCCTGCTGACAACACTTCTGACACTACCCTGCTTAATGTAGCACTGGAGCTAGGGCTGCAGGTAAGGGAGAGGTAGCTGGAAAATATAGGTGGTCATTAGGAGATTGAGGGGTTATCTGGAAGACCTGATATGAAGCAGATGTTGACTGTAACTCAAATCTTGGGCATACTAGCTGTCCCAAAGTGCATCTTCCATGCAGCTCTGGTGTAGCTTGTCCATATTCTTCCTCTGAGGAGTCTAGAGCATCTTCTGTCTGCCTGCCACATTTGTATCTCACCTTCCTCTGATGAGCTCAGGACAGCATACATGGTTTGCCAGTTCTGTTTTGGCCAACTTGTGAGTCAGGTTAAATGGAGAATGAATGATTAGCCAATGATGACCCAACAAGCTTCAAGTTGGAGTAAGAATTTGAACTTGGATATCTCAATCCTGCTGTTTCCAGTGCCTTAGATTGACTCTTAGGTATGGATCCCAGGTAGTCTCCCATCCATGCAGTTTATGGGATCAGAAATAAACATTACCCACACTTTTTTGCTGCTCCAGGTGATGCGCATGACTTTATCTACTCTGAACTGGAGACGGAGGGAGATGGTGCGATGGCTGGTGACCTGTGCTACGGAAGTGGGTGGGTATGTCTGTGACCCTGACTGTAGCAAAATGTTATACTGAATGTGTGCAGTCTGATGAGCCTTTCACAGGTCCTGCGCGTTTGTAGGTGGATAGCGTTAGACGCCTTCCTTGTAACATAGGCTACAGCAGATGATAATGCTGCAGTATTGTGTACAATAACAAGCAGGGAAAATTCCCTCATCCTCTGACACCCACTCCCAGTCCACCTTGATCCCCACTCCCCCTTCTATCTTCAGTCCCCTCCTCCCCACCGTACCACTCTGCCTGCCTACCCATTCCTATCCCACCACTTTGCCTGCCCACCCCCTTCCTTACAACTCTGCCTGTCCACACATTTCCCTGCATCCAGGCCCAGTACATCCACCTCCACACTGCATTGCCTGCCCATGCTCCTTCACCTTCCTTGCTTCTCTGTTCACCTGCCCCTCCCCTCTTGTTTTGCAGGCTGGCTATTCACCAGCCAGACTGCCCAGTGGCTGCCGTCTGCATTTTGTTGCAGCTCCCCCTCTCTTGCTGCCTCAAGTAAGCTCCTCCTCCCCTCTGCCATTTGCCTGCCCCCCCCCGTCCCCTACTCACCTGTAGGGCTGTTGCCGCCACCATGAGGCTGCAGCTCCAACAGAAGAGTATTGTGTGAATGCTTCCAGACAAAACTTTCCCCTTGGTTTCAGATTTATTTTTTTTGCACACCTGGGGGCCCAAGTTTGCTTCCTTCTGTCTACATGGCCCCTGCAGATTTCAGCATCTGCAGATGGGGCCATGTTAACCACTAGATATACTGATGGTTGAATCTGCGATGTTAGTACTGTTTTCCAAATAATGCAGCTCTGAGGCTGAGATAGTGTGGCTAGCCTAAGACTACCTAGAGATGTCACAGAACAGGTGAGCTTCTAATAACAGACTCCTTGATTCATAGCTCATTTTGATAGCTCACCACCACAGCACCCAAATGCAAAGAGAGGACCTCTGCACTATCTCTTGAATTCAGAAATACAGGAGAATTTGTATCAGTGAAGATGCAGGTTTGGAACAGGTTAGATAATGCCTTTTTGTCCTCAAAGAATGATATGCTAGACATCCTGTAAAAGACAGCTTCCAGCCACAATTAAAATCAGGCACAAAACTTCTAGTAATCATAGTAGATTTGGTCAATAGTAAAATAATCTGTTGCAGAAAAATAGTGAATTTTGCCAACTTGAGTTATATTTAGGATAACTTTTGCCAAGAAGTCAGTATTTGAGTGATTTAGTGTGGTTCTTTGTAACACCAGGCATTGGTTACTGCCTCAATCAGCAGGGTTCCCATAGCACCGATGCAGGCTATAGACATAAATTATGGTTCAGCTTTCTTTGTTATCTCTATATGCTCAAGGAGTTCAGAATCATATTTCCACTTTACTGTGACTGGGAAGCTCTTGCATCTTTCTTGTAGGTGTACGAGCCTTAGTCAGCATCTTGCAGAGCTGGTATACCCTCTTCACTCCCACTGAAGCTACCAGCATAGTAGCAGCGACTGTGATGTCCCACAATACCATATTGCGCCTCAGCCTGGACTATCCACAGCGAGAAGAGCTGGCCAGTTGTGCCCGCACTTTGGCCCTGCAGTGTGCCATGAAGGACCCCCAGAACTGTGCCCTCTCAGCCTTGACTCTGTGCGAGAAGGATCACATTGCCTTTGAGACTGCTTACCAAATTGTTATAGATGCTGCTTCCACAGGCATGACGTACTCGCAGCTCTTCACCATTGCACGGTACATGGAGCATCGTGGCTACCCACTACGGGCCTTCAAGTTGGCATCCCTTGCCATGACCCACCTCAATCTTGCCTATAATCAGGACACGCACCCTGCCATCAATGATGTGCTCTGGGCCTGTGCACTCAGCCACTCCCTAGGAAAGAATGAGCTGGCAGCCATCATTCCGTTAGTGGTGAAGAGTGTGCACTGTGCTACAGTGCTGTCTGACATTCTGCGGCGCTGTACCATGACTGCACCAGGCCTCGCTGGCATTCCCGGCCGCAGGAACTCTGGGAAACTGATGTCAACCGACAAAGCACCTTTGCGCCAACTACTGGATGCTACAATAAGTGCTTACATCAACACCACACACTCCCGGCTCACCCACATCAGTCCCCGGCATTATGGGGAGTTCATAGAGTTTCTCAGCAAAGCCCGGGAGACTTTCTTGCTGGCCCAGGATGGCCACATTCAGTTTGCGCAATTTATAGACAACCTCAAGCAGATCTACAAGGGCAAGAAGAAGCTCATGTTGCTGGTGAGGGAGCGATTTGGATGAGCTTCTTCATGAGGAAAAGAAGAAACCCTGATCACTGTTGGTGGAAAAGTGCTTACTGGGCAAGACTGACTGTATTTTCCATCTGGCAAGAATTCCAGATTCTTCGAGGAACGTAAACCAAAAGTCAGCATGGCAGGAATGGTTTGCTTCCCACCCACCACTCGCTCACAAACACCTGGGCAATACCAAAAGCTAACGAGGAAATAGAATACCTCTTTTCCAAAGGGCATGGCAGATTGAGGCTGAAAAGCAAACAAAAACAAAAAACCACAGAGGAGATGCCGAAGCATTTTGCTCAGCCTCTTGAGTTGCCACTGGTGCTCTGAGCTGGTGGCCTTGCAAGACGTACATCCTTCCAAGACTGGCAAATTTCACCTCTTTTTTGTGTGTGTGAGAAGATTCTTAATTAAAACCTAAAGTTAACTATTCTCAGGGATTGCTTTACTAAAAGTAACAGAAGCATTTATGATACTGTAAATATAATAGTATATGTGTCGATTATTAAATTGTAAAGTTCTAATTATTTATAATTATTCTCTCTTCGTTTGGGGAATACTTGAAACTTGTCATGGGCTGGGATTATTATTATTTTTGGTTGAAACATTTCTGAATATGAGAAACATGAACATTTCTCAGGTTTTTCCCTGTTGGTGAAGAGTGTGAGTGGTATGTGGCAAGTGGAGACAAATGCCCAGCCTATGCACCAAGACATGGCAGCCTTGGAAGAGAGGAGACCAAGACGGCGGCAGCAGAACCAGATGCACCTCAGCATTTCAAGGCTATCAGGGTGTGGACTTGGCCTACTGCCTGTCAGCTGTGGCATTCTTCCTGCCTCTGCTGGTTTATACTGTGGTTCCAAATATGGAATACAAAGACCCTGGGAAGTCAGAAACCTGGCTGCGAAGTAGTTGAGCCCATAGTGTAAATAACCTATTTTTGGCCTTTCTCCATGTGTGTATGGATCGATGTGTGCAAGAGTCGCATACTTCTGTGAACAGGCACATGGGAAGGTTTCTGTCTTTCCTTCTGGGCAAATGGGGAGCAGGAATCAGTTTCCTCTCATTGTTTAGGTGTCTTTGTTTTCAAATCCATTTCTAAATGGCTGCCCTTGATGGCACTTGGTGAGGCTGGTGCCTTTGTGAAGACAGCGTGTCATACTGTTGTTTTCCGCATCTCTGACCACCATTCAGTTGTTCATCTTAATTTGAAGCTGTCTGACAATGAAGGGAAGGGGGTGGGTTGGGAGCAAAAAACAGCTCTTCCTTATTCCAAGTGTCTTTGTGTTCCCCTATTCCAGTGCGTTCTAGTTTTTAAGAGTCAGGGGCAGGGGTTGGGATGGGGGTAGTTTAGAAAATGTGGATTATTTACCTACTGTTTTGAGTCCCATTTTGTTTTCAATAAATCCTTTTAAAAAGGAAGGAAAAAAGTGGACCCAGGGGCAGGCAAACTCTCAGTATTTGTTGCCACAAAAGTATCATTCTCCATATCTGGCTCCTTTTATTTTGTGTGTACAACTTCTTGACCCGATGCTAATAAAAAGGAAGCAGAAGTTTATACCACCTCTGTATCACTCCAGCCATTTTTATATCATTCATGTTGCATTGCCAAAGAAAATATAGTGATGTAGTTGCAGCTCATGCAGGCTTTTGGTAAGATGAGAGATGAGCAGAAACTCAGTACAGCCTTCTAAACCATCCCCCTTGCACAGCTGTTTAGATCTAGCACCACCACCCCACCTTGCTGTCAACTGAGTTATGTGTTACCAAAATAGGTAGGTATAAACAAAAAAATTCACTTCCATGCTCTGATACATGTACCGGAGCTAGCAAAAGTCCTAGAGAATGAACCCTGAACAATGTGCCCACTGTTGAGGCCCAATTCCAGTTCGAGGCCATTTCCACACATCCTTAAAGGGATGGCCCACTCACTGAACACTGGTGGCTTTCCCCCTTCACTCCAGACAGCTGTTATCAAAATGGTTGCAGGCTGTTTGGCTTCCATTTTTTCAGTGCCTTTTCACGGAATGCACTTCCTCGCAGTCCCTGAAAAGGCACTGAAAAAGAGGAAGCCAGCCTGCAACTATTTTGAAAACTGAGACATCTGGCATGAAGGGGAAAAGCTACCAGCATTTGGTGACTGGGCTGTCCCTTTAAGGACATGTAGAAATGGTCCCGGTGTTTGGGATCTCAACTTCCATACTTGCTCCCCTACTGGACCCAGCCCTTCTAAAAATTTCTACCTGTTTAATCTGGTTAGAGGGTACACTTGCTACACCTCTGAGGAAGCTTACAGCATTTGTAAACATATGAGCAATGACTTTTTCATGGATTCCCCGATAGGCAGTAGCAGGAATGTGAGGAAGGCCACTAGCAGTAGAGATCTGGATAAACAGGGGCCGAGTTAACTTGTGTATCATTTTGTGAACTAGCCAAACTACCAATTTTTTTTGTAGATACAAAAATTAGCCCCCTGTCTCTAGCTGCCATTTCAGTGACTTCAATAGAAGTTCCTTCTCATTTGATGTTGGGGGGCTTTCCCCCTTTCCTATTTAAGTCGCTCCTCCAGCTTCTGTGCATGGCTTGCGTCTATGCAAACCTTAACTTGGCAGACCAGCAGCAGAACAGCTGGACTAGACCTCACTCCCTTTCCCCCCAATTCCCATCATGATTTTAAAAAGACTAGTTGGGAAACAACCCTAGCTATTTCCCATTCAGCACAATCTGACATCTCATATCCCCCACTGCCACTCCTCCAGCTTGGCTGATGCAAATGACAAACCCAAAGTGCACAAATTAAAGGGACATATGATATGGTCCCTGTAACAGTTCTTGCATTTGATGGGCAAGGAGCAGACTGCTATGTCTCATCAGAAGGCTCACACCCACCAAACACTGGAGAGAAATGTGAAAAGGTAGCATGAGAGGCTAAGGTGAAGTAATATCTCGCAACAGCTTCCCCAGATAAAGTTGGTAGCTTTTAACAATGAATTGGAATCAAATAGTCTACCCCAAAAGCTGTGCACAAGCAACTTTCATTCCTGTTTTCTTCCTTTTCAAGTCAAGCATGCTAATATGAGGGGGTCAGAAGCGATTTTAATAGCGTGCTCTTAAAACATTGCATTCTAAATCTTATGCCCATCTTTGACTATGGGCTTGAGGACTTATTTCACAAATAAGATCGTCTTCATCTATTGTTTTCTGGCACAGTTGCTCAGTGCATTGTCCGCCTTCCATCATGAAGACTGATGTCCCAAGGTGTTCTGCAGTTTGTTGAGGTGGCGAGAATGCATGTGTACAGCATCCACAAATGCTCCCACGTTCTCTGGGCTCATATCAGGGTAAAGGCCATGGCCTAGGTTGGCGATATAACGCTGGGAGCCAAACCCTTCGAGCATTTTCTTCACCAGCTCCCCAATCTTCTCCTGACAAAAGTGACAAAGAAGTAATCTAAAAATGGAGCCAAAGTGAGGTTAATAACAACTGCTCCCTGAACTCTCAACAACTAGGTTGGGCAGCCTCCACCTACAAGCAAGGAAGGTACCAATGTCCAGCCATACAAGAAAGAATCTTTAGGCAGCTTTCCACCTTGTACTCCATATACTCTTAAGCTGGCTCCAGATACCAAATTTCCATACACAGTTGTATCCCGTGAACAGCAAGCAGAAGCACTTGTGAATGATTTTTCTCCAGCTGTCCCCTAAGCATCCCCAAAAAGGGAAACTGAAAGGGAATCTTGTGGACAAGTTTCCAAGAGATGTGATGGGCTGCGTGAGCAAGAGGAGTTGGGCAGAATTGCCCCTTCCCCCTCTAGCACCAATGGAAACCGTGTCCTGTAGCGCTTCCTCCCCCAGTGGAAGGAAAGAGGCACGGGGTGTTTCACTCAGCTCCCCTTACTTACTGCAGCACTTTTGGCATTTACACCACTGACCACCCTCCCAGCCCAGGTTTCCTGGAAGCTGCAGTGGTGGAAAGGTAGGGCAAGAGGAGCAAAGATCCCTCATCAGACATGCCTTATCTTCTTAGTTCAAGGTACAATCCATAGCTTCCAACGAAGACCTGAAGTCCTTGTACAGAGAAGAGAGCCAGCAAAACATATAGCTGACCAAAATGATATAAGATGCTGTAGCAGATGAAGGCAGCCTCTCCATGTGGGCTGGGCCAGACATCCAACGTTCCGCTCTCTAGTAGAGAAAGCTCTGGGGATACATCAAAGGGCCGAGAGTCTACAGGCTTGTGACCTCTCCCTCCAGACACAGACTGGCTCCTTACCTTTGGTGCATAGAGGGCACACGGATCCAGGTTGCCCTGCAGGGTAATTTCTTTTCCTGTCCTCCGACTGAACAGGGGGAAAAAGTTGTATTAGAGATAGGAAGGGTCACTATATGCACAAGAAATATTTTATTGAATTTAGTGGCACAAAACGTTGAAATCACTAGCACAGATAATTTTAAAACAGGAAGATCAATGGCTATTAGCCATGATAGCTAAAACAATTGCCCATCCCTGCTTTCAGATGTTATGACCAAAAGCAAGGGAGGGTCATCTCTGTCATACTCTTATTTGTGATCTCTGCAGCTATATTTGGTTAACCCCTGCTCAAAAGTTGTATATAAAAACTTGTTCTGATGTGACAGAGCAGTGCAGACTTTGGCCATTTCCAACTTGGTGTCCTGTCTGGCATCTACTTCCAGGTAGCTGAATAGAACTGGTGTTCTCAGGGCAAAGCAATGAGACATTTTGATCTTCTCATCCCTTATTTTAATCCTGCCACCTACCAAAATAAATCACAGAAAGTGATTTATTTATTTACTTGATTTATAGTCTACTTAAGCCCAAGACTCCAGGCATATTTCAATAAAACAAATAGCAAAAAACAGCGTAATACAACCAACAATGACGTTTGAAGCACATTCCATGGCTGGAAGTTTTAACTCTACTTTAGCCTCCTGAGACATAGTCAGCCCTTTATTTTCCAGCATGGGAGCAGGCTCTGGGCCTTGGGCAGAGAAGCACCTAGCCTCAATAGTCACTAATTCCTTACAGACCTCACCTAATGTTCTCTCTCCACTCTTATTAGCTAGCGTTTCTCATTTGCTCCTTGCCCTATAGTTGGACTAATGATTCATGATGTCTCTGCAGCACGCATTAAATGAGGCTAGGAACAAATTACTGAGAAACTGAGTGGATATGGTACTAGGAAAAATGAAGACCCAAAGGAAAGTTCTTCAGGAATGCTATGAATCCTTCTACAGCTCTCAAGGGAAAACAGCTGATTTCTTATTACCGAGCATCCTGGGGACATATGGTCCAGTCCAAGCCAACCACTTCAAAACCAGACTCTGCCAAGTCCTCCAGTGCATAATGTGCATCCTTGGCAAAGACAATCTAGAGGAGGGGAAAAACAAAACAAAACAAGGATAACATTTGGGGCAAAGCTGTGCATGCTTTGTTCTAGAGAAACTCACATTCTATACCAGGAACAGCTGACCTCTCTATACGTGATATATATTTGCATATATCTATTTTATATAAGGGTGTGTATGTAAAAATCTATAAAGAATTCCTTTGCCCAACTAATAAAATCTTACCATCACCCCCCCTCCCCACTATGTTACAGAGCCAGTTTGATGTAGAGGTTAAGAGTGGCAGGACTCTAATCTGGAGAACCGAGTTTGAGTCCCCACTCCTCCGCTTGAAGCCAGCTGGGTGACTTTGGGTCAGTCACAGCTTCCCGGAGCTCTCTCAGTCCCAGGGTGATTGTTCTGGGGATGATAATAACATGCTTTGTAAACCGCTCTGAGTAGGCGTTAAATTTTCCTGAAGGGCAGTGTATAAATCAATTATTATTATTATTTCCACATTTTCAAACCTATTTTGCCTGACAGAGACATACACCTATTTTACTACCCCCCGAGGTGCAGCTCTTGAAAAATAAATAAATTAGGGATCTTCAGTATGCTAAATTCTGTACGACATGGAAACAGAACATATGAAGGTTCAAATGATAGGAAATCACTCCAAAACCAATAGCTTCTGCCAGTACCAGCATCACCCCCAGTTAAACCTTTACATAAGAATAACTGTGTGCCATCAAGTTACAAGTGACTCATGGTAACTCCAGGGTCATCTTTTTTTTAGATATAAAGAATTTTATTTAAAAGAAAAGTATAGTAAAGTAAGTGCCTAGTAAAAAGATTAACTTATACAAACGATAAGTATGTAAACAATACATCTGTAATAGTTTTGGGAGTTAATACTTTGATCTAATAAAAAAAGAACAGTGCATATTTGAGTTCCTTTAGCCTAAATACATAACATTTCTCCTTCCCTCTCCTTCCCTCCCTCTGAGCTTCTGTATCAATTAATCATACCTAAATAATCAAAAAGATCCTTCTATTTTTTCCAGAACTCAGTTAACGGCTTATTATGTAAATAAGTAGTCAATTTGGCCATTGAAGCATATTCGTGAATCTTATCTCTCCACTCTGAAAGACCTGGACAGGCATCAGTTTTCCATTTTGTTGCAAATAGTACTCTCGCTGTCGTCACCATATAATGGAAGAGATCTCCTTGTTCTTTTCTCACATTAATTGGTAAAATATTTAAAAGCATACTTTTCGGATTTAGTTCAAATCTGAGTTTGAGAATCTTTTGCATCTTTGTGTATCTTTATCCAATATTTTTGCGATTCTGTACAAGTCCACCACACATGGTAAAATGTTGCATCCATATTCTGACATTTCCAACAATGTCCACTGTAGCCCTTACTGATTCTTGCAATGTCTTTGGGAGTAATGTACCATCTAAAGAACATTTTGTACCAATTTTCTCTCAGTAACTGACAGTCTGTAAATTTTATGTCCTTAGTCCATAAATTTTCCCATAAGTCAACGGAATAGTTTCCCCAAAATTTTGCATCCATTTTATCATACAAGTCTTGACTTGCTGTTTTTGTATGGTATTGCAGTAGTATTTTATAAATCTTCCCCCAAAGATGTGACAAGTCTCCAGTTATTAATAATTCATATTGTGTTTTTGCTCTTAGCCTGCCTCCTTCTTTGAGACTTTGATCCTTCAATCTTGATACTATTTGGTGATGTCGGCCATGGAACGTTTTTGCCTTGAGCCTGGACTTGTTGCCAGGTCTTTATGTCTCCTTCTTTATCTATCATTAATTCATAACTGAGTTGATCAATTCTGTTTCTCACTGCTGCGTCGTAGTGGGTGTTAATTGGCGACATAAGTGGAGAAATCGGTGGGCTCAATCTATTTCTGCATTGAACCATATTTTAAGCAATCCTTCCCTTATAATATGGGTCTCATCTTGCTTATGAATGGATTTGCATGATTTCTTTGTCCATAAATAATTATGGGTACCTTCTTTAGCATCTGCTGTTTCCAATTTGTTACGCCTACTGCTTGGATTCATGATCCAATCGGTTATCCAAACTAACACCGCTGCTTGATGATACAATTTGATGTTTGGTACAGCCAATCCTCCTCGTTTTTTATCATCTTGCAATACCTAAGAGTCTTACCCTTGGTTTCTTTTCTTTCCATATAAAATCATTTATTATTTTTTCCACTTGTTGAAAATCTTTTGTTCAATGTGAATTGGTATCATTTGAAATAGGAAATTCAGTTTTGGTAGAATATTCATTTTAACAGCTGCAATTTTTCCTAACGATGAAATGTTCAATTTTTGCCATCTCTGCAGATCTTCAATCATTCCTGTCCATACTTTTTGACAATTATCTTTGAAAAGGTTCTTATTTTGTGGTGATACATTTATCCCTAGATATCTTATTGGCTTTATGGTAATGGTGCAGTCAGTTATGTTTGCGATCTTTTCACATGCCTCTTTTGTTGTAGAGAGTAACATTATCTTTGTTTTCTTCTTACTTAGCTTATATCTAGAATGCTGGCCAAATCTTAATATTTGTTCCATTACATAAATCAAAGAGGTATGTGGATTTGTCACTGATATAACCACATCATCTGCATAGCTTTTCATCTTATATATCTCTTTCCCTTCCTTTATTCCAGCAATTCTGCTATATTGTCTGATTTTCACTGCCAAAATTTCAACTGCGATGATAAACAAATAGTAGTGAAATTGGATATCCTTGACGTGTACCTTTTGTTATTTCAATCTTCTTCATAAGCGAACCATTCACTAAAATTGCAGCTTGCTATTTGGTATAAATACTTTGAATCCATTTCAGAAACTCATTCCCACAATTCATTCTTTGCAGTGCTTTCATAAGAAACTTCCAAGAAACGCTGTCAAACGCTTTTTCAGCATCAACAAACATAAATGCAGTTTTTTTCATCTTTTTGCCTAGATTATTCACTTGCACTAAGAAGGTATCAGGTTCATCTGGTTTTAAAGGCAACAGATGAGCAAAGGTGGGTTTTGCCATCATCTTCTATTGCATAGCAAACCCAGATCTCTTACCAAGATTAGCTTCCAAGCTCTGTTGAGATTGGGCTAGTCAGGGCTACAAACCAAATTCTTTAACAGCAAAGAGTTCACCTAGTTTCCATTTTTTGTACCGATCGTGCATTTATTCTTCATCAGGTGCAAGGAAAGAAAGGCTGACACACAGAAAATGTGTGTAAGAGGAGAATATGTTTGAAAGGGATTAAATACCAAAGGTGAATGTCAAGCAGTCCAACCCCCAAAAGAGTAGTTCCTCCCCCACCCCGCAAGGCAGCTCTTCATAGAAAGTGGCTATTAACCTGCAGGCTTTGAACCTCTGCATCCTGGAAAAGTAAGGCAGAGCCACAACTACCAGCTACTTCTGTAAAGCAGGGTTTTACCACATTGATATTCAAGATGCTGACAATCCTTGCAGACACAAATGGAGAAGGCATCAATTTCTCTGGCTCTGGGAAAAAGGGAAATTGATACACCAGGTTCAACACCCCTCTCTGCCCCACTCCAGTGAGCTCATTCCTCTGTTCTCTTGGAAGAAGCTCTGGGAATCAACACAAGAGTGTTAAGATGCTTTGGTAACCAGGGAGTAGCTGCTGCCAAAGAAAGAACACCATTCTACCCCCAGAAGGCATTCCCAGGAGTAGATTTGGATCCAATCTTTACACTAAAGGAGTTCCTTTCACAAAAACAGTTCTCTTGCTGCAAGGGAGGGGAGGGGGAGGCATCCAATTTTTATTGATAGTAGGCCAGTACTTGATGTCAGGACTTTTTAACTTTTTCAGTTGGCATAGTTAGGATGGCTTTGCTGTCATCTAGTGGTAAAACAGAGTATTACAACTGTTTTGCAAAAAAAAAATCCCCATAAGGAAGGCTAAGCAGCCCCAAACTGGAAAAAAGTAATATGAAGACAGAAAATAGACAGAAGGGGCAGATAGCAGGCAGACCAACATGTACCAGCAGTCTGGAAAGGCCCACCACCACTTCTCCTCTGGTCATCTCAGGATCATCTTTTAAGGTATCAGAGTAGCAAAGGACTAGCTCACAGCTGAGGACCCTCCCTTCTCTAGAACCACCGCCCGTTGAACTAGTACAACCGTTCTTCCAGAAACAGGCATGTTCCTAGTTAACTAGCACTGGCTGGGTAAATTAGGGAACCATCTCCAGAAAATGGTTTTGTG
Source organism: Eublepharis macularius (assembly GCF_028583425.1). Lineage (NCBI taxonomy): Eukaryota > Metazoa > Chordata > Lepidosauria > Squamata > Eublepharidae > Eublepharis > Eublepharis macularius. The sequence continues at coordinate 97,563,841 of NC_072794.1, read as the reverse complement.
CAGGACAGGTAGCTTGAGAGTGATGATCCTGAAGTTCACACCTGGGTTCCCAGGAAGCAACATGGCCTGTCCCATCTGCTCTCCACTGGTCTGGAGTGGGGGAGTTTATTTTTTTGCAAGGAGTCTTTAGCTGTTCAATTCTCACAACAGGAGTCTGACAAAGGGAGCTTGGTCCTAAGCTGAAACTATGCAGTACCATTAATTTGATTTTCTCCCGTTGCAAGCATTAAGGGTACAGGGGCAAAGGGAGCACTCACCTATACATCAGTATTTCCCCCTTCCCCTGCCCAATCAGTATTTTCTCTTCATGGTAAGCTTTATCCAGCCTAGACTCAGTATGGATCAACTGAATGGTCTACAGCAGTCAGTCCTCTACATAGCCATTGTGTGACATTTGTATTGTCGGTACAGAGTCCTCCCAGACTTTACAACCTGCTAATACTAAGAATCCAATGAAAAACCTCAAGGAAACAGCCCTCTTACCATGGGCACCACAGGCACGGCATTTTCTCTCAGTTTGTTCTTTACTCGCTTGACAATAGACTGGATGAATGGGAGGGCAAACTCTGCAAACTGCTCTGGCCCCAGGTATCCTGCATGTGACTCGAAAAGCTGGAGAGCCTGTCAAGAGAGAGAACTAAGGAGTCAGATGTTCACTTCCTGTGTGGCTTCTTCTACAAATATCATGGAGCAGGGCCAGTAAATCTAGGAAACAATCTGACACTCTGCATTTAAATTGCCTTAAGCTGCAGTCCCAAACTTGGCAAACCCACTGAAATAACTGAGGTTTACTTCTGCGTAAGCATGAGTAAGATCAGTCTGTGTGCATATTTTGTCCATGTTTCCAATACATGAAGCTTTTGCTACAGGACAAGTTATAGGTCAAGAATCTGAAAATGTTGGGTCAGGGAACAGATCGTAGCAACAGACTTGTACTATATAACGGGTCATCAGCACACAACTATGACCTTTGAAACTGAAGGAAATCTGGTCTCAGATTTTTATCTGTAATGATGAGGGCTTGAAACTTGCTCTTGATTTTTTCTTTCTTTAGGAAAGCTAGCAGACACTGTATGAAAGGTTACTTTCTATGAGCAGCATCACAGTCATAAGACTTGTTGAGGGAAATCTTTACTAGCTTCATTTGTCTTAAGTTATTCTGTGTCTTAGTCACAGGAGATAAGGTTTATTTGTGCTCAGTTTACCATAATGCTTACATATCTGTGACTCAACCTGTGTTACTCAAGAACAAAGAGCTCCTTCCAAATAGGACATTTATGTTTTCTCTTTTTCCTACTCACCTGAGCTCCTGCAGCCACCTGGCCTACCAGGTAATCTACAATTACATCAGTCAATAGTGTGAGCAGACGGCGGCTGGCTTCAGGATATCGATAGAGCCAGGCCTTAGCTTTAGCCATTGTTTTGGAGCTGCCACCTTCAATCATGTAGGTCATCAATGTCCACTAAGGGGCAGATAATAGACAGAAAGTGAACCAAATGTATACAAGAGTTCAGTCCCCTGTCCTCCATGCCAATACCAGCCTCTATCTGGAAATATACCTTGCAAAAAACAGTGAGGCAACTCTGCTACATCCTACTACGTATTCAGTTTAGAACCAAGCATCAATTCTGCTGGATTCCATCAAGTCAGAAACTGTTATTTTGCCTTACATTCTGTTCCCACTGCAACACTTACAGTTTTCTTTTTCCTCAACAAAATAACTGCCCAAGAGTTTATGTTCCTACAGTGAAATTCTAAGCAGAGTTATTCCAGTCTAAGTCCATTTAAATCACTGCTAGTCTTAATCAGTTCCTACTTTTGGTAGCAAATTCAACCAAACATATCAACCTTCAGAATTTTGACCTAAATGATGAATCAGGAATTCACACATCCAAATATTAAACAACAGGTAGGAGGAGGTGGTCAGCACTGTGTCCTATCCAGTATAAAATAATGGAAACAAAAAGAAACAGAAGCCACCTGGTTCAGCCACTTGACGCAAGACAGTATTATCCACACGTATCATCCACACACCAGTCCCACAAAGATCAATCCACCATAAACTTAGCATTTGAGTAACAAGGCAGGATGTGAATCCTGAGTCATTAGTCTAGGAGAGTGCAGGAATGGCCAGGTCCGTAAGTAAATACCCTGACACTTTCTGCCTGTTATGTTGTAGCAATGGGTTTGTAAAACTCAACATCCACCTGGTTTCAGGCAGCAGCATAGAAAGACAGCACGTCCCAATTGCTTTCTAACAATATTGCAGCCCTTGAGCACCCCTCTGGCCTTAACCGGGTCTCTTGGAGACATACATCTACAAAATATCACACTCACCGGTGCACCAGAAAACCCAATCAAGGGCACCTTCCCCTCCAGTTTATGCCGAGTTAATGTGATGGCCTTGAAGACATAGCCCAGTTCTGCTGCCACATCCACTTTCTGGTGGAGTTTCAGAAGATCCTCCACTTCCTTCAACGGCTCAGGAAAAGTGGGTCCCTTGCTAGGTACCATCATCACCTCCATGCCCAGAGCCTGGCACACACAAAAAAGATGCAGCTGAGCATCAACACTGTACCCAAGGAGTTTGTCTCTAAAAAGAGGACGCTGGGCAAGGGAAGGAGTACAATATGAGCTATACCTGGTCCCTGAGCATCTCTTACCTGGGGGACCACCAAAATGTCAGAGAAGATGATGGCAGCATCTAGAGGAAACCGTCTCAGGGGCTGAAATAAAGACCAGCAAAGAAAACGTAGCATATTTCTGTTCCATCTGCAATTATAAATGTATAAGAAAAAAAGCAGAAATCTCTAATAATTGTAAGGAAAGTATTTAGAAGTATGAAGGCAGTATCAGTGAGAGTTCTGAATCCAGAAAGGAACATGAATGGGGCAAAGAATCTGAACCCTGTATGCCCATTTGAACACACATGAAGCCGTCTGATACTGAATCAAACTATTGGTCCATCAAAGTCAGTATTATCTACTCAGGGCTGGCAGCAGCTCTCCAGGGTCTCAGATGGAGGACGTTCATATCACTTATTATCTTATTCCATTTAACTGGAGAGGCCAAGGATTGGACCTGGGATCTAGTGCTTGCCAAGTAGATGCTCCACCACTGAGCCAAGGCCCCTCCCCTCACTTCCTTCCTATTTGAATCTGACAATTAACTGTGGAGGGAAGTATTATGAAAATTGAAGAGAAATATTTTATCATGTGTAAAAAATTATGATGGGAAATTTCTGACAAAGAATTAGAAAACAGAATGTTCTTTGAGTTTGTTACATTTGAAAACTATGGCAAATCCCACAGATTGTGAGAGAAAATATGATTACAGACCAAACCGGATACCAGTTTTCAAGGAAACACAGTAATAAGAGGATATAATTATACTGTAAAAAAGAGGAAGGTAGGAACATAGAACTGGAAGGTACCCCAGGGGTCATCCAGTCCAACCCCCTGCTCAATGCAGGAAATTCACAGCTATCTTCTCCTCTCACCTCCCCCAGTGATTCCTGCTCTATGCCCAGAAGAAGGCAAAAAACCTTCAGGATCCCCAGCCAATCTGGCCTTGAAGAAAATTCCTTCCTGACCCCAAGGTGGTGATTGGCATTACCCTGGGCATGTAAGAAAGGGCCACGAGACCCAAGCACTGGCTCATTCCTTCATGCCCTTCCTCTCCCAATTCATACTGAGTCACAGAATTGTCATTGCTGTCAGGTGGCCATCAGGCCTCTTCTTGAATACCTCCAAGGAAGAAGAGCCCACCACCTTCAGAGGAAGCCCATTCCACTGAGGAACCAACAGTCAGGAAGTTCTTCCTAATATTGAGCTGAAAACTCCTTTGCTTTAATTTTAACCTGTTGTTTCTGGTCTGACCCTCTGGAGCAACCCAAAATAACTTTGCTCCATCCTCTATGTGACAGCCTTTCAAATACTTGGAAGAGGGCTATCATATCACCGGTTAGCCACCTCCTCTCCAGGCTAAACATACCCAGCTCTTTCAACCTTTCCTCATACAACTTGGTCTTCAGACCTCTCACCATCTTTATTGCCCTCCTTTGGACACATTCCAGCTTGTCAACATCCTTCTTAAACTGTGGTGACCAAAACTAAACTCCAAGTGAGAGCTAACCAGAGCAAAGTAAAGTGATACCATCACTTCACAAGGTCTGGACAGCATACTTCTGTTGATATACCCTAAAATCACATTTGCCATTTTAGCTATTGCATCACACTGCTGACTCATGTTCAGTGTATGATCTACTAAGACCCCTAGATCCTTTTCACATGTACTACTGCATATCCAAAAAGTAGACTATATATCCAAAGGCAGCTAGAAAAGCATAAATAAGAATGTTATTTAAGCAGAAGGGCTGCTAAGGTTACAATGAAGACATGTTCTGTGCAAGTTAAATCAGAAGCCATTAATTTAAAAAGTCAGAAAGAATTAAGGGGGAAAGTGTGGAAAAGGGAACACTAAGGACAATAAATTCTGTGGACATTTTCAAAAATAAACTGAAGGCACATTGAAAGCTATGTTGTCAAAAAGACAGAAGAAAATACTGAATGGTATCATACTGAAGTGAAGGAAAGCAGAAGGAAATAATATATAAATAATTTGAAAGAGGTGGGGAGAAGTCTTCCATCAACCAGCACTGATTTTCACATAGGAACAAAGATCAGGGAATGCTGAGAAGAAAAAAATCTGAGGTGGAAAAGGTTAATAAAAGTTACTAAAACAGGTAGCATTAATATTTGAAATTATAACTGACAGAGGTTAACTAAATATATGAACAAAACATAAATATGAACATAACAGATATGAACATACACAAGTTCTAATACTGCTCAGCCAAACATTTCAGACCCAAGTAAAGCAGCGATCATTACATAATGGGAAGGTCAGTGTTTTGTTACTAGACAGTCCAACCTTCCTACAAATTCTCTTGGCTAGTTTGGCATCCTCTTTCACAATGCTTCCTAGATAATATTTGTAAATCTAACAGTGCATTTTTATATGAATCTGTTGTAACAAGCCAAAGAACCACACTATGAGATTTGTTCTTTAATAAGTCGAGTCCAGACTCACCTTTCCCTTCATTCTGAAGAATGTCATTTATAAAGTCTACAGGGGTTTGATTTAGCTTGAGACCATAAAGTAGCATAGAGAGGAGGGGTTCTTGCCTCCTCTGCACCATTCTCCAGAGCCAAAGGGGCTCCAGTGAGGGGATTATTTGCCCCGTTTTGGAACTGCTCATGCATAGAACCCTCCATGTGCAGCTCCAAAATGGGGGAAATGACATCCACCCAAGCTACTTCAGCTCAGGAAAATGATGTAGGGCAAGAAAGAAGCCCCTCCTCCCCACCATGCTACAGCCTCGAGTGGAATAGGCCCTTTGCAGACTTCTAAAACAACATTACCCACAGCCACTATGTGACTGTGGGGAAAGGGAATCAGGTCTGGAGGGACCTGCGAAGAAATGTATTATGTAGTTTGGCACTAAAAAGCCCATATGACAAAGTCTATAGCTTATATATATATTCATTAAACAGTGGCTCAAATCTATTTCCTGAAGAACAGCCTGTGCTGATCACTGGCATAACTATCAACTGAAACGGCAAATATTACCGACTGAATGCCTATTCTGTGACTGTGATCCAATAGTGTCAAATATTCCATAAATGCCAAGATTGCAACATTCCCTTAAGCCTTTATTTGTCAGCCTCAGTTTGCCCTCCTCAGGACCATGATCAGCTAATCTTTTGCCAAACTTGTGTCTTGCAAGAGCTTAATCAAATTATAGCCAGGCTGGCACAACAGTCAGCCAGCAAGATGAGCCACAGTCTCAAAGAGAAGGTTCTTGGCACAAGGGAATTAAAATTAAGATGACTGATCAGGTCCAAATCAGATGCACATTAGGAATTATATGTTCATAGCTCCCAGCAACTTTTAAATGTTAATTCTCAGGTGTTCAGTTTAGAATATGAGATGACTTAAGTCTTCCCTCAGCGTTCTGTATTCCTGACCTAAAACAGTCCCAGGGAATGGAACAAAAAGCTAAGAAAGGCGTTAGAACAGTTCACAGGTCTGAGAAATAATTTCTGACATAAATACACTGGAGCATGTACTGGCTGTATGGCTTCACTGGCACCGGGCCCCTCTGCCTGGGCTGCCCAATAATACTAGTATGTATTTGTTTAGACTTATAATTTTATCACGCAATTCAGATACGTAGACTAGTGCCAAAAGCAGACTCTCATGTGATTTGTTTCTTACTATCATATAGTTAGGGGGGAAAGAATAACAGCAGTTTACAGTTTTGGTAAAGCCTGAAAAGATCCCAAGCCACAAACCTGACACAAGAGAGAACTTGTGGGTGAGGGTAGAGAGGCAGATTGAAAGGAGAGGAAAGTTTCCTTCTCCTTAACCTGCTGCTCTTCAACATTTTGTTACAGACCCCCTCTTGCTGTCTGAATAATGCAAATAGAAATATTACATTCTTATGCACAGAACTGGGTTTTCATTGTGGCAGAATTTTTGCCAACGCTGATGCAGGTAATCATCTGTAGAGAGTATTTTCTAGCAGGCCAAGAAAGTCTCACTCCAGCAGCTCCACATACCTGCAAGGTAAGTTCACAACATGCCTCTGGTGAACGACATGTGGCAAAGAAATCTTGAGCTGCTCGGGTTTCACGAAACTCTGTAAAAGGATCAGAAAATTACTGGGGAAAGGATGTTCTTCAGAAGGCATGAAATCCCTATGAAGCCTAGCCTAGAAGAACTGGGCCTAGGAAGGCAGGGGAAACTAACCATATTAGTCAGAGAGATTTTATGAGGAAAATATCAAAGACACCAGACAGCTACTGTCAATTCAATCTCAGGCCCTTTTCGCACTTATGGTTTAAACCGCCATTTATGAGCATTCGCCCCGATCGCAGTGGCTTCGGCACTGCACCTGTTCATTTCACACTGTCCACTGCAATTTCGATTTGGTGTCTGTGCTTCATTTCAAAACCTTGGTGCAATTTTGGGCTTTTGGGGCCTTGCAATTCACGTCACACTTTTTAAAAAGAATTGAGCATGCATAGTAACGTTGCAATGTTGGAACCCTTCCCCCCTTTTTGCTGATCGGGCTGTCCCCTGCCCACTGGAGAGGCAATTGGTGGCAGAGTTCTAGGAGAAAACATGTACCACTCTCATTTTTTTAAAACAAGCCAGGAAAGGGTTAAAATGCTGCTGATTCATCTCCTCCCAGGAAGCAGAGGCTTGTTTCCAAAGGGCTGCGCAAAATGCTTGGGTTTTTTTCGCCTCTTTGGCAAAGTCTGAAACATGCCTGGGAGGGAGGGAAAAGCAGCCATTTAATCCTTTCCTGGCTTTTAAAGCCAGGAAGAAAGTGCAGGAACATTACAACCGTTGCAACCCATTCTTGTCTTAAAAAAAAGAATGTGTGTGCATACCCTAAGGGAGGAAGGAGAAAGCAGCTATTTAACACTTTCCTTGCTTTTAAAGCTAGCAGGGAATTAGCAGCAAGCTTAGGAATCATTCCTGGCTTTTGAAAAAAAATAAAAGAGCATGCATACCGGGAGGAAGGAAACCAACGAAGAAGCAGCCTTATGACCCTCAGCTCGCTTTACTAAAAAAAATGGTGGACAAGGAGTTCAGAGAGCTGAGGAGGGTGGGAGTGGTTAATTCTGCACAAACCAATCAGCTCCCAGGGAAACGGAGAGGGGGGGAGAGAAGCAAAAAGGGGGCAAAAGTGTTCACATTAGCAGAATGCGGGCCAGCTGCCAGTTGGCAGCGAACTTAAAAAAACATCGGGGTATGTCTGCAGGGGGAAAAATCGGGGATACAGCGGACAAAAAGCAGGACTGCATCCCATGACTGCTTTTAAGTGTGAAAACCTTACAAACATGGGATGTGGAACAGGTACAAACGCGCTCTAAAAACTGAGTGCGAAATGTACCTCAGTTGGTTTCTCCCAGGATTATTTTAAGGGCAAGCACTAAAACTGGACTACTCAGTTTTGGACTCCTCAGAGGTTTTGCTCTTGAGAATATCCTCAATCTCACCCTCCACACCCATTTTCAAAGAAACTTGCTTCTCTTCCAAGGCAATGTACCTCAAGAAGGTAGATATTCATGAATAGGTAGCCCCAAAGGCACAAAGTTCCTCAATTACCTGGAAGGTATCTTCCTGCCTGTCTCATGCACCAAACTGGGGTGTATTCAGTCTCTTCTCCTTGAGCTGCTCGAAGGAACGTATCATTCTTAAGCTGAGGGAATCCTGTGGGACTAATTGAAGAAAGCACAGGCAAGTATTAGCCTGAAAACTCTCTAATTCTCATTGTGCTCTTTGAAAGCAATTCACAACTGGGCAATCAGGTTATTCTCATATCAGTTTTCTAATACTAAAGAAGCCAGGACTCAGTTCCACCTGGAAGTCAAGGTTGTGTGTGGCTATGGTTACACAATGAAGAAGAAAAAGCAAACACTCAGAGGTACAGTATGAGCCCTCACTCAAACTAAACTCTTCTTCCAACTGTGAGGCCTATGTGTAGCACTCAATAAGTCTACTAGATCACACATACAAGTGCCCACAGCTCTGTTCTATGAAGAACAGGCCTTGTACATATTAAAGTATTATTAGCACCTTCTGGTGAAAGTATTCTCTTCAATTATTGAAGAAAAGGAAGAAGAGAAGAAAGAAGAGAAGGGAGAAGAGGTTTGGCGACAATAATGTGGCAGAACTAGAACCTGGAAAAAATAAATGATTTACTGGTTACTTCCTTTCTTACTCCTGCATCTCCCTGTTCTCTCCTGAAACACACAGCAGCAGCAACTATGACGGCACAGATACTTTTGCTTCTTCATACAAGCTTTTGCTGTACAATGATACTATGAATGATAAAACCTCCAAGTACCTCAGGCCAGCGATGCAAGAGTCATTGATTACTTTATCAGTGGCAGGCAGGACTAGCTGAGGACAACGGCATGGGTACTGCAAAAGCATGACTTTCTAATATGGTTACAGCTCTCTCTAATGGAATGTGCATTTAAAAACCCACACTTTATTTTGAGGTAATTATAAACAGGCCAATAAGAGATGGCAGTCATCCTGCATTATTTAGAATTAAACTTTATACATAAATATGCATGGATGTGGACATCCTTCCACTATTCTTCAACTATCCTTAACAGAAACATGAAAGAATGGCTAAAGTGTATTGTTGTAAGAAACTTGTAATAACCTCTTACAAAAGTATCAAGCAGGCCCAGAACAGTGAGGGCTTCAGGACACAGCAACCCTGAAACTTAACAGTATCTCTATGACTCTCTGCACAACACAGAAAATATCTGCATTCTCCAGCTCCAGTGTTTCATTAAGGAACACCCCAATCCAATTTCCCTTCATTCAACTATTGTGTAGCTAGCTAGCAGCACAAGTAGAGCAAGCCAACCTTAATAGAATGGCCTTTTTTTTAACCAATGAAGGAAACTGCAGAGAACTAGCTCCATATTGTATCTTGCTGCTTTAAAATGACTGAAAATATATATATTTACAGAACCCTGATGCTTTGGGTCATCATTAGAGGAAAGGTGGGGTATAAGTGAAATAAATAAATACATCTGTTTACCAAATGATGAGCAAACTTCTCATTCTATGATGCCAGTGTGTCCTTTGGCAAGTACAAGAAGCCCGACAGAGGTGGTGTAGGGAGCTCTATCATACTATGCACGTTTTGTTACAAACACCTTAAGAGAACTGCAGACTGGAGGGAGGATGCTGAGAAAAGCTCCGGTCCCCTGCTTTTCTCTCCAGCATAATCAATCCATTCCCTACCGCAGTGTTAGTAGTAGGAAAACGCAACAGGAAGCGAGAAGGAATTTTTGTTCTCCCCCAGTGCCCGTCTCTGGCACTTGTTACAAAATAAATGGCACAGCAATGAGCCGCCTTTTCACGCACCAGTAGGGTAAACGTTTCCCTGAAGTATTAAAACCCAGTGCTGCAGAGCTTAGGTTCCTTCGCAGAGTCACTTTTTTAACTTTCTGGGCGGTCCCTTGCATTTTCAACAGCTAAAAGACAGACTTTCAACAAGTGAATCTACTTCAGAAAAAAACGTCAGCTGACGGATTTCTACCTTCCTGCAGCTATGAAAAATGTTGGAAAAGAGTCGGCGCTCCCACTCCAAACTGCCAACCACCGACACCCTGAATTCCCGTCCCAGTGAGCGACCTCCTCACCCCATGCCGCGCCTCGAACAGACGGCTCTGGGGCTCCACGCCTTGCTCGAGAGGCTGGCCTCGTTCTTTCCATTCTGCCCAACATGTCCCCTAGACTCCGCAGCTGCTACTCACATCGCCGTCTCATTCCGTTCCATCCTCTATGCTCTGCCGCCGCCACTGCAGCTGCTTGGACCCACCGCTTTCCCGCCCTTCCATAGAGGAGAGAGAGCTCTCCGCACTCCCTTCCACTTCCGGATTCCTACCTGGCTGACCCAATTGGTGCCCGTGGTGTCCGCCCACTGCTCCTTCCCCTCGGAGAAAGCGCCTGTACCATCTTTACCGTAATGCACGCTGTAGAACATCTCTCAAAGAATACCCGACCACCGGAATCCTTAGGATCTGCTAAAAAGTCACAACGTGTGAGAGATGTGAAAAGTTGCATATCAAGCCCCCGGCAGTTCATGGCTGAAGCGGGGCAATGAGGCTGGAAAAGAAAAGACAAAGGCTAGACTCTGTCTGCTCGGGAAAGTCTGCTTATAATATGTAGTTTTCTTAGAACTCTTTTGAGTTCAACAGAATTCCCAATTTAGTGCCTAGCAGCGCAATCCTACTAGTTCAAAGATGCGAACAGCCCATTGAGAGTGCATGAATGCAGCTTAAGAGTTTCTAAAGGGTCAGAAGGCATTTGGAAGGTAAAAGACGCCTACCAGTAATTGGTGCCAAGGCTGCAGAATTAAACGTTGAGATTTATCTATCAGTCGCATTTCGATCCCAGTTTAACTCCGCGGAGTTCAGGAGAGTATACATGATTCTCTTCAATTTTACTCTTACAAGGACTTACAGGGAGCATCTCATTTGCCTTTGTGCACCCTCCCACACTTTCTTCCCCCTCTTTCTCTCCGCCTGGCAGCCCCCATATCCTTTCCTTTTCCTGCTTCCTTCTCTTCTTTCCACCTACCACTCAACCTACCTATTATCTATCCCCCATCTTCAGGTATATTTATTATTTATTTCATTTATATCTCACCTTTCTCCCCAGTGGGGACCCAAGCAGCTAACATGGTTTTTCTGGTCTGCATTTTATCCTCACAACAACTCTGTGAGGCAAGTTAAGGTGGGATTGTGTGATGGCCCAAGGTAACCCAGTAAGCTTCCACAGCATAGTGGGGATTTGAACCTGGGTCTTCCAGATCCTAGTCTGAACCTTGAACTACTATACCACACTGGCTTTTGTGCAATAGCTACTGTTGAATAGTAGTGAGCAGGAGGGTCTGCCAGGGGTTGCTGGTAGACCTGGCCCTGATGAGTCCTCCTTCAAAAGCCAAAACATTTTTACTTTTAGTGTTAGAAACCAAGGCTTGAAGGCTAGCAATACTGTTGTGGTTGCCTAGCAGCAACCACTGCAGAGAAAATTTGTTTTTAAATGTACAAGAGCTGCTTTTCTTATTTTGGGAAGGTTTTACACCCCCAATGTATTTTTTAAAGATTTCATTCCCCCCCTCCGGTAAATCTGGGGCTTTTCTCAGGTTTGTAGAAAGATCTGTCTTGTATATTCATGGCTCCAGTCTCTGGATTTAAGTATGCACAGATGGAACCATGTTGTGACTTAGATATACTGACACACATGGAAACTGCAAGGACTTGTGGGCCGCAAATAATTTCCCCTGCCCTATTATTTCCTTTTTTTCTTCCCTTAAAGGCCCCATAGCCTCTCCTCTTTTCCTAATTCCTTCTCTCCTTCCCACCCAACGAGCCAATTTTCACCTGCTTGACTTCAGCTTTCACTCCTTCCCTCTCCCTGGCTGTTTCTCCTGGGAAAACTACAGCCCGGTTGTGCAGTGCCAACTGCTAGGCCAAACTGAGTCCTGCAGTGAGGAACCCATAAGGATTTGTGGAAGCAGCTCATTTCCCCCTGTATCACCTTCCCCACACTATTTCCCTTTTCCCTCATCCTGCCAACCACCATATCCTTATGCTTCCTTCTGTCCTTCTCATCCATCCACCAGCCTGCTTTTTACATACCCCCATCTTCAGCTATATTCATTATTTATACCCACCTTTCTCTACAATGGGGACTGTGGCACTTTTCCTCTCCTATTGTCCTCAAAACAACCCTATAAGTAAGGTAAGTTTGGCTGAGAATATATAAGTGGCCTAAAGTCACCCAGTGAGCTTCCATGGCAGACCCAAACCCTATTAAGAAACTCTAACCACTACACTACACTGTCTTTTGTGGGGTGGCTTTAGGATTGCACCTTTATGAAGCCACTGTCCTGTGATCAGTGTCCGGAATCTGAAGAAGCTGTCTGGAAGGGGGCCTGAGTGTTAGAACTTGGCCTTTTGAGAATAGGCTCCTCAGTAGTGATGACATCTCTGCAGTGCTGGGCATGCCTGAGCTCAAAATTCTAAAGCATTCTTGTAACAAAGATGAAACACTGAAACAGCCAGCAAATATATTGTGGTATATCTTACCTGTCAAAAGCCTTTGGACATGGTGCACAGCCTTCAAATTGTGTCAGGACATGTGCCCAGGCCTGCAAGCTTTGTCGTCAAAATCTTTAACAGGAGATACCAAGAACTGAACTCATAGACTTACACAAGTATAGCACGTGCTCTGCCATCAAGATCTGGCTTACTGTGACTTAAGGAGCTATACTAAGCAGAACTGCTCAGAAGTAAGTCCCATGTTGTTCACTCAGACTTACTCCCAGGAAGGTGTTGTTAAGATTCCAACCAGTTTATTTCAAAGACCTAGGAAGCCCTTCCTCATGAACTCCCCCAAGTAATCCAGACTGCCAGACGACACTTGCTCAACAACAACATCATCACTTGAGTTGCGGATCCTCTAACAAGCAGAAGTAAAAAACAAAGTTACAGACACTATTTCAATTTAGCCGTGCCTCCCCATGTTTTTATCTAGACAATACCAGGTTGTGCTGCGGTTAAAACCATTTTTATCTGAAGGCAGGGAGAGGGCAATGCATGTATTCATGGGAGGAAATGCTTTTATCACAAAGGGAAGGAGAGTTCCGTGGTTCTTATCATCCCAAGACCAGGAGTGGCCTTTATCTATTAAAACATCTTTTCTATGTGCCTAGAAGTAGAGGCCAAAGCCCACAAAATGGTGAAATGTATTTTTTATGTAACTTTTAATGTAAAATTTCACATCCAGCATAGAACCAAATTCATTTCTGATTAAAAAAATGAAATGGACTGAATTCCCCAAGGAATTGGCTTCTGTACTTATACTGGAACCTATTAGTGCTTTGGGGCCAAAACGTTGTTCAAAGTTGCTTTTAAAGGACTAATATTTTCTTATTTTTAAATGAAGTAATCTTTCAATGCAATTGTTACGACATTGCAGGACTTTCGTCCTAAATTGGCACCTGGAGCGGGAACTCTCGGTCGCTCTGCTCCAGCCAGCTGTCTACCGGCCCATTCTCACGCTGCAGCACCGCGCTTGCAGGCGCCACTTTATGGCCAGCTTCATTTATCCGTCCGCCGATAGAAGCTGCTTTACGGCACGCTAAGGAGTAATGAGGAAGGACGGCGCGAGCAGGAAGCGCCCGCCCCCTTCTCCTCTTCCCGGTGCCCTGCGGGCAGACTCGGTGGTTCCAGGGCGGAAGGTGGCGACAGAGGCAGCGCCCCAACCTGCCCCTTAGCAGCCCCCTCCCGCCGCGCAGCCCGGCGGCTAGAGGAGAGATGGTGCCCTCCGGCGCCAGCGAGTCCCCGCATCAGCTGCTGGGCCGGCTGCGCTTCCTAAACGAGGCTATCGGATGCCTGAGCCGGGCGGAGCCGCTGCCCGCCGCCCTGTGCTACGTGCCTCGCGAAGTGCAGTACAAGATCTGCAAGGACCCCAGCGCCCCCGGGCCCGCTTCAGCATCAGGCCGGAGCCTGCTGTCGGTGTGGGACAACCCGGCCAAGGCCGGCGCCAGGAAGGGCCAGGGCCGGGCCACGATCGAACTGCGCAAGGGCTCGTGCGTCCGAGCCAGCGGCGAGGAGTATTGCAATGGGCACGGACTCTGGGTGAAACTCACCCGGGTGAGTGAGTGAATGAGCGGGACGGGGCGGGCTTCTACCGCGCACGCACCGGGGAGGGACCAGTGCGCACGCCGGGCGGTTGGATTAGGACGCTTCCCTCCCGAGAGAGGTGCTGGGGTTTATGCCAGGCCGGGATCTCGGCCCCGCGCCCTTGCTGTGCCCCTTGCGGCCTGAACTCCAGAAGTGTGGCAACTAAGCCGAGTTTTTCTGTGATTAAGAAAGAAATGCGCTTTTCATATGCATCGAGCATGTCATCTCCTTTGGCATATTCCAGGGTAGGGCTCTAGTTCAAATTAGGCTCTGGGCATGTTAAACACACGCTAAAGAAAAGGAGAATCTTCGTTGGCTCTCGTCTGTAATGCATCCTGTTAGACAGTATTATTGGCCCTTTTATAATAGTAAATAATCTGAAATAACTACGATCTCCCTCGCAGGTGAAACCTCTAAGGCTTAAAAAAAACCCTTCCTCTTGCCATTGTAAGCCCCCTGTTGATGATCTTCAGTATGTGTCTTTCGGGATTTAACAGTGCAGTCCTATGCAGATAGTTGCAGATGGGTAGCCGTGTTGGTCTGCAGTGGAAGAGCAAGATCCAGGTCCCATAGCACCTTCAAATGTAGGTGGTCTTTAAAGTGCTATTGGACGCAGAGCTTGACCTATGCAGAGTTATTCTGACCTCAGCCCACTGAAACATAGCTCTTCCCGCCTGTTTACCAAGTAAATCCCATCTGCTTTCAATTTCTTTAATGCGTTCTGTACTGAGTCACTACTTCTAGCAGTGATGTGCTTTCATCCTTTAGGACATCCTGGTTATTCCCTCAACGGGTGAGAGGCACCAGGTTGTTTTCTAAAGGTGGAGTATGAGCTCTTAGTCCACTTTTACAGCTTTATGATGGCATAGAAGAAGTCTGAGGTCCATTTTGCCCTTTGAAAAGCTCCATCCAGTTTCTTCTGTAGCATCTTCTACCCCACTCTGTGAGATTTGCTGCATTAAGTTTTGGCACTGATATCAGCATAGGGTCAACTATTAGGGGGCAAAAAAACAGGCTTTTTTCCAATTGTGATGATTCTTTCTCAGTTGCTTTTTGCCCTGGCAGTTTTTGTGCTGGGATAAATAGACAGTCCTGTATGGCACTTGGAACATAGAGCCTATGAGGTGTGTGCTATCAGCTGTAAAAACAGAAAACATCCTCGTCTGAGCTAGAGATTTTCCTGGTACCTGCCAAGGGCTCAGTTGTGCAAACTTATCCATATACCTGGGAATGCAGGCATATTTATGTATCTGCCCATCCAAATTGTCATTGTAGTGGTGTTTAATATTTCAACTACTTGCATTATTTGAGAAGGAGAAGTGTCGCCAGTTTGCAGTGATCAGAAAAGGGTCGTTGTGGGCACCCTTTTGGATGTGAGTATTGAATCAAATTTCAACTGGAGCTGTGCCAGAGAGTGCCATTACTTTAATCAACCTGTGTACATCTCATTGAGAGAGAGTGTTCATGATGATTCAGTGATCTTTTGGACTCCTTAGATAAGCTTGAGAGTTATTTTAATGCTCCTGGTTGTGCTGGTTGTACAAAGTTCTGACTTGACTCCTCATCCAAGTGTTCTTT
Organism: Eublepharis macularius; assembly: GCF_028583425.1. Taxonomy (NCBI): domain Eukaryota; kingdom Metazoa; phylum Chordata; class Lepidosauria; order Squamata; family Eublepharidae; genus Eublepharis; species Eublepharis macularius. Next base: position 97,547,965 of record NC_072794.1, on the reverse strand, counting down.
CTTTCCTCATAGGAGCAGTTGGAGGAGTACAAGACTGGCTGTGATCTGGAGGAAGGCTGGGTACTTATGTGTAAGCATGCTGATGGTGGGGACAGACTGGTGCCAGTGGAATCTATGGAAAGAATCCAGAGGCAGCAACAACTCTTGGGGGTGGACTATAAGCCTGTGATCAGGTATGGAGCTGAGATTGGAGGGCTTTCTTCTAGATACAAACCAACTGTATTGACTATGAACCTAAGACTAGCAGCAGTGACAAAGCCAAATGTAATTGCTGCAAACTAAATTAGCAGCTCCCAATTGTTTTGCTAATGGAATCAACCTGGAAGGCTTCACCTTTGCTCAGATCTTGCCTCCTGATCCAGAGAGCTGCTCTTCCCCAGAGACCTTGGTCTTGGTCCTGGGTCTGTTTTCAAACAACAGACATTTGCAGCACAAAAAGGGAAGCAAGTTGCTCAAAACAACCCCCTTCACCTTGATCCTTTCTAGTTTACCGCCATGTTGCAGCTGTATCTGTCCTCTGCTGGTGGCATGTTATTATTTTGTCATCCTCTTCTTAACTATGTGATTCAAGCCAGTTGAGTCCTTAGAGTAGTAATGTCTGGATTTGTCAGATCTGACACTGCAAAGCCAGTTTAAAATGAGGACATGGATATAGTGCCTTGCTTTGGGTGTTTGTTGGGAGGGAGGAATGCAATTACTGTATTGCAAATACTCGTGCCCCTGTTCTGAGCTCCTTTTTTCACCTCACCCAAAGCTGAGCACTGTATGATAGTGTATTTTTCAAAAGTATACTTTCACAGTCAGTACATCATGCTATATGTCATGCTGAAAGACAAGTCTGGTGTTTATGGTACACAAGCTTCCAGAATGCACAACACAATGATAAGCAATCAAAACAATTGTCACATCCAGGGCAGAGCCAGACTCTTCTACTCTACCTGGGAGTTCCAGGATACACAGATGTAATCACAGACAGCCAGGGCAATAGACAAGAGCAAAATCACAAACCAGAACAGAGCCAGGAAGCTGAAGGTTCCATCCAAAAATGGGGCAGGGAGCGGGGAGGAAGGTCTGGAGTTCAGGGTCCAAAGCTAGGGAGCCAGGACAGGAGATAGGGTTTCTAGCTGAAAAACAAGCACAGGTTAGCAAAGCAGCAAGTGAGGGACTCCTCTATTCACTGAGCAAATCAGCTCAAAGGACCAGCAAGCGAGAATGTTTCCACAACATGCCTTGCCTTGCCCAGTCTGTTCCTTTTATCTGCCTAATAAGCTGATTTGTCCCTGAAGCACAGGTGTTGCTTCTTACTGGCTTATCCTTCCTGCTCCTGTAACAACTCTGTTTCAGGAGATAGGGCTGACCATTGTTGTGCAATTCACCAGGTGCTTCTTTGTCTCTCCTGAGCTGTCAAATGCTCCCAGCATCTCCTGTGCTTAGCTAGTTCAGGAGACTCTGGTGGTGACTGACGCTCAGGTCTCTATTCCATTTCTTTCGGGTCTTGCCAGAATGAGCAACCCTCATTTCCTGATGCTTCTTTTGCTGGCTCTGGTTCTAAATCCAGCTGTTCATGTGGGTATTCCTCCAGTGCAGGGCCAGATTCTTCCATTTCCTTATCTTCAGAGGTGGAGGTTGCTGGATGGCTCACGACACCATGTAAAAACTCAGAAATATGGTGAAAGTAACAATTTTTGGCCAAAACTGGCGTTGAGCATTTTCAAGTATATACTATCAAATATTCCTTTAATGGTTCTGTTAAATAAACCTGTTGTTTGGTTAAGAAGTAAAAATAATTGTTGAAGGCATTATGAATTATATCTTTCCAAGGTTTAAACAAACGGCTATATATATTAGCCCTTTGAATTAGTCTCATACGTTTTCCTTGTTATAGAAACTGATTGTTAAGTTTGAACTATTTACTTTATTTCTGTGTGACTAAACAAGAGTCTGTGCTTGTTAATGTTTTCCCGCTTTTCTTCCAGGTGGGAACAGGTAGTCGATTTAACATATTCCCTGCGTCTTGGGGCAAAGCCCAAAATCATGGTACCAGATGTAGCTGCAGTAGAGAAACTCCGGTAATGGCCTTACAATTTCCTATGGGGGCATAAGAAAGGGCTGGTTACTTGAGACAGCCAGCACTCTTCGTCTGGCAGTGGAGGCTGGGTCTGCAGCTTTCTACAAACTGGGACCCTTTTTCACGCCAGACGCAGACACAACTGCTTTGTATTCTTGAGTGACTGGTTCCATTATCAGTTGTGCTTTGATAAGAGAGGGAATAAAAATAACATTTGTAGGGTTTATGGGTCAATGGTAGAACATCTGCTTTACATACAGAAGGGTTCAGGCATCTTCAGTTAAAGGGATCACATAGTAGTAAGTGGTGTAAAAGACCTCACCTAAGAGTGTGGAGAGCTGTTGCCAAACAAAATAGACAGTACTGCCCTAGAGAGATCAAATGCTTTGACTCGGTATGTCAGCTTCATGTGAGGATGAATTGGGAAGATAAGAGAGCTTGAACAGGGATGAGAGAATAAATAAGACAGTGGTTCCATCCAGTTTAATTAATCCCAATCATTATCATGTTAGGTTTGTGCCTCCCACGTGGAGTTATGAGTGTGATGAAGATCTGGTGCATTTCCTTTATGACCACATTGGCAAGGAGGATGAGAATCTGGGCAGCATCAAGCAATATGTGGACAGCATTGATGTCTCTTCCTACACGGTACTAGCATGGTTATGGGCTCCGTTTCTATACGGACCTCTCTCACACACAGATTATGTTGCCTTAGGATCGTAACTCCCAGTTTAGCTTTTGCTAGTAACCAGTAAGGTAGTTAATGAGTCATTGGTATCTGCAATCTAAGGATGAAATGAATTAAGATATTTTAAAGTCCAAACTGGTTGCTGTAAACAGGCCCTAGAAGACTCATTGCCAATGATGAGGGCAAAAAGTTTGAGATTGCCTTTTAGGCACCACCCATGGAATGAAATTTACCCTGACAGTGGAGTAGACAATAGCTTTATTGTTTCAGAAGAGCAGGCAAAGTGGTGTTTTGTTTAGTCAGCTTTGTTAGTTTAGACATAGGCAGACTTCTGAGTTGCTGGCAACTTTCAAGTTGTATTCCTACTGAAGTTTCAGTGAAGACAGATAATCTTTCTCTGAACACTAGAAAGAGTTGTGATGGAACTGAAATGCCTTGATGTTGAGATCTTGTGCTAAGTGTCTCCTTTGTTAGATTGGCAGATTTCCTCTCCTGGGATAGCTGAGTTTCCCTCCCAGTCACTAGATGGAAGGGGGACGGGAGGGGGCACTGATCCAGGCTCATAGTCATGAGATTTTGGGGGAGGTGAATGTGATAGCACATTCTCAGGGACTGGATACTTCAGCCTGTCAGGCTACGTGCACTTCCTCTTGGGGCAAAGAAGGGATTCTGTGGGTATCTGAAAGCAAATTCTTTGGAGGCTTGGCCAAGTGGTATGGCGGGAAGACCTAGTCTTTTCAGGTGCCTGGCTGTTAGCATGGCCCATCCTTTGTGCAGTATGATTTATTTTTTTTACTGTTTCACTTGCCAGCTTCCAGTTTTCTAAGCCCATCCTTGGTCTGCTGCGAAATGAAAGCAGTTCAGTACCTTGTGGATTGCTTCCAGAGCCAGGCATCCAGCCCACGCTGGAGTGTGTAAATGTTAGTGAGCCTGTCATTCTCCACCTGGCCCAAATTCTGCTCTGCTTCCCTCAGGAAGAGTTCAACGTTTCATGCCTGACGGATAACCATGCGGACACCTACTGGGAGAGTGATGGGTCCCAGGGCCAGCACTGGGTCCGTCTCAACATGAAGAAAGGAACCATCATCAAGTGAGCCACTAACGTATCACTTCCTTACCAGTCTGCACAACTGGAGTTTCCTTCCCAGTCACTAGATGGAGGGGGGAAGGGAGGGGGCACTGATCCAGCCAGTGCACGTAGGAGGGGACTTTCATAATTCAAACGTGTGTCACAATTTTCATGGACTCTCAAAGCCATCCTAAGCAGAGTTGTGCTTCTGAGCCCATTGTTTTCAAGGGACTTAGAAGAGTATAACTGTACTTAGGGAAGCACTGTATGACATAAACTTTAAGGAATGATGGATGGTGATAATCTGCATAATTATTAGTTGATTTTGTGCTTGAAGGGAACTTTGGCTTTCTAGAAGAGGATACTGAGATGTGTTTAACAATGGAAGAGCCTTCTAGGCAGAAGTTGTTTCTTTGCATAATATTTAATATTATTTATTATTTATATGTTATTTATTCCCTTTCTTACTGAGACTCAAGACAGATTACACAATGTAAATCAGTAGACATCTACTAAACAATGTAATAGGATAAAGGCCTAATGTTTTTGAGCCTTCCTGACCTCCATAGGATGGGGGCCTCTACAGAGAATGCAGATGTGCAGGCAGTTGTTGATCTTTTCTATTTGCAGGGTGGCAGCTACTGAAGGCCCTGTTCAGATGACTCCAATTTCATCTAAAGGCAGTCCTGCAGATATGAGGGACCAAGGCCACAAAAGGCTTTTTATGTAATGGGTAGTACCCTGAATTGAACCTGGTAGCTAATGGGAAGCCAATGGAGTGACTGCAGAACAGATGTAATACACATGTTCTGCCCACTTCCTTATAATAACTAAGCTGTAGTATTCACCACTAACTAGAATTCCCAAGTTGATTTTGAGAGGAGACCTTTATAGAGTGCATTACAGCATAATAGACACACATGGGGATTGTGTATTCATCTATACACTGCCTCATCCCCTACATAACTGAATGTTGTTGTCATGCAATCTCAGATTGACCTCTCTAAATTATAGGACAAAGTCCTATAATAACATGTTCTGTTTTTCACTTGAGAGGTCAAGACTATTCCTTCTCCCATTATTAACAAAGATCTGTAGATCTCTGTGATCACAGATGTTTTCACAGAGCTCAGACAAGATCATTTATTGGTCACCAAATTGAGATTTCTCTTGGGAGTAATTTGGATTTTCTTGGTACGCGATGGGAACTGTTCTGTTTTGTTTTTTGAACAAAGTCAGTAGTTATGTTGATAATTCCTTAATCTGGTGACCTTAATTCTCATTATGCTGCCACTTCTCCCCACTTTAACACTAATCAACCACACCAGGGAGCTTTTGTGGCCTCGTTTGTGCTGTCCTGAAGACTTGTCTTTTTGCCAGCTACTTCCCTGCTTATTTCATTCTTTTTGCATTTTAGGCTTCCCAATCCCAATAGAATTTTAAAACTTCTGGAGCTTTCTCAGTTCAGTCTTTTCACTGTCATTGTGTGTGTGTTATGTGCCATCGCCTCCGACCTATGGCGACCCTATGAATGAAAGACCTCCAGAATGTCCTATCATTAGCAGACTTGCTCAGATCCTGCAAACTGGAGGACGTGGCTTCTTTTATTGAGTCAAACCATCTTGTTTTAGGACTTCCTCTTTTCCTACTGCCTTCTACTTTTCCTAGCATTATTGATTTTTCCAGAGAATCTTGTCTTCTTATGATGTGACCAAAGTACAGTAGCCTTAGCTTTGTCATTTTAGCTTCTAGGGAGGATTCAGGCTTGATTTGATCTAGTACCCACTTATTTGTCTTTTTGACTGCCCATGGTATCCACAGAACTCTCCTCCAGCACCACATTTCAAATGAATAAATTTTCTTCCTGTCAGCTTTCTTCACTGTGCAACTTTCACATCCATACATCATAATGGGGAATGCCATTGTTTGGATTTTCTTGATCTTGGTTCCCATAGAGACATCTTTAAGGATCTTTTCTAGTTCCCTCACAGCTGCTCTCCCAAGTCTCAATTTTCTGATTTCTTCATTGCAGTCTCCCTTTTGGTTGATGATTGAGCCAAGGAACAGAAAATCTGGAACAATTTCAATTTCCTCATTATCAGCTTTAAAATTGTGCAATTCCTCAGTAGTCATTACTTTTGTCTTCTTGATGTTAGCTGTAATCCTGCTTTGGCTTTTTCTCCTTTAATCTTCATCAGTAGTCGTTTCATGTCTTCACTATTTTCTGCCAGTAATGTGGTGTCATCTGCATATCTCAAATTGTTAATGTTCTTTCCACCAGTTTTCACTCTACCTTCTTCTAGATCTAATCCAGCTTTCCTTATGATATACTCTACATAGGAATATAATGTACACGCTTGTCTGACACCCTTGCCCATTGGAAACCATTCTGTTTCCCCATATTCTGTCCTGACAGTAGCCTCTTGTCCAGAGTACAGGTTGCGCATCAAAACAATCAGATGTTGTGGCACCTCCATTTCTTTTAAGACTCTCCATAGCTTTTCATGATCGCCACAGTCAAAAGTTTTGCTATAGTCTATGAAACACAGGCTGATCTTCTTTTGAAATTCCCTGGTATGTTCCATTAAAAGGTAAAGGTAGTCCCCTGTGCAAGCACTGAGTAATTACTTACCCATGGGGGGACGTCGCATCACGAGGTTTTCTTGGCAGACTTTTTATGGGGTGGTTTGCCATTGCCTTCCCCAGTCATCTACCCTTTATCCCCAGGAAACTGGGTACTCATTTTACCGACCTCAGAAGGATGGAAGGCTGAGTCAACCTTGAGCCGGCTGCCTGAATCTGGCTTCTGCCAGGATTGAACTCAGGTCGTGAGCAGAGCTTGGGCTGCAGTACTGTAGCTTACCTCTCTGCGTCACGGGGCCATTAGCCATCGTAAATTTGCAGTGTGATCTCTGGTGCCTCTTCCTTTTCTGAATCCAGCTTGAACATCTGGCATTTCTCATTCCATATATGGTAAGAGTCTTTGCTGTAGAATTTTGAGCATCACTTTGATTGCATGGGAAATTAACGCGATAGTTCAGTAGTTGCTGCACTCTTTGGAATTCTCTTTTTTGGAATTGGAATGTAGACTGAGCATTTCCAGTCCGTGGGCCATTGTTTTATTTTCCATATTTGTTGACAGATTCTTGTTAAGAGTCTGATGAACTCCATTTCTGTAGCTGTCCATTGTCTGCCTTTTAATTCTCTCCCTAAGGAAACTGTTCCTGACAGTGGACACAACAGATGAGAACTTCATGCCGAAGCGTGTGGCTGTCTATGGTGGTGAGGGCGACAATCTGAAGAAGTTGAGTGATGTGGGCATTGATGAGTGAGTGACATTAGGGTGGGGAATATGGTTGGTGGGGGAGGCAGGCTATGAAACTAAACCTCAGTCCTGGTGTTTCCTGTCTAATAATGTCAGTGGAAAGTCCATGGGTTTCCTAGTAGCATGGGGGAATGGGAGAGAAGTAGGAAGAGAGAACTATGCTTATCAGATGGTAGGGCAAAGCAGTGATCTGTTAACCTGTTTGTATTGGTGAAGGATCAGATGCTGGTGGATACTGCTTTGTCTTTGAGCTTATAGATTGTCCCATCTCAGAGGTTAAAGGTGAGGACAGCAACATTATTATTTAAAGAAAAAGTAAATTAAAATAACATCCTTGTTTTCTGATGCCCTCTCCAAGCGAAATGATCCTACACTCCATCAGATATACTTAGGCCAGAGCTCTTGTGACACTCCCAGCAGAAGGGACTGTCAAAAGTTTGGAGCACATACAGCCCTCAGGGCCATGTGTTCTGTGTGGACATCACTGCAAAATGCTTGCGCTGCGAAGGAATTATATAACTTGTTGCTGTATGCAAAAAGGAAGCATTTCTTGGCAGATTCCACTTGACCTGGGTAATATGTAAAAAGATATGCTTAGTGGCTGTGAATGAGCTCTTACAGCACCATCTTTCCTATGCTCCTCCCCTTGCCCATCCAAGGCATGTTGGTGGATGGATGAATTTGGGTTATCCAGCAAGTTAGAGATGGAAACCAGGGCTCCTGGAATCCAGCTCCCATCCCCCACTGAATGTAACTCTTAGCCGATCTTCTGTGCTTGTAATTGAAAAGGATGGGGGTAAGTAAGGGGTAAGTCTACTGTGTGTAAGAGGAAACTGATGTTTTTGTGTCCCTAGGAGCTACATCGGGGATGTGTGTGTGCTGGAAGACATGACTGCTCACTTGCCTGTCATTGAAATCCGCATTGTGGAATGCAGAGGTGTGTGGGTGTCAGTATGGGGGTGAACCTGTTACGCCTCAGGAAGTCTGGTGCAATGATACTATCTTGCTCTAAAACCAATTTTGCTCCACAGGGTTGCATGCACATACATACGCCCCTGCCAGTGAGAGCCCTTAGGGCCATGGTGGAATTAGATCTTCTTATGTAGTCACTGCTTGGTATCTGCTTTGGTGCTTTTGATCTGTGAATGCCATTTATGATTACTTTCTCCAGGAAAAGGATTTGAGTCCCCAAAAGCTTTTGTCACAATAAATGTACTTTAGGATTCTGTATGTTGTGTTTGCTACAGCAGATTGACATGCTCCAGAAATGACACTGGCACAACCCCATTCATGTTGGCTCTGCACTGATTCAGAGAGCCCCCCACCCTGTTTTCCCCTTCACCATTTCTCTCTTCTCCCTTCACCTGTGGAAGCCATACCTTACTTGACTGACCTACCTGAGCTGCTTTGTTCCTTCCCTTTTATGCAGATGATGGGATTGATGTCCGCCTCCGAGGTATAAAGATCAAATCGTCTCGGCAGCGGGAACTGGGGCTTAATGCAGATATGTTTCAGCCAGCCAACCTGGTGAGATATCCTCGTTTGGAGGGGACAGACCCTGATGTGCTCTACCGGCGTGCTGTGGTCATTCAGAGGTATGGAGTGGGGAAGGCCAGTACTGGGTGTCACATAAACATATTGAAGCTGAGAAATAGAGCAGATAGGAGGCCATCTGCAGCTGCAGAGGCAGGGATAAGATGGCTGGTGTGTGCCTGCAAGGTAGCTGAAGGGACTTGTTGAAAAAGAGTGTCAGACTGTGGCTTATTAAAAGTTGCAATCCAGACTATCTCTTGCAATTAGACATGAGTCCATTGATTTCAAAAGATTTTACTGAATATAAACAACCATTATAGTCCACTGGCCAAGATGCAATATCTTGGCTGGTACACTGGTATTGTTACGAATGGCAGGCAAAAGTTAAGGTACAGAATAGCAAAGCCCAGCGATTCCCATCCTCCCCCCATAGTTCTCAAAACAAGCGGCTTGAAGCGGAGAGAGTGAAACTTTCCCATGACTGGAAAGGCTGTAGTCATAACATTCCTCTTCTTTGAGATAACTGTTACTGGGTTGCTTGCCACCTGCAAAAGAAGAGCTTATAACACTGACAGGATTAAAATGGAGTCTGTTTGGTTAGATTATACAAGGAACACAGTCAGACCTGACAAAGAGAACACCAAGGCTTTCAACATTCATGTTTCATTTTGTGTTTGGAGCCCAACTGTTCTAGGGAACATTGTACCACTTTGAACACTGTTTGGAATCTCTTCTATCAGTTAGCCAGTGAATCCTTTCTTTTCTCAGCAAAAAGGTGATATTCTTACAGTCATTGTGGCAGGGACTAAAAGCATGTGTGTGACTAAAAGCATATTACCATGTGGCATGGCTCCAAGTACCCTTACTGAAAAAAGATGGACTTTTTCACTTCTGTGCCCCAAATTGCATTTTTCTTCTGGCAGGTTTATCAAGATCTTGGACAGTGTACTTCACCACCTTGTCCCAGCCTGGGACCACACGCTTGGTACTTTCAGCCAGCTCAAGGTGAGGCAGGATGCTGTACTACTACTACTACTACTACTACTACTACTACTACTACTACTACTAATAATAATAATAATAATATGGAAAACTGCAGCTTTCTACAGAACTGCAAAACACAGTGCTACTTGGAACAGTGTACATCTTACGCCGATATCTGGTTGATACTTAGGTCTCTGCTGGAGACCTAAGTATCAATAATAACATGTCATTGATGTGTCAATAATAAACATGTGACCTCTGCTTATTGTTGATTGTTTTGGATAATTCAAATAACAACAACAACAACATTCGATTTATATACTGCCCTTCAGGGCAACTTAACACCCACTCAGAGCAGTTTACAAAGTATGTTGTTATTATCCCCACAACAAAACACCCTGTGAGGTGGGTGGGGCTGAGAGAGCTCCTAGAAGCTGTGACTGACCCAAGGTCACCCAGCTGGCTTCAAGTGGAGGAGTGAGGAATCAAACCCGGTTCTCCAGATTAGTCCCATGTTCTTAACCTTCCTTGAAGCACTAACAAAATAGTTTTGTTATAATCAGCCCTGCCCCAGGAGCCTGCTTCTCTAGGAGAAGGTAGAATTACCAAGAACCACTATGAGCCCCAAGACAAAGATTCCCTCTGGGACCCCAACCTTCACATCCAGAAGAACACATGCAAGACAGGCACGCTGCAGCTATCCCTCACCTGTATCTTGCCTACCTCACAGGACCCCCAGGGTAACCCAAGTTCCTGGAATTTTGTGTCCCTAGCACTCTCCCCCCTCCCACATACACACAAGCCATGGGGAAAAAGCTAATTCAAAGAATAAAGTTTTGAGCTGATACTGGTAATAGAGCCAGGCAGGTTAGAAGTGTGGGAGAAGGACCATCAGAGCATTGCTGTCTTTGACTCAGCCATACTTTGTCCATTTCAGCGCATCAAGCAATTCCTACTGTTGTCCAAGCGGCGCACAGTGTTAATTACCCAGTGCCTCAAGGACTCTGAGACTAGCAAACCCAACTTCATGCCACGCCTCTACATCAATCGGCGCCTGGCCATGGAGCATCGTGACAATCCAGCACTTGATCCCAGTTGCAAAAACACGGTCTTCACCCAGGTAATAGCCATCACACACACACATGCAAGGAAGATGGGAGTGGAGTTTCTGTTTTTGCTGTCTGCCAGTCACATTTCAGAGGTGCTTTTCTAGGCTACATCCTCAAAGCTAATTCAGTTCACATAAGAGTCTAAGCTACCCCTAGCAAACACTTTTGCATGGCCATTCAGCTCCATGTCTTTCTGTGTGGTGTACCACTCAGTGTTCCTTCATCTTGTGATACAGTGGGAAATTCAATGGGTTGGATGTTGCCTAAAGTTTCTGCAGATGGAAGGTTTTCCATCAATGTAAGCATGACTTCCTGCTCTCCCTCTCCCACTGCATCTCTACCACCCTCAGTTGCTACTCCTGGGGGACAGAGCCCCCCTTATAAATAGCTGGAGTTGGAGGTCTGCCTCAGAAAGGGAAAACGAGTGAAAGTCACTCCTCAACATTCATGGAAATTTTAGGCACGATCTAACTCAGTATTTCTACTTGTGGCATAGCTGTGTCATGTGCTTTGTAGAAAATGCTTGGGTCTTGACTCCCTGTCTTCTCTGACTCAGCAGTTATCATGTTTTTATGCGTTGTTATAACTTTCTGAGGCTTTCACTGTGGGAATCTCTGTCCATTCTCCAAGCAGCCCAGAATGTATCCTTCTAACAATCTTATGTTAGGCTGAGACAGAGTGATTAGCCCCAGGTCACTCACTGAATTTCCTAGAAGGCTGGAGATCTGAACGTGGGTCTCTCCAGTCCTATTCTAAATACTCTAACCGCTACACCACACAACCTGACATGGTGACCTCATGGGTGACTGATGGTTTCATCCTTGGCTTCCTACATCCAAAGCGACACTCCAGCCACTACGTCGCTTTGGTTTTTTAACTGATGAATGTCTTTCCTTATTCATAAACTAATGACTCTTAGGAGTCTTGGGAGCCAGGCAGTGAAAGACTTTCTTGGAACATTTTGCTGACTATTACCTGATTTTGGTTCCAGCTTCCACTATAATAAATGCACCAAGACCCTTAAGAGGCTTATATTACTGCTGTGCTGCGTGTAAGTAGCAGAGCTCATCATGACTCTTTCGCTCCTAATGTCTTCTCTGCATTGTCTGCTTTTCTAGGTGTATGAAGGCCTAAAACCCACTGACAAGTGTGACAAGCCCCTGGATTATCGGTAACTGTTTGCTTAATTATTCTTAGACCCCTTTCCCTATCTGTCCTGCTTATTCAACCTCCAAACATCTTGATGTTTCTGACACGAATGCCAGAACGTTGTGCACCACAGGGCTTCTTGAGAAGGCAGAAACCGAATCTGCAGAAAGAAGATACGTAGTACCTCATTCTTGTAAAGAAGAGCTTGGTCCAAAGGTATAGACATACACACACGTGTGCACGCGCGCGCACACGCACACACAGCATCCAAGGAACTTAATGTCCTTGCACAGACAAAATTTGTAACACTATTATTGTTGTCATTGACATTTCTCCCAACAATGCAGGGCCCTCGGCTAAGGAACAGATAAATTCAAATGACCATTTCCATTCCTTGCAGGTGGCCACTTCGTTATGACCAGTGGTGGGAATGTAAATTCATTGCTGAAGGCATCATTGACCAGGGTAAGTTCCAGGTACTGTGAAATCCCAAGTTCTGCAAAAATGATAAATAACACAGATTTGATCTCTGAAAATGTCTTTAATTTAAAGGAAGAAGAAGAAAATCAAGGTTCTAGCCATTATGATTGCAGGGGGAGGAAATATTGGCATCTATATATGTGTGTGTACATGCGCTTGTGTGCGCGTGCACACACACAAAGATTGCAGATTGTGGAGAGGATTGTCTCCACAGTTGTCTAAGCCAGCCTTCCCTGTTACTGCCCCACTTGACCTTTGTTGTTGGTTTTGCCCTCCCAGGCACCCCTCAGTGTGACTCTTCCTTCCCCATGAAACATACTTACCCTTTTGCCCCCTGCCTGCCAGGCACCCTTACCCAGTCCCAGGGATTGTGCTGATGTTAGGGCGAGCTGGGAGGTTGTGGGAAGCGGGGAGGAAGAATTTCATTTCCCTGTCTTTGCTTCTCCCCTTCACAAACACCCTTCCCAGTCCCCTACCAAATCCTTTTCTGGTTCACTGCCCCCCTACAGATCCCTGCCTGGTTGTTTCTTCCCCCCACAAATTCTTCCCGGTTTCTTCCCTTCCCCCAGCATTATGCCAGTTCTTTCCTGGGTGTGTTTAATCCAGCCAGGTTATTTGAAGAGCCCCTTCCCCTCTTCCCCCCATTTACTCAGAGCTCACCTTCAGGTGGCTGTTGCTGCTCCGCCCGGTGATGTCATTTTACAGACAATTTTTGCTGTTTAAAAATTGCCATGAGGCCGCCAAGCTGGATCATGTACATGGCAACCCAGATTGGGGCCTCACTGCGTTTTTTAAACAGCTAACACTTCCTGTAAAATAGCTTCTGGTTTTGGAGGGCATGTGAGAATGGGGGGGGGGGTGTTTCCAGGGAGCCTCCCCTTCCCCCCTCCTCACCATCGGCTGTCTCTACTGCTGATAACTATGGAGGAAGAGGTGAGTGTGTTTTCTGCACATGCACAGAAAACACCGGGGTTTTTTTGAGGGTTTAGCCCCCCCCCCCCCCATGTAATTTTAAAAAATCTTTTGAAAATTTTCTGCAGTCCTGATGGGGCACCCCGAAGTTGCAGAAGCATCTGTTTTATTCACAAATAGCCTCCATCTGCAGCTTTAAGGATCCACCTGTTGAGGCCACTTGGCTATTAGTTTATAAGATAATGTAAGGGATGAATAAATCACACCCTTGACTGTGTCTCTGATTTCAGTATCAGTATTACAATATCTACAAATATTCAAAGTTTCCTAGATTTGGAATCCAAAGTTTGAGTTTCCTTTTGCCAAATTTAGATGGTTTAAAATATATGCAGATCCATGGCTGAGAGGCACAGACCAGATGGTCGTATGTAGAGTTGAGGGTCTGCTGCTGTGTTGCATGTGGCCATTTAACCAATGACCTGTGCCCTCCACACCTTGATGGAATAACCCTCGGTTTGATCAAAAGGTTTGTTTTACAAAATAACATTGTATGGAGGCATGAGCTCTATATATTTGCCCTACCTGTCCTTCAGGGAGATTATTATATATGACTGGATTAGACCAAGCATGGTTTCCAAGCTTTATTCTCAAGACGCTGCAAATCCTACAGGAGATTGGGGGTGGGAATATCCAAGATTTTTGTATTTAAGCTCAAGAGGCTGATGGCATCAAAACAAAGCTGGCAATATCATACTCATGTTTATTTTTCTTTCCAGGTGGTGGTTTCCGGGATAGTATTGCTGATATGTCTGAGGAGTTGTGTCCTAGCTCACCTGAGAGCCCTGTGCCACTGCCATTTTTTGTCCGCACATCTAACCAGGTACTAATCATGTTTGCTTATTCAAGCTAAGCCTTTCCTCCTTACAAGGGACCCCAAAGAAGCAGGTGTTTAAAGGATTGTTGCAAAGGAGGCTTAATTTCCAGGCAGTCAAATAGAAGTGGGCACCTAAGTTCCTCCTCCTCAATCCATGCCTGCTGCCATCATGTTCATTTTCCAAAATACTATCCTTTCTGCATCATTACTCATTTTTGTTTTGCCTAGAGTGTAGCTTGGGCAGGAAGTTTGAGTCTATTTGTTTGTCTTTGTTTTCAGGGTAGTGGTACTGGAGAGGCCCGAGATATGTATGTCCCCAACCCATCCTGCAAGGAATTCACCAAATATGAGTGGATTGGGCAGATCATGGGTGCAGCCCTGCGTGGGAAGGAGTTCCTGGTGAGTGTCAGATTGAGATTATTTTCCCTTGATACTGGTGGTAGAACCAAAGTTGTCTTCTCCCTTACTTCTCCACTGCACCAAATTATTTTCCAGTCACGACAGGTGATCAGTTTCTATTGCAAACCCACAGTGAGCATTTCAGATGAGATTTTGAGTTGGGATGTTATCTATAAAAAGAGGTACATATTTTACAGAGGCATAACTTTGTCCTGATCTCTTCTTCATCCATATGATCAAGATAACTTTTCACAGAATTCCTCCTGCTGTGTCACAAATGAGGAAAGAATGAGAAGTCTTTACAACTCTTTAACCTTTTATATTGGCATAATCAAGTCCCTCAACAGGGACAATGTTAGGATTTTTTCCTTCTAAAGTTACACTTGGATAGAAAGGCAGTCTGCTACTCTTGGAAACATTGCTCATCAATATGAACAATCCCATTGTGAGCAGGCACTCTCTCTGTTTTTGCTGTGGTTCATGTCCTAGTAAAGATTCCTGCAGTTAATCTGTTTTTGGTTGTTGTGGGTTTTCCGGGCTGTATTGCCGTGGTCTTGGCATTGTAGTTCCTGACGTTTCGCCAGCAGCTGTGGCTGGCATCTTCAGAGGTGTAGCACCTCTGAAGATGCCAGTGCTGAAAAATACAACAGATGCTATGATCAGCAAAAGACAGTAGAGACCCCCTCAGCTCTGCAGGAGTATACCGTATACCCTGCAGTTGTGGACAAGTTTACATCGGGACCACAGATCGTAGCATCCAGACAAGAATAAAAGAACATGAAAGACACTGCAGACTTGGACAACCTGAAAAATCAGCAGTGGCTGAACATAGCCTAACTCAAACAGGGCACAGTATCTTATTCCAGGACACCAAAATACTGGACAACACTTCCAACTACTTTGTCAGACTGCACAGGGAAGCCATTGAAATTCACAAGCATAAGCAAAACTTCAACAGGAAATAAGAAACCTTAAGAATGAACAGAGCATGGTTTCCAGTTCTGAAAAACACCAGGCTAACAAAACACTCTATACTCGATAATAGCCCTGCAGAGAAGATTAGCACATCAAGACCCAATCCATATGCAAAAGAACCTCCTCAGGATACAGTGAAGCCTCCCGCCATTAGCATTCCACACCCTGGGAAACTCTTACAGGATGACTCAGCTCAACCCCACCCCTCCTGAGTAGATACAAATGACCTGCCAACATCTTTTCCACACTGTGACACTGAGAGATCTCTGTCTTTTGGTGCTACACCTCTGAAGATGCCAGCCACAGCTGCTGGCGAAACATCAGGAACTACAATGCCAAGACCACGGCAATACAGCCCGGAAAACCCACAACAACCATCCTTCTCCGGCCGTGAAAGCCTTCGACAATACATAATCTGTTTTTGTTTGATCAGGTAGTTCAAAAATAGGCTGTTTTTTTTAAAAAAAATTACAGAATTCTGTTGGGATTAAAGGCAAGTTCTTCCTTTTGGACAATAATGAGGTCCTCTTCAATAAGGCCTCTTCTGACATTATGTTTTGCTGCATTTGAGTAGCAATTTATTTATTTATTTACATTATTTATAATCTGCCTTTCTCACTGAGACTCAAAGCAGATTACACAGGGTGAGTTAAATAAAGTCAACAGGATGGGACATCCAACAAACAAAGCAATAAGGATTGGATTTCAGAAATCTGAAAACAAGCAGAAATCTGAAAACAAAGCTGAGACAAAGCTTAAGTATTAACATGACACATTAAAAGATACAGAAATAACATAATAGGATCATACTTACAGCAAGAGACAATATGTACTGTATTCAGTATTATAATCCACAGTCACTATACCAAAGCAACTTTCAGAAAATATTGTTGCAGTACAGCCCTAATTACCTGTGTAAAAAAAGCCCTCCTGTGTAATTCAGTTTTGCATAGCCTGCTGAAAGCCAAGAGGGTGGGAGCCTTCCTGACCTTATCAAGGAGGCCATTCCAGAATGTGGGGGCCACAACAGAGAGAGTGCATGTACAGGCAGTTGTTAATTTTGCCCGTTTTCAGGGTGGCACCTGCAGAAGGCCCTGCTCTGATGAGCGAAGCTGTTGTGGTGGAGTGTAGGGGAGAAGCGCTCCCACTGATATGAAGGACCAAGGTCATGAAGGGCATTGTATGTGATAGCCAGTATCTTGAATTGAGCCTGGTAACTGATGGGAAGCCAGTGGAATGACCACAGAATGGGAGTAATATGCATGCTTCTAACTCCTGATAATACCTGAGCTGTAGCATTCTGCACCAACTGGTGTCTCTGAGTTGACTTTGTGGGGAGACCTATGTAGAGTGCCTTACAGTAGTTTCATCTTGATGTTACTGTGGCATGAATCCTAGTGACTAGTTCAGTTATGTCACAATAGGGGGCCATCTTCTGGGCTAGGCTGAATTGGAAGAAAATGTTTTTTCAGCTGCATTGACTTATATGTCCAAAAGGAATATTGGATCCAGTTTAAGTGTTATACTCTTAATGGAATCAGCAAAGGTCAGCATCAAAAGTGGGAAGGACAATTTCTTTCAAGATCTTCACCTTTCTAACCAGCATCACTTCTATCTTGTCTGGGTTCTGTTTCCGTTTATTTAGTTTCAGCCACTTAACCACAACAGTAAGGCATTGGCTCAAGACCTGTACTACATCACTAAGGGATTTTGACAGAGAGATATAGAACTGGGTATCCTCATATTGATGACATCTAATTCCAAAGCTATGAATAATTTCTCCTAAAGACTTCACATACAGGTTGAATAACTTAGGAAATAAGATTGCATCGTGTGGAACCTCACAAGATAGTTGCCACACTGAATATAGCCGATCTCCAATAACAGCCCTTTAAGTTTGGCCTGTGAGGAATGATTTAAACCAGTCCACATCCCATCATACCTACTTATACTTCCAAACACCTCAACAGGATGGCATGATCTACTGCATTAAAGTTTGCAGATAGAGCCAGTAGAAGCAACAAAGAAGCCTTTCTCTACATTCAGATAGAGGTCATCCAGTAAAGCCCCCAGAGCCATCTCTGTCCCATAACTTGGGCAGAAACAAGGCTGAAAACAGTCCAGAGTACATGAATTATCCAAGGTGATATAAGAAGAGCCCATGTTGTGTTCTCTACCTGTTCCAGCTTTGGTCTAGTACATGGCGGGAGTAGTGTTGACATGGAAAATAGCTGTGCTGTACTTCTTTCTTGTGTCAATGGAGGGGTGATGTTATCAAACTGTAGCTGTTCCCAAGATGCAAATGGAATGATGTTAGTTTTAATGCAATGCTCTCTCTGACTTATTCTCGTATGACAGAAGAGAATTCAGGTTTACTAAGGGAAACAAAAACAAAAGTTATCTTGCCAGAAATGCCTCACTGGTTATCAATTGAAAAGTGAATACATTGACTTATCAGAAATCTGCAACTATGGTTGTGTTATTTGAAGCTGTTATGCACTCCACAGGATTGATGCCTCATGTTCCTTCCTCTGTCTGGTAAATGATAAAATAACAACAGAGGACTACCCTAGTACTTCATTGTTCACAATCATAAGTGTGTTTGGATCCTTCTAATAAGCAGAGCTTAGGATGCATTGCCTGCCTTCCTGAATGTTTGTTTATTGAACACAGAAGACTGTGTCTGGGCACAGTATTACATGTGTCTCTTTTCTCCATCCCTAAGGTCCTGGCCCTGCCTGGCTTTGTCTGGAAGCAGCTGACAGGGGAGGAAGTGAGCTGGAGCAAGGATTTCCCTGCTGTTGACTCTGTACTGGTGAGTCACTGGGAGAAGATCTCTGGCTGTGGATATCTTTGATGTTTGTATTCAGGATCTTGTTGAGCAGATGTCTTCATGGTTTGTACATCTGGAATGCTAACTTGGCAGAGCAGCTTTCTTAATCTAAAACTCCCATTTGGGTGAAGGGGGGCAGCTTTTTCCCATATTTATATTTAACACAGAAGGGCCGACAAATATTGCAGCTTATAAACCATGCCATCCATGCAGATTCCTAACATGTACAGATTCTCTTGTTCATGGGAATAAGTTACAAAAGCCATCCAGGGAGGGCTGTGGTTTACATGAAACCCCAGCCAAATCTTCCCCTGCTTGGCAATGGATGATCTGAATTCAATTATCCCTCCCACCACCCTGTGTTCAGGTGAAGCTCCTAGAGATGATGGAAGGAATGGATAAAGAGACTTTTGAGTTCAAGTTTGGAAATGAATTGACCTACACCACAGTACTGAGTGACCAGCGCATGGTGGAACTTATCCCTGGTGGCACTCGCACTGTGGTACGCCACGAAGATCGCCTGGACTTCATCCACCTGGTACAAGAAGCACGGCTAATGGAGAGCAAGGAGCAGGTAAGGCGCTACGGCATTTTGGAAATAGGACTGTGCCCTGCTTTCTTGGAGTCCATGCCTGTTCTCCTATCCTTGCCTGTAGCTTGTTTTCTTTGTGGTTTGTTTCCCAAATCCCTCTGAGTTTCCTGCACATGGAACCATCGTTTCCTTGTTTCTGGGATACAAGACAAGGACATGTTGCCCTTTCCTCTCTTCCAAGTTCCCCCCCTTTCTTTTTAAAAGAGTTTTCAGACCTGCTGTACCCAGTTAGGGTTGTCAACTGGTCAGGAAAAAAACATTGTGGCTTGTTCCTGGCCTGTTAATAGGCTTTTGTTATGCAGATTCAGCTGGAGAAACTTTTTAGATCCTCTACTGAGGATCAGGTTGCCATTACAGGGATAGATATTGGCTTGAAAACTTATAATTGGGTCCAATTCCTTTATCATCCCCTATACCCTAAACACATCTGGATAGAGCTAGAAGGTGATACACATCTGTCTCAGGAGTTTGGGTGATGGATCGTTATAGCAGAAGTTACTTCTGGGCATTTAGGTGCCTTGCCATTTGCCACCAACGTCCTGAACCAGAACATAGTTTGAGATGAGGACATTTGGGCTCAAGGAGCTAGTGGGATGGGGAGGGAAGTTGAAGCTGTAATGGGCAGCAAACACTTGTGCAAGCAAAATGTATGAGGTAATATGATAATACTAGCTTGATGCCCATGCTTCGCTACAGTATTTAACTACTTTAAATCCAGTTACAATATTTATGGATATGTAACATTTTTGGTTGGGGGGGGGGGGTTGAGTTCGTTTTGTTGTATAATAGCATAGTGCCTGAGCTTCACAAAAGTGTTTGAATAAAGCAAAGCATGTTGATGCCTAAAACTGATGAAGTGAATTTCAAAATATAACATTTATTGAAGAGATTTTTAAAAGGAAAAGATTGTAATGCAATAAATAAAGTGAAAAATACGTACAACCTTTTTTTTTTTTTTCTACTGAAGGACCTCTTTGTAGACCTCATTGGTGCTTTTCCCTTCAGGATCACCAGGCTGCTGGGTGAGCTCACTCTGCAGCAGGCCACATAGAACTGCCCATGTGAGAAGCAGTCCTCCCTCAAGTCAATTCCTGCCACCTTCAGTATCTGCCCCTGGGACTTGTTGATCATCATAGCAAAGCAGACCTTGAGGGGGAACTGCAGTCTCTTGAACTTGAAGAGGTTCTCTGAGGAATGAGTGGTATGCGTGATATGAACACCGACTCTCCCCCCCCCTTCCCGAGCACTGCTGATGAACAATGTGGACTCAGTGATGTTCCTGTGGAGGGTTTTCACTCGTAGTCTGATGCCATTGCAGAGTTTGGGTGAGCTGTGATTCTGGACCAGCATCACTGGAGCCCCTACATTGAGGAGAAGCTTGTGAGCTGGGAAACGAGGAGGGTTGAGCGTGTTGAGGAACTCCACAGGGTAGTGGACCGCATCATCCATTTGCACCACTGAGTCCACAGATCTGTACACCATTTCTGCCCTTTCGAGGGAGTTGTTTCATTAATGATGGCAGCCTTGTTGTTCTTGGGGGTCAGAATGGTATGCTTGCACAGCCCGTCCATGGACTACTCCCTGATAATGGCGATATCAGGGTATATCATGGCTGTTAGGTCTGCTAGGGTCATCACTACTGTGCCCAGGCCTGCAGGGATGGTCACCTTTCCCTTGGACTCGGGACTTGCTGGTACTTGGCCACTGCTGCTCAGTGCACCACAGGAGTATGATGTGCATATTTCTTTGCCTAATCTCTTAAGTTGCTTCCTCCTTTTAGCATCGGTATATCTTGCACAACGTCTGCCAGGAGGCTTCTTGGGAGCAGTAAGAGATGATGGCTGCAAGAGGTGTGAGGTGGAGTTGGACTGAAGGAGGGATGGTGTGGTGGGCACTTCAGCAGGTTCATGTGAGAGGTTCACATTGAAATAGCCCCTAGAAAGGTCATGCACCATCTCCCCACAAACATTTAAAAACTCAGTTGCCATACTGACTTTTATATAAAATCCCTTTTGAGGAGTCTTGTACTGTCTTTCTTCAACTGTCTGCAATTTGCTTTACCTAGTTTTTACCTCAGAACACAGAGTTCCACAGCTGACCCATCAGCCTCCCAGCCACACAGGAAAGCTAGGCCCCACAGGGAGATTGGCAACTCTAGACCGGGAGGTGTATTTTTACCTCAGGGCACATTCAGTGACTCCCAATAGCAAGTATATACTCTTTAGAATGTTGGAGAGATGACCAATCAAGGCCGCATATGCAAATGACCTCAGAGAAGAGTGGCAGTTGACGGGCGGCGGGGGGGGGGCGGGGGGGAGGACCCTGCCAGCCACACAGGGAAACTGTTTCCCTATGGGAAAACACATTTTACCCCTTTTTACTCCCTTAGGGGGCGAATTTCTTAAAATCCCTTCTTAGTGAGCCCCTACCTCACAAAAGGAACATCCTGCCCAAATTTCACATTTCTAGGTCCAGGGGTTTGGGCTGGGCATTGATGAGTCAGTCAGGACACTTGTCTTTAGATAGATAGATAGATAGATAGATAGATAGATAGATAGATAGATAGATAGATAGATAGATAGATAGATAGATAGATAGATAGATAGATAAGGAGTCATCCCAAAACGTGTATAATACGTCTTATCTGAGTAAACCCTTCTGAATGCGCTACCCTGTTCATGTATATCCTCTGTGGTGACTCCTACCATGTTGAATAGCATACCTGAGGTGGTCAGGAGAGCCCCCACACTTCTATCATTTCACAGAATATGCAAAACAGGAGGGCATTTTCATAAAGGGGATAGAACAGTAGTATAATGGAACTGCTCAGGAGATTACTTCTGTAAGGGATAGTATTGCAAATAATCACCTTTCTGCAACAGTGTCCTCTACCTTTGTAACCCCCGTTCTTCATTATGGTATATCATGCCTCAGATAGTTTTTGTTGTAGGGGGTTTTCCGGGCTGTATTGCCGTGGTCTTGGCATTGTAGTTCCTGACGTTTCGCCAGCAGCTGTGGCTGGCATCTTCAGAGGTGTAGCACCAAAAGACAGAGATCTCTCAGTGTCACAGTGTGGAAAAGATGTAGGTCATTTGTATCTACTCAGGAGGGGTGGGGTTGAGCTGAGTCATTCTGTAAGAGTTTCCCAGGGTGTGGAATGCTAATGGCGGGAGGCTTCACTGTATCCTGAGGAGGTTCTTTTGCATATGGATTGGTGCTTGATGTGCTAATCTTCTCTGCAGGGCTATTGTCGGGTGTGGAGTGTTTTGTTGGCCTGGTGTTTTTCAGAACTGGAGCCCATGCTCTGTTCATTCTTAAGGTTTCTTCTTTCCTGTTGAAGTTTTGCTTATGCTTGTGAATTTCAATGGCTTCCCTGTGCAGTCTGACAAAGTAGTTGGAAGTGTTGTCCAGTATTTTGGTGTCCCGGAATAAGATACTGTGCCCTGTTTGAGTTAGGCTATGTTCAGCCACTGCTGATTTTTCAGGCTGTCCAAGTCTGCAGTGTCTTTCATGTTCTTTTATTCTTGTCTGGATGCTACGCTTTGTGGTCCCGATGTAAACTTGTCCACAGCTGCAGGGTACACGGTATACTCCTGCAGAGGTGAGGGGGTCTCTGCGTCAGGAACTACAATGCCAAGACCACGGCAATACAGCCCGGAAAACCCCCAACAACCATCGTTCTCCGGCCGTGAAAGCCTTCGACAATACATAGTTTTTGTTGTGTTAGACAGTGTTTCTGTTTGCATTGTTTTCCAGTTCTGTAATCCTACACCTTCTGCATTATTTATTGAATATTTTATGCTGTCTAATTGAAATGCTTTTCATATTTTGTAATCCACCTTGAGTCTCACTGAGGAAGTCTGGGTATAAACGATGAGGATAAATGAAAATGCCATCTACAGTCTTCTTATTTAGGCATTTCTTGTGGAAATTCTCCTCTTCCCTGCCTTCCAGATTGTGGCCATGCAGGCTGGACTGCTCAAGGTTGTACCTCAAGCTGTGTTGGACCTTCTCACTTGGCAGGAACTGGAGAAGAAGGTCTGTGGTGACCCAGAAGTAACAGTAGAGGCCTTGAAGAAACTCAGTAAGTGCTGGAGGACCTTCCCTCTCTGTTGATAGCACAGTCATGTATAGCTCTTACCTGCTGCTCTGGGCAGGGGTTTTAAAGCCTAAGTTCCCCATGGGTGAGCTGTATGTGAGTTTAAACCAGCACATTAGTATAACCACTGCCTGGCAAATAGGGCAACTGAATCTTTAAATGTATAGCTTCATTGTAGTGATTTTATGTAATGCTAGGTAATTGTGACCCAAAATGCTGTAATGTTATGGGGGAAGCACCATGGCTCAGTGGTAGAGTATGTACTTTGTGTACAGAAGGTCCCAGGTTCAATCACCAGCATCTCCAGTTAAAAGGATCATATCATAGGTGAAGTGAGTGACCTTTATCTGAGACTGAACAGCCATTGTCAGACTAGATAGACAATACACATTGTCTACTTTCCTTCCTTGGTGGGAGTCAGTAGCCCCTGATAGACCAGTGGTCTGGGGCTTCATGTGTACAATGTGTGCATGAAGGAAGCTTCCTGTGTACAATGGTTAGTGTTGGACTATGCTTGGAGATTTTGAGGCAATCAGTCTCAGTCTAATTTGACTCACAAGGTGGTTGTGAGGACAGGATGGAGGAGTGGGGAATGATAAACATGGCCTAAGTGCACTTTGTATATTTGGGAATCATAGTGAATTTCTCTAATGTGCACTGTTTCTCCCCTTTTTCCTTTCTTCTATAGCTCGCTTTGAGGATTTTGAACCATCAGACACCAGAATTCAGTATTTCTGGGAGGCACTCAACAACTTTACTAATGGTGAGGGAATACCAAGTACACAGTTGTTGTGTAATGTTGATGCATGGCAGTCACAAATTAGACAGTGGACTCAATCTGTTTAGGGGGCTTTTCCCTGTCATTCTTTACAGGGTCTTAGGAAGTGCAGGAAGAACCCGCTGTAAGAATCCATTACCTTTTTGATACTACCCCTTGCTTAGATTTCAGGATCGAGATCATGTTTCTGGAGGAGTGACACACACAATTTTTAAATAAATAAGAGAGAAAAGAAAGCAGTGAGGCAACGGGGAAGAAAGTGGAGGAGAGGAATCTCCCAGGGACTGTTACAAGTTACATTGCTGTATGTCCCACAGCTAAACTGTTTTCAGTTATTTAGTTTCCGTTCACATCCCCACCTCCAGCATTACCAGGCTTCTACTGCTGCAACATAAATTTTGTGTATGAGCTTGGGTTATGTTGTCTTGCACCTGCTGTATCAGAAGTATTTTTTGGCTTTCAAGGATTGGATCAGGCCTCCTCCTCCTCACATACATATCCTTACATACATATTGGGCAAGCTTGTTGTAGGAGAGGGACTTCTTGGAAGTTTCTAATGGTTATATATTCTCCCCCCAGAGGATCGCAGTCGTTTCCTGAGGTTTGTTACTGGCAGGAGTCGACTTCCTGCTCGAATTTATATCTTTCCTGACAAGTTAGGGTAAGTATTGCTTAATTTTCTGTGTGTGTGGTAGTGGGAGATGGGCAGCACTCTATGGCTTGGATCCTGGGGAGGATTTCTGAGGATGGAAGGGATTCCTTCCATGAGGTGCAAATTCCACACTTCTCCCCTCCTGGCACAAGCTAATCCCTGCTGTTCTTGAGGAAAAAGGGACTTCTGGGAACATCACTGTGGGGAGCCAGAGGTCTGCTGCAGGGGTAGGGCCCATGACCTTCCCTTCCTTGGTGGGATCCAAGCCTGTGTTTCTGTTGTCTCCTAGAATCTTCCCTCAGTAAATCTTACTGACTTGTTCTTTCCTCAAGCTCTGAGAATACAGATGCCCTTCCAGAATCGTCTACTTGCTCCAGCACACTCTTTTTGCCCAACTATGCCTCGTAAGTCTTGCTTAAGAAAGCTGTTGTGAAGAAGGCCATATGTGTGGGACATTGTCCTAGTGGCTGTGCCAGGGACTCGAGAAAGACAGCTGCAAAAATGGTGGTTCATTGAGAGGTGTGGGATAGTCACACATGGCATGGTAAGAGAATGTAATAGGGAAGAGCAGCTGATGAAAGTGACGTGGGCAGGACTATGTCAACCAGTGGGGTGATGGTCACAGTAGATAGTAGAGCAAAGAGAAGAGGTAATTGTTGAGGAGAGCTGAGTTCAAGATACAGAGAATAGTTGCTGATAGTGATGCCCAGAAATGCAGAGAGAGGTCCTTATTTCAGAACGGGTGTGTGTTGGAAGTCATGGATGGGTTGGTGTTGGCCAGAGTGTAAGCAGAGATGTAAATGTGAGCTCTTGTTACAGATTTTCCTTTTTCACTTGCAGTGCCAAGGTCTGTGAGGAAAAGTTGCGTTATGCAGCATATAACTGTGTGGCCATTGACACAGATATGAGCCCCTGGGAGGAATGAAGCTACACAGGACATCTTGCCAAGCAGCTCTTCTGCCTTTTGTAGCTACTACATGAATGAATCTCTTACTGTCTTTTCCCCGTGTCCCAAATTTGGGAAAGCATGTGTATATATTAATAAATTACTGTTTGAAGCCTGCCTTGTATTGATGGATGGAACCCAGGATTTTAGAGGAGTAAGACCAAAAGACCTTGTGGAGGAACAGTCTCACTGACCTGCAATGACTTTAATATTAAACAGTGGGAGACTGGGTCACAGGTCTCTTGCATAATAATCTGTTTCTTAATCTCTGTGTGTAAAGTCAAAGAAACATATAGGAATCGTAGAAGATTGATAATTTCTGGAAGCAGAGTTCAGGTTCTCCTTCAGAACAAGGACACCATTTCCATGTCACTGTCCATCTCTGTGCACAATTACTGAAGAAAATTTTCAGTTCTCTTGCTTGCTTCCCATTGTTTTGCTTCAGCTGTTAAGTTTGAGTGCTGTATTGCAGCAATCGCCTCCCACCACTAGTGGGTATTATGGAGCCATAATTTAAAGGAATAATCTCCCAGTTGTTACAATTTTAATGTGCATAAGCTTTGCCCTCCCTTGTCTAGTAGTAGCTGGCAGTCTTCCCTGTTTCCTTCCCCCCCTCCCCGCCCAAAGAATATTTGCATACAGGCATGACACAGCAGGGAGGCAAGACTCGCATTACCTCAGAAGCAAGCAAAGCCAAAGGTTGCTGAGATCCAGCCAGAATCACTACAGTTATTTCACCCTCTGAGCTTTGCTGACTGCCAGGCCAGTGAGTCCTGCCAGCCCTTGCTACTGCAGTATGTGAGCTATTTCTTTGGACCCCACATTAAGACTTTTCTCCTACTGTACCCCTGTGGAAGAAGGAATACCATCTTTCTTGACCTGCCATTCTGGAAATAATAGGGGTTGAGAACTGCCTTTCTGTGATACAAAAATTAGTTGGAAGGAAGACTATTTTGACCTTAACATTCCAAAATTCTTCAGTAGGATCTGCCAGCTTCTGCAGCTAGATAGAATCTGTACAGCTGTCAGCCTCAGAATACTACTTTTCATTTTATGCAAATAGATGCAGTTATTTTTTTAAAAAATATATTGTTTATTTCTCACTAATGGCAGCAGGCTGTCTTTATAGAAGTGGATGGAGATTGCTCTGGCTCAAGAGCTCTGTCCACCTATTGGGTCCAGGATGTGCTGTCTGGTTCCTAGCTGCCTGGGTGGGCCACAGAGGGCTATTGTAGACATACAATGGCTTTTTTGGTAATTGGGGAGGTGAAATTGGAGCGGGGAGGGAGGGTGTCATCTCTGCAGCTGGGCTTTTGTCATGCAGAGCAGAAAGGGAAGCTTAAATTCCGCCCCCCCCCCACTTCACAGCACCTCAGAGCTTCTCAGCAGCACTTCCCAGCCATAAATTATCTACACCTGCGTCTTAAACTCCCTAGCTCTTGCAGCCCTTCCACAGGAACGGGGAGTTTCCCTCCCTGATAGTATTTCCCTGGCACAAGCTTGAGGGGGGCTCATTGAGGATCTAGCGAGCAGGCCGTGTGTGGCTCCGGCGAAAGAATAAAACGAGAGAAGCGACCGAACCCCCAGCTTCACATGGGCGCTTTCCTCGGCAAGGCGAGCGCTTCTTTCCTCCCCTTCGGGTGCGCACAGAGCCGCTTCTGTCTCTGAAGGGGGGGGGGTGCGACGTGAGGTGCTTGCGGCCCCCCTGAGGAGAGCAACAAGGAGCGGGGATTAGCTGCCGATGCCGGGGCTCCCCTGCTGGGTGAAGACCTGTAACTCCTCCGCCCCCTGTGGCGGGGGATTAATTACAGACCACACAGCAGGCCAGAGGAGCCGCGATGGACACCCAAGCTCCGAAGTGGCGCCGAGGGAACGTTTCCTCCGGGGTGGCTTTTCCTAGGGCGGTGCCGTGGGCGCGCGCGCGCGCGCGCATGTGGTGAAATTCTCTTTTCCCATGCCGTCAGTGTATCGGGGCTCTTCTCAAGGTCTGAACCTGACAACCCTTATAACATGTCCAGGGACGGGTCGCCTTGGAAGACTCTTGTGAGTGGAAGGATGCGATCTCGTGAACTGAGCAGTGTTACTTCCCCCCCACCCCCAGTTTTTGCTTCGGACTCAGCAGCAGGTGCGGACCACTTGCCCCGTTTAATTTAGGGACACCACCCCGAGCAGTTCTGGAGGGAGAAAGCTGTGTGCCACTTTTGCACCAACCTGCAGGAGGCGCTGCAGTATAACCTATGGTGTAATAAACCTCGTGCACTTTCAGTCCAAAGACATTTGAGTGTGTTATCTTTAGCACTAGTGCTGCATTGGATCGCACAGTTTGCACCAGTAAACATGCCAAAGTAGGATGGCTACATTCCATTAATTTTTCAAACCACCTACAATTGCCTATTTGGGAAGGTAGAATGTAAAATCACATTCTTTGCAATTGAAGCTAGCTTGGACTGATAGGAATGGACCAATCATTATTAATTTCTTTTCTCATTGACTGGAAGCTGAGCATCAAAGACTGCTGCCTGCCCTGGCCACTGCTGCTTGATTCCTCATATCCTCCCCAACTGCTCTTTTTGAGTTGAGTGATTTGTATGTAAGATAAGCAAGTCCAAGCTCTGTTTAGTCTGATTCTTTGCCTTTAGTGATCCCATCTCAGTCTAAGCATCTCTTGATATTGTGTATCATTCAGCAATACCAATCATTTGCAACAAGACTGGCTTGTCCACACAGGATAAGCCAGTTGTGAATGGTTAGTATAGTACAACAATCACACAGTATCCAGTGAAGGATGCAGCCAAGAGAGTTTATGTTTTTCTTCCTATGCCTCTTCTGTATGTAAATATCTCCTCTGATCTGCAGTTAGTTCTGTGAGAAGGAAAACAGGTATTGCATTTGGAGCTTTTTTAAAAGGGGGAGAGGTGTTAATCACAGACCTCATGTCATAGATATTTTGGCTATAAACTAGAAAAGAGAACATGTTTGGAAAGATTAAAGAAATAGTTTGTGTGAATTCTGTTTTGAATGTACTCATAAGCAGTTTTCTAAATAAAGCAATTAAACTGGATAAACTTATTGCACAAGGAATTGTAATTGGATTGTAAAGTCATATGGGCTTTGTGGGGAGAGTGCTCCATCCTTATCAGTCCCCCAGCCTGCTGCTGAGCCTGCAATGCTGACTATGTGTGTGAGCTTTAGTTTCAGTTTATTTTTCTTTTCTCTGTTTGTTGCTCTGCTTGTGGAATCTGCTCAGCTGTGGTCCCTGTGGCTGCTGACGACACCCCCCCCCATGCCCTGCTCTGTGTTGGCTTCCTGCACACACTATGGAAAAATAAACACCATCAAGCAGCTGCTGTACAGCCATTGCCAAGAGGGGGATGAAGGGCAGAGTTTATTGTACCAAGGAGGACAACCACAGGGTTGGGTCCTATCATGCCTGGGCCACACTTCTAAACCTATAATCCTTCAAGCGCTCCCAGAATGATACAGTTTAAAGCAGGACCACCGTCTGTCCTCCAGAAAGTCTTTCCTGTATTCCAGAGTTTCCAAAGCAGCAAAGATGTGTATCCCATTGAGTAACTTGCTTGCACTTTCATACACCCTGTTTGCTCATTTACACAGTCAGTATTATTAGCTGAATTTTTAAACCTGGGGCTTAGAGCAGCCTTGGGGGCATTTTCAGTTGGGGAAATGGTGCTGAAGGGAAAAGTTAACTCCCCTTCCCCAGTGCTGTGGTTGCAATTCATGTTAGGTTGCAGCAGAATTGGTCTCCCTCTCCCATTGACTGGACAAGTTGCTGTTACTGTATGAGCCTGTAAGAACCCTTCCTTCCTTGATAACCCATTTTTGCCCATGTCAACGCTGATCCTTTGGCTCTCAGCATGCTGCTGGTGGGATAATTGAAAAGGTGGTGTTTACGCATGTGATGCTTCTTTTTGTTTCATTTCATGCAATTGAAAATTGCATTGAAAAAAAAGTACATACTAGAAACAGATGCTGTCGTGAGCTCCTTGGTGGGAAGGGCAGGATAAAGTGGGATAGAAATTTACATTTGGTTGTACATGGGCTCTTCATCTTAAATGTCTCAGCCCAACAACATTCACAGGTAATATATTTCAGGCTAAATGGCAGTCTTTATAAATATTCAACCACATACAAAATTTGTGAAGTGTATATATGATATACATCAAAATATAGCTAGGCTCACATAGAATCTTCTTCATGTTTGTACAACCCCCCCCCCCTTATTTTGTAAGCCTTGAATTGTTACAGCATGCTGAATCCTAATCTGCATCAGATGTATAGCAGTGGGGGAAAATAAGTCCCAGTAAGATCATCAACTAGATTAAACCATTTCTTCATTTTCTGCCCTGTGGTAGCAGAGTTTGACACAATTGCAGGTTTGATTTACCACTTTGAAGAATCACTGGACTAGGGTTCAGCTGCTTTCTGTAACAATTCATGTTCTGCAAATAAGTTTTTGGTACAAATACAAATAAGGTTTGAAACAAGTACATAACCCAGAATCTCACTATGTATTAATGTATATGATATTCACTTAACAGATTTCATGTGTGTTTTAAATGTCTTTCTATATGAGGTATTCTTACCCAGCAGATTTTGCATTTCATTTTCAATATATGTTTAAATTCTTCCTTTGGTCCTTCATCTTGCTGTTCTAGCATTTGTCTTGAGGCCTTCCTCCCCCCTTTTTGTGCCTCACAAAATATTCTACATCATGATTCAAATAATGCAAAATATGCAAATTACACTTGTTATTTTTCACTTTATGTAGTTAAAGGGGAATTTGCATTCTCTTTATGCAAAAATTATCTTCATGGGGGCAGAATATTTCCAGCTGTGAATGTATGTATGCATATTACACACACACAAGCACAACCACAAACTCCTACTTTTCACAAGCATACATTTACCTAAGAAGCAAGTCTAAGTTAGAAATATGTATATTTCTCACTACAAATCCACACAGACAACAAATCCCCCATCCCAGTAGAGACAAAAGAACATCACATGTACACCATCAGAAGATACATTTATATATAATATATATTTACTTTTAAAAATAAAACTTCCATTGTAAGGCTAGAGGTCTGTACAAACTACAAAAATAAATCTTTTTTTCTTTTACATATAAATAATTTAGATGGCATGACAACATTTCAGGTTAAAAGGTCTCCAGCAAGCCTCTACATATTCACACACACACACAAATACACACATGCACACACAACATGCTCCACCATCATTCCCTTAGCTTTGCTGGTTTCAGTATTGGGGTAAGGTGGGGAAAGCACCATTTCTATTCTGGGTTACCTAGAAGCACTTAACTATTTTTAGGCAGTGGATGAATGTAAGGCAGAGCAGGAAAAGTGGATAGACAAGTCAGATGTTGCTAGATCCTAACTTTGACTGTAGTTTTATGATGGGAAAAATAGATTCGAACAGGTGGGCCAGTCTTTGTTATGTGGCAAACTCCTGTGTAAAGAAAAACCTTTCTAGACCCCAGAACTCACTGGTAACTTTTACTTGAATTGTCTGAGTCTATTTTAATAGGAATTTAATCCTACTGAGACTCTCAAGAGGGTTCACACAACCAAAATGTAACAATCTCACCAGAATCTCCCTTGGCAACAAACAATGGATCCAGAATAAACTGTGGAATGAAATTACAGCAGTTATTGGGTAAAAGAGGGGATTAAAGTGCTTGGGTTTTAGAAGGAATGAAGTCATTGGGGGAAAATGGATTTCAGGATGAATCAGTCCTGCTCTCTCTTGTAAGTCAGCTGGTTGGCTGTGGTATCTCTGAGTCCAAGGAGGCATACCATTTTATCCAAAATTTGACATGAAGCCCCAGGGGAACTCATGCCAATTAGAAGTTGAGGTCAACTGCACAGCTTATTTTACACAATTCTGAAGAGAAAACCTTTAATAGTTTTTTGAAGCAGTTGCTCACACTATCTATTGAGCTGAGGCAACTCTCCTGGTAATGAAATTATCAGAATTTCATTTTTCCTTCAAGTTTTTTCGTCTCATCAAAGTACTTGGTGAAAACAGCAGCAGTCCAGCAGACCCAAAAACCAGCAGATGGAATGGAACATTAAAACACACATACACACACAAACAATGGATGCAAACTACAATAGGGAGGAGCAGTAGTTAAATAAAGGACTGTTGGTAACATCATGAAGGATCACAGCCCATAAAGATTGTTGCACTAGTTGTCATCTTGCCTCTATTTCCTTTACAGCAGGCCAGAA
This sequence comes from Eublepharis macularius, assembly GCF_028583425.1. Classification (NCBI taxonomy): domain Eukaryota; kingdom Metazoa; phylum Chordata; class Lepidosauria; order Squamata; family Eublepharidae; genus Eublepharis; species Eublepharis macularius. The sequence continues at coordinate 97,516,228 of NC_072794.1, read as the reverse complement.
AAAATAATAATATATATTTTTAATCCAGAAAGTTTTGTGTTTCAATACAGGGAGTGTAAGCCATTCTTTTGCAGTGCCTAGGTTAGGGTTAGCCAGAAAAGAGCATTTAAATTTCATACAAAATTCAGATTTCTGTCCTGAAGTAGAATGGAAAAACTGAAACCTTTCATAAAGCAATTTTGACTTGGTTATGTGGAAACAAGGCATACTGGATGGAAATGGAATTAGTCGTTTAGAACCAGTCTTGTTGCCAAGTGATAGTTCATTTCTGGATTTTCAGCCATGGAAGCCAAACCAAAAAAAATCGAATTCTGAAACATAAACCGCAACCACAGCATTCATTCTCTTGGGCAGGAAATAAAACTTTTTTTTACTCAGTCCTTGCATCTCCCTTAGAACACTTTTTCTTCTGACAACTGCAGTGGGATATTTTTGAAAAGGAGGAATGTGTCATCCCAAAAAGCCTTTAACTGGGCTCAAATCAAAAGACACTTTCCCACATGAAATTCTTTTCATGTACAGAAGAATATCCCTGTAGGGAAGAATCTGTATGCTCTCTTTTGTATTTTTTTTGGGCTGCAAATACACAGCCCAGGAAACCAATAATCTCGGTATAAGAAAAACATTGTGTGAGGTGACCCAAAATGGTACTAGCAACCCAATGAGAATCTGAAGTGATTCACCAAAAACTCCCTCAAGAAGAGCAGTGAGCTGTAGACCCTACTTTCAGACATGAATGATGTTCTTGCCAGCTACCTCAAACACCCACTTGAAATACCCACTCCATAAACAGCATAGTAGCCATACATTTTGTATACAGGCATCAACATCAGAGTACAAAATCTCTTGTGCAAAATATCTCCTGAAGTATGGAATTAGAAAGGAGACAGATATAATCCACATCTCTAGAAACTGCCCTTCTAGAAGTCTTAGTTCTGATCTCTATGGACAACAAATCATACAGACGAAGTCTCTCTTTCCTGGATAAGCCTCCTTTTCTATCAGGTATAAATGATGTCAGACCAATATTACTAGGGAAAGATGGGGCTAAACGCTCCAACAGATATTCCAGACAGGTGTGCTTAGGGAATGTTTTAGTGATGGACTAGCTAGAGCTGACAAAGATGCAAGCAAGCTAAAGAATGTGGCACAAAGGAAAGTTTTGGGCATGTAGGGCAGGATGGGGAAGGGACTGAATTTTAAACAGCCACAGGACAGATACCGGCACAGACAGTTGTGCTGGTGGGAGGAGTGAAGCACAGCCTGTCCCACACAGCTTGCATAGAACATTAAGACACATTATGCCCCTACATTGCATGTTCCCGCCACTCCATATTCCCAGGAGGTGCTCACCCCACTACAACCTCAACCTGGTGTTCCCTTAAAGGGATACCACCACTTTTTTTTACGAGGGAGCTGTGAAAATAATAAAAATAATTATTATAATTATAAAGGGGAACTGTGAATCTTCTTATACAGCTTAAAATAATAATAATAATAATAATAATATTAATAAAAAATAAAGAATAGCAGCACAATGTGGGAGAGTTCCCCACATATAAGTTCAGTCCTGTTCTCTCCACGGGATGTTGGGTGTTTGGACAATTTTGATACTTTGCCTCAATGACGGCCATTATATGTTTCACCTAGCATGAGGGGAATGGTCTCTTCCAGTTCCCATATCTTGAGCTGAAACTTTCCCTGTCAGGAGGTAAGTAGACCAAATGCTCAATGGGTTATAAGTCCAATGTAAGGATAAAAACTGGGAGTGTTTTGGACCTTAGTAACTAAAGGACCCAGAATGATTTTTGGTGGCAGATACACCTACAGAAACAAGATATGGGAAACTGGAGTACTAGGTGCTAGCAGTACCCAACAACCATTTCATTGGCTAGATACTGCAGTAGCTCATCTGACCTCCTTGTTCCAGTTTGCAAAGGCACTCTCTATGCCTAAAGATGGTTAAGATACTGTGCTGGAGCTTCCATATATCCATTCTGCTTCACAGTCCATGGTGTGAGAGAGAACAATCCCACCTGTGATGCTGTGCACATCCTATACCTGAGGTGGGAATCTAGAAATAGGATCTTCACCTGGCGGAAGTAATGAGCTAAGGTCTCTGGGCTAAGTCTTGCAGTTCCAAGCTGTCAGGTAGAACTAGGCCAGACTCCTCAGGGCCATCAGATTCAAAGCCCTCATGTGTATAGCCCCGGCAGGAGCCGGGCAGGGGTGGGTGCAAAGCCAGCATCACAGAGGCAGTGGCTGTAACTGTGGTGAAGGAGCCACCAGTCCCAAGAGGTGGCACTTTGGCACTGTGGGCAGGGAGGTCGGTCCGAAGGGGAATAGGGGCAGTCCGAGCCTGATGAGGCCCTAGTCTGTGGTTTGGCCGTTCTTCGTGCTGTAAAGCATCCTTGACATCTGTGGTGGATGATGCTAAGTAGCTTCCAGGGGTCATGGGTTGAGTCCAGTCTGGGCTGCACAGTGACAGAGGTGACTCCAGGCTTGTCTTGTAGCTTTTTACCACCTGCCCAAGAGGAAAGAGAATGATGTGAATGTGTTGGGTACAGACACAGATCTAAGCTTTGTAGAAATGTTAGAGTTATGGGGAAAATTCTAGGGTGGGTTTTGTGTGTGTGTGTGTGAAAACTGCTGCACCCTATGGTACTTTACCACACATTCCTTAGTTTTTGCCATATAAGAAACTGGGAAAAATATGTTTAAAACAGAACACATTTTATACTAAACAAAAGTGTTACTTGGACAGAAACACAGCCACAGCCACAGTCGGACCAACAGCATACTTAGCTATCAAGTTAACTTTGTAACACTGAAAGCACCATTTAGAGCATATTAATTGTAGACAAAATGAATCACATTAAAAGAATATATGCTGGAAAATATGTTGTATCTGTTTACAGTATATACAACCATTATCACTGCCTTATATTAAAATCTTCATAATACACATTTTGAGTTAATAAAACTTTTTCTTAAAAGCATTTCACTCATTCCAAACCAAACAAAACAAAACCATTTCATGGGAGGGTTTTTTCCAATGCTCTCCCATATTTCCATTTTTTTCACTTAAAAGACTGAGATCTCTCTACACAAGACATCTTACATGAGGACACTCAGGTGAAGGGAGACATAATGTTAGCCAGGAAGTGTAGTTTAAAAAGACAAAGCCAGCAGAGATTGCTCCTCAGAAGGTTTGTTAATTTCATCTTCACCTCCCCAAAGGGGAGGTGAAACTTACAGAGCCTTAGGAGAGGTGAAGATGAAATTAACAAACCCTCTGAGGAGCAATCTCTACCCATGCTGTCTTTTTAAACTGCAGGTACAATATGGGCACTTGCTAACAGCAGCCAAGAGGCCATTTTTAACCCAGGAAATGATACTAAGAGAGTTAACTCCCATTCCCATCCCAACAAAAGGGAAAGAAATGCAACATTTCAGGCTCCTGTTTTTACCTCTGCTCCAAATAAATTAAGAAACACTATCCTCACTCTGAAGCTAGAGCCAAGAAGTTGGATTCTCTTTCATGGCACTAGATCATATTGTTAATCCTGAGAAACTAGTGACTGCTGCATCTGATGGACACTTACCGTGATTTTTGGGAAGCTGGGGCTTTTGCTTGCCTTGACCAAGATGTGTGATTGAGTTGGGGGGATGATATAGGTGCTCCGATCATCTTCACCAATATCTGATGCGCCAGTACTCTCTGAGTAGTACTCTGAGTCAGAGGAGTCAGCAAAGGTCCCACTATGCTGGCGCACATAAAAACTGTGGTGACTGATGGGTGGGGGGACCGGTGATGGTGTTGGCAGGCGGCTACCATTATCAACAGGTGTGACCTATATGTTGAAAAAACAGAAAGCACATTCAGAGAACAGGATGTCAAGCAAGGGAACTTTAGCACGTGTGCTTTCAAATGCAGTCTCTAAGCACACAAAATTCCATTCAATATAGTAGCAGAGAAGTTAGCCGTGTTAGTCTGTGGTAGCAAAATCAAAAAGAGTCCAGTAGCACCTTTAAGACTAACCAATTTTATTTTAGCACACAGCTGCTCATCCTCCAATCTGATATATGCCCTCATGTGCCAACAATGTCCTTCTGCTCTGTACATTGGAAAAACCAGCCAACCTCTACGCAAAAGAATAAATGGACACAAATCTGACATTAGAAATGGAAACGTCCAGAAACCAGTGGGAGAACACTTCAATCTACCAGGACATTCCACCAAAGACTTAAAGGTCGCTGTGGTTCAACAGAAACCTTTCAAAAACAAAATCCAACGGGAGGCTGCTGAACTGGAATTCATATGCAAATTTGACTCTGTCAAGCTGGGACTGAATAGGGACTATGAATGGTTATCACATTACCACAGGTAACAGATTTCCTTTACAGAGGTGGGGTCTGGGGGAGCTCAGTGGTACCTGGTGTGGGCTTTCGGGAACCACAGATCTCTTTGTCAGATGCATCTGGCAGGGAGGGCTGTGGTTATCGAAGGCCCATACTGCATTGGAATTGGATGGTCTAGCTGTTTGGCTTCTACAAACTAACAGGGCAAACTCCTTTGAAGCCAACTGATACACACACCAAAAGGAGATGTTTACATATACTAGCAAAGGAATGTTTTGATTGCTTCCTCCCCCTCCCCCCCTAATTGCCTCTTCCCTCTGCTCTTCTGTGTTTGACCAGTCTCTGTATCAGGCATCTGACGAAGAGAACTTGATTCTCGAAAGCTTATGCTAAAATAAAATTGGTTAGTCTTAAAGGTGCTACTGGACTCCTTTTGATTCAATATAGTAGATTCTGAAACCTCTGATGGCAGTTGAAAACCAAATTTCTGTCAGGCTATGGATGACAGGCTGTGGCAAATAGACCCCTGTACCATCACAGCAAGAATCCAGGCTCTTGGTTAAAGGTTTTATTCAGGAGATCATTTTCACAGATACGTCCATAGAATTACTCAGAAGCAAGGTAAGCAACTAAGCAGTATGACCAGGTTGACAGGAATGACAACATGTGGGAAAGCCATTCCTCTTAATGAACACATTTACTCCTTCCCACTCCCATCAGTAAAACAGGACTTTTGGTGCAAACCTGTCCTGAGAACGTCTCACATATTTCTACTATCAAGTCTAGACACTGAGAAAGCAAGAGATCAAAGTTGAAACATAGTAATTCATGGGAGTGAGCAGTGTACTAGTTCAGAAGCACTGAGAGCTTCCAAAGTCGTTAGATAAGACACCTGCAGCTTCAATAAGCCTGTGAAAGCAAAGCAGTTATGGCACTGGCAATATGACATCAAGTTATAGCACGAAACATTGGTTCAGAACAACAGGTCAGCATCAAATAATGGCATGTATGGGGCACAGACATGACAATTTCTTTATTCATTGCTGAGGATGTGCATATGATTAAATGTGGACAGCTTCGTCAACTTCCCTCTACCATAAACTATTAGGAAGATTAGACAAAGAGATGCAGGACTCCTTTAGCCCTTCCACATGACTTTCCACTGGAACAAGGTGACTGGAAATGAGAGTTCTCTTACCTCAGCCGGTGGGCCAATGATGGACAATAGGACAGGCAGCAACACCAGGCCATTGAGCAGCCCCAGAATTGTCAGGATGGTGAGCACGGCAAAAAAATACCTTGAGAGGGGGGAAGAGGTTCAATCATTGCATCAGTCATCTGCATGTGATCTTTTTCTTAAGACTGCATAATGGCTTCTCCTGACTTATGTCCCTTGATTTATGTTCTCCTGACATATGACTCCCCAGTGGCTGAGATACACAGTTCTATGGCCATGTTTACCTAGATGTGGCAAAAATCAGTGCTTTCCATTCATTAAATCCCACACACATCCATTCATGTTGTACAGACGCATTTTGTGTGTGTGAATACTTGAATATGCATTGATTTAAGAGTTCAGAGAAAATGGGGTCACCCAATCTTCCATACTGGGTCACTTGGACTAAGAATATACTCTAAGAACATAAGGAGCGCCCTCCTGGATCTGACCATCTAATTAATCTTATCCAACATTGCATTTCTCACCAAGGCCAACCAGTCGCCCTGCAGGGTCAACAACAAGGACATAGAGATTACAGACTTCCCCTGTTGTTGCCTCCTAGCACTGGCATTTTGAGATTTACTGCCTCTGAACATGAAGGTCCCCTTTAATCACCATAGTTAGTAGCCATCAATGAACCTCTCCATCATAAATCTAAACCCCCTTTTAAAGAAATCTATGCTAGTTGCCACTGATTAAAGAATTTCCTTTCATCTGTTCTGAATCTATCACCCATCAACTTCATCAAATTCACTCCAGGCATAAAGTTATAAGCCTCTATCATGTCCTCCTTTCAGTTGTCTTCTCTCTAAACTGAAAAGCTTCAGACGCTTTAGCCTTTCCTCACAAGAAAGGTGCTTCAACCCTGTAATCATCTTGGTTGCATTTTTCTGCACTTTTCCAAAACCTTTTCTATCAGTGTAATATATTGTAGGAGTGACATTCCAGCCAGCCTTGCTCCCCTGAGAAAGGAGTTTACTGTCCCTCTGAAACTGGCACAGTGTAGCAGTTCAGCCACATAATTCTTAACTCTTATTAGAGTCTGCCTTTATCCTTGGGCAGTGAGTTTCTTAGAACCATTCCCATGCATGATGTTGTCTTTTACCTTTACTGGAAATAGGGATAATTTCCCTTTCTCTAGACCTTCCTCAGACTGGTTAACCTTTTGGTTAACAACCTAAACCAAAAACCCTCTGGGAATGGTCCATGAGATATTTGCCATTAAGCTTGCAATGGCACACTGCAGCACTCAGTGCAGGAATATAAGGAAAGATTAAAGCATCACAACGGTACCTCAGAATGAAGTCAAATTCTGAACCAGCCAGCATGAGTACACCCAGAAGAGTGGAGACAGCACCATCCATCACAGGGGCAAACATGTGCTCTAGAGCCACAGTGGAGCGCAGATTCCGGTTGCCAATGGCTGTGAGAAAGCCCTGAGATGAGAAAGGATGGACAACAAGAACAGAACTATGAAGAGACTTATCTGAGCAGGCACTCACAGACTGGCCAGCCATTATTCAGCATCTGGAGTTTGCATTGACAGCTAAATGCAACCCCAAAGTGTATTTGGCTCTATAGGACAAGAGGCAAAGGCCCAAATCTGTCCTCGGGCACTAAATTTGATGCCTACTGTTGGAGCTGAGCTAGCCTCAGCACAATGAACCATGCTTATGAGATTGCTTACTTACTAGTGCCACATGGACAGTGAATTCCACACCAATGCCCACAGAGGCAATGAGGATGACCACAGGGATGGCACTCAGTTTGATGCCCATCAGGCCCATGATACCAAAGAGCTCAACTGTCATCATAGCCAGAACAAATACCTAAATCAGACAGAAAAGTCAGGTCAGTCTGTGTCAAGCAAAGGGGTACATCACCAAGAGCAATGAAGGAAAGCCCTCAAAAGGAATCTCTAGATCTATATGAACATTGAGAGGTGATGCTGGAGGAGAAGTACAGATGCTGCCTGCATGCCATGCACATGCAGAACTTTATGAACCTAATTTTCCAGTTTAAAAAAACTCAGAATGTTATTAGACCTTAAGATTACACAGCCCTGACTAGAGGACCGGAAACCAGAAAGGGTATGTGTTTGCAAAGACGTCAGCTTCATTATAAGCATTTATAGATCCTGTACAATTTTTTGTCTCTGACTTCTACCGAGACCGACAGTCCTGTTCTTCTCCTCCAATATATAGGTAGGTAAAGGTAGTCCCCTGTCTAAGCACCAAGTCATTACTGACCCATGGGGGGACGTCGCATCACGATGTTTTCTTGGCAGACTTTTTACGGGGTGGTTTGCCATTGCCTTCCCCAGTCATCTACACTTTACCCCCAGGAAGCTGGGTACTCCATATATAGTTCTTCCATATTTTCAATATATAATTCTCCCATATTTTCCTTCCTCACTTTCACCTAAGATGTTTCTCAAAAATGGGTAAATAATGAATTATGAAAGTAGTTACTATAAGTGTTTTGAGGAAGAACTCTTCCAGACTTTACAAAAGACAATGAACTCTATCTTAGAGGGAGGTAAAATGCCAGAGACATGGAAGGAAGCCAGCATAACACTTATACCAAAATAAGGTCAAGCTCAGACACTGACAAGAAATTAAAGGCCAATATTATTATTAAACAATCACTATAAGCTGTTTGCCATGATTTTGATGGGAAGACTTAAAAGTATCCTGTGTGTGTGTGTGTGTTATGTGCCGTCAAGTCGTTTCCGACCTATGGCGACCCTATGAATGAAAGACCTCCAAAATGTTCTCTCTCTAACAGACCTACTCAGATCCTGCAAACTGGAGGATGTGGCTTCTTTTATTGAGTCAAGCCACCTTGTTTTAGGTCTTCCTCTTTTCCTGCTGCCTTCCATTTTTCCTAGCATTATTGACTTTTCCAGAGATTCTTGTTTTCTCATGATGTGACCAAAGTACGATAGCTTTAGTCTTGTCATTTTAGCTTCGAAGGAGAATTCCGGCTTCATTTGATCTAGTACCCACTTATTTGTCTTTTTGGCTGTCCATAGTATCTGCAAAACTCTCCTCCAGCACCACATTTCAAATGAATCAATTTTTTTCCTGTCAGCTTTCTTTACCATCCAACTTTCACATCCATACATGGCAATGGGGAATACCATAGTTTGGATTATTTTATTGGAGTATCCTACAGGACATTATTCATGAAGACAAAAGTGGATTTTTACCTAAGAGGCAGCTGAAGGACAGTGTAAGAATAGTATTGGATATTTTGGAGTACTTGGGAAAACATAATGAAAGACAAGCCGCTTTGATCTTCCTAAATGCCGAGAAGTCCTTTGATAATTTAAACTGGAAATTTTTGTTTAAGATCTTGGAAGATATGGACTTTGGAGACAATTTTATAAAATGGACTAAGTCGATTTATACATCCCGGACAGCACGGATAGTTGTTAATGGAGAGTTAACCAAACCATGTGGAATACAAAGAGGTACAAGACAAGGTTGCCCATTGTCACCCTTGTTATTTATACTGGTACCTGAAGTTCTGAACAGGGGCATAAGACAAGATGAAAGAATTCAAGGTTTAAAGGTGAAACAGGAGAATTGTAAGTTAAGAGCCTTTGCAGATGATTTAGTGTTGGTTTTGGAGGACCCTCCAAGGGAATTGAACCCTTAATGACAAGACTGAAAGAATTTGGTGTAGTGGCGGGTTTTATGCATAATAAACAGAAGACCAAAGTGTTAACTAAAAATACAAAAATACAGGACCAAATAAAACTAGAGAGCAAATTTGAGAAAAAGGTAAAATACTTGGGTATTACTCTGTCAAATATGAATTGTATGTTATTCCAAAATAATTATATTAAGACTTGGAATGAAATTAAAAGGGATATGTTAGAGATATGTTAAGATGGGATAAGATTCAATTATCATTGTTGGGAAGAATAGCTACAATTAAAATGAACGTTTTACCTAGAATGTTATTCTTATTTCAGACAATTCCAGTATTGACAACTAAGGCACCATTTAAGCAATGGCAGAAGGATATATTGAGACTTATATGGCAAGGCAAAAAACCAAGGGTTAAACTTAAGGTTCTACAGGATACAAAGGAAAGAGGAGGTTTGTGTCTACTAGATTTGAGAGTATATTTTGCGGCCAACTGTTTGGTTTGGATGAAGGAATGGATAATGTTAAAAAATAGAAGACTATTGGACCTTGAAAGGCACAACTTAAAATTTGGGTGGCATGGGTATCTATGGTATGACAAAGTTAAGGCCAATTCAGAGTTTAATAATCATTATGTAAGCTGTGCCATTTTGAGAGTATGGAATAAATACAACCCTAGATTGTGCTCGAAAATACCTCTCTGATTGTCATTGCAAGAAGCTCAATTTAGAATGGTGAGTCCACCTAAATGGTTAACTTATCATGATTTACTGGAATTTTCTCAATATGTTATCTGTTGGCTAGCAGATAACAGATTGATTCATTTATGACTACTCTGAAGAAAATGATTTGAAATGGGGAAAATGCATCGGTTTACCAGTCTGGTCACAATTGGAGGGTTCTTAAGGGATTATGAATCAGCTTAGACCCTTGGGACTAAGTTATTTTCTTATGAATATTGGTGAACTTTTATGAAAAACATTTCAAGTAGCTTTACTTTGATCCTTTGAGATATATTTTTCTAGAAATTAAACTTGTATTATTGCATTAAAATATTTATTGCACATTTTGTGAAAGATGATTATTTATTGCATACTCTTTTGAAATATTTATAGACGTTGGCAATTTACGGAGTATTATTGATTGTTTACATGTTTGCTTTACACTCAGATAATTGTATCTAATTATGTACTGTATATTTTGGGCAAAACTTAAAGGCATTTGTACTTTATTGTATGAAGATTCTCTGATTGTACATTAGATAAGTGGTTTGTTTGTTTTTTCTTTAGAATTATTCCAGCCTGTTCTTTGCACAACTTAGACATATGTATTAGATATATTATCAAATTGGATGTTAAGCCACAATAAACACAGTAATATGTGATTTTGAGAAATGTTTGGTTTTGCTCCTAGGCCAGTTTAGGAGTTACTGAATTCCTTGATACTTTTTTGAGGATTGCCTTAGTTAGTTTTCATGGCTTTTTCCTTTGCAAGTACAAACACTGGCAAATGTTTTTATACATGCATAAATTCAATAACATGTGTACATGAAAATAATATGTGCCTGTGTAAAAAAATAAAATATTTAATGTACAGTCTAGATGTCAACCCCCCAAATTAGAAATCTGACATTTAGTTTTTGCAGTCTGAATAAAGTGTGCATTTACTTTACTTATTTTTTTCAATAATATTGAGCAGCAATATTTGAGTTTTTGCAGAACTGGAAAAGAAAATCTATGACAGTAGAAAGAAGAAAAATATATATGACAGTAGTAACAGGAGACAGAAGGAAAAGGAAATGGAGAATTGTGCAGACAGTAGAAGTTCTTCTTTCTGATCTCAGCAAGAGTCATATAAATTCCCTATCCCGGTTCCAGAGTTTACTATCCTAACTATGAGGACTAGAAACCTTCCATGTTGATATTACAGTTATAACAAATAACAAGGACAACAACAGTTATAACAAAACAAGGAATAAAAACCCAGTCAGAAGATGGATATTACACAGGCCACAATATGGTATAACCGTTCCTTAATGAACAATACTAAACTAGTTTTGCATATAAGGCTTGGGACTGGCAACTCAGGCATCTCAGTATATTGCTACACATTCCATTGATTCTGAAGGAGAATACTCACAATGATGCTGGCAGTCCAAGGGTTGAGCAGCAGCAGGGTGCACACCAGAAAAGTACAGGCCAACACAATGCTGATGGCTTGCAGGAGCCAATGACGCAGGCCAATGTACTGCTCCCAAAAGAGGAAAGGGTAGCCGCTAGGGTAGCTGAGCACGCCATGCCTCTGAGCCACCTCATCACAGATGGCACGCACACTCTCAATAACTGCTACAAAGTCTGATGTCTGCTGAAGTCCATTGAGGTAGAAAGGGAACTGAGCAAACTCCAGGGGCTGTGCAGCTGGGACTGTCAGAAAGAGATGCAGTCATCAGGTACAGTAACCTCCTTCCCACTCCCATCTTTAGGGCCCAAGGGGAATTGTCCTAATTGTTTACAATTCTGCCCATTCATGAAGCTAGGCATGGCTTGAAAATGCAGGAACATGTAGAAATAGGGTTCATACTGTACAATAACTATGGAATTAGTGGTAGGGTTGAAACAGTAACATGCATTAAAACATTGAACGAGAATGAGGCTACAGCCTGCACTCACTTCGAAGAGTCTCGCCAGTGGCATCGTACTTGTCATGGATCCACTCTGGTGGAGGTGGATAGAAGTTGGCCTGGGAGGCAGCAAAGCCAAGGGGGTCATTGCTCACCCACACTGTCAAGCAGATGTAGAAGATGTCAGGGGGAATGATCCCGTTCACATCCACCAGACGGCGAGTGGTCAGCTGTGAGTCAGATGGGAGAGTGAGAGAAGTCAGTGAGTTTGGTCAGGTTGCTCTCACACTGGCTCTAGCATCTGGCAGGGAAACAGCAAATCTCCACTTGCAAGAGGCTCCCCAATGCCTGAAAGGAGATTCCCCCCACCTCCATCCACCTTCAGCAGGAAACTCCTGATTCCCTCCAGGTACATCAAGGACTCGTCTCTATTTTTTACAGCTCTGCAAGTACGTTTTTCTCCCCCCTCCCTAGCCAACATTTGCCTTTGACCCCCAACACTTACCTGGTTTAGATTGAAGGGGTCCTTCTTGCTGCCTGTCTGGACGAGGAGCTTGTAAGCCAGGGCACCATCCTCTGACCCATTCCGGTAATTTTCCCTGGTGATATGTCCAGCTTCCCAGTCTCGGTCAAAGGCTGCCTGCAAACCTGGGACACAGGGAGTGCACAGTTAAAAGGCTGCTGTTTGTGGCACATATGAGCCAGAAGTAAGAGCCCCATGCACCAGCCATGATTATCTCCCTTCTCTTCAAGGGGCTTTGATCCCATTGCTTCAGCATAGTAACCTCATCTCTAGCAGAAACCACTGCAAAGCTTTCAAGCTGAAAGGATATCAGAAGAGAAGATACATTCATGCACACCTGAGTGCAAATAAATTATGTTTGCTTGTAAGTATGAATGTGAAATATAGAAGCTGTGCCTATGTGAGTTGGAGAACTTCTGGATTTATCCCTAGCAGCTAAATAATGTCTTGCAGCCTGAAACACTACTATCTTGCTCATAGTGCTGCTTGCTGTTCCCTAGAAGCTGTTGGTCAAATGCCTGGCACAAACTCCCACACATTCACCAGCCAACAGGAGTCCAAACCAAGAGTATCAAGTACCAAGAACCGGACATCCCATTCTATTTCTTTAGAAAATGAGAATGCAAGCCAAGAGAGGTGTGACAACGTCCTTTACTCACCTTGTAGCCAATCCCGGAAGTAGTGCAGCCACATCTTAGGCAACTGGCGGTTCTCATCACGCACTACATACTGGATGGTATTGAAGGCCTGATGCAGACCATAGAGGGCTTTCTGTGAGTTGGGGTAGTCAAAGCTACCCTTAGTTATCACAAACATATTATAAAAGGAGAAGTACTTGAACTGAGCTGAAATGAAGGCATGTTCCTTTGTGCCTCGTGGGACAATATCTGTCAGGTACAGTCCATCGTGAACTTTGGTTGTGCCATAGAGGCTCAGGCCCAGTAGTGCCAGGAATATGGCCACCACAATTCCCTGGAAAAGCAGGAAGATAATTGTTGAAAATGTGGTGCACTCAACCCCTGCCTCCCCACCCCATTTTGCTGAATTGAATTTTTCCATGGTTGCTCTTTAAAGACCTGGTCTCCCCTTAACAAAGGAAGAAACTGCTTGGACTTTGGACCTGTAACAATCTAGACTTGTCTACATCATAAGTGTTGTACATTGTCCCCAACAGAGTTGATAGCCAGTTGGTCATGTCCTGGGGCTACAGAGTACACATGGTAATCAATAGCACCAGTACCGACGAGCAAGGAGCCTCTTTTGCCAGAGACCTTATAAATGTTTCTTTTGATTAATAAAGGGATATGTAGATCTTCTGCCTCCAGTCTTGGCCACATCTCTTCAAAGAGAGGTGCAGTCTGGGATTATCTGGACATAGCCACTTTACTTTAGATTACTTAAGAAAGTCATGGAATCATGCAGGGGTGGGGAACCTTTTTTCTGCCAAGGGCTAATTGGAATATTTATAACATCATTTGCGGGCCATACAAAATTATCAACTTAAAAATTAGCCTGCTATATTGAACCCCGGAAAAGGCATGATCCATGGGTCTACCCCCCTTTCCTGTCATTTTCTTTTCACAGTGGCAAAAATGGGAGTGTCTGCTGGCAGCTACTTTGAGGGGCTACAAACTGACCTTCCCAATGTCCAATAACCCCCAAATTTGCAAGGGACCTAGTCCTCACTGTCCTCAATAGACCCCCCAAGTTTCAGAGAGATTGAACCCCGGAAAAGGCATGATCTGTGGGTCCCCCCTTTCCTGTCATTTTCTCTTCACAGAGGCAAAAACAGGAGTGTCTGCTGGCAGCTACTTTGAGGGGCTGGTCCTTTTCCTGGCTGGATGGGCCAGGATAGGAGCTCTCTAATTGGCAGGGACAGTGGAAAACTGTAGTGACTGCTGGAAGCTTCTTTGAGAGGCTACAAACTGACCTTCCCAATGTCTAATACCCACCAAGCGCACGAAGCAATAGGCACAGCCTGATTGACCCACCAAGGGCACAAAGCAATAGGCACAGCCTGATTGCTTCTGCGTTGTGCGGGCTGAGGTGCTGGTGCTGGGTTGGGCCAGGCCGAGGGGTTGTTGGGGGCTGGCATGGGCCACAGCACCTCCTTCAGAGAGCTGTGCTCGAGGCAGCTGCTGGCTCCACCTCAATGGATGCGCCAGCCCTGCAGGCCAGATCAAATGATTTCACAGGCTGTATCCAGCCCACGGGCCAGACGTTCCCCACCCCTGCCTTATTGAATGTACATAGATTGATTAGGAAAGGTATGAAGTCCTGAATGGCTACAATGGATATGAAATCTTTGCTCTGTATTGGCTGTAATGTATAGTACACTCTGCTTTAGGATTGGATGGGCAGGGCACAATCAAAGGGGAAAATCACAATATCCCATTGGCTCAGAGGGTACACTGAATACATCCCAAAGTGGAATACAGGCCTCATCTCCAAGTACCTGGGAAGGTAAGGGAGCTTTCTGTTCCTCATTTGCTGGATGGGACACAACTTATATAGGAGGACCTCATAAACAGGCTCTCTGGGGTGCTGTGCTCCTCTTTTTTCCATCATAGACCCCACAGCACTCCAGAAAAATCCTCAGAGCAACTCTTTGCTGCCTACCTTGGTGTGGCTCTGCAGAAGAATGGGTGCATATTTGTCTCGAGCAAAAGTGGAGAGATTCCACTGGCAAAAGGGCAACGGTACACACTCCTGGGCGCCTTTGCCCTCCTCCAGTTGTGCCAGGAGATCACGAGTAGAGCTGGCAGGAGTGAAGACTTGTGAATCCAGAGGGTTGGCATGTAGCAGAGTGGATGGGGTGGTGAAGACATGTTGTGTAGGTGGTAGGATGGTGACCACATGTCGTCCTGAAGGGTCACACTGGGTGAAAGCTTGCACTGTGGTTGTGATACGTGTGCTGGTGGCCAGTGCTGGATGTCCATGTGGAAATGTGGGTGCAGTGTGGTTGTCATTTGCATCAGCATATTCTTGTGGCTGGATCTGGATGACGCGGGATGAGCAGAGGCTGTAAGAAGAAAAGGGCACTGAGAAACAGTGGGATTCTGTTGCTGATTCAAACACAGTGGAGTGGAGGGATTCGGCAGCATTGGATACTTGGATAAAACTATCACAAAAGGGAATCTGTTTTCCTGTTCGCTAGGTGGAGAGAGCTTCTGAAGAACAGACAGGGGTTCCCAACTTCCCTTTCTGTGTGCTCTCAAAGGGTAGTGGCTTTCTCAAACAAGTGCCCCCAATTGCAGCATTCTTTTCCTCTCTCATAGGATGCAGCCCAACCTTGCACTGAAGAGCACAGGGCTGTTCCAAGGAACAGGGAGTTTTTCCATCATCTCACTCCCCAGACAATACCTGTAGAAGCAGCACAGAATGTCAAGCCTCTTGCTTTCACGTCTGCGAAGGTCCAGGCTCAGGATGGCTGGAAAGATGAACAGCACCATGGCAAAGTTGAACACCACCACCACGGCAGCCTTTGGTAGACAGGAAGTGAAAGAGACAGCATGCCGACAGTTAATCACACTGAAGATCTTGAGCCACAGTATTCATGACAACGATGGGCTTCTCTCTTGCCGGGACCAGTATCAGAACTATAAAAATGCCAACAATAGTGGGGAGCTCAGAAAGGGACTGGGGAATTTCATCTCCTGGGAGATATTAGCTTTGATCATGCCCTTTTGTTGGGTGTACAGCTTAGTTCAGGAAGAATAAGCTATTCTTCTTTCTAATAGGAGCCAATTTTACTCTAGATCTAGGTTAATGGAATTGAGTGGGAAGAAATCTTTTTCCTTCTGTGCCATTCATCTTTGATCTATGCCTTGTTCCTCCTGGCTCGAGTTTTACCAGATAAGAGCAGGAAAGGTGTATTAAGGCAGAGAACTATGCCATATGATACTTTCCCTGGAGGAGGGCATGCATAACCTCTGCTGTGGACTCCCTGGGTAGCTTTGGGAAACCTGCTTGCTCTTAGAGCTCAGTTTCAACGGCTATAAAATGGGAATAATGGGAATGTATTTCACATGGTTATTATGAGAACTCATGTAATATGCAAAATGTAAAGCATTTTGCATATTAAAAGTGCTATGCCAATTAATAATGATAATATAACAAATAGGGGAGAGCAGTAATGGTGCTGTTGTGGTCATACAGGGCAATAACCACTGATCAGGATCCTGGACCAGGTGTGCAGACAGGTTGGAGAAGAAGAGTACAGCTCCTTCTCTACAATAAGGGCACCTGCTTCTATAGAGTGAAGAGGGGAACATATAGGGAAAGGGGGCATACTGTAACACTACCAACCATGGATAGTGAGATGCACCTAGATGGAAAGATCCTATGGAACTGCGAGAATTTGCTTCAATGCCCAGTTCTACAGCTCTTTCCCCTCTCCAAGAGAACACCTGCTTATCATCCATAGCAAAAGGTTATCCAGATTTCTAGCCAAGTCCAGGTGGCAGATATACTTGCTGGCAGGGAGTACTCAGAGAGAGAAGGTAGGGTTTAAGGACAAGGCTCTTGTGGGCAAGCACAGAAAGCAGACTAGTGGGAAGGGCTTACTTGCAAAGAGAAGGCTCGCAGGGCTGGGATGGGCACTAAGGCAGCCATGAAGAAGGCAATCATGTTATTGACAGAGGTGAGTGCTACACTGGTGCCACTACGTCGTAAGCATTCACCAGTCCGCTCCTGTGTTGGAAAAAAGCAAATGAAACCATTAGCGCAGGCTGGAAGGTGGGGACAGAGCATGCACCAGCAGTGCACAGGAACCAAAACACTGATACTAGAGCAGGGAAATGTTCTCACCTTGACAGGGATGTGTTGGCTGGTCTCAGTGAAGGCATGTGCCAGGAGGAACATGTCATCTACACCAATGCCTAGTGCCAAAAAAGGTAACACCTATGTGGATATGGAGAGAAATGCAGTTAGAGGGGTGTGGTCAGTATCTGTCTCACAAGATACAAATGTCAGGCTATGTGGAATGGCAGTATTTATGCATGGCGCTAATACAGAGGAGCACTGTGCTGTGGAGTTTGTTTCAGAGCCACTGCAAGCGCTTACTTTTGCATTTATGCTCAAGGTCTCAGTGGTGTGCCCATACCTTCCAAAGCTAGACTAGCTGGAAGCCTTCTGGGTCTTGAATCTGGTGCCCAACTTCCCTTAATACTGGGTAGGGACAATGAGGAGGAATATAGCCTCAGCATTGACTAGTATGAGAAATCTGAATTGGTGGAAGATTCTGTTGTTTACGGAGCATGACTGCAGAGCAGAGCAAAGAGGTTATCTGAAGTGAATAGGGCCTGAGTAACATACCTGGGTGGTTGCTGCATTGAAAGAGATTCCCAGTAGGGAACACAGTCCAAGTCCTGCTGCCACTGAAAGGGCAACCAGAAGAACTCCTGCTAGGCCCACAGCACCCTGCGATTTGGAACAGTCCCATCGCAGCATGGTGACACAGGCATACGCCAGCTACAGGAAGATGAAAATCATAGTTACTGAGGAGAAAGGTATGGGTAGGAAGGCTAAGCAATGGTCTATTCTGGGATAGGGGGAAGGAAGGCATGAGGAAATAGATAGCTACACACCATCAGCAGATATCCTCCTGCCACACGGATAGCGCTCACATCTGAGAAGGATTTCATGATGTCGTTGAGTGTGGTGGTAGAGAAGGCATGGACAATCTGGGAGGAATTCACAGGGAGGGATTCCTGGGCCATCTGGGAAGAAAGAAGACATGTGAGATAACTGGGAGAGGAGCACCATAATCTGAACAACTTTGCTTCTATGCATATATAGATCCTTCTTACATAAATGCACAAGATCTTTTTATAGGCCTACCATAACTCTGCCACATAAGAAAAGCCATGCTGGATCAGACTAAAGGCTCACCCAGCCCAGCATTCAGTTCACACGGTGTCCACCTGCACACTCTCCTGAAAAATCCACTTTTAAGCCTGTTGCCCTACAAACCAATCCAATGACAATAAACACTGATTTCACTCACAAACACTGACTGTATCTAAACAACCGCCAGGGAAGCATCCACTCTCTTTCCTAGCATGCTGCTCATGTCCATCCATATCACTGGGCAGGATCTACTCAAGTTCATGAGACCTCTTTGCACTACCTTGTAGGAATGCACTTTCCTAACTGATGTGTCAGCAGGCCACAGGATCATAAGATGTCAAAGATAGCTCATGTGCAGAAACGTATTTTTATTCTTATAATGTAGTAAAGTTCTACACTGATCCACCTACCTCATCTTTGGAAAATCTCCATTCTTCCAGCACAAAAAAGCAGATGCAGAAATGCTTAAAAATACATCTTTATATGTAATCCTATACGATACCTCCCCTTTCTCATTCTCTTATCCCCCCCATCACATACACATGCTTCATGCATCCATGAACCTTTGTGCACTTCTGCACCTCTTTCTGGCATCCTCCCTTCCGCAATCACCCATGCATTTGCTCTGCCAGCCATACACGCAGTCTCTCGCTCTTTCACAGCTCACTTGCATCAAGCAGTCCCCATGCTGGTGCTACAGCCTACTCTGCCACTCCTCGTCTCACCTCACCTCAACAAATTCCCGCTGCCAGGCTTCCAGGACTGCAGCTGCTTTCTCCTCACTCCAGCTGATGTCATGAATCTCATAATCATCCCGGTAGTGCTCAAAAAGCTGTCGTGGGCTCATCAACAGGAACATGCTCTGCAAGGCTTCAGCACTAGAGGGAAAATATGCTCACTTAAGGACACTTTCTATTGCTCATAGTGCAGGTAAGATAAAGGACTTTGGATTCCTTTTAGCTCTAAATATAAAGTCTCATGACCTACTGCCTTCCCAATGCTTGAGATAGATGCTAAGAGCCCTTGTTTTCAGCTTCCTTCAACATCCACTTACAAGTGATTGACGAATCCATTTTCAAGCCTCTTTCAACACAAGCAGATATTTTCCTCCCTAGCTAAATGTACATAATATGGACAAATGTGCTGGTTCTATCAGTTTCCAAGGAAACCAACTGTGGATTTGTGTACTATGCCCGTATAAGAAAAGCTTACAGGCCTGTGGTTTATGCTGGTGGCAGCTGATTTGCACATCTGGTTCACCCTCTGCACATTCCACCTATACAAGAAAAAAAAGTCTGCACATACTGTAAAAGCAGCTCCCCAAGTGGTTGCAGTATGCAAATTCATGGAAGCAGCTGGAAATGGCTAGACACTGTAACACCATAAGAGTCAAACTTCCCAGTGTTATAAATATGAGCATCTTTCCTGTCACTTTCTGACTACTTCCCAGCATGTGGATTTAAAATGAGAGTAAATTTATGTATTATCAGCATCAACCCTTAACCAGTGCATGTTCCCAGCCTTATTTCCCATTGCTTAGCCAGTTTTTGCAACTCTTTGCCATGCTGAGCATGAAAGGTTCAAAGGACAATCCCATCCATGAGAACTCCCTCTTGGCAGGAACAATGTAGTGTAAGAAAACATCATTACAATATTGTCTCCATCAGTGTACAGAATGTACCCCACAAAATGGACAATTGCAGTAATCTTTATCAAAGTTCAGCAAAGGTTCAGCATAGTAAGCAGTGCACACTGCAGAACAGATATATATACATCCAGTGCCAAAATTCATACTACCATAAGCACATTTGAGCCTCTATCTAAGATCAGCGAGGCAGAGTGTTACAAACAGGCCTATGTGCAGTGGGAGGGCATACAGATCAACTGGAAAGGGCTGGGGGCAGGGAAGTAGCTGGGGCTGGAAGCAGGGAGGGAGTAATGGGTGACAACAGCCAGAGCTTCAGGGATCAGCATAAATCCCACAGCTCAGGAACACCTGCCAGTTGCTCCCAGGGTTAGGTCAGGGGCATGCACCCAGCATCCTGAAAAATGTTAACCTCAGTAGCATCAAGTTACAAGCTGGCTCAATTTATACCACCAGCCCCAACTGTGAAAAAGATGGGGAATAAGCATCCAATCAGTTTCCAGAAGCCATGCCTCCATCCTGCCACATAAAATTCAAGGCTAATGACTTTGTCTGTCATCTTTAATTGTCCAGCTTGCAGGGGAAAGCCATCAGCCCTTATTGGAAGAATTCCTCAGCTATCTGTGGTTATTCATGATTAGAGACCTCTACTGGGCATGGAGTTTCAGTCAGATCTATATGATACTTACCTCTGAAGTTTGCCCTGGAAATCCTTAACTGTCCCACCCAGGATCAGCTCCTCTTGCCAGTGCATGTATTTTTGAGAAAAGCCATGGCAGCCACCTGTGAGCTCAGAGGGAATGTCTGGTACCTGGGGAGTGGAGCAAAATGAAGTGACTGTAAGATGACAGTGTTAACTGAGGGCGTTTAGATGGACACTGAAGACTATAACTCTGCACATTTCTCCTTAGCTCTTGTATTAGTGTGTACATTTACAGCAAAAAAGGATGGACAGTCGTGATTCAAAATATATGACTATTTGCTTTAGACCTGGACAAGCTGGTCAATAAAACAAAGCTCAAAGGATCAAACAGGGGAGTCGCACATGCACACACTCACAGCCAGCAGAGAAGCCCCCGCCCCTGCAAACATCACAAGTGATGCGTCATCAACTAGTTATTAACTAGTTGGGGGAAAGTCTGAGGTACTGTCTGGAGAGGATGTGTTCTGATCTCAGCTTTGTAAGTTCCAATCTGGCAATCATGATCTCCATTTCAGCTCAGTGACTTTGGCCTTGGAGCAGCCAAAATATGGGTATTTTTTTAAAAAAAGGCAGGACACACATTTTCAGAAGAAAGACTGAATAACAAGCATCCAGCAGAATTATACTGGGGGAAGAGGGGAGAAATTTCACCTCCATCCCACATCCTCACTGCAGTCCTGACCTACGTGGCAGTTTGTCTATGCAAGTTCCTTGATGCAAAGAACCATTTTTCCGGGGTCAAAAGGGACTGCCATGGCAATAATCTGCATCTGACAGAGCCTTCCACTGACAGACTGCTGGACCCAACCATTATCCAGGACAGAGTGATGCATCTTTGCTTGTTGAAGATGGAAGAAAGGGGTTTCCAAAGCCACTGCCATAATTATCTATAAAAAGTTCCAAAGTGCTTGTAAAACACACAGTCTTTGTGCATGGGCAGCAAAGAGAGTTAAGGGCATCTAGAAGATTCTTTCTTTTATGTAACAGCACTTCATACTGTCCTCATATAGGCACTGAGAGAACCAAGTAAAAAAACAAACAAACAGTGTGGCTGCATCACCCTGCCACAATCAATCAGCTTTGAAAACAGAAAAGCAAACCACATCTAGAAAGACGCCGTCCAACAAAGACTCAAGCAATAAGAAGCATCAGAAAACTCTTAGATCCAAACACATGTCTCTTAAGGTATAGCATATCTCCAGCAGCTTCCAAAAGCACACAGATCATATCTTTCACTACTGCATATATTCACTTTAATACCTTCCAGAAGTATTTCCATATATTCAGCACCAAGAACAACAAACTAATATCTATTTGGACAATGTCAAGTGGATGAATGCAAGACAGCCAATCCTTGACGATATTTACCCAAATAAACCAAAAGGCAAAGCCACAGAAATCTAAGATTCTCTAGCTGTGATATTAGAGAGCTCACGGAGAACTATTTTGGTTTGTCAAGGCTGCAAAAGATGAGCAAATATAGCGTCTATATACATTTGGTCAGGGAACTGCATTTGCAAAATCCATTCTGTCTGTAAGAGCCAATGATTTGCTGTGTGTGAGTGCTTGCCCACAAGCACACTGGGTGTTCCCTTCAATCCTAAAGGCAGCTCCTTCCTGCTCCTGTGGTGGCGGCGAGAGAAACTGGATAGCCATAATGATAACAGTCTGGCTTTCAAGCCAGGAAATGTGGAATTATGGCTGCAACCCCATCCTCCCTCTCCCTGTGCCTGCCCTCGGTCATATGTGCTGTGTGTGTGTGTGTGTGTGTGTGTGTGTGTGTGTGCGTGCGCGCGTGTGCGTGTGTGCACTGCTCCCTCCCCTCCCCTCCTTTCCAAAAGCTTCTAAGCTGCCATCTGTTCTGGGATACATTCCAACTATGACCACCTGCCGGCCAGCACTTGCACTATCTGTCTGCCTGGATCAGCACCATCAGTCCAGCCTCTGCCTCCCGGGCACACAGCCACACATGCCATGCCCTCCCCCTCCCCCTCCCCTCCCCTCCCCCCCACCCTTACATACACTTATTGGACAAAATGAAAGAACTTTATAGATAGTGCCACTCTTTTGGACACACAATACTTTAAAAGATGTTCCTAGCCCTGACAAGACTGATAGAAGCAATTCAATGTTTTAGTACAGAAGTTAAAATCTGAAGAGTCCTGTGGATCTTTTAGTCGACCTCCACTCCCCACCAGAGGATCCTCTCTACTTTTTGCAAGCAAAAAGTTAATGCTTTTGGCTATATCAGCCTTGTGTCTATGTACTTAATGTGTATCTTGGCTACTGTCTTGAAGCAGAGGCTGTGAATGGTAGAAAAATTGCCTTCTCCTTGAGCAGCCTGTCTGAAGAGCAATTAATGGTACTCTTACATTGCCTCATTTATCAACAGAATTTGCCAGTAAAGTTATTGTCCCTGATTAAAATTTGTCATCTGCTAAAGTTTGCATCCATTCTGCAAAGTATTCAAAATTCCTAATGAGTGCACTTTGTAATACCACTTCTGCTTTTATAGACAGGCTGTTACAGACAGGCTGTAGCAGCTGTCCAACATATCTTAGTCTCTGATCTGGCTTTTTTATGGGAGGTGCAAAATATTACCTGGATCATTAAAGAACGTGCTCAAATTGTACACATAACTAAGTAGTACTTGGTGCACCAAGCCAGCATTCCAAGCAATCTCTTTTTCAGGGACACATAGGAGTCAGTAAGTTAGAGGAAAGGCTTTAAAAACAGAGGAGTTAGCAGCTGCCTGGCAGCTTAGCTCCAAAGAAGTTGATGGAGCCTGACTTGTTGCTCACAGAAGTCAGCACAATTTTAACCCCATTTGGAATGGGGACTAGGATACAACAGAAGTTATTAGAGTGCCAGTGCAGTCCCATCAGTTTCACAGCAAGTGAAGATTGTCAAGGGAATTCACAGGGAACAAATGTGTGTAGGTATACACATATATAAAGGCTGTATGCAGCCATGTATACAGGCAAGTGGGGATAAATGGAATAGAGCCTCAGAGACCGCATCAGGGACATAAATGCAAAAGACACATAATGCAGTAAAAGATGTTCGCTCTCTGTTACTCATGTGTCATGGAGCCTCCTGACATACATGGAGGGGCTCAAAATGAAATTTGTTCACCTATCTCAGAACTCAGATTTTAAAGATACAAACATCTGCCTAAACACTAATCTGCCTCAGGTCAAAGCAGGTAAGTCTCTTTATAACATTACAGTAGGAAGCCAATAGCAAGCAAGCAAGCAAGCAAGCAAGCAAGCAAGCAAGCAAGCAAGCAAGAGACTGTGACATCTGAATAGTTGTGGCTACTGTGACATCAAAGTAGGTCTACCATCAGGAGAAAAGCAAAAAAAGGACAGAGGTAGAAAATACAAGAGTATGTGGGAGATTAAATGGAACTTATGAACCCTTCACATTGATAGGCTCTTTGTTATCTCCCTGATAGCAAGCATCTCTGTAGCCTAGTTCTTACAGACAGCAGAAGAGGGGATTGATTGTACCACTTAAGACAAGTGATACTCACTTGACGGAATGCTCTTCTGCACAAAAAAAGTTCTACAGATAGAGAACTTGATACCAGGATAGAAGATACTAGCTTAGCTTTCTCCCTGACATGCTGGCTTTCTATAAATCAGAATATTTTTTTCGTATGGAACATTCCATTAAGTGAGCTTCACCTGTAGTCCAAAGTGGTACAAGTGAGATACAGGTTTACTAACTAATATGTTGTTTGAGAGAAATAAGCCCATCTTTATGCACACATTCACACAACACTTAGGAAAATTCTGAGTTCAAACTTACCTTCCGGCTCTGGCTGTTAGGGGCACTGGCAGGACACTCAGGGTCAAAGGGGTCAAGACAGGGCCGCTCCATATAGGCCTGGCCAACTTCTGCCTTATCTAGCATTTCTTTGAATCCTTCCAGTGAAGCAAACTGACCTAGCTCCTCCATCAGCTGAATGGGGTCCAAGTTGGTCCACTGGATGTCCCGCCGGCCCCTGTAGAAATACAAAAACGGTTTGGCATTAATGCTGAGCAGGGGAAGCACACAGATAGCACTGCTTCTTGCCATTTGTAGAGCAGCTGCACCTGGGTCATCTGGAATCTCTAACGCTGTTCACTATATATCAAGGGAATGATGTGACTTGCATTTCCTGTGGGCTGCCACACCAGTACAATGGAAGGGGTGAAGTGACATGGAACTGACCCCTCTTCTAGTACTGGCAGCTCTTAACTTTGATCAAATTGAGGGAAAATAGTGTGTAAGTGTGAGAAAGAGAATGTGCATGTGTGTGTGTATACAAGGTTGAAGTCATGTATAGATGGGGGGTATCAAAGTATATCATAGAAGCAATAAGGAAGCTTTCAAGAAATATTGGAGAGGAGGAAGGAGTACACTGCCCTATGGACTTGTATGTGTGTTGTTCTGTCCGACAGTGGGCTACGTGTTTAGCATATATTATCTGTCTGCTGTATGTATTATCTTGCTTTCACTACATTATCTACCTATGTATGACACTGTTAACACATCATGTCTAATACTTATGCTTGGCTTGACATTTCTGTAATCCTAATCTTATTGTTTTGTTTATCAGGTTTTATTCTATTGATTGCACTGATTTACACTGTAATCTGCCCTGAGTCACAATGAGAAAGGTAGACTATAAATAACATGAACAAATTAATAAATGAACATTTGTATATAGGTGAACAGGTAGTTAGCTCATTCTGAAGGAAGATGGAAAATAATACATTTTTCTATTGGTTAAAAAAAGGGTAGCCATTTAAGATGCAATTGTCTCAATGCACAAACCTATGTAGCTCAGGAAAGCCTCAGACCCAACCATGGTCTTCTTAGATAACTAATACTACAGAGGTGGTCACATTCCTACAAATACAACACTCATCAGCCCTAGAGTTTCTCATTCCTTCCTGCCCATCTGATCCACTCAAAATTCTGCCTGCCTCCTTTCTGAGACAGTAGGTTTCACAGACTAGTTGGTCACGAGTAAAAAGTTCATCCTTTTCGCTCTTCCTAGTTACCTTGACAATGACTTAACTGTGAGAAAAAAGCTGTAACCCAACAGAATAGGTGATGGGGACAATGGAGGGAAAGTCTCTAGGAAGTGGTTCAACACTGTAGAGTGGTTCAGCAAAGAGCAGTGATTCATTGGCTGCAACTGTTGCTTTTTTCACAATTCCATTTTAAACCAAATGATTTCCTGCAAGAGACTACAAACGGAGGAGAGGCTAGGAAGCATCCATTGCACAGAGCATATCTTTCAAGTGTAACTGCTGGATCTCATGAGAGAGACTGTAGTTCTTGCCGCATCATAATTTAAGAAAATTTGCTCTAGAGATAGTTGAGTGCACAATCAAAGAAGCGGAAGATCTGGTTGCATTTGGTGACACATGGAAAATTAATTCTACCAGCATATTTCAAAGAAGAGCCAACAAGAATAGTTTCAAAGGCCAGAAGGAATAGCGGAAATTAATCTGACCTCCTAAATAATCCAGGATAATCTGAATTGCTCAAAAGCAAGTTGATTTATCAATAGTTCAGAATAAAAGTAACACACATGGGATTTAAAGTTCTCTGGTGCTAGAGAGCTCACTCCCCAACACACACTGGAAAACTTATCTATGTGCAAATCTTCCTCTTGGCCAGAGAAATATCAGTGGCTATGTGTGGCTCCACACTTCCTGGCAGGTGCGAAGGCTATGATACTTCCCAAGGCACCAACTGCCAGTGAGTGTGTTCATACATGGTATATTGTAGCTGATATAACATTTTGCATCTTGTTCACTGGGTCCAAAATGGTAGCTACAACCCAAATAAATCCTTGCATTTTATTTTATTAATCAGTTGCTATCCAAAAATTCCTTTCTTCACTGCCTATCATAATTTTCTTCCCAACAGGAATGGAGCCTTTTCTGAACAGGAGCTGCTACCTACAGGCTTTAAATGCTATACATCATTGAGGCCATCTCCACTGTTCCTCCCACCTGACACCACACCCAATGCACTTGCCCATCTTTATCTTTTCACTTCTCATGGGCAATATTTGTGTCCTACTGGCAACAGCAGGGAGGGAGGACAAGTGCTGGATGGAATAGGACAGGAGGCCTAGCAGGTGCACCTTTCAGTGCCCAAAGAATTTACAGGTGTACTTTCCTTCCCAACAAAGTAAAAGGGATTCTTTTACATCTCCTTTCCAGTGGGCGAGGCAGCAACAGTCTTTATCATGCAGGCCTGAACTTCTGTGTATGTAATACCTAAATGACAGGGGAAAGTTTGACAGGCATGACACACACACACACCCCGTCCCATTTCAAAATTGTAACAGGAGCATCAACTTCCGTTCCTACCATACAACTATGGAAGTAACAGGAACGCACTTTGTTTCATAGACTGGCAACCTCATGCAGGTTGATTTTCCCACATAGGCCCATTCCTGAGAAACGGGAGACTCTTTTTCTTGGTATCTGTTCATTTGGTTCTACATAGGAGGACATTGGGTTCAACAGAATCTGCCCTCAAAGGCTGTCAAAACTCTGGAAGCCCTGACAGGCAAAGTTTTCCTTCAGGACTCTGCTGGTGCTCTTTCAAGGGAGCAATGAGTCTGCAAGTGGCTGTTTCTCACATGGCTACAAGTTTATTTTACGAACCAAGCCAAAATAGTTTATGAAATAATGAATGGGATGAGGAAGAGGTTTGTGACATTTTGTGTTCAACATGAATCATGAAGCAAAGCCTAGGTTTTCCTTCTTCTTTTTTTTAAAGGGGAAGAAAAAGAAACACTCCCAAGATGAGGAAAGCTACACCAGGCAGAGAAAGTCTTCTCATGCGTGGGGCAGAATCACTCCAATCATTCATAAAACTCCAGGTCCCAAGGAGATTCCTTCTTGCCCGATTCCCACATTCCAAACAGCCCAGCTCCTACTCCCAAAGAGAGCTTCTTTTATCTGCTGTTTCTTGCTTCACTGAGCCAAGTCGGGCCCTTTTGTTTTTCCATAGATTGCTGCTCTTTGTTCTCCCAAGTTTTCGCTCCCTTTGCATTAAAAGGAGGGAGGGGGAAGAGAGACCCTCAGTTGAACTGAAGCGGAAGCTGGACCTGGGGGAAAGACTCCTCCATTCTAGCCATTCACAAGCAAACTTTGGGATGTGTGTGAAATTTTTGTGGGGCAGGGAGGGGGATATGAGAGACATTACAAATAAACATGGAACCCAAAAGACTGGGTGCTGAGGTAAGAACACAAGCAGCTTAAGTCTGTTTCACAGGAGGCTCTGGAAAGAAGAAGAAAAACCTGACTTCCTTGCCAGCTGCCCTGGTTGCACAGGAACCTGAGTTATGCAAAGTGTATTCTTAAAGCCTCACACCTCATCTGTTTTTTTAAAAAAAGAGGCTCAAGAAGGCAGTGATACCGTGGGCCCCAAAGCACCAAACTCTGCAGCCAATTACTTTTTTATTTTAATACTCTCATTGCTTTGGGGTTAAGGGGAAATATCCTTGATTGTTCAGTAAATCACCCCCCCCCCACACACACACATAAACCCAGCAACCATGTAAAGTAGCCGTAGCAGGACGCAAGACAACTGTCTCTTAAAAACTCTCACCTTGGATTTGTGGTATTGCTGAGTTCAAGGGGAACCTAACTCTTCCCCCTGGCAACTTGATATTAAAATCCCTCCCTTTCTATTTTCAAGAAATCCATTTTGTCCTCCCTCCCTCGCTGTCCCCTTTCTCTCAGCAGCAGGCTGAATAAAGCTACTATTCCATTTGTTGGACAACTTGGAGCTTTCAAAGTAACATTAGCATGAGAATACATGGTGTTGCCGTTTGCTGACAAAGCATAAGTCTCCAGGGCCCCTTATGGACAAACACACTTGTAAACAGAAAGAATGCTAGCTATTGTTCCTAGTCCTCCCTCCCCCAGTGCCTCCAGAGGGCTGGTCCCCACATCTTTACCCTCTCTCCCCCTCCATCCCCCATTTTGTACACCTTAATAGAAACATAATTACGAGGCAGCAAGAGCAGCAAAACAAAGCAATTGGCCCCAAACTAAAAGCTTCAGGGAGGAGCAGACTAGGAGGGAAAGTGTTTTTCCTCTGATTTAGAAACCAGACAAGAAGCAGAGACTGGGGCTGTGGGCACTTTCCCAAATTCTATGGGGTAGGGTGGAGGATGCAACACTGCCATGCCACCCACTGCTTGCTGCAACTCCTTCCTACGTGTGGCCTTATAGAACAAGGGGTGAGGAGGACTGGAAGCAACATCCCTTTGGCTACACTATAGTGGGATAGGGAGAAGGAAAGCCACAGAATCATGATGGTGCTAACTTCACAGTTCTAGAGAATACCACAGCATGCTTTGTCTCCTAGAAAAGATGCCAGCGAAAAACATCTGCTTGATACAGCAGGAGTCCTCAACTCTCTTACAAATGACTTCAACTTCCTGTTTTATCAGCTTCATTTTCCCCATACACAGAGCAATACTAAAGGCTCACTGATTGCCTGGCAAATGTCTTAGAGGTACTGGAAAAAAGTAATCTTGTCCAAAGTGGCCAAGAATCCAGGCGCTCAGTAAATTCCTATTATGATCTATACTTTTGTCAAGTACTTTTTGAAACAATCAGCAGAGGCCTACCTTCAACATCATCAACTATGGTTTGCAATGAGATCTGCTCAGGCCAACCCCACCTACCACAAAAAGGCACATAGGCAAATCCAGCTGTGACTTCATGGTGGAACCGAACTTTGGCACGGATACTGGAAGGTTATAAGATGCTAGGGCTGCCAATCCTTCGCCTGCAGCAGGGGATCTCCTGTTCCCACCTCCTCCCCCCTGACCCCACTTACCTGGCCAGCGGGGGGTCGGGGCATCCCCACAGTGGCACAGCATGCCCCCTGGCAGCGTGGCACGCCCCCACACCCCACTGTGGCACGCCTGTGCCCCACAATGGGCCCATTTTGTGCCAAATCATGCCCACAGAGGGGTGATCCAGCCCTTCGGCAAGTGCAGGAGTGCATGCCAGGCCGTCCTTTGACCCCACATGATGATGTCACTTCCCGGAAGTGATGTCATCACGCATTTTGGGAGCGCACGCGAGCTATGCACACGCAAGAAGGGACACCAATGGCTACAGAGGGTGAGTGCCAGGTTCCCAGTCCCCCTCTGAGGGACTAAAGGGACCTGGCAACCCTATAAGATGCCCATCAATATGTCAACATGTGATTGGATAGGCCACTCACTTTATTTCCCCCATGATATGAACTCCTCCCACCTCCCATACTATCTGGTGGAGGCAGCCAAGCATTCCTGCTTCAGGTATCCTGCTTCAGGTATTCCTGCCTCAGGTATCTTTTTCCTTGTTGGATGCTGCATAATGCATAAAAGCTGTTTACCTTAATGATTACGAAAATGAGCTATAAACTGAAAATCCCAATTCAGATCTCAATTTATACATTAATTGACTATGAGACAGGCAAGAACCTTTCTCTAAGCCTCAGTACTGCTCTCTTAATTGTGGGAAGAACACTACTGTCACACCTTACAAGTTTATTATACAGATGACTGCAATTCACATGTGAATTGCTTTGGGCATGTGGGGAAAGTAATATAATTACTATTCGTTTACTACTAGTACTCTATGGCCGCTTCCACATATTCCAATTTTTTCAGGTTTTCCCTGTCTCAAAGCCGCACCTTCCCAATTGGCTTCGAGAACTCACTTTTCACATGCATCATCCTCATGTATTTTGTTATCTGCCCTGAGCCTGCTGGAAATGTGGGGAGGGCAGAATAAAAATTGAAAATAAATAAATAAATAAAAATAAATGTGTGTTTCGTGAGTGTTTGTTGTGAAAAAAGGTCCCAAAACAGAAAATGTGTTCTTTATTTGTGCCTTGCCACAAATGATGTTGGTGCATTCCCGCCCAACTTTCCTTTTTTTTTTTTGAGCGCATGTGGGATTGCGCTATACCATTGTCCTGTCTTTCAGCTTCTCTAGAAACTGGGCATGCCTAGTACTCCATTCTCTACTGTTGATTTCCCGCTCAAAGTTATAAATACAAAAGTGCTTCATAAATATGCGAACAGTAGAGTAGCGCGTTTGCACGATTCCATATCCTACTATATAAAAGGTAAAATGTGTTCCTGACCACTCACTCCTTATCCCTATGCAGGTGCAGTATTCAGGGATAAGACGCAAGCCGGGGGCAAACCGTTTTGCCTCCCTGCTGCCTCCTTGGGGCTTCCAGGGGCCCAGAAAGGCTCAGCGCTGCAGTGAGGCTAGGGCTGCCAGACCCCTCCCACCCCCCACCCCCACTTACCTGGCCAGCGGGGGGGCGCGCACCTTCCATGCACGCCCCCCTGCGGTGCTGCATGCCCCCGTGCACAGCTGCCCCAGGATCAGGCCTGTTTTGGCCTGGATCGGGGCCCCTGTGGAGCGCAGGAGCGTTCCTGTGCTCCGCAGGGGACCACAACAGGCCGAATCTGTGCCAAAACGGGCCCAATCCGCACCCGTTTTGGCACGGATCGGGTCCATTTTGGCGCAGATTGGACCCGTTGTGGGCCCCTGCGGAGCGCAGAAACGCTCCCACGCTCCACAGGGGTCCAAAATGGGCCCAATCCACATCAAAACGGACCCGATCCGTGCCAAAACGGGCGCGGATTGGGCCCATTTTGGCGCAGAATTGGACCCGTTGTGGGCCCCTGCGGAGCGCAGAAACGCTCCCACGCTCCACAGGGGTCCAAAATGGGCCCAATCCACATCAAAACGGACCCGATCCGTGCCAAAACGGGCACGGATTGGGCCCATTTTGGCATGGATTGGGCCCGTTGTGGGCCCCTGTGGGGCATGGGAGTGTTTCTGCACTCCACAGGGGCCCACAACGGGCCTGATCAGCGCCCAAACGGGGGCTGCGTGATGATGTCACTCCCAGAAGTGACGTCATCACTCTTGCAGGAGTGCGCGCGCACATACGAGCTCCTCCAAGGTAAGAGCCAGGCCCCAGTCTCCCGCTGGGAGTTCGAGGGGGCCTGGCAACCCTAAGTGAGGCCCTCCCAAGGTCCTTCAGCGGCTGGCGGGGTGGAGCTCCCTGCCACCTCCACAGAGCCTTGGGAGGGATTCACACAAACCGAGCAGTGGCCAAGGGGCCTGAGGAGGAGGGAGTCTCTGATCTCTTTCCTGATCCCTGCCCCCTCGACTGATGTTATGAGGGGAGGTGTGGGGAGGGGGAAGCACTGCTAGGGGCTATTGTATTTTTCCAAACAATGAGCCTTATTGCTAGTTTAAAATAAAAGCAGAAATGGCATTCCTTTCTCAATGTTGTTCCTAGACTGATAGTCTGATTGCTGAGTGATCCGATATAACAAGCACTGCAGTATGATTCCCTTTTGTATACACAGATATCGTAATAGGGCAAGGGCCATTAAAAAAAGTAAAAAAAGGGGAATTATACGATTGCACATGCTAGCCAGGTGCAGGTGTGATGTTTAAATGAGGGGTAATAGCAAGAGAAGGGGTTGGAGATTTGGGGGAGGGCTCTTCTTCTGAAGCACAAAAAAAGCCTCCCCTTTTTTTACAGGAGGATAATTGCATGGAAAACCTGCATCAAAAATAAACATGGACCAAAACTTGTCTCACAAAAAACACTTAAAAACCGGGATCATCATGACCCACTTGTGCATGGGATACGATGATGTGTGTAATGAGTGAGAGAACCCGCCAGAGTTCTGTTGACAGGCTGTCCCATTAAGGAAGTGTGGAAGTGGTCTATACCTCATGGAAGTGCCTCTTATTAACTATGAGGGCCTCAAGAGAAAAAGTAAATGACTGGGGTGGTATTACATGTCTCCTAGGGGAAAGAGACAGGAGGCAGCCAATGGCTTCAGGTATCTCCTGTGGAACCGCACAGGGTCACTGGAAAGCTGGCAAGCCGACTTGTTGTGCTGGCTGTTTAAAATACCACAGATGTCCTTTTAATACAAGCTTTGCTTCATAAAACAATCATACTTAGGTAGAAAAATCTGCCAGAAACACAGATACTCACGGGAGGTAAGCAGAACCTCCTTGCAGCTTGGCTCCATCCCAGAAGCAGTCCAGTGGAGTTACAATAACACAGGGAAAGAGCTTCTCAATCATCTGGGGATGACAAGAAATAGTCATGAATAAAAGCCACACACTCAGGTACACCAAGAAGGACCCTACTCACTCTGGAGGTCCACAGAGCCAGGAAAGTTATATTATTTGTTTTCATATGATGTGAAGGTTAGATCTGGGTTGTGTTAGGAAACCTCCAAGGGAATATTTGTTTGGGGATTTTCACTGACTCTCAACAGCCCTGCACAATCCTCCACTTTCACAATCCTCCTCATCTCACTAGGGCGTCCCCCTTCTTTGACCTGTCCAAACCCACACCTAATCTCACTACTGAGTATATCTTCTCTACAACTGTTGACCTTCTATATCTAAAAGAAACATTTTAGAGCTACCTTTTCTCTTTCTTGCAGCCTTTTGGAGCAGCTGGGATCCAAAAAGCAACATTCCCAATGCAAACTCCTCAGTTCAAACAATGAAGGCTGGGAGCCATATCCTGGCTACATGAGCTAATCCAGGCAAGTGAAGCCTTTCTTCTGAGGGCCAAACTAGATGTGATAGTGTCCTCATGTCTGACATGGGGACGTCACAGTTATTTTAAAGCCTAAAGGGGGCGATTTCAAAATGCAGCAAGAGCCTGATTCCCCAGCACAGCAGGATGAGGCACTCTTGTCCTCTGCGGTGGCAGGAATGGCTGTTTTGGCACTTGAAAAAGTGTTGTGTGTGTGTGTGGGGGGGGGGGGACAAGAGCCCCTTGTCCCATTGTGCTATGGGCCCGATCCTCGTGGCATTTTAAAATTGACCCTTTTAGGCTTTAAAATAGCAGCAGCATTCTGATGTTAGACACTAAACACAGTCATGTTTAGCTTGGTTCTGAGGATACCAGCCTAATACAAGAGAGGATTTGCTTGCTAACTATATAAAAGGATTTCTCAGAAGGGTTAGCAGCAGCATCCTGTTATTCCTGCACGTAAAGGGGAAAATCCTTATCACCAAAGGGCAAGTTCTGCTTTCTGCTGAAAGCAAAAAAAGATCAAATGGGCTTCCTTCTTCCTACTCCCCCAGCACATAGCTTAAAGGAGATAAAGCCTCAGCTATGCAGGAATGATTGTTACCAGAGCAGGTAGTCCAGCAGAAAGGAGTATGTCCAGTCTGCGGAGAAAAACCTGTCTCTCCACCCAGAAAGATGCTTTGGGAAGCTACTCCATTGTAACAGCATTCCCATTTTGGAGATTCCATCCTATCCCTATAGCAACCTGGATATCCTTTACTAGAGTCCACCCACTGTCCAGCCAATCAGCACATCCCCAGGGAATTAGTATGCTTTGTTATAGTATGCTATAATAAAGAAAATTTTCCCAGCTGATCCACCTCTCTCCCATGGGTATTTGTGCATCCCTTTTTTCCATAGATGTCTGCATTCCTTTGGTGACTCACCCGTGCAATCATCCCATTCTCAATTATGGGGACTCCAGACTTGTAGCAGATTTTGTTGAGGTCCCATGACCTGAGAGAAGAAGCAGAAGCAATGAACATCAGGAGACTGTGAGAGTCCCTTAAGTAAGGTCTGTGTTAGGGAAAAGTGTTAGATAATACAATATAGCTAAATAGAGCCTCCAAATACAGAGGCAGTATATCTTTGAATACCAGGGGCTGGGTTCAAAAAGTGGAGGAAGGATATCACCTTCATGCCCTTCTTGTGAGTGCCCAAAGACACCTGGCTATTGGTAACAGACTAGATGGTTTTATACAGTCTCCATTTTTTACTCACTTTCCATAGAGTAAGACTTGGACTTTGCTAACAGCCAAAGCAGCTTCAAGATGCATTTCTAAGGCCTCTGGGTTCAGGATGTTTTCTCCTTCCTGTTTAGGAGTTTGTATCAGCATCTGGGATGTGTAGAGAGACTCTTCTCCTAGCTTCTCTTTTGTATACCGAAGCTCCTGGCTGACACGGCTGCCCTCTGTGGGGAAATAAAGAGAGACCCTGGAGTTACCCTACTACTCATTTATTTCTGCCCCTTTAGATGGATACCTCAGATTATCACCATAAGAAAAGCTAGAATTGAAAGTTTTCATAGGATTATGTTGTCCAGATTAGTGATCTTTAAAGAAGATTGTTAAGTGAATTATTGTGTCTATTATGGATTAGTTGTTTGCTTAATACAGATGCATGCTTACTCAAAAGCAAGTCCTACTTTATTCAGTGTGGCTTACTCCCAAGTAAGTATGCACAGGACTGCAGCCTAATAGACTTGGATTAAAGATAAATTTCTATATCTAACCCCATTTATTTTTATTGCATTATTCACATTAACAAAACATAACAAACAGGAAAAACCCGTAAACAAATTAAGAGAAAAAAATTAAAGTTAACAATTATTATTATATTATTTATTTTACAGTGGTAAAAAGAAGTCTGTGCAGCTTTAACAACTATACATACATTGCTTATTACACTACATATTTCCATAAATTCCTAGTTCTAGACAAAATATGAAAAGTTGAGTGTTGGGTGGCAAAACATATAAAAGGATTCCAAACAGCATGAACGTCATACATACTTAATTGATTTTTTGCTAATCTAATTTGATGAGTTAATTTCCCCAACAATGCCTCATTTCAATGACACATTTTCTTTAGGAGGATAGTGAGTTCCATCAATTCTACCCTGCCACTGCAGGCTCCAACTGTGCAGTTCTTGAAGGTCTGCTGATTCTTAGGAACAAAATGTTGGGCGGCTCAGTGGAAATGACCATCTTAAGAAAAGATTTTCTTGATGATGTGGTTAGATACTGGCCATAGAGATATGTGATGCTCAGTCACATGTAATTTTTCCTCACACTTTTCTTTTTCATGACACACAATTTACAGCAGAAGACCTGCATGTGGGGGACTGTAGCAGCTTCTTAACTCTTCTTCTCGTCTAAAAACTATTTTCCTCAAACTGCTTCTCCTCCATGGGGCAACTCTTGTCAGGGGTGAGAGAGCAGCATACAGGAAAAGGGATTTTGAACAGAAAAGCCACTGCAGGGTAAAAGGTTAAGAAAGCTGTCCTCCCACATGGGTATTTCGCTACATGGTTTTGTGAAAAAAAGAGGGGGAAATAAAAGGAAAAAGCATTATGGCTGAACATCTGGTACAGTATGGCCCTCAGATTCTGGATCTGCAGCTAGTACAGAGTACTGTGGCTCACCTACTGGCAATGTTGAAGTGACCAGGCAAAAGTGGAGTGTCATGGATTTGTTTTCCTCCTTTACAAGGCCAAGGGTAGATGCACTTTTGACAGACCCCCTCTTCACTCTCCCCACTGTGAGGCAGATTTTCCTGCCAAAATTCAGTTTCCCTGCTTTAACTGAACAGCCCCAAGTAGTATGCTAATATTTGTGGTTTTGAAAGTCTGTCCCATGCTGACACAAATATAATTTTGGCTTTTCAGCCCAGCCCTGGAACTTGATGGGGAAAAGCAGGAGCCCTCTTCCTTTTTGTTGGAAATGGCACTAGAGATTGTATAATTTTTTTAAAAAAATAACTTTATTTAACAGGCAGGGATTAAGTAAGTATAGCCAGGGGATGGAAATGCAGAGGTAAAATTTTGTTGGTATTACAGAATACCCTTTGTGTTACAGGCAAAATGGTATCCTTGAAGTTTATTTTCATATATTCTTGGTTCTTAACAGTGAGAGGTGTTTTACTTAGTAATTCAGGTACAGTAACAATGTTTCTTCAGGGAGTTTCCTATGACAATTCAGATTTTCTGGAGTTATTCACTTTCTTTGTGAGCACCTAACTCGTTTTTTTCTTGAAACTAGAGGGTATTTCTCTCCTGAGTAGTCTAAAACCATTTCCCCTTCACAACAGACTCAGGGTCCTTCTCAGAGCCAAAGTTTCTCCTCAGAAGATATAACCCCTCTTCTTTTTGAGAGTCTCAACCCACTACCCAATCACTCTCACCAAAACACATTCTAAGTTCTCTGGTGTCTGTGTAAAGTGTACTTCAACTTATGCTGACATTTAGAATTGAATTCTTAGATAAAATTCTTCCTCAGGACAGTAATACTACTGTTAAGGCAAAGGAGTCTTCTCCCTTCACTCTAAAGGTGAACCTGTTTGTCTTTTCTTGTCAGACTCCCTCACTCCAAAATCCTGTCAGAAACCAACTCATTGACTTCAGACTGGTTTTAACTGGCCAGTCAGAAAATAGGGAGCTGCCTGTCACTCAAGTTCTCAATTCTAGGGAATAGTTAACCCTTCCCCTCTTAGCAACCTGACCTGAATAGCCCAGGGGAGCCTGATCTTGTCAGATCTCAGAAGCTAAGCAGGGTTGGCCTTGGTTAGTAATTGGATGAGAGACCTCCAACAAAGACCAGGGTTGCAAAGGCAGGCAATGGTAAAACCACCTCTGTTAGTCTCTTGCCATGAAAACTCTGTTAGGGGTTGCCATAAGTCAGCTATGACTTGAGGGTACTCTCCACCACCACCCCTCCCAGCTCTCTGAATTTGCTGCACTTCAGAAACCTGCTGTTAAACGTAGTCTGTCACAACAATGTTTCCCCAATTTTCACTCTACAGAAACTCCTACTTTCAGCCTTGCTACAAAATGCCTCTCCCCTTCCCTTGTTGTTTCTTGTTAGCTTTCACAAGTTTTTTCTTGGGTATTCTACAGCCAAGGTCCTGAAGAACTGCTATGAGGAGAAGAATCAACCATTCTTCACCACACCAAACCCTGGCTATTTCTCTGTACCAATGCCTCAAACCCTCACCGTCCATCCCAATAGCTGCTATTTAGCTATAACTTTGTTTTTTATTATAAACCCTTTCCACATCAATCTTGTCTGCTCTAGAATCATTGTATATCAGCTGTGGAATTTCTTTATATGATAAAGGATTCTGGGACATTCTAGGGAACACAGCCAGTTAACTGAGAGCAATATTCAGGTTTCCTGAGCCTCACCTAGGGTTTCCAACCTCCAGGTGGGGGATGCAGTTCTCAAAATTACAACTGACCTCCAAACTGCAGAGATCAATTTGCCTAGAGAAAATGACAGCTTCAAAGGGTAGACTCTATGGTATCACATCCCTGCTGAGCTTTATCTCCAACCTCCGTAAACACTGCCCTCAAATCTCCAGAAATTTCCCAAGCTGGACCCTGTGCAAAATGTGAGTACATGATGGAAGGAAGGATGGGTAGTGGGCAGGCAAGCCATCTTTCAGGGAATCCTATCCCCCTGAGGCACCCCAGCTAATCTTCCGAGGAATCCCAGGTTTCCCAGAAAATAGTATGAAAATATTTTATATAATTTCATCTTACAGTGTGCCACAATTTTAAGTAAAGGCAGTGTGTAATCTACAGCCCTCTTTCCCTTCTATGAAGGGACCAGTGATTTCTGACTGAGAACTCAAAGCAACCCTGCAAAACTACAACAGCTCCCATCTTTTTGGGGTGAAAGTCATAATAATTAGTTTCAAACTGGTGAAAAGTTATAACGTAGAAAGGGTTGTCAGCCTCCAGGCAGGATCTCCTGGAATTACAACTTATCTCCAGACTACATAAATTAGTTTCCTTGGAGAAATGTCACATTGAGGTTACTCCCCTCACCAAACCCTGTCCTCCACAAGCTCCATTCCCAAATCTCTAAAATTCCCCAACCCAGAGTTGACAACCCAAATTGTGTAGAAGTGTCAACAGTTATCCTTAAAACAAGCAAATGAGGGCAGTAATGGCTATTCCTGCTTTACAGATGTAAGCTTTCAGAATTAGAAATTAGCTCCCACACTCGCCAAACGGCTGAATTGCCCCCCCCCGTGGGCCCAATTCAGCCCAAAATGGGCCTCTTGCGGGGCGTGGGGGTGCTCCGTGCTGCTTGTGGGCACCCCCCCCCACTGGCCAGGTAAGTGGGGGTGGGGGGAGGAGGTGGGAGCAGGGGATCCCCTGCCCCAGGCAGGGAAATGGCAAGCATACTGCCCACACCCATCCTGTTGTGTCTAAACAAAAGTGCAACTAGGGGTGCCAGCCCCGTACTGGGGCCAGGAGAACCCCCAACCCTGTTGCCACCCCCAGCCACCACTCACCTGGCTGGCAGGGGAGGGGGGAGGCTAGCCAGAACATGCAGTGAAAAGGTGTGTATATGCTCTGCAGGCTCCCAATGATGTCATTTCCAGTTTAAACCAGAACTGACAGGGTCTCAGCAGGGCTGAACACAATGAAAAAACTATGCTATTGACCCTGCTGAGGCCCTGTCACTTCCAGTTTAAACTGGAAGTGACATCATTGGGGGTGTTCTTCACATGCATTCAAAGGAACAGAAGTTTCCTCCTACCAGGAGCATTTCAAGATAGGGGGACCTGGCAACCTTGGATGCAATAGTTATCACTGCTGGGCTCCCCACAGCCCACTGCCCAACCACATTACATATATATAGCATAGCTTGGCAGGGAAAGTGAAGAATGCCCTTCAAGGGACCTAGAACGGGTGGAATGGCAAGGGCCAGTGAACCTTGAAAGTAGAGCTTAGCTCTGCTTCTTCCTGTGGTAAAGACAGGTGGAGAGTCCAGATAGATTCTCCCTCTGCAGCCACCTCACAGCTGGCTTTTTGAACCAAATTCAAACAGGTTTATTTTTGATCCGGTTGCCATTTAATTCAGGTGCTTTTTGCGTTCCATGTGGGAGAAAATCCCCACATAGAAGTAGTTCTGGCTTCAAGTTTGCTGCTCTGTTTTCTGGCCCATTAGATGGGGGTCCATTGTTAAATATCTCAGTAGCTTTTGTGGCAGCACCTATAACTACAACACAACAAAAAAGAATGATCACCAATTTTACACAAGTAGCTACTCAATCTAAAACCTATTAAAGCTTAATAATTCTCTTAGGTACCAGCAGGGAAGAATGAAAAGAAACTTTCTTCATTAATCAATTCACAATTTACATGCACTAATTTCATTTACTACAGTGGCATATACTCTTCTTCTACTGGAATACTACTGTATCTTTCTATCAATCAATTTGTCTAACTTCATTTATACTCCACCTTTCTCTCCAGTGGGAACCCATAGTGGCCTACCTCATTCTCCTCTCCTCTATTTGATTCTTACAACAATCCTGTGAGGTGCGTTTGGCTGAGAATGTGCGACTGGCCCAAGGTCACCCAGCAAGCTTCCATGGCAGACTGGTGATTTGAACCCGGGTCTCTCAGATCCTATTCCGACACTCTGTCCACTACACTGCAGTGGACAGAGTCCCCAATAATGGGTCATATTCAAAAACTGTTTTTAACATCTTTTTAAAACACTAATGAGCATGCACTGTGAATACCTCCATACCTCCCTTTATTTTTAAACTTAGAAGCAGAATAATATGAAAAGAAAACCCTTCACCTAATAATTCTACTGCTTCCTGGTATTCTCTCATCCTGGGTATTTTATCTAAAATTCTCAGTGCTACCCTCAACCGAATTTTACCCTCCTAAGATCATTGAAGTCAATGGACTTAGAATGGTATAACTTTGCTAAGGATTGCACTGTTTATTTCCTGACATCAAAGCTGGCTTGCTCTTCCATTTCTACTAAGAATTCAGTGCTGAGCCCAACAATTCTTTATCCTTCTCTGACCTGTTATTTTGTGACATTTTGTAAGTATACATTCTAGTTCTAATATTTTGTGGCTGCTAAAAAGTTTTTTTAAAGTCAATTGACAGGCATGCTTTTTATTTCCATCCTGCTCTATCCCAAGGAACAGCTGGGATGCCAGTGAGAGAGGAGGCCATGCCAAAGAACACAGAGAAGGGACATACACTGTGCATCCGAGATGGCAAGAGTCGGGAGGGGAGTGTCCTGTCAGAGGTGGAATCCAAACCATTGGGAGGCAAGGCACCAGGAGTCATGCTGATCTGTGCTGATCTTGACTAGGCCACCCAGGAGAGAAACCACACCAACAACCAGAATGTGAAGGAAGGGTGGGAAACACATTCGGTCAAACTTGAAACCACAGGCAAAGATGGATCCCAAAAATTAGAGGAGTCCTTCATCAGATTGATTTAAAGCTCAAAGCCCAGTTTTAAAATGTTGAGGGGGGGGGTGGCTTTATATCATAGGGCACAGAAGCCTGCAAGGACAGAAATCAATGCACAGGCAAGCCAGAAAACCTTACTGACGATTGAACCACTAGCAAGCCCCTTCAGCTAACTAGAAGGTGCCTCAAGGCCCTCTAAGCAACCTTCTCATGGCCTAGAGTGAAGTGAGGTGGATGGCAGAGGGATTTATTTATGTATTAACAACTGGTGGAGAAGAAATGACGGTGCATATGCAAGTGTTGTGAAGAAAGGAAGAGAGAGGGAGATACTCCGTGTAATTAGGGTTGATTTGGAACAGGACAATCTGAAGCTTCAAAAGGGAATGAGGAAGCCTCAAATTCCAACACCCTAATTAACCAGAGAGCAACATGAAAAGACAAGGAAAATGACAGAGGCTGCCAAGGATGGTTTACATGGGGATCTACTTATCTGGGAGCGGGGGAGGGAAATAATCTAGGTACCCTTGCTCTGTATGCCACAGCTCTCTCTACCCACAAGCTGTTCCTGCCCACCCTTCCCTTGCACTGAGAGGGCAGCATTGTTTGATGCAAAGCTGGGGGAGGGGACTCTGGGATCCAGGGAAGTAGCAACAGTGAGCATGTTAATGAGGAGCCCTATGCAAATTCTTTTTTACTCCAATTAACAAAGGAAGCCCTCTCCTTTTTCATGCAAAAGGTCCCTCTCCCTCCTGATCAAACCCCCAATTGTACTGCTTCTTTGGCTTGAAGTATTAGATTGGATTATCCCCCATTCCACCCCACATACACTGCACACATATATACTCCTTCCCACAGACTCCCCAAGGCTGTTCAGATAAGGGCAGGGATGAAAACACTGGGCTGTGGTCCTGCAAATGCTGGGGGGGGGGAGGGGGGAGGTTGTCTTCTGGTGCTTTAGAAATCTAAGATGCTGTTGGTCTAGATATCAGGCTCCTTCCCATCAGTGGGACCTTGGACCATGTGGGTTCTACTGCATTGCCCCATCCTGCTGGAGAAGCCAATGTATAGGGCCCTTTTCACATACCAAATCTCCTTGCCCTGGGAGATAAACTCACAACTCACTTACAAACTCCTTCAGCTTCCTCCTTTACCACCCCCCCCCCGCCCCCATGACACAGCTTGTTGGATGCCAACAAGGACAGTGGGGAAAGCTGAATTGGACTTCTGAGCCAAATGGAGAAGTGACTAGTAACTCAGAGCTGACTGATCTAAGAACATCCACATAGCACGTCCAGCAGGATATGCCCAGGGGAAGAGCTGGTTGGAAGCTAAAGGGCTTTTGCAGAATCACAGCTTGACTTGCAGGGCTAGAGCAAGAATTTGTCTTGAGCTACCCTGTCAACAGGGTACTGGGGTGGCTGCTACTCTGTGACACTGCTTTGCAGGAGATTTTCTTTTCTGCCATACTTTTTCTTACTTTTGAAGCTACTTTAGGCTGTGCCCTAGAGTTCACAGAATGGGCAATGATCTCTAGCCATTCACTGGGGCATACGAATAGACTCCAGAGTGCTGCTGGAGTTAGGACATTAGGGCTAT
Organism: Eublepharis macularius; assembly: GCF_028583425.1. Lineage (NCBI taxonomy): Eukaryota > Metazoa > Chordata > Lepidosauria > Squamata > Eublepharidae > Eublepharis > Eublepharis macularius. Next base: position 97,473,937 of record NC_072794.1, on the reverse strand, counting down.
ACTATTAGTAGCACAGCTTCCCAGTAAGATTGTCAAATGGGATCTGGCCTAATACTGGACCCGAGAGGGGGGGGGGGTTCACCTTTCGCATGAGTGCTCCCAGGTGGCATGATCACTGTTTGAAGTGACATCATCTCATTAAACACCCCCCCCACTTCCAGCCAGGCTGGCTGGCTGCTCCTGGACAGCATAACACTGATGCAGAAGACTGCCTGGGAACCTGAAGTGGCAGGCCGCTTTCCTGGCCCGGCGGCAATACTGTGCAGCTGCAGGAAGCTGGGCAGCCAGGCCAGGCAACCAATGAGGGAGGGGCTGTGCCTAAGCCAGGTGTCCAATATTTGGGGGACTATTTTACTGGACAGTCCCCCCAAATACTGGACTGTCCAGGCCAAAACTAGACACATGGCAATCTTATTTCCCTGCAAGCTGAAAAAGAAGTTCTCTCTCTCAACCCAGCTGAGAAATGAACAGTTGTGAAAGTTGGGGAGATCAATTACTTGATGTTGAAAAAAACAATGTCCTCAGCCTTCTTTTGCACATGTTGACACCGTCTCTCTATTTCTCTCACTCTCCACTCCATCCCCTTCAGCAAAGCTGCTTCCCTTCCAGTGGAACAGGCCTTTAGAATTATACCCATAATTACAGGCTCTTGGATAAATTGCAGGGCTGAGCATTCCTCCCTCCCAGCTGGGCCACCCAAATGGGCCCCCTCTGCCGTTTCCATGCCTGCTGGGAGGCCCAAGATAGCCTTGATTAAAAGGGGGCAGGGAAGGGCTTTTCTATTAATGACCCACCTGGCCTGAGGAAACTGTTTGGACAATAAATGCTGCCTCCTCCTCCTCTCCTCAGTAACCCCCCCCCCCAATTTCTCATAATGATCTCTTCATGGTTATTATTGTGGATACTTACCGCAGAAGCCAAAGATCCAGTCCTAGCAAGGATATAAAGCAAGGTCTGTTTCTTGCCTCAAAGAGATGAATATTTAGACTGAGATACAGGGAAGTGAAGCTGAAGCCCACAAAGGAAATGTGACCAGAGTTTCTCCATTTACACAGCAGAGGTAGAGAAAGAGACAGAACTGAAACATGATGGACAGAAGAGGAAGTACAGTATGGGTGGCAGGAGTGCAGCGAGCAAAGTGCTGAGAGAATCTCTTCTCAAAGCCTATCCAGGTGATAAAAAGCCTAGATCTCGTGTAGAGAACTATACTTTCACTAGAAGCCCTGATCCAGCACTAGCAGCACAACATTCTGTCTCCAAGAAATAGATGGTAGTGGCTGCCATGGGGAAACTCTTGTTGCAGGGAGACAATGATTTTCCACTTAAGAAAAAAAAGCAAGGCAATACTCATCTCAGGGCCAAGCTACACATGACGAATGACACTTGAACGGCAAGTGGATTGAGTGGAGGGCAAGTGAACAGGGAGAAATACACTTGCTGTTCAAGTGTCATTCATCATGTGTAGCTTGGCCCTCAGTGTTGGAAAAGGGAAGCACACAGTGTTCCAAGGATTAAACAGATTCAATTACTTGTATCCTACTATCATTTGCCACCATGGAAGTGCCCTTTCAGCACTGGGCTGGGGGAATGATTTTCACAGATTCTGCCTCCATCTCCAGCTTGGGTCATCTTGGGAAATGTAGCTCCAGGAAGCCTGACATTATTGATGTCAGGCAGCTCTGGCACAACCTCCAATCTGGCCCTCACAGTATGTGGGCGGAGGGGAGACGTAATAAATAATGAAAATGATCAACTAACTATCAGGGGTAATAATGAATATAACAAAAAAATGAAGTTTTAAACAACAAAAATGAGCCACAAACAAAAATAGGAGAAAAAGAAATATGCACATCCTTAGTTTTATACGCAGTGGAAACAGCTGCTGCTCCAGAGGGTGGCAAGATGCGGGCCACTTCTCTAGCCAAGCCACTCAGAAGACATTGCTTGGAGTGGCACAATGAGAAGCCCACCAATGTAGTAAGGTGTTTGGCTTGCTTCCAGCCAACAGTAGCATATGAGCAGGGCCGGCACGCCCATTGAGGCCAGGTAGGCGGTGGCCTCAGGGCACAGGGTGCTGGAGGGGGCGCCAGAGGAGGTGCAGGGGTGGGAGCGTGTGCCACGGAGCTGCAGCCTCCTATCCCTCCTGCCCCGTGCCGCTGCTGCCGCCAGCACACACCCCCAGCCGGGCACAGCAGCCGCGGGCAGGCGTCTGCGGTGGCGCAGGGCAACCGAGCGGGAGAGCTCGGAGGCCACCTGCATGCCATCCCAGCCACCCGCTGCAGCGATCGGGCCAGCGGCCCATGTGCTCCCATGATGACATCACACGAGACGTCATCACGCAGGCCAGTGCATGTGTGCACGCATGCGCGGGGGGGTGCCTGGCCTGCCAGCCGGCTGCAAACACCAAAAACCCTAGCGCCACTGCTGCACATGAGGTGATGGAGGTACCTGCTTGGGGTATCAAAATACTCTGAACCAGCCATGGGCATGACCAAGCACTTTGGTGACCTAGTTGGCAGACCCCTACACCAACATTATGGTGTGCATTTTGGATACAGCGCTCAAAGAACCGGGTTGCATACCCTAGCTCTTACAGCTTCAGCAGAGTCTTGGAAGGTTACTTGCTGAAGCAAGCATTGGGTAGGAGAAACATTAATGGTGAATCAGACGGCTGACCTGCATTCATTGGACTAGAGGCATGATGGTCACAAATGCAATAGTGTCAAAAGAAATTCTCTTACAATCAAGAACACACATTTTAATTTCTATGTCAGAAATTGGTAAACTGTTGAAGAGCAACTCCCCAAATAGTAAAATATTCAAATTCATTGCATGCTGGCAATGTTGGGAGATTAAATCACCTAGTAAATGAGTCTTGTGCCAGGTAGACTTGGTTACTGTGTGCAGGTTAGTCACATGTAAGCAAACGATAAAAAGAGAGAGAGAAAATATGTACTCTACATGTTAAATAGGTATACTAAGGGGAGATATGCTTTTCGGGATGCTGCAGTGGCTTACATGGGTGCACACAGGAATGTTTTTGACTGAGGTCCTTTTCACACTGGGACTTTAAAGCATTTCAGTATCTGTTCTGCTTCCCATGTTTGCAGGAGTTTCATACTTGCAAGGTAGTCATGGGATGCAGTACTGATGTTTGTCTGTGGTATCACTGATTTCCCCCACCCCCCGAGGACATATGGCTGTTGCCAAGTTGTGTCTGGCCTGATTAATGTCAGTGTGAATTCTGTACTTCCCTTCTGCTTCTCTTCTCCCCCATTACCTTTTCCCTGGGAGCTTTTCCGCCATTTTTATCAGTAAAGTGAGGTAAAGGTCATAAGGCTGCTTCTCCATTGGCTTCTTCCCCCCCAGCCATGTAGGCACTCTCTTATTTTTTTTTCAAAGCCAGGAACAATTCCTAACATTGCTGTTTATTCCCTGCTGGCTTTAAAAAACAGGAAAGGGTTAAATGGCTACTTTCCCCTTCCTCCCTTGGGTATACACACACTCTTTTTTTTCAAAGGCAAGAATGGGTTGTAACATTGTAACGTTACTGCACATTCCTCCTGGCTTTTCCCTCCTTGCCAGGCATGTTTCAGGCTTTGCCCAAGAGAAAAAAACCTCATTTTGCATAGCCCTTTGGAAACAAAGTGGCAGGGAAGCTGCCGGGAGGGGGATGAAGCAGCAGCATTTTAACTGTTTCCTGGCTTGGCTTTTACAAAAAAGAGAGTGGAATAAGCACGAAAAGTACACATGTGATGTTTAAAGGAGGGGTAATGGTGAGAGGAGGGGTTGGAGATTGGTGAGAGGGTTCTTCTGAAGCACAAAAAAGCCTCCGCGTGTATTGATGTGGGAGGATAATCGCACAGAAAACTTGCATCAAAAATAAACATGGACCAAAACCAGTCTCACAAAAAAAACACTTAAAAACCGGAATCAGCATGACCTGCTTGCGCATAGGAAATGACGAGGTGTGCAATGAGTGAGAGAACCATCAGAGTACCATTGGTAGGCCGCCCTAGTAAGGACATATGGAAGTGGCTCTAACCTCTTTCACAGGCTAGTTAGAAGGATACAGTGACAGAGGCGAAAACATGGTTCCCCTGGAACTTTTAGATCCTTGGAATAAAAGTGGTATAAAAATGTAATAGAGCATAAATTTATGCCAGTGTGACAGGTTAATACTAACAATTCAAATCTTAAATCTTCTAGTCCCGCTGTATCCAACATGTTTTTTTTTACTGTAAGATAGTTACTGTTTTAGTTGTCCAGCTATGAAATGGAATCCCTTTTTATCTCTTTAAACAGGAACAGATGGATAAGGACAGGGAGAAGTGTACTAAAAACCACAGTCCAAGGTCATTTAAGGCTTCATTATTTATACATGAAACACCATTTTACATTTAAAGTAATGAAAAAGGAAGGATGATGAATTCTATTTAGTTTTATTTATATTATTATTTTCATATGGGGTTTATAATCCACATTAGTAATTGTGTGCACAAGACTACAGAATGTTTTGGATTAACAGATCCGGAGTAACATGGTGATATGTTGTTATATGTCCTAAATGTAAAAAACACTCTGGCTCTGATATAGGTCTACTAGCAGGGCTCTTTTGAGGAACCACAGTAAACATAGTTGGACAGTGCATGCCTAGATTTTTCTTAAATCTCAATTTTTTTCAAAAAATTCAAGGATGAAAACAGTTCCTCAGTTCCCCATCCCCAGGATTCAGCTGGGATCATTCTCCTGGCAGCAGCTTTGCTAAGACCACAGATCCCAACAGCTAGGCAAACTCAGTTCTGCTGAAAAGAGAAGACTTCAGTACCATTAAGCTGAAAACACACATGTGGAAGTTTTACGTGAATCCTTCTCTGAACTTAGAGCAAGAATGCTCTAGAACAAGAAGAAAGGCAGGATTGGAGCTGCTGGTACTCAGATTTGTGTGAGTATGAAAAAACACTTCAAAAACAGAGAGTTAAGAAAGGATGTAATCAGACTGAATAAAAAATTTATTTAAAGAAGACCTGAGTTCTTTAAATTATTTCCTGCATCGCTTCAAAATGGAACATACCCATCTTATTCTGTTCATCAATTGACACCAAGAAGCTGCATGACCAATGTCCCCAGTGGCATGGAAACCATGCATGGGGTCATGTCTTATGAGGGCTATTTTAAAAAGCCAATGTCAGGTGACCAATGTAAACCAGAAAAAAGGAAACGGACTATCCACCCCACAACACACTCTCTTCCCATTGGAGACCGTTAAAGAGGGTATAACTCCATGTAGAAATCCCAAGCCAGCACCTCAGCCTTCTGATCAAGTCTCTGCATTTTTTTCCCAGAAGGGAAGAGGGTGGACTGCTTGCTCTGATCAACCTATAGATGAGGAACTGTGCATCAAGCTATTTCCTCAGTCTGTGATACAACAGGTAACAACTTTAGTTCCCAAGACCGAGCTGTCTCCCATCTTTGTTGGACCAAACCATTCCCCTTTTCTGCTTCCGTCCCATCCTAGCCACAAAGGCATGGTAAATACCTTCAAGTGTGAACTAGGTTTTGCAGTTCATTCTGCCTTTGACAGGTGTTCCAGAGTGAGGGGGAACTAGCTAAATAGACCACAATTAGCAAAGCAAAGCTATTCTCTCATGTTATCATTTCTTCAGTGAGAAGCTGAGCATCATGGAGGAGAAGAGAATGATATAAGCAATTTTGGGTCTCCACTGTGAGGAAAGCCAGGTTATAAATGAAGCAAATAAATAAGTGTCTTCATACCAGCTGAATGCAGTAGTTGTGGTTTTAACGGAGGACACAGCACTCTCCATTTCTGGCAACATTCAACCTACAAACAGTAAGCCCCATCTACCTCACAGGGTGTTTTGTTGTGGGGATAATAATGGCATACTTTGTAAACCACTCTGAGTGGGCATTAAGTTGTCCTGAAGGGTGGTATATAAATCGAGTGTTGTTGTTGTTGTTGTTGTTAATTGGCTCTATCCATCTTGCTATCATTAGTTTACAGAAACTCCAGCTTAATTCTTTCATGACTGAAGGGACGACACTTGCAAAACCCAACATTGCTGTAAAAGTTTCTGGTTTTGTTTTTACCTGTTTATTCTTAGTTTTATTTTCTTAATTGCGTGAAAACCGAATTGGCTCAGAATTGGTTCTTGCACACATTCATCCTCTATTGATCCTAAGATGATGTGCATCATAAGACATGCTATTTTAATCACCCCAAATTAGCTTTTCAATACTGTCATCTTCCAAACTGGTGAAGTTTAGTGTGGGCACCCCTCTGAAGTTGCAGATAGACTTGGAAACCCTACAAAGCTCAGTGATAATCCAAATCCAGACATTTTGACCATTTGGCATGACACCTGAACTGAAACATACCAGGCCCTCCACTAAGGCAGTATCTTGTGGCAAATTGCAAACAGTCCACCAAGAAAATATAAGCAGATACTTGGAGGACTTTTGTTATGGTGTCAGCTTAGTATTTGTTTTGCAAACCTTAGGCTTGCTACACTCTGAACTTTCTGCAAGATATATGAATACATGGAAAATGGCATAATATTGAAGTTTTGTTGTCTATCCCTAATTACTGTAATAATCTGGGAATCCCATGAATACTGGCGGAGCATGAAAGTGTTTGTCACATATGTTTCAGAGAGGGGTAACTATGTTAATCTGTTATAGCAAAATTAAATGTGTGTGTATGTATTACCTGCTGTCAAATCATTTCCAACTTATGGTGACCCTATGAATGAATGAAAGACCTCCAAAATGTCCTATCATTGACAGCCTTGCTCAGTTCTTCCAAACTAGCAGATGTGGCTTCCTTTATTGAGTACAACCTCTCATTTTGGGTTGTCCTCTTTTCCTACTGCTTTCCACTTTTCTTAGTATTATTGACTTTTCCAGAGAGTCTTGTCTTCTGTGACCAAAGAATGATGACATCATTGTCATCATTTTAGGTTCTAGGGAGAATGCAGGCTTGATTTGATCTAGAACCCACTTATTTGTCTTTTTGGCCATTCATGGAACCCATAAAATTCTCTTCCAGCACCACATTTCAAATGAATCAATTTTCTTCCTGTCAGCTTTCTTCCATACAGAGTAATGGAGAATAGACAATTGTATTCATGGAAATCATTGAATGGCCAATACACTTTGTAATTTACTGACTGAAAATGTCCTAATCCAGTCCACTTTACCAGTCCACTTTAGTTCACTCACACCCAGGATTGCAATGTTTAAACATTCAATTTCTTGTTTTACGATTTCAAGCTTACCTTGATTCATACATCTCTTGTTCCATGTTCTTATTATATTAGCAATTGGACATCTTTTTGGCTTTAATCCAGTCCCATCATCAAGAACAGTGTTATTTGTACTTGTCTTCTGCTCTTCCCCAGTATTGATTGATTGATTAGATTTCTAGCCCACCCTCCCCATGAACAGACTCAGGGTGGGCCAGAACATCTCAATCACATAAATACAAGAATATAAATACATAAGTACATAAAATAATACAATAAATACATCATAAAATCCAGTATAAATAAAAAAAAATAGAAAATATAAATTTTCTCCAAGATATGGCAGTCAGTATACAATCTAATAATTACCCTCAGTCACTGCGGATAGACACAGAGAGATCTGCCAAGATCCAACCAGCAGGAGCGAAGGAGTCAAATAGCCACAACTAGAAAGCCTGCAGGAGAGTTCACCCACGCCTCAACCACCTCAACCATCATCATAGGCCTGGCAGAACATCTCCCTCTTACAGGCCCTGCAGACAAACCCCAGAGGGCCCAAGTCTCTACAGAGAGAGCATTCTACCAGGCTGGTGCCAGAGCCAAAAAGGCTCTGGCTCTGGTCAAGGCCAGGCAAACGTCCTTTGGGCTGGGAATCATTAGCAGATGTTGGTCTGCTGAGTGCAGTGCCCTCCGGGGAACATACGATAAGAGACAGTCCTGCAGATATGTTGATCCCAGTCCACTAAGGGTTTTAAAGGTTAGAACCAAGACCTTGAACCTGATCTGGAATTCAACTGGGAGCCAATGCAGCTGGCGTACTGCATGTTGTATGTGTACCCTGGTTGGAGTCTCTGTAAGGACATGCACTGCTGCATTCTGGACCAGTTAAAGTTTCCGGATCAGTCTCAAGGGCAGCCCTGCATAGAATCAGTTACAGAAATCTAGTCGGGGGTTGACCATTGCATGGATCACTGTCACTAGGTTGCAGGTGGAGAGATAGGGGGCAAGCTACTGGACATGATGAAGATAGAAAAATGCAGATCTGGCAACTGCTGTGATCTGGGCCTCCACTGATAAGTAGCCAGTTGAGTGCCATCCCACATCTTCTGCTGATGTGACCATTAATTCCTGAGCGGGGGTGGATGCATCTTGGTCTGGAGTCTCAGCTTTGACCATTTTACCATGAGTGACTTCATTCATGACTGAGTCTGCACTCCTGACAGTGTTGCTCTCAGCTTAGAGATGGGCACAAACTGAAATACGAACCAAAATTAAGCACAAACCAGGCCGGTTCATGGTTCGTGAACCACGGTTCGTCAGATCCCATTTCTGATGAACCGCCACGAACTTTAGGCTGGTTCGTTTGGTTCTTTTTTTGATTCATCACTGCAGACAGCCTGCTGCCAATCAATCAGTTTCCTAGGCAACAGGGGATGAACTTCCTGCAGACCTTCTGCTGACCCCGAAGTGAACTTCTGGCCCGGAAGTGACCTTCTGCTGACCCAGAAGTGATGATTTTCTGACCTGGATGTGACGTTTTCATGAACCAAATGAACCAGTTCGTGAACCAGGGGCAGGTTTGTGAAAGTTCGTGGTCCATGAAATTTGATGAACCATGAACCACGAAATTTGACGAACCATGAACCACATGGTTCGGGGGTTTTCCGGTTCGTGCCCATCTCTATCTCAGCTTCACTGACACACTCAACTCCCTTCACAATATTAATGTGTGTATCCATGAGGAGAAAATTAAGTAGGAGTCCAGTAATATTGTAAAAACTAACAAAATTACTTATATATCGCATATGCTATTACTGTTATAATTTTCCCTTTTCTTTTTTTCAAAAACTCCAGTATTTAATAGTTTTTACTGCTTTAGACTTTAGATTGCCTGTATCGAGGTGATTTTATAACCCATATATTATGGATTGGTAATGGAGATAACAAAAGAAGATAAATTTGGCTAAGATATTACTGTTGTCACTATCTCAAAGCCTGGAGGATAGTTAAGAATGTGAAAATATTTTGCTGATAGATTTCTGTTGGCCCCATTATTTAGTGTTTACTTCTAAACCTGGGGAAGGGTATAATCTAAAGCAGGCTGCATATTGTGATTAGGGTTGCTAGGTGTCCTACTGTGGTGGAAGACCTCCTCCTGGCAACTGCAGTTGCGAGCAGCAGCAGGAGAAAAAAGTTTTAAGCGGACATCACATGTGGTGTAACATGACTTCTAGGGAAAACCCAGAAGTGACACTGTCACTCTAAGAAATGTCAGCGACTATGGTTTTACCACAAAATTTCTGGTGATTCCTAAAGTGATGTGATGCCACTTCCGGGAAAAAACAGCATATGTGCTGTACATACAAACAGATGTCACATGTAATCAGGAGCTGTGAAGTGTGAATGGCTCCCCACACACATTCACAGTCTTCTTTCCTCAAATGATGTAAGTACTTGTAAAATGTTGGTGTCCGCTTCCTTTTTGCCCCTTTTCTGATGCTTTGGGCTGTCCACTTTTTAAACAGTTTTTCCTGTGCTTCATATAGTTAAACATTTATTTGGCACCTTATTATTGTTTATTTATATTTTAAAACTCAATTAGCTCTTTTCAATGTGAAAACCTATTCTGGTTTCTGGAGGAAGGGGAAGTAGCTTTGGACAAGGGCCAGCAACTAGGTTTGCGAGCCCCACAGCTGGCCCCCCATCTGGCTGATAGGGAGAGAAGGTGTAGGAAGGCTGGCCAGAGCATACAACAAAATGGTGCGCACTCCACGGGGCTTCCAATGATATCACTTCTGGTTCACAAGTGAAATGATGGGCCCTCAGTGGAATCACTCTGCTGAGATCCTGTTGCTCCTGGTTTGAACTGGAAGTGACATCAGTGGAAGCTCCACAGAGCGTGTGTATGTGAGAAGGACTGGTAGCCTCCTGCTCCCCCCCCCCCCGCCTCCTGGTTTAAAGGTAGGAGGAACTGCCAACTCTACCAGCAACTTGGCTTGGTATATAGCCAATGTTTGCTGTAAACAGCAGAACTAGGTTCTCCTGAACTCAGTCCCACAAGAACAGATCTAACCAAAATGAATGGAGTGTATTTTCACAATCGCTAGGTTGCTCTAATTACTTATGTCTGTATAGACCCTGTATTTACCACATATTTCCATAAAATGATCATGAAAAACAATAACTCTATATAACAAGGACCAAAAGAGATAACATGTTTAGTATGGTAGTAAACAAAAAAAAAGTTGTTAAGTAATAGACTGAAGAATAAGAAGTACATTATTATTAGATGCTATATATTGTATTGGATTTTTTCTTTATAACTGATATTAACATTATTAAGGTTGTTAATTAAAGACAACTTATTTGTTGTCTGAAACAAGCAACAGTTAAATTATTTTTTATAAGAACAAAATGTCCTTGTTTTTTTGTTTTCCTTACAATTGGAAAAGGTTACATAGGACTTTTGTTGATTTAGCGACATAATGACTAACTTAGTGAGCTCCATGTTTATAGTGTTACAGGAGAATAAAAAGACTAGGGGGTTTATCCTATACTGCCAAAATTGCAATTTATTCCTTGATGCAGGAAGATTATCCCCCCATGTATACATACTGCAGAAGCTTTCTCTGAAAACATTAGAAATAGCCTGGTTTGAAGTTGAAGTCTGAGCTAAACTAGGCTAAATTGGAAATAAGCCAGGTAGAAAATGAGGCCTCACTATGGCCATGTATATATTTATTTAATCCATGACTATTGTCATCTGAAACAAATTCATAATGTAGCTACAATGGAAAGCAAGGGGACAGCTGTTTTCCTATCCATGTGAGGATCTGATTCCTTGACATGCTCAAGGCAATTAAAAAAGGAGGATGGTGCAGTGGAGGGTAATATGCCCTCATATACTCGTGCACGCACACGTGCGCGCATACACACATATTTACACACTCCCTTGTGGCAGTGGCAGCCGCAGCTGAATCTGATTTCGTGCAATGTCCTCAACACAGTGCTGCACGCACATGCCGTGGGCCACCTTCAAAGTGTTGAGGGGCGGATTAGCTGGATTAGGGAGGCTGTGAAAGGAGCCATGCTGCTTGGGAGGAAGTCTCGCTGGGGGCATGCTAAAAGAGCCATTTTTACCTGTCCCGGCTGCTCTGAAAGGCCTGCCAGCCGCTAGCTAGCCTATGGCTGTCAAAACACGTCTAACCAGAATCCTGTTCACCACAGGAAAAAAACTAGTTCCATCAAGGAGGAAGGGAACCCAGGCACCCCACTAAACTGACACCCTGGGGCTAAACATTGCTAAAGGCCTGGATAGAGGGAGATGTGCAGCACTGTGTCCCATGGTGCTTGTTCTCTAACAAACCTAGTTTGACAAAGACAGAGACGCCAGGCTGCTTTCTAAATAAACAAGTCAGGGTGGGGGGAGGCTGGCTAGGGAAGCTGGCTTTAAGGAAAGCACTGAAAGCCCCGTTTGAGGCCTAGTCCCCATTCCTCAGGTCTGGCCTGGCCTGGCCTTTTGTTTATCCCAGACCTAAATTAATGTCTTTATTTACCAGAAATCCAAAGGGCTCAGATTCCCAGTGCAGAGGGGGCGGGTAGGGAGAGGAACAGTGCGAAGGAGCCTTGGCCAAAGACGAGGGGAGAGCCCGACCCCCGAAAAAGAGGGCTAAAAGAGATTCAGTTGGGAGCCATTCACCACTAAGACTCCTGTCAGCATTGACATAAATTTCCACTGGTGTTGGCATTTACGCATTTGGCATTTCCATATGTATAGAGTTGCCTGGACTAATTATGCTAATCATCCCCTCTGTTGGCCGCTGTGAAAAATGCCCACATTAAGCACTCCACTGCGTGCTAATGTGACTTAATGTGCGGTTGAAACATACATTCATCCTCCTCTGAATGGCGAAATTTTTCCACATTGCTGCCTTCATTCAGGCAAGAAATGAATTTTTTGAACTCAGACCACTTTTCCAAGCCAGGGGGGATAGACCAGAGAATAACACTCTCTCCTTCTCTCTCTCTCTCTCTCTCTCTCTCTCTCTCTCTCTCCATTTTCTGTCTCCTACTCAAGCACTTGCCAACAAAATACAAAATAAAATAAAATCTCTAAGACAAGGCCAGGCACTCTTCACTTATCATTTTAAAATGAAATCTCAATATGCACAACCAAATTAGAGAGCTGGAGAGTCTCCATCTTTATTTAGAAGCATCCTTCCTCCCTCTTTTCTCTTGTTCACCCCCCCCCCCACAACAAAAGGAGCTCTTTCCTCCCCCAACCCTTCGATTCTTTGAGAAACTGAAACAGCCTGAGTGGCAACTCTAGCAAGTTTGAGCTAGTATGAGAAAAGAAAGATCCTTTCAAAGCCTGCCATGGTCACAGTAGAAGATGCCTCTTAGAGCAAATGTCAAAGCAGAGGCAGAAAACAAAGCAGATTTAGAGGATAATAGGCAAAGCTCTCTCTCTCTCTCTCTCTCTCTCTCTCTCTCTCTCTCTCTCTCTCTCTCTCTCTCTCTCTCTCTGTATGCTTTAAAGGATCCAGACACTGAGGGATATCCTAGTGGGAACTCAAATACATTAAAAATTTTGACAGGTTAGAACACTTTTGCATAGGTGTCATTAACTACTGGCAGCAGTATTCACATGAGCAATCACCACAGAAATTAGAATCTATGTTGTATATGAAAATATTGTAATGACTCTTCCATCACACACCACTGATAACAGTTGTGCAACCTACTAGATTTAATTACCAGCAGCCTTACCTATCTAGTTCCATAGCAGTGGAGTAAAAAAAAATGTCTTGGTTATTAACAAAGAGAACAAACAAGAGAAAAATACCATTAATGCATCCTTTTTCATTTTTTAAATTTGTATGTGTCCTGAATTAAAATCTCTTGTCTCTTTACTCCCTGTGCCCCAAGTTCTATGCTCATGCCTGTCAACAGCCAATCCAGTGAAAGGAGAGGGGACAGGAAAATTGAATAATGAGGCAAACTGGTTATAGAAGAATCCTGGAAATGGGTTATCTAAGCATTATGGGACATTATTTCCCAAAATGCCCACAACAGGAAGCTGATCTCCAACCTGATGGAACTCTCTGTCTCGTGAGATCAGGGCCTGGCAGGATTTACTATCTTTCCACTGGGCCTGCAAGACAGAGATGTTCCGCCAGGCATATGGTTGAAGCTAGGCTAGGCTTCCACCGGCCTGAACAGAAGTGAAGATCTGACCCCTCCCTACCATCTGGCTTTTTAAATTAGCGCATGTTAACTGCTGCCATCTAGCTAGTATACTGTCTTGTACGATATGTGCTGTTTTTGAAATTTTGGAAGTTTTAAAAATGTTTTATTGGCCGTTTTCACACTTCTTACCAGCTGCAGAACATTGCGCAGAGCTCCTGGGACAACAGCGTCTTCCTGGTGCGATTTTGCGTGAGAACCGGAGTTATAGCGGGAAATCGTGCCAGGAAGACACTGTCATTATGGGAGCTTTGCACGATGTTCCATGGCTGGTAAGAAGTGTGAAAACAGCCATTGTTTTTATGATGTATAAATTATGATGTGTCTTAACCTGATGTAATCTGCCCTGAGCCCGCTTGCGGGGAGGGTGGAATAAAAGTCTACGGTAAATAAATAAATAAAATAATTTACAACAGCACATGGGAGAATCATCATTTCCACAAAATAATGGATAACACCATGTGTTATTAGCTAAATCTGTATTATCAAAAAACATACCTGCAGATATTTCTACCAGATGAAGAAACAACTAACCAGTTACTTTCTTGAATTCAATGAGAAATGATCTGAAGGATTTTGGATCCTTCAGGGAAAAGGAAAAATGCTGGCGCATACTCACAAAATGATGACACTGAACTGGTGTGTCCTGGTAACAGCGTAATGCATTTTTTAATGCAGGGAATCTGATAGGCCTTCATACCCTGCCTCCATGAATTGCCTCATTTTGCCTATGGCAGTTTGATGATCCACATTCTTCCTTTGCAGAAAAACATTATGGTATCACTTTTTTTGCCCATGAAAGTTGGGGACCTGCAAGGCTTTTTAAAAATCAATTGGAATCCCCCCACCCCCTGAGCCAAATCTCCCCCTTCTGAACACTATAACTTATATGAACTTGAGCAGGCCAATTTCCCCATCTGCCTCTGTTTTGCTTTTATTTGTTCACCCTTTAACTGATGCTCAATTACTGTACAAAGTATTCAATGTTCCTACAAAATGCAGTCCTTATCAGGTTGGGGGGGGGGCTCCTTTTTCATTTAGAGTTATTTTTCAGCATACCTGGGAGTCCCCCAAGTATGCAAAAATAACTCCCTTGTCTGTGGGTGACCCTCTCAGCCACCAAGTTTGCTATTAGGAAGAATGATATTTCAGCCTTCATGCAGCTTATGCAAGATCATAAACTATCCCCATAGTCACCCTAATTCCTCTCCATGCTGTTGCCAGCTTGCTTATCCTAAAGGAATGCAGATGCTGAGCACTATGGGAAACATATTTCAGTCCTGTCCATTTCACCCATGTCCCTCATTGCTCTCTTCTTTTCCAGAGCCTCCCTTTCCCCTTATCAGCACCAAGACCACGTCTACACTTTCTGCTAGCCACAAGGCCACCCACCTCTATTGCTGGCCACCCAAGAATTTTATACATATACTTACACACACACACACTGGAGCCCCTTGGCCTCTGCATTCAGCAGCCTTAAGGGCTTGTTTATTTGCTCTTATGAGCGAGGTATGTAGACTCCACATCCACAGTTTATTTATTGGAGAGGAAGGGGGTTTCAGAGTAGAAAAGCCTCATTGAACAGCTGCTGGGCCTTTAAGCATTCCTCACACGGCCTGCCTTTACGGAGTTCATCTCCAATCTCACACAACCTGATGTCTGACCCAATTCAAAGATGGTTTTACCCATCCATGTGCAGAGACACCAGGCTAAATTTGTGAACATAATGGGCATCAGCATTCACTAGGGATTGAAAAATACTGCCAATCTCTGTGCCAACACTGTCTGTACAGCCCTGCTAACATTTCAAGTGGGCAGTTTATTATTCACTTCATTTATACCCCATCTTTCTCACTAATTGGAAGCCAAGGCAGCTTACATCATTCTCCTTGCCTCCATTTTATCCTCACAACCTTGTGGTAGAATCATTTAACATCAGATATAATGAAGAAGTGTTTTATAAGTCAATGGTGGATGCAACCTAGGATTGAGCTGAGATCTCAACCTGAGGCCAAGTCTCCCATTCCCATTGAGCCCAATGTCAGATTTGTATAAAGGAGGACTGATGTGGTTACAGATGGAGTCCTCTCCACCATTAACTACCTGAAGACATAAATTACATTTAGATGCACTACTTTTTCAAGCCACTCATACACCCACCAAGTTACTTTCTCCCACATAAAGTCTTGATTGTTCGGCCCATTTTCACACGACCATGTGCCCAGAAGATTGCGAAATTCACGGTATAAAAGCGTCTTCCTAGTGCGATTTCCTGGCATGATCCCGTTTAATGGCCATCTTTCTGACATCATTGGGCCATTAATGAGGATCGTGCTGGGAGATCTTGCTAGGAAGACACTTCATGCTGTGAGTTTGTGCGATCTCCCAGGGTGTGTGTGAAAATGGCCTTCCTCTCTCTCCAAGTTGAGACAGATTTGGGACCTCTGTTCTTCTCCTTGCTATAACACAGAACTGCACTCACAACACTCTCCAAGCAAAAAGCTTGGAGAGCTAGTTGGAAGAGTATCCCTTATCCCTTGTCCCACCTGCACAGTGCATGATTCTGTTCAAGAAAAAAGCCCAGGAAGCGTACCAATTTCACCCCTTGCAGCAAGAGGACATCTTTTAAACCTATATTCTGAAAACAAGCCACTTTATCTATCCCAGCTTATTCAAGATATAGAAACATGCTCAAGGTCAGGAGAACATTGGCTGCTGCCTGCCAACTTAGAAGAGCCACTGGGCTAGCAACCAAATTAGCTGGACAGCAAGTTCTGGTTTTTGCCACACTCCCAGGGCACTCAATGCCTCTCCAAATCTGTTAGCTCCTTGAGGGCCTCTGCCTCAGAAATTATCCACCAAAATCATTTTTTTCCAATCCATGAATGCTCCCGTATGAGAGGACAAAAATTCTCCACAATTTCTTACAATCTCCTACACTCTCAGGAATTTAGAGATAAAAGTATTTCCTCTGGTGCGATGGCCATCAGTAGCACAGACCTTTAAAAAGCCCCTGCAGCCTCACAGCTACACTAAAATGTCCTGGTTAAAGATTAAACCTGCTTTCCTTTGAGGTCACCTATAACCTATAAATCAGCCATGACCTTTTACCTCCCAGATACTGGTTTTCTTTCAAGTCCCAAACTTTAGGATTAAATCCCACCAAGCAGTCTACCCTGGTCACAACAATGTCAACAAGCAAGTGCCCTTAGAGAGGCCTACCTGCATGTACCTAGGACCAATTCATGTTGACATTGACACTTAGCATTTTTCTCTGCCCTGCAAGAAAGATCCATGTCAACATCAGAGAATGTATCTCTCTCACAAAAGTGACTGATCTCTGAGTGCTTCCCACTCATAACTCCTGAAGGCAAGTCTTAACAGAACAACTTTTCAGATCTTTTATAATCAAAGGTAGATTCCCTTATGGCTAAACTCAAAGAACATTAGTTGAAATCTGGAGTCCAGCTGGGACCTAACCAGGCCATAAAATAATCTAACAATTAGTATCAAGAGTGGGCCCAAAATGGTTGGTGACTCCTGCCTTAAATCGAGTTCTCTTGCGGGGAAAGCGGACTACAAATTGAATAAATAATTAAATAAATAAATATACAGTAGCTGAGGAGACAAACCTATTTCTGGATCGGTTCATTTCACATTGCAGGTCAGGACTCACAGGCCTGACTGTTCCTCCATGCAAAAACAAAAATCCTGCACACAGCATTAGAATGTGAGGGAAAAGGCTTTCCTATAACCCCTTCCCCTGATGTCCGTATGGTTTCTTTTTTAAATAGACAAGTATTCAGTCTTGAGAGATCTCAGCTGCAGTAAAAAGTGATGCAGCCCAAATAGAGGTTGACCATCTTTGAACTGCTGTTTGCAAGCTCAAGAGGAGAAAATAATGCCCTGCTTCACAAATATTTGGGGAGGGGGGGCAGTATGGGAGACAAGGGTGCCTTTGGAACTTCCCAGACGATCAGGTATTAGATGAAAACATGGAAACGATATGTGTTCCAGTGAAAAAAGATGAACCACTAATTTGCAAAAACACCTATAGGTTCAAGAATTGAGGGCTATCCTCCTTACTAGGAATTATAATGAATTATTGTAGTATTAAGCAAAGTAGACTGAGCAACTTTGAAATTACTTCTGGAGACCCATCCATTAATCCATACAAGGTATATATTAGTTGTGTTTTTAAAAATATTAGCTGTTAGGGCTACACAGCTGTGAATATACCATTTAAAATGCTACTGCACAAGATAGTGATGGGAGATGGGAGCTCATATATTTTACTTCAAAGTATTCGCAAATGTCAGCATTCTCATTTTAACTCAACATTTTCAGTCTTAAGATGTCAATTCTAATTATGACTGACTAAAGTTTGTGGGACAAATCTTTCAGAGTTGAGCACAATATCCTGGATGGTGAGTATGGGACTGCCTCTCTCCCTATGTTTCTCCACAACAGCTTTGCTCATCTGAACAGGGTCTTCTGCATGTGCTACCCTGCACATGGGCAAAATCAACAGCAGCCCGTACATGGGCTTTCTCTGTGGTGGCCCTGGCATTCTCTGTGGTGGCCCCTAACCTGTGGAACAGTCTGCCTGAGGAGGTCAGGAGAGTCCCCACTCTCCTAACTTTCCGCAAACAAGGCAAAAGCAAATTATTCAAAAAGGCTATTGTATTGTAGGGAAGGGCTCCCAGATGCTTCGCTAATAAGTTAAGGATCATAGACTTTACAACTATACTGCCTAACATTCTACCTGTTGTCTTAAATATGTGCTCCTATGAGCTACTTGAGCTACATGTGGTCTAATGTCAGCCCTAGAATTGCTTATGTTCTGTTTCAGCATTTCTTCAACTCTGTATTGGATTCTTTGTAAAATTGTGTTTATTTACCCTATGGCATGGTTTATGGAAATGTCCTGGAAATTGACTATACTAATCTCCCACTGTGTAATCCACCTTGAGTCTCAGTGAGAAAAGCCGACTATAAATGACATAAATATAATAATAATAAAATATTCTGAAGTTTTTTAGTGCAGATGAAACACAACCAGTCTCTCAAAAGTAGGCATTCTTTTTAACTGAGGAAGAGAAATATATGCCCGAAATGTGACTGAAGAGCTCGGCTGTTTGTCTTTAAGAAACCATCAAAGTCAGCTGTTCTGATGAACCTGGGATGCCATTCTGCCAGAGCATCAGTACCTACAGCAGCTCTTGTTCTTCTTCTCTCCACCTGAACTATAGTGTGAAGCCTGACAACATCCTTGATAGAATCTAGATCCATAGGAAAAGTCTACCAATAAGATGAGATGAGCCCCACCCCCCATCTGCCAGAACTGGGGCACAAGTGGTACACAACTTTTTAACTACATAGAAATGATTTGTTCTTCTGGAACAGCTCAAAGAAAGCTTTTATCAGTATACCTTTGAAAACTGGCTACAGAAGCCTATTTTATTTAACATGAATTTCTCTGATTTAACTTGATCAAGTGTAGGCCCTTCAAAGTGTTCAGTTCTGAAATAGGAAAGTGTATTTTGGAGGAGTAAACAGTGCCTCTGGAGTGTGGGGAGTGGGGAAAGGGAGGGGGTCATAGTAAAAAAAGTCAACAAGTCTGAAGTCATGGGAAGAGAGGAACTCACCTATAAGCGACAACACTGCAGACAGAATGGGCTAGAGGAAGGAGTTTTAAGGGAAAGAACACTGTGCACTATCATTATTTGGATGCTCAGATGAAAATTTCCTCTGCATTAAGAGAATCAGATGGGCTCTTCATCCCACTGTATACAAGAACAGGGTGCTTCACCCTGCACTGTCCCCTGCTTGTCGCCATAGCAGTATATGTACAGTTAGCCTCTTATTTTGGGTGGATGTCTTAGACACAGAAGGTATATTTATTTCCAGGAATGTTTCCCATGCAGATGAGTGAGTACCTCAGTGCTTATCTAGGAGTGTGAGAAACTGCCATAGATGTCTGTCCACAGAATGGTATGGGAATGTGAAGCTCCAAACAGCACTGACAGGAACTGGCGACAAGCAAGTGGCAGCTGTTCCTTCTATCTGTGTAGCTTGTTTGCATTTCCCTCATCTAAGCCAGTGGGAGGCACCCTTGGAAGGAAAGAATTCTCGGCTGTTGAATACTAAAGGAATCTTACTCCAGTGCTATGTTTGTAGGACCATGTTTAAATCAAGTAGCAAAGGACAGTGCATGGCATGAGCAAAGTCATGGAGCAACACCCATCATTCACCATATAAAATGGCTAGACCTATGGATGAGTCACAGATATATTCAACTGGTTTGTGACCTGCACATAATCAACGAAGGAGGCAACACAGCACAGGGGCAAAAGAATTTGCTTTGAGGAGCTTCTGATCTAGAAGTTAAAATCTTGACAGCAAGCAGTTTCTGAACTAGCTGACCATGAGGATTGAAAGGGGATACAGAACAATTTTACAATAGCATTCTCAGAGCATGGAGAGTTTTCCAACTATAGAAGCCTGCATCACAGCAAACAAGCAACTACGGCAGCATTTGAGTTAATACAAAGTGGAGGAAAGTAGTCATGTCCACACAGGAAGAACTACAACTGCGATCTCCCCCGCCCCCAATTTCCACATAGAGACCAGTTCTTCCCATTTAGCTTTCCCACCAAGCATACACCAAGCAATTGAAAGAGTGCATTGCAAATCCAGTAAAGTACAAAAGATGAACTAGTACATAACTGTTCACACTGTTTACTGTAATATATAAAAATAACGTAACATAATATTTCTGCTTGAAATTAACGTCTCTTGAAATGTAGCGAAACAAGCCACACAAAGAGGTATCCTCTTTGGTACAATATACTCCTAGATCCTGACTTCCTTCAGCCTTGTGTCTCCCTCAAGCTGGCTTCGAATAGTCAGCAGAGAACAGTCTTTTCTTCTTCTTTTTTTAAGGCAGAGCAAGTGTTAGCATCAAAAGCAATAAATAAGTACAAGCCCAACCGTGCAGGTTCTCAGGGGATGTTCTTGATTTGAATTAAGATGGGTTGGATACAAAAAGGGGATTTCCCTTCTTTAAATGTTAAACAGCTGCAGGTTTTGATGGATCTTCTTTTTTTGCTACAAGCCTCTCTGTAGGGCAGAGGCAAGGAGAAAGGGCGGTGGGGGGGGGGGATGAAGGCTAAGGTTGAAGCATTTTTCCTTTCCAGTTTCCCTTGAGTGTGAAACAGGTGGGTAAACTTTACTGGCATTCATGTGAGTGTAGGTTTTATTTAAAAGGGAGTGGGAGGGTGGAAGAGTAAAGTTGCTTCCATTGTTGAACAAAATCCAAGAGTAGTTTAGGACCACACATGGAGTTGGGCCTGTGCAGGGGGAGGAGGTGTGGAACGCCAAAGATTGCTGACAGTCATCACAGAGAAACATCTGCTCTTGGAAAGCTCCCAGGCTGCTTGCAAAAAAATGAAATAAAATAAAAATCCCAGGGTGTGAAAACTCAGCACAGCAACCTGGTGTCAGGGAAAAAGGAGGAGGCTGCAATAACAGGAGATGGAGTGAACTCTGCGCTATGGACCGACAGTAGTACAGAGGAGAAGAAAAGGAGCATGTTGAACTTATTAATAACAAAGGCATCATTTTTATCAAATGTTTCCAGTAGGAAATTAGGATTTGCTCCTCGGTGACCCTTTTTTGCTTTTGGCTGTTTGTATTCAACCCACTTCCATTCTCAGCTGGCAGGCGTATGTGACCGAAGCCAAGCTTCATCTGACAGTTCTGTCATAGACAGCAATTATCCTCTCCTTCAGCACCACCCTCAGAAAGGTAATTTAAGATTTTAATATCAATAATGCAATGCACCAAGCAGGGCCCGGTGGCAAGAAAAACCATCTCCTCCAAGATGGAGAAAAGAATTTAATTACATTTGTCTGTGTGGAGGCATGTATTTGCACTGATAGAGATCTGGATTGCACACATTCACATGGCATGCACAGGCACACACATGCAGAGCAGCACAGAAAGAATTTAAATATATATACACTCACACACATATACTCTTGGGGGACACATCCAACGCAGAAATTAAGCAGAGTGATAAATTAAATCATGAATTGTGGTCAGGTATTCCCCAGCTTTTGTTGCCTTTAAATAAAAGTTTTTCACAAACTGAGCTAAAGCATTACTAAACTGTCCTGAGGTCAAAAAAGAAGACAGGAGTCCCTTGCTTGACCTAGAAAAGAAATCTGTCAAAAGGATCTCTTTCTCACTGGGAAAAGATCTGAAGGTACATGATGTATTGTGGAGGTTACACATATCTGGCTCTATAATTGCCTGGATAGGAGACCATCTAGAAACCATAGGTAAGCCAAGCAGAGGAACAGTAGAGTGGTAGTGCAACAAATTAAGACATTGAAATCTATGCATCTGCTTCCCGGAAATGAGAACTTTTACCTATCACTTTTTCTGTTGTCATGGCTGTGACTTTATGGAAGCTTCCAAGAACAAAATTGTCAGACAGACCCAAACTATAATTCTTGGCAATTCAGTGAAAAAGAACGAGACAATATCAGATTCTCCCATGTATTCCCTGACATCTCACAAGTCTACATGAAAACACACAGCATAAAGAGAGTGCCATATTACATTTACAAATGTGTTCTTAGTAATGATACTTTGCATATTGCATAGGATGAGAGCTTCCCCAAAAATTATGATACAGGCCTCTGGAATCCTGAGACTGGTTAAACACTTCTCTGAAGGAGGTCCTGTCCACTTAAAAGCCTAACCCAAAGGTAGACAAATGTTCTCACCCACCTTTGTCTGACTATTCTTTAAAATATAACAATAATGAAGCATCCTGTTTTCATTCTATCTTTGCAACTGGCTTTGGAGATCTTACAGCACATTTCACAGCCACATTTTCAATCTGTTCTCTTGTGCTAGAAACGGTGCCTTAATTACGTGTGTATGTATGTTATGTGCCATCAAGGTGCTTACAACTTATGGCAACACTATGAATTAACAACCTCTAAAATGTCCTATCATTAATGCCTTAATTACAGGGAAACCTAAAATGGGGAGACTCATGATTTTACTGTAAGTCTTGAGAGTTCCCCATATTAAAACCATTTTTAAAAGTTATATAATGAAAGTAGATCTGTTGCTTGATATCTGCTCCTACCCACCCACCCCCCAAAAGAGAACAAGGTGTCAAAACCAAGACTGCAAATGCTATGTGCAAATCTGGATTTATACACATGTGAAACTTAGATGTGGGACCCATTGCCAACTTCTCCATTTAAAAGGCCCATCCAGGCTGAGAAGGAAATTCATTTGCCTTCCACGGTGCTGGACAACTCCTCCACCATCCCCAACATGCCTCAGGCATTACGCAGTCTGCCCAGCAGTCACACCACCTCAGAAGAGGCTTACCTTCCACCCAGAGCTGTTCAATATCCGTCTCGATGAAGGCTACTCGGAGCCCTACAGCCAGTGCCCCGAAGACCAGCAGCCCCACAAAGAGTACTTTGCCACAGTGATGCTGGATCCAGCAGCCCAGTGTAAACAGCAAGGCTTGGAACTGGGCCCTCAGCCACAGCGGGGCTTTCTGGCCCACAGCCTTACCCTGAGAAGAAAACAGAGAGTGAGAGCCAAGCCACTATTGCTACAAGGAATAGCAACATCCTGCCCCAGGGTAGCTCCCACTGGGATTCAGGTAGACCTCAAGACTAGAGGAAAGCAAGAACCCACTCAAAGATATGGGCATGGCTGTGTCTGAACCCAGGTTGCTTCTCTATGTTGAAACCTTGTGGAGGCCAGTGACCATCTGCCTTTCTCGTCCATAGAGAACTAGTGACCAAGTGACATCTCACAACATGTGAATCTCTGCTCCTACAATGTATGTTTAACGCATGATCCACTTCACGTTCAAGGGTGAAAGCTCATGCCGGAAGAAATGTCCCAGGTATTAAAGTGCCACAATGCTAGCATGAGCTCAAAGCAGGGGCCTTATTCTTTCCTCTCCAGTTAAGTTCAATTTCTCATCTCCAGTAACTTTCCAGACCCAGAGGCTCACTCTGTAAAAGGCTTCAGAATTCTCTCAGGCACAACCAAAGGTGTAAAGTTGCCATGTATGCTCTACCTGCCTCTTTTCTCAGGTGTGTACTTTGGCCCAGTCAAGCTTTCGCCTCTTCTATCAGGGTTCTCTTCACCCCCACCCCCCACTCTCCTTTTCTTCCCATGTTCTTTTCTGCTACCCACTCACTGACTGTATTAGTCTCCTCTTTTCTTGTTCCTCTACAAACAGTTTCGCAAACATTTACCCTCATTCCACCCACCCCCAAGCCCTTCTACGTTGCTCCTAAACCCACCGCATCCTCTTGCAGCTCCGATGCCCGGCCGGCCTCTCTCAAGCGCCCCATTTACACGCAGTCCTTCCTGGACGGCTCCATCGCGTCTCTCCTTTCAATAAACAAACTCCTGGGACCACGGAGCGGGCTCCCTTTGGAGCACGCATGCGACATCCTACCCCTCCTTTCCTCCCCCCCCCCACCAGAAGCCATGGGATCCCGACCTTCGGCTCTCTCTCGCCCCACGCGCGAGCCCCGAGGAGCGGCTTCTGCCTTCGGCTCCTTTGTGGCGGCTGCCCTGCGCGCCTCTTCCCGTGGGATGCGATCGCCCCAACTTCTCCCTCTCCCCCACCCGTGGGAAAGCGCCTTCTTTCCATTCTCTTACCTTGGATATCTGTTTGAGGGCAAAGGCAGCGTGGCAGTAGCTGGGTCTCCGGAGCAGATCCGAGTTGGCAGCAGCCGCGTAAGGCGGCGGGAGTTCTCCAAAGATGCCCCCAGCCCCAGGAGCCGGCCGATCCGAAGCCATGCTCCGAGGTCGAACGAGGACGGTTCTGGGGGAAGGCAAAGGGGTGCAGGCACGGTAATCCAGGGAGGAGAGGCTCCGGGACAGAAGGTTCAGGCTGGCTGCTGCGGGGATCCCATGGGAACATTATGGGGGCGAATCCAGGGCCATCCAAGCGCGCCCCATGCGCCCTCGGCGCCTCCCAGCGTGGCCCCTTAGACGAGCGGCAGGAGACGGGGATCGAACGTTCACACAACCCCTGCGACGAGAGGCGCCCGGGTGCCCGGCAGTGCAGTGCGCCTCGGATCCCGTCCCACCAACATTTGGAACAAACAATCTCCTTCGAGATCCTGAAGAGAGAAGCGGGGGGAGGAAGGTTTGGTTTGATGGGAAAGTGCCCCGGTTCCCATTGGCCGAGGAAGAGGCAAATTACTCCGCAAACATCTCCTATTATTAGCTGCTAAGCAACAGCTCACCAAAGTGGAGAGAGAAGAGACCACCCAGGCAGCGCCTCCCCCGCCTCCCTCTTCCCCGCCTCAAATCAACGAGGGCAGAGGGAGGGAGGGAGGAGAGGCTTGCCTTCAACACAGGAATTCTGCTCCACAGATTTTCAAATGCTGCCCGCTGCCCCCTCTCAACCTCCCCCCCCCAACCCAAACCAGCTCTTTTATTTATTATTACAAACTGACGTCGCTATGCATCAGGACAGCTGCAAACTTTGCGGGCAGGGGGAGTGGACTCTGCAAAGGATTTAGGGAAGAAAAGAGTGGATCTTGTGGCTTTTAGGAAGTGTGTCTGTGTGTGGGGGGGGGGGCGGTATTGACCACTTTCATGAAGAAGCCACTAGGTACAAAAAGTAGGAGAACTCAGGCTGGCACCCCTGGCACCACCAGGCACCTTGCTTTTATAGCTTATGATACTTTTTTTGAGCTGACAAGGCTGGACTTTTTAAATGTCTTTCTTGCCCACCCCAGAGCTTGCAGAACACTTATAAAAGAAAAAGTATCTTTAAACATGTGCAGACTGCCTTTGTCTTCCACTGAGAAACATCACATATTCCCTACATACCCAATGGAGACAAGGAATGGCATGAGCCTGATTTCCAGACAAAGCTGAGCCCTAGCACCTCTCATTTAGGAACTGAGCTGTATGATGCAGGTATGTGCAGTCCATGCACAACTGACTTATAGCAACTCCAGTAAGGGGCTTCCAAGGCAAGTGAGGAGCGGAGGTGGTTTGCCATTGCCTCCCTCTGCAGTGTCTTCCTTGGGGGTCTCTCATCCAAGCTCCATCCTGAGATTCCTAGAGCTGTTAAAATGGGCTATAGCATACCACTCCCTCCTCCAAGCCATATTATATGACACACAAGCCATTTTCACACTTCTTACCAGCTGCGAAACATTGTGCAAAGCTCCCATGACAACAGTGTCTTCCTGGTGCGATTTCCCATCATAACTCCGGTTCTTGCACGAAATCGTGTCGGAAAGATGCTGTCATCCCAGAAGCTTTGCACGATGTTCTGTGGCCGGTAAGAAGAGTGAAAACAGCCATACTCTTGAATTCATGTATTGTAGGGGAACACCTAAGCAGAGTTATACGCTTCTAAGTTCATTGAAGTAAATGAGTTTAGAAAGATGTAACTTGGTTTAGGATTGCACTGGTGGCTCCAGACAGCAAATACACACCCACGTTTAAAATGATACTTGAATCTGGATGCATACAGGTGCGTTCCCCCCCCTTTCTAAAACAAATCACTTACTCTCCTAAAAATGGAAACAATTAATTATTACAGATAAAGCTACATTTTTAATATGAGCTGGACCCCATAATATAGTAGGCCCTAGAACCTATATTCTATGGCATTTCTCAATATTAAAAGGAACAGCTTCTGACCATGTTCAGAGTAATCCCATCTCTAAGGTATTAGGGAGAATATCTTGCAGGTTAGGGGAAAGGATAGGATATTTGTCAGTGTGGTATCCAAGCAAGTTTGAGACTTCACATTTTTCATTTGAGAAATTAATTGGCCAACTGCCCCTCAAACAGACCCACAAGACAACTAGGCAACACATAGCATGCTGCAAAATCACTGCCTTGCTTTCTACCACTGATAAACAAAGTGCATGCTTGTGGCTAAGGACCAAAAGTTGTACTGCTTCCTACCTAATACCCAGAGTTTAATATAAATCTTTTAATTTTTAAAAATATCCTGGCAAGACACACTCTCCCCACAAAAAGTATAACAGTGCAAGTTTATACTTCTCTCCTCAAGCCACAGACCCATTTTAAACAACAAAGATTAGTGGACTAAAACATGGGTGCACTCCCTGTTAGGACAATGATCCCTGTCTCATACAGGTAAACGTGGCTTGCTCAAGGCAGGGGAACTTGGTCCAGAAATTCAGCAAAGGTGCCATCTAAGCTCAGAAAGCAGAAAGGGGAGTCTGAATGTGACACATAATGATTCAGCCATCCTGTCCTCTCTTTGGACTGCAGCCAGGCAACGTTCATCCCATACCTTTGTTCCAATGAGCAGGTAACAAATTCTTCAAGAGCTTCTCAGGCAGCTATTGTATTTGTCTTTTCAGTGGGAATGGGAAGAAGAGGAGCTGACAGGCAGCTTAGATTCCAGTTGCAAAGCATGGGCTGGTAGAAATAGACCTACCAAGGGGAGAGCCTTGTCTGGATACATTCCAAATGAAAATCCTGGGTTGTTTGACCTGGTGATGAGTTTGGAGAACCTGAATAAACAAAACAAGGTGATACTATTCATTGATTAGGAGGAAGGAGCTCTGGTCTTTAGGGCAGAATTGTAAAAATGCTCTTATTCTCACATTAGGAAAAGAACATGTGGCCTCTCTTGTGAATATTTGGGAATGGGTGTCTTAGTAGACAGCTTGGGTGGTAAGGGGAAAGAAACCAATACTTACAGAAGACTGTGTGCTGGTATATGCTAGAGTTCAATCATGTGCATTACAGTGTATGTGTAACACTGTATTGGCTGTGTGCTTGTGCCTGCCAAGGTGCTGAGAGATGTGCTCTGTGTACATTGTGGCTTTTGGAGACGTGCATTTGGGACTTGACACTGGCACAGTTGCAATGCTGGAACATTGCATTTTATGAATTCTGAAGCAACTGACTAGGAGATAGAAAAGATTTCAAAGCAAATAGAGTTTTTTTTTTCAAAACCCACTTGAAGCCTTGGGTGGGTGGTCTTCCAAGACCTGAGCCAGCATTAACTGTCTTCATATTTCAAGCCAAATAGGTTGTCTCCTTCCAGATCTTCAGCATGACCTTGCTTCCCTGGGAAGCTTGCCTGACAAAAATGACTGCCTCTCTTAACTGTCCTCTTTGGATGGAGTACATTCTGATGAACTTCCTCTACTTGACGCATGGAAGAGGGACACCCTTTGGCAGCTCTTACAAGTGACCGTTGTCTTCATTCAAGGTACTACACAACAAATACTGGGGTTCCTTATAAAGGTTCCTTTTGCACTGTGAAGGAGTAGGCATATAGGTTCTAATACGACACAGCCTCCTCTCTCTGGGCACACTCTTCTCCACCAAGTTCATACTATGAACTGTCAAAAATATTGTAAGGATAACAATAGGGCTTTAAAGTCTCTCAACAACCTTTGTCTCCATTAACAAAATATTGTTTCCAACCTTTCTTCTGAAACAAGATGCTGACACATCCAAGGCAGGCAGAGTGATGGGAATAAGCTCTTTGTATAATACCCCATACATTCTCTTTCTGTATGAAACACCAGCTGCAATGATGACTCTCCTCCCCACCCCCAACTCTATGTTGAAATGCAACTTCTTTGCAACCACCAGCTTAGGCTTGGCTCAGGGAACAATGTCAGTGAGGGTTCCTGGCTTTACCCTCTAGGAGCAATTCATCTATCATTTACAAGCTGCCTGCCTATTTGGTATGACCATTTAACACCAAGGCCTCAGGGCTTCTTCCAAGCAGGCCTAAAAAGGCACCCTTCCTTTTCTTCTCCAACATCTACACCTTTCAAAACACATACCATCCACAGGAGACAATGGGCCCCTGGGGCTGATTTTCTCACAGAAACACAACAATCACCAATTTTACTTTGTCCTGTAACCAATCCTGCCCAACTCACCATCTTTTACAGGGACAACAGCTGCTGCTACTGCAGGTGAAAATGTCCGATATTACATTAAACATTTGCAGGATAGTTTGTCTACAAGAAGGAGCTCAGCTCTGAAAGGAGAAGTATGATACTTGTTTCTAAATTTGGCAACGCATACCTATAGCTTCATGGGCAATATTATTTTTCCTTTTTGACATGACTTTGCCATGTGCAGTTTTAGGAATATTCATCTGGAAATGAAACTGGCAAATATATCTCTGTTACGTTGCAAAGGGGCAGAGTACTAAGACTTTTCCCCTTTACAGACAGACTCCTAGCTTGAAATGGGATTCTCAAGTTGAGGCTGTCCCCATTCATCTTTGGTAATCTCCATTACCTCAATCTTCTTTAGTGTTTGCTGGGCATTTTCATGGCCCATCTAAGTCCATATCAATGGATGTCTTCTATAACATAATATATTATATTATATATATATATATATATATATATATATAGTGGATTTACTGATTAACATATTAATATATATATATATATATATATGTTAAACAGTAAATCTACTAGTAGTAGCATAGTAGCTAATATTAGCATTTGAAATATGTCAGACCTACAGCAGTTTGTCTATAATAACTGCAGCTGCTTCATGGTTCCACTTCCTCAGGTGGTCAATAAGGGCTTCAGACATTGAAAAAAGGAGCGAGAACCCCCCTAGTGGACTGTGTAGAATTAACTGCAGCTGTGTAACCCCCCCCCCCCCCCGCACACACACTTTTGCATAAATTACTGGGTGAGCACTAGGAGCAGATCTCCTTTAACTGAAAGAGAGAATAGCTTTCCCATTCAGCTAATGAAAGTTGTCTGAAACTGAGTTGTGAATCAGAAGGAATGACCTGAAAACTGAGAAATGCAGAGATTTCAGATGAAGCCTCTGGAGTCTGGCTTTATGATCAACTCTTGTTAGAATGGGATGCATTCAGAGTTTTAAGACTGTGGCTAGAAAGACACTAGGAGTTATCCAAAAGCAGCACAGTACTGTAATACAATCTGTTAGGACCAACGAAAGCAATACAAAATAGTGAGCAAGCTTTCAAATTCCCCCAACTAGATAAGTGCACAGTATTACATCTGGGCCACAAAAATGTGAAGCACAAATACAGGATGGGGGATACACTTCTGGGTAGTAGTGTATGCCAAAGAGATCTTGGAGAAAGAGTGGACTGTAAACTAAATATGAGCAGCAAAAAAGGCAAACTCAGTCTTGGGTTGTATCAAAAGGGCCATGGCATCAAAATCGCAGGAGGTCATAGTCCCTCTCTATACTGCCTTGGTCAGACCACACAGTTCTGGAAGCCTCACTTCAAAAAGGATGTGAACAAAATTGAGAGGGTGCAGAGGAGAGCGACGAGGATGATCAGGGGTCTGGAGACTGAGCCCAAGAGGAAAAGCTGAGGGCCTTGGGAATGTTTAGTTTGGAGAAGAGGTGATTGAGAGGGAACATGATTGCTCTCTTTAAATATTTGAAAGGATGTCATTTGGAGGAGGGCAAGGAGCTGTTCCAGTTGGCAGCAGAGGATAGGACTCAAAGCAACAGGCTTAAATTACATGCAGAAAGGTATCGGCTGGATATTAGGAAAAACGTTTTCACGGTCAGAGTAGTTCAAAGATGGAACCAGCTGCCTAGGGAGGTGGTGAGCTCCCCTTCACTGGCAGTTTTCAAGAAGAGGCTGGATGAATATTTGTCAGGGATGCTTTAGGCTCATCCTGCTTCGGGCAGGGGGTTGGACTAGAAGGCCTGTATGGCCCTTTCCAACTCTGTGATTCTGTGATTCTGTAACTTTCTTCAGGCTAAAGTAAACAATACAAAAAAAGGGGAGAAAAATGCGTTTCAAGATTTATCTTTTATCTTCTTTCACTATTGAACACTTAGCTGAGAGTAGGAACTTGGAAAGCCCGCTTACTCTTTTGTGACATTTAGTTGGTTCCAATTTTTTTTAAAAATCGTGTTACTGTGCTGCTTTTAGATTTTTTCAACAGGGCCATCTCCATTTTTTTTTCTGACTAGAAGTCATCACAAATGTAATGCTGGGAGGTTTTTTGCATATAGAGCTCCCAAGTGTGAGGTTAAAGTAGCAGTCACGTGGGACCCTGATTTGAACCAGCACCCTTGCACTGTTTCCTTGACCTGATCTGGTGAAGCTGTTCTTGGCTCTTATGAGGCAAATACACAGGTCCTGTATATACCCATAAAGGGGTATCAAACTGGAGGAAATGAATCTCATTGTGAAATCAACAACAGTGGTCTCTGCTAAGCAAAGAAGCTTATTATCTTTTAGTCTAACCTACCCACAGCTTGTTATTGCAGACACTGAATGATATTATAACTCTCCCAGAGCACATATTAAATCAGTATACACAGATACTAGATTTCTTTTGCAGTTACTAGTTTCAGCTACTACTACAACAACAACATTCAATTTATAAACCGCCCTTCAGGACAACTTAACACCTACTTGGAGTGGTTTAAAAGTATGTTATTATTATCCCCTCAACAATGACCCTGAGATGTGGGTGGGGTTGAGTGATCTGGAAGAGCTGTGACTAACCCAAGGGCACCCATCTGGCTTCAAGCAGAAGAGCAGGGAATCAAACCCAGTTCTCCAGATTAGAGTCCCACTGCTCTTAACCGCCATACCAAACTGGCTCTCTTTTCTTATGGCCTTCACTCCTGATTTCCACTGTCACCAATGGAGGTGCCCAGAGGGTCAGAAGCAAACATACACCCCTCCCTCATGCCTGAATCCTGCTCAGCTGAGAATCTCCTCCCTTTGGGGACATTGGCATGCCATGTCATTGATACTGTTTCTTTTATTCCTATGAGCTGATAAATTTTTGTCTGAGAAAGTAGGATAAATGAATGTTAAATTGTACCTAGGAACGTTTGGTGGAATAGACACTGATCAATCAAAGCCTAAATAAGACAGTTGTATACTGAAAGTTCACTATCTTAAAATGGTACAACAAGCCTAAATGAAAACAATTACTAGTGTTTCCCCTCAAATCCTTACAATTCTTTCAGTTTTTCTAACTCTCCCCGCCTTTCCTACTTGCTCATCATTCACAGAGTTATCTCTCTTTTCTCTGTCATAAACCCACACTCACTCTCCACTCTATTGCCTTTCCTTTTGCCTCTTGATTCCTACTGTGATCTTCCAGAGAAAAGTTAATCAGTCTCAAATTCCATCCCCAACTTTCCTCTGTTTTGTGAGGGCGCTAACCTTCTGCTATTTATTTGGTATTAATATATGTGATATCTACTGGAGGGCTGCCCCTTCAGCCAACAGTTCTGGTTCCAATCACAGAACTGTTAATGATAATGGAAATGATTAGAAGATGGAGTCTGAGCCTTGGTTATTGATTAGAGATGGGCATGAACCTGAATACGAACCAAAAAGAACCACGAACCAGCAGTTCGTGGATGCTCATTTTCCACGAACTTCCATGAACTTCCACGAACTGGTTTGTGGTTTATGTTGAACCCCAATATGCCCCTTTCCGTGCCTGCAAAGCACCCTGCATGATGACGTCATGGAAGTGACATCATCACGCAGCACCGGGAGTCCGCACGCTGTGCGTGTGTGCGAGTGGCCGGTCTTCAGTTGCCCTGGGTGCCGGCAATTGTAGATCTGTCCCTGCTTGCCGCGCCACTGTTCATTCACATGTTGCTGGTTAGAGAGGGGGATCTGCAGGGGGGGCTTGGCAGGCCGCCCAGGAGTTCCCGGCCGCCTGCTAAGCCCCACTGTTTAAATGGCCATTTCCCTGCAGCTTGAAGCAGAGAGGAAATGGTTATTTAAACAGCGGGTGAGGCTTGGCAGGCTGGTCAGCTGTTCCCGGCTGGCCAGCAAAGCTCCACCCGCTGTTTAAATGGGCATTTCCCCACCGCTCAGAGCAGCGGGGAAATGCCCATTTAAACAGCAGGGCTTGGCTGGCCAGCCAGGAGTTCCCCGCCAGCCAGCCAAGCCCCACCTGAAGTTTAAA
Organism: Eublepharis macularius; assembly: GCF_028583425.1. Lineage (NCBI taxonomy): Eukaryota > Metazoa > Chordata > Lepidosauria > Squamata > Eublepharidae > Eublepharis > Eublepharis macularius. Next base: position 97,441,437 of record NC_072794.1, on the reverse strand, counting down.
TGGCCATTTCACTGTCACTCAGAGCAGCAGGGAAATGGCCATTTAAAGAGCAGGTGAGGCTTGGCTGGCCAGCCAGGAACTCCCGGCCAGCCAGCCAAGCCCCACTGTTTAAATGATCAGCTGCTTGTCAGCGATCTCCCTGACAAGCAGTTGATCCAGAGGTTTAAATGCCCCTTTCCGTGCCACTGCAAAGCGACATGGAAAGGGGCATTTAAACCCCACGAACCACGAACTGGTTTGTGAACTTGCCCCAGATCATGAAAGTTGCAGGATTTGTTTTTTCACCGTTTGTGCCCACCTCTATTATTGATCATACCATCAACATGAGCAACTGAATACTGAGTTCTCCCTCTAAGGTGGAGGACATCTTGATGGGTGATCCCCACTTTCCATTCAGGGAGGCAGGAACAAATTTTCTACTTCCTGTTTTCCTAGTGGGAGTCACCCTTTTTTAAAGTTTCATTCCTGCCTCGACAGGGAGAGCAGCTTCATCCAAGTGCTGCCTTTCCTTCCAACTATTTTTCTTCCTTTCCTTCACTTCTACTTTCCAGAACCTGATTCTCGCCTTGTTTACTCTTTTCTACTCTACCTCCTCGCTATTCTCTTTCTCACTGTGTGCCTGCTAGAAGGCTTGCATGGATCACTTTCTCCTTCCTTCCTTCAGCTGTAGTGGCCATTTCATGGCAAGACAGAATCATGGACCAGCAGAACATGCTCTTCCATCACAATAGGATGGAAAATCACAGGGGATGCGATGGATTCTTCTCTGAAGGAGAGTTAGAAGTCCCCCTTACTGCCACTTCCCAGCAACAACCCTAGAGACAGTGGGGCAAACCGCGAAGCCACAACTGTGGCCACTCTTATCGTGAAGACACTGGAAGTGCAAAAGACGCTATTCCTCTCTGAGCAAAGGAAACATGGCAGCCATTTCTGGCCTTGCCAATGAGGGCAATATTGCCAACCGGCTGGGAGGTGGCTGTGGAGTGGATTTCTCCACATCCCTGAGCCAGTCTAGTGGCATAAGACCCAATGTAGGTCAGCCAAGCCAGTCTGAGATTCAACAGTCATCCATGCCTCCAGAGCCCATGGAGAATGGAGAGCTACTCGTGAATAATGCGATGGGATCAGGACCCACGTTAGTACCCCAGGAATTCCTAAATGTCACTAGACAGACTATACAAAAAATAGCCAGCTTATTTTACCTCAGAAAGGCATGGCAGCCACTTCTAGCTTTGCCGAAGCTGGCAGCCTTGCTAACAGACCAGGAGGTGGCTGCAGAGTGGTTTTCCACACCCAAAGAAAATCAATGGGCACAGGACACAGCACGAGTGCCAAATAGCAATGGGCCCAGGGTCCAGTGCGGGTACTGAAGGTCTACTCATGAGTAATGCAATCAGGTCAGGCACTGCAATGCTATCCCCAGATTTTCTAAACTTGATTACATAAACAGACTCCACAGAATTTCAATTGTCTATGCTGGGAGAGAGTTCTTGTGGCAATTGTGTTCATCTTAACAGAGACAGTTTGGTGTAGTAACTGGAATGTTGGGCTGGGATCTGGGAGACCCAGATCCTTGTGCCATTCTGCCTGGGATGCCTGCCTGTGGCCTTGGACCCGTTGCATTGTCTAGGCCTGGCCGGCCTTGTGGGCTTGTTGTGTGGCTAGAATGGAAAGGTATGAAATGTTGTATCCACCTTGGAGTCCCCACTGGGGCTGAAAGCTGAGGTTTAGATAAACACAACTAAACTTCTACTCAGAAAAGGTGCCCCAGGGCAAGAAGTCTTTGATGCACAAACTTTCATTGAATTGGCTACAGTCTGGGCCTCTACTGTAACCCTTAGCAAGTTTATTCTTCGTTCCAGTGGTCATCACTATTGTTATTGAGGATCTGCAGATTAAATAGCACCTCATCCCTCATCTCTATTTCACTCTCTGTATGCAACAAATGCTATAAACTGTTAGTCTATGTGGGAACCAGAATTCTCTGTTGCAAATTTTCCTTTAAGCTACTGATCAACAGGTCATTATGACCTCGCTGCCTCTCTGCCATCCCCTTAAAGGGAGCATGAAATGTGTTTAACCCTATCCTAGAGCATAAAGAGTACAGGCCAAAGTGCTATGAATTGAGGCCATTGATCATCTTTAATAGCAGATTGCATCCATGCAGGAAAAGATAAAAGCCCAGGGGCTCCCTAAGAACTAACATTTATTTGTGATGTGTTTTTGTGAGTTCAGTTTACTTTTTCAGATATCTGTGTGTTTCATAGTGACTGTTGCAGTGACTTTACAGAGACTCTGAATTCTTCAGTCCAAAGAGACAGCACTCCCGTTACAGGTAAGTGCATTCCTCCTTTCTCATGCCTCCACTCCTCCAGGACAAAGGGAAAAGGAGTGTATACCATATTCTTCACAGTGCCAAAAAGAATGGAGATTGGAGGGTGATATTAGACTTAAAATATCCAACAAGTTCATCAAACTGAGGCATCTCAGACTGGAGATTATGAGATTCATCACAGAATCCCTACTAATGGAGGGCCCATAGCCCAGTGGCGGACCTCCTGCCTTGCATACAGAAGATCCCAGGTTCAGCCCCAACATCTGTTATTCATGGATCTCAGGGCTGACCTACACCAAAGGAGTACCTTACTGCACTAGATCCAACGGAAGCATATATCCACATTCCAATCTTGTCTGAGTACAGAAGACTTCTCCATTTCTGCTCAACCATTTGGCCTTTCCACAGCACTGAGGGTCTTCACAAAGAATTTGATCAACCCAGTATAAAACTAAGGGAGAAAAAGAATTAATGTACACCCTTATCTGGATGACTTGCTGATCAGGTTGAGCTCTGCATGCCTACAAGCTTACAGTTCCTGATCAAGTTACCAAGAAGTTCTTTATAATCCAAACAGAACATCTGGAAGCCCTATTAAACACACCACACAATTGTTTCTTCCTAAATGAAACAGTGGCAAAGAAGAGAAAGGAGATGACACTGATGATCATCAAGGCTAGGTATTCATTGATGACATTTGCAAAACCGATGGGTCTACAGATTCTGAGTATCAATGCCATCAAGTGATGCTGACTACATACAAGACCCTTATGGACTTCTAAGACTCTTCCAACTACAAATTATGAACAAGAACAATCTTTCCATTCAGTTCCCCTTCACAATACGAACAAACAAACAAACAAAACCCCATACGGTAGACAACTATGACCAACCTTCTGCAAGGAAAGCAATACTGCATTCCAATAATGGAACAGGTTCCCATGGATGCCAGTCTGTCCAGATGGGGAGCAGCTCAAGAAGATCCACTGCTGCAAGGTTGATAGTTCAGCAGCAAGATGAGACCTTTTGTCAACCTACTGGAGGTTTGGGCAATATATCTAGCCCTACTGCACTTTAGACCACAAATATTAGATGAACACGTTCTAATCAAAACATACAGCATGTTGACCAATTAAGTGGACAGATCTTTCACCAGGTGCCTCCATCCTGAGGCAAAAGTAACCAATGCTGCGATGTCATAGTGGCCACACATTCTGCTGTTTGCCTTCCAACTGCTCCAATTCTCCCAAAACTAATCAGGAAGATTAGAGAAAAACAACAAAAGCAGAAATAACTGTGGTAGCACCCTACTGACCCCAGCACTCGCGGCTCTCTGCTCTTCAATAGCTATCAACACTTCCACCACTGACTCTTCCAATATCTCCAGATTTTATCCAGCAATGCCCAGTTCAGCATCCACACCTGGAATGGCTACATTTAACCACATGGTGAGTGGGCAATACTACCTCTCTCGGCTAGGCTATTCTCAAGAAGTAACCGACATGCTACTAGCCTCTAGGGGACAGTCCACTAACAGGATATATAATGCATCATAGCAAACCTTTGCAGGCGATGCAAAAGAAAAAGGGGTTAATGCCATGAAACCCAAAACCAGATCCATTCTATCCTTCCTACAGGTTGGTCATGCAAGCGCTCTCAGAGCCTCAACCTTAATATGTTAGGTCACAGTCTTAACAACAGTGCTGCCTTGCTACCAGGGTCTGAGTCTGTCCAGACACCTCACATACGGTGCTCCCTCTAGCATTATACTCTAAAGGATCCATCACAGGTTCACCGATTTCTGACTTGGAAATTGCATAGAGTTCTGTCTGCTGCTACCAGATACCAAGGAAATTCCTCTTAAGTGGCTGAGGACTTTGTTCCTTGCCGCAGTTACATCTGCAAGAAGAGTATTGGAACCAGGTGCCCTGTTAATCAGATCCATCTATGTATCTTACACAAGGACAAAGTGGTCCTGAGAACAGATCCTACCTTCATACCTGAAGTGATCTCTCCCTTCCACAGATCACTGGAATTATGTCTACCATCAGTTGACTAAATACTTTTCATTCCAAAGAAGAAATGTGGCATACTCCGGACATAAGACTTACTCTAAAAGCATTTATTTATAGAACAGAGCAAATATGGAAAACTACTTCCTTATTTATCTTTATATCCTCACCGAATAAAGGAATGAGGATGTCTAAATTGGCCATTAGCATCATCGAAACACACAAAATTTAAAAAATAGACATACCAACTAGGATTACTACTTACTTAATATGAAGTGCTACAACCAGTGCAGCATTTGTCAGACATGTTACATTAAGAGATTTGCAAGGCAGCTGCTTGATTGTCTGTATCTACCTTTGTTGAACACTCTAAGCTGAACACTTATGACTCAGCTGACGGAGTGTTTGGCAGAAGAATATTGCAACGTATCTTTCGACCAGATGACAATGACCCATTCCAAAAATAAGGGCACTGCTGTGGGAGGTCCCATCAAGATGTCCTCCACCTCAGAGGGAGAACAGACCATTGGATACTCACCGTGAAGGGGCCTTCTCCTCTGAGGAAAGGAGGACATCTTGCCCCTCCCGAAGTCATTGCCTTTTTACTCTCTTTTGCCTGACAAATTAACTTCCTGTCCTGTTGTTTCCCTTTAACATGTTGTTACTCACCTTTCTCCTTGTTATTCAATTCTAGAGTGTTGTATTCATAATTATGATGCTATAACTGCTTTCAGAGTTGCCAAAACTGAAAGAAAAGGTGACTCCCATGAGGAAGACAGGAAGTAGAAAACTTGTTCCTGCCTCCCTGAATGGAGGGTGGGAGATCCTCCTTTCCTCAGAGGAGAAGGGCCCTTTGCGGTGAGTATCCAATGGTCCGTATCAACATAGTAATGACTGCTGTATCCATGAATATATATATATGTTGACAATCTTATGTGTGAATAGGAGCAAAGAAGTGGAAGAAGCTATACAACATTCTCTGAAGTATGTGAGAATGTATGAGAAACAGTTGGCAGTAAAGGCCAGCCCCCACTTAAATATAGCTCTGTTTGAATTACTACCGAGCTGTGGAGGGGCTGAGAAGGGGTGGTTGTGAGGTGGCCAGCAAAGGCAATGCAGTAATTAATTTGGCAGCAAAATAATTATGTGAATGATATCATCAACATCTGGACATGTACATTTTTTAACTTAACACCAGGATGGTAAAAAAGATATGTGATATATGTACAAAATATGTTCTAATTTAAAACAGAACTAAAACCAATGTCAATTAAAATGTAATTCATCTTCATTTAATGGAGGGAGTCTTGAATTTGTCATAATAATCCTCTCTAAGTTAAGAAAAGGAAAGTAAACTGAGCCTCCCCCAAATTTACCAGCCTTCTCCCTGTGTCCTCTGGACAGACTGGTAGAGAAAGTGTCAGGCTGTTCCCAGAAACAAAAGAAACAGAGCCAAGCTGCAAGTGACACCTGACACAGGTTGGACACTTGTCAGCTTCCCTCAAGTTTTGATGGGAAATGTAGGTGTCCTGGTCTTGCAGCTTGGCTCTCCATTTAATTGAAGTTTAAAGAGCAGCAGTCTATGGGAGGGAGAACATGCGGTCAGGAGGGGAGTGCAGGCATCGGGCTTTCTCTAGGTGCCCCCCTTCCCCTCCGCTGTGTGTGTAAGTGGGGTGGGGGTTTCTGTGCTCTAGATTGGACCCTGCCCCACTGCAAGCTGCTTAACAGTTGTTTGGCCAGTGAAGCTGCACCCACCATGGGACAGCTTACATGTGTCAGTGTAGCTTTCAGAGGCACAAGTGTCTTGCTACACTAAGAGAACTGGTAACCCCCCATGCACCTGACTCTCTTTCAGAACTCCATTCCTGCTGCTCTAGAATAAATGTCTGGGTTGTCTTGCAATTGTGTATCTGGAATTTGATGGACAGAGATGTATCCCTGTTCCCTGCTTATTAGTAAGCTGTCTTCAGAATGAGAATCACACTGGGAGGGGGCCAAGAGGGTCTGCTGTGGCCTGAACAGTTGTGATGCAGCAGTGGGGAGGAGCAGGCTTCTTGGTTCATCAACCATTCCCCTACCCAATCACTGCTGGTGGGAAACCCATGCAGGCTGCATGATAAGGAAGAGAAATGGAGAACAAGGTTTGCTGGGGAGATGAGCAGCCATAATTTACCTCATGAATCCAGGAGAATGATGACTTTATGAGAGTGTGCTAAACAGTATGAATGGTATGTGGAATAGTCCCCAGGGTTGCCAACAGGCCTAGAGAAAAGCCCTATCCACTTAATAGAGGCTCAATGGTATATTATTTACCTCCATCCCGTGAAAAGCTTCTGCTGCCCATTTCTACAAATTAAGCCTTTGTTAAAGGATATTTTTCTCCAGATCTGTTGGCAGCCAAATCGCAAAACTTCTATTGATTTCACTGAATGAGGATTTCAGTGTAAGAGATCTTTAAGTGGCTGACTAGAAAATCAGAAACTCACAAATTAAACCCTGCTTCCTTCATCTCAGTATGCCTTCAGTCCTGCCTGTGAGCATATCTAGGACAAAGATATTTTGCTCCATTGCCATATTTTTCCTCCAGATAGTTGGCAGTCCTGGTCCTAATGGGCCCTGCAAGCCTGGTAAGAGAGATTAAAAGCTGCCAGTAATTCTGTACACAGAACTCCTGACATATGTAGTCAGATCCTCACAGTATGCACTGTTGTACCTAGTCACCGGGAATGACTGCTGGAAATTCTCTATGTATATCTGTAGCCAATACATATGGACTAACTGTTGTATATGCTAGGTCTGTAGATGGTGCACAAACTATTGAAGCATGGTCTGCAAACATTCTCTGTCCTTTATATTTAGCTACATTAGTAGAGGTGGCTTCCTCAACTTCAGGCCTACAAGATTTCCATTTATTTCCTCTAGGAGGAAGGTAGGAGACAGGATTATTAGACCTAGATCCTGAGAAATATCTTTAAAAGTTCTATAGAACTTTGAAATTGAAATGTCATTATTTGCTGCTTCCCTCACTGTACCAAGAAAAGGAGGGATGCTTGAACACCTGCAGGTTTGGTTCACATTCTGTTTGTAGGTCTTGAAGAGGGAGTCACTTTTTCATTGATCTTCCATCCAGCTGTCTACAAGCAGTTTGACCCTGTTTTTTGAGTTACTTTCTGCATATTCAAGCAGTATAGTATACTATAGTACAATTGTATTTCACTCATGCATATTCTCTCACACAACCCAGTGAGAGTTCTGGTTTCTCCCCTCTCCCACAGATGTGTCATCACTGCATGCTATTCAACAGCCAATCATATAAATAAACAATGAGCAACTCAATCAGTCAACCAGTAAAAAACCACAGCCAGCATGTTTTAAAGAAAACTCTTACCGTTCGATAGGTGTTCTACTTGAATTGCACTGAACCAAACAGATTTGAGACTTGCAAGTGGAAAGCCTCAGATTTGTTGCTGAAACTGTTCCTGGTGAAGTTCACAGCAACCCTAATGCAAATTTTTATGAAAATAATTGCCATACTGGTGATATTCAATGGATCTCTTAAAGATACAGGAGCACTTTTACAGTGCAGTCAGTCCTAAGTAGTCACACCCTTCTAAACATACTGACTTCAGCAGATGTACAATAGAAGGGCGAGAACCAAACTACACACTGACTAGGAAAAGCCCAGGTGTGTACCACTTAGGGTTTCCACGTCTCCCAGGTTCAGCAGAAACACAACAATCTCCTTACCTCTCTCTTGCACACGCTCCTGGCCTCTGCATGATAAAGTCACTTCTGGAAGTGATGTCATTGCTCTGGCCATAGGAGCACACCTGCAGCTGATGCGATGACATTGCTTTTGGATAGGGTTGCCAGGACCCTATACCCTCCTAGTGGAAGGGGAGGATCCGGCACTTACCTTGTGTCTCGTACCTGTCTTTTCGCATGGGAAGTGACATTAGCATGCCAGGCAAATTCAGCCTGTTTGGGGCCAAAATTAGCCCCAGCAAAATGTGGGAGCACGCCAGTGGCTGGAGTGATGAAATAACTTCAGGAACTGACATCATCACAGCTGACCAGGAGCATCCCTGGTGCACACTTTCCTGGGTTGCTTGCCAGTGGTGGGCAATCTCTGGGGAGCTTGCCACCTCCCACTGATCACTAGTGGTCAGTAGGCAAAGGGGCCTACTTCTGAAAGTGATGTTGTGTGACTGCCAGGAGCTTGCACACCACACTTGTGCCTGTGGTACCTGCCATTGGTAGGCAATTGCAGGGTGGCTTGGAAACTCCTGCCATTCACTGGCAACTGGCCAGCAAGTGGGCAAACTTCTGGGATCCTTAATACCAGTCCTGAATCCTGATCCTCCTGTGGCTGCTATTGCGGCCATGGAAAACTCTTTCATTTGAATAGGGTCAGCCAATAACAAGCTTTGCTTGCAATGAGCCCACCCACTTTCAGAGCTCAGCAGATGCTAGGGGTGGGGTGGGAGTAATAGTAAGCACCATGGAGCTCACAGGCACCATTCTGGGGTTCTCTGGAATATAGTATTACTAAAATAAAACACTGTGAAAAACTTAATACTGGGTATTGCATGCAGAAGTATCACATTCATTGTGAGCAATAGAATCTACACAAGCACAGTGGTTCTTGCAAATTTCAACAGTGATATAAATGTTTGTTCAGGGCTTATATCTCCCATATCATGCATTAATGGCAATGTGGTCCTACTCTAGCATGCTAGCTTGAGAACAGAGTATCTCTGAGAAAGTGCAGAGTACTCTTCACCACCAAGTAATCACAGCCAGACCCCACACATATAAATTTAGAGGACAGGTTTCCTTCATAAAGGTTTGATTTCTTTGTCTACAAATTCTCCACTGTGCATATTCAAATCTTGATAAATTTTCAAAATAGAGTTTTTTAAAAGTTTAGAAACAGTGGGATTTGCCAATTCCTTAACTTCTACTAGCACAATAGCCTGGGGATGCCCTCTTATGATCTGGATGACTTTAAATAGTTATTATTGTAGGAAAGATGAATGGATGGGCAGAGGTCTGTGGCTGCTTTTTTGACATTTTTCCTGTGGCATTTCCTATAAGTAACTGCCAGAGATAGGATGCTGGGCTGCAGGCACTTAAACATATCTACTTTTATTTTCAGTGAAGAAAAGCAAGCAATACACCTCACCTCTCCACCCCAAGTATGGCTAAGGACTAGAGCCAGGTAAGGTGAGAAAGATTCCTTCACCTCATGGAGGGCTGTGATTGCAGGGAAAAGTCACAATGCCATGTGTATGCTCACGTGAGGAACAAGGCTGAGAGACACTGCTTCAGTCCTGCAAAACATGGATAACTTGGTGGGTAACAAGAGAGCTGAAACTTGGGAAGGAATAACACAGACCAATGGAGGGGAAGTTGGGGAGTGGAGTGGGGGCTGCAGGAGGGCAAAGAGAAGACTGCCTGTGCTCTCATCTCTGCCTGCTCAGTGTACATTAGTGTGGGACTGGATGACATGACCACCACTGCCACCTTGGGAGACAGAGGGCCTCGCCACCCACAGGATTAATTATGATAATGTATTTCTTTCCCTCTTTGTCACCCTAATGAATGGGCCCTTTAAGATTTTAAGGCCTTTTGTTTGTTCAGTTTTTAAGGCGGTATTGAAGGGTAGGGAATAGCAGGTGGCATGGCCAAAACAGGCTCTTTTGTCTTCTTTGGGGGCTTTTCTTTTCCTGTGGTGTGTTTGGGGGGGGCTGGTTCAGGATGCAGGGAGGCAGAGCAGAGCAAGGAAGATCCTCAGTTAGTTTCATTGCACTTGTAGTGACAAGAGAGAGAAACCTCCTTCATTGTTGTGGAAGATTTTAGAGAGAACCCTCTTCTATCTTGCATGCCTCACACGGCTGCCATGGAGTGGGACTCGTCCCCTCTCTCAATTCATGCTTTCAGTCCTGGATTCACACTTGGATAGGTCTGGACAAAATCTCTTCCATCCATTACTAAAGTGATCCACATGGGAAGTAAAGTGATCCACCCCGGAAGAAAAAAAATCCTACCTTTGTGTGTACAGTAATAGAGTCTCAACTGGAAAGAGTTCTTGAATCATAATAGATAGCTCGATGAAAATGTCCGCTCAGTATGTGGCAATAGTAAAAACAAAAAGAGAAAATTCTATGCTTGGGATTATTAAGAGAAGGACTGAAAATAAAATTTAAAAAAACAGTTATTGTAGTAATTGATTTTTTAAAAATCCTGTGTGCAGTTCAGTTTGCTTATCTTAAAAAGAATATCATAGCGCTGGAAAAGGGCAACCAAAATGATTAAAAGGTTGAAGAACTTCCTCAATAAGGAAAGCTTATGGGAGTTGGAGCTTTTAGTTTGGAGAACAGATGACTAAGGGTGGGGGAGTCATAACAGATGTTTATAAAAGGGGATAAAGAAAGTGACAAGATTTTTTCCTCCTCCCCCATAATACTAGAACTCACAGGTGCAATGAAGTTGATGAACAGCAGATTCAGGAAGAAACAAACAGAAACCTGCAAGACTTGGGGTGGGGTCCCATCCTCCCCTGGCTGGCTCATTTGCTGGGCCCTGCTCCAACCCCCACCAGCCAGCCTCTATTACCACCCCTCTGTAACTCATGCAGCAGTGGCTGAGGGCAGCAGTGAAAGTTTCCCTGCTTGGCTCCATTACTGCCCCTCCTCTACTCATATAGCAGCAGGTGGGCAGTGGTGGTGGCTACTTCTTCCCCGCACCTCTCTGCAGTTCACCAACTGGTGGGTGGGCAGCAGTGCTCCCATTCCTCTCCCATCTACTCACCTATCCTCCCTCCATGCCGTCTTCCAGCTGGCCAAGGCTGGGTCATGAATATGCACACGAAGCTGCCTTATACTTAATCAGACCATTGGTCAATCAAAGTCAGGGAGAGGTCTTGCACATGAGCTACTGCCTATAGTCCTTTTTAACTGGAGATATCAAGGACTGAACTTGAGACCTTTTTTCCACTAAGCCACAGCTCCTCCAGATCAATGGAGGTGTATTGTCTGCATGAGCATAGACAATGATTCTCCATTGGGATGGATTTAACCCTCCTCCATTTAAAAAAAGTGCCATATTTGTCTGCAAACCTGGGGGTTATCCATATTTGTACGAAAATGACCCTTCTCTCTACATGGACCCAATTTACAGATTTAAGTATCTGCAGATGGGGCCATGTTAAAAATTAAATATTTTGATTAACTTGTGGAATGTGGGAGGCTCCAGCATCCCTGGTGTGCCTCAGACTTGACCTTCTTCAAGGCCTCAGTCTCAAAAGTGAGGGGGTTCAGTTACACCATGCTCCTCTTTCCTCATGGTCACTCCCCTTCTCTCTCTCGGTGCCACAATAACAAGCCAGGGCTCCGGCCTTGACCAAGAGCTAGGGAGGTTTAAATACCTCCTAAGAATGTCTGCCAGTAGAGTTGCCAGGTCCAGAGTGGAAAATTTGTGGAGATGATGGGGGTGGAGTCCAAGGAGGGTAGGGTTGGGGGAGGATAATGTCATAAAATCCCTCCTCCAAAGCAGCCATTTTCTCCAGGGGAACTGATCTCTGTAATCTAGAGATCACTTGTAATTCTGGGAGATCTCCAGGCCTTGTCTGGACTTTGGCAAGCCTACTTTCAATTTTTTCTAGGCTGGCATTCCAGGCAAGGGCACTGCAGGGCCCTCCGCAGTCCTTCTGGATGAGTGTGGAGCAAGGTTGGAAGAGTCCTTGAAAGGCCCCAGACAGCAATTCACTGTCATAGGTAATAGTGATGGCGACCACCTTAAATAGTTTTAAAATGAGATTAGCCAAATTCATTAGTAATCCATCAATGTAGCTATTAGGCACAATGGCAAAATGGTTTAGAGGATGGGACCTCTATAGGGTTGCCAGCCCCCCACTGGAGGTGGGGGATCCCCTTGCTCCCACTCTTCAACCCCACCCACACTTAACAGGCCAGTGGGGGGAAAGGCAGGGGAATGCACCTCCTGGGGCACGCTCCTCAGTGGTGTGGTACACTCCTGTACTTCGCAGTGGGCCATTTTGGGCCCCAAATGGGCTGAATCGAGCCCATTTGGGGCCTAAATTCACCCACTGTGAAGCACAGGAGCTCACCAGGGCCCTCCTGGAAGTGCTCCCGTGCATGACAGTGGGCTGAATCAGGGCCATTTGGGGCCGAAATTGGCCCGCTTCAAAGTGCAGGAACACTCCAGGGCCCATCGCGCTGACCTGGCAGTGCTAGGGGATGTCAGTATGGAGTATCTTGATCTCCATGACCACCTTCTGAGGGTATTTAGTTGGCACTGCGTGAAACTGGATACTGGCCTAGGCAGACGGATTCATGTACAGAGAACAGAGATGTTCTGAAATTAGGCACATATGAGTTAATGAGGCAGTCAGGGATGATAGTCCTTCCCTTTATTTATTTATTTATTTATTTATTTATTTATTTATTTATTTATTTATTTATTTATTTATTTATTTATTTATTTAATCGCATTTCTAGACTGCCATCCCTGTCAGACGGGCTCAGGGCGGTTTAACAGCAGCTTAAAACAATAAAAACATTATAAAAATATTAAAACATCATATCAAACAATTAAAATTGGTGGGTATAAAATATTAAAATACAGCATTGTCCTGCATGGGTGGTGGAAGGTCTTCAGTGGTACGGCCGGCGAGAGGACAGCCTAGCCCCCACCAAATGCCTGGTGGAACATCTCCGTCTTGCAGGCCTGGCGGAAAGATAACAAATCCTGCCGGGCCCTAGTCTCCTCAGACAGAGAGTTCCACCAGGTTGGAGCCAGAACTGAGAAGGCCCTGGCTCTGGTAGAAGCCAGGCGGACCTCCCTGGGGCCAGGGACCATCAGCAAGTTCTTAGCAGCTGATTGAAGCGACCTCCGGGGAACATATGGGGAGAGGCGGTCCCGAAGGTATGCTGGGCCCAGTCCGCATAGGGCTTTATAGGTCAACACCAAAACCTTGAACCGGACCCAGTACTCAACCGGTAACCAGTGCAGCTGATGGAGGATAGGTGTTATATGAGCCATGATTGGTGCTCTGGCAACCACCCGTGCAGCTGCATTCTGAACCAGCTGCAGTTTCCGGATCAAGCCCAAGGGAAGCCCTGCGTAGAGTGAGTTGCAGTAGTCTAATCTGGAGGTGACCGTTGCCTGGATCACTGTTGTAAGGTCATGGGTCGATAGGTAGGGGGACAAGTTGTCGAGCCTGTCTTAAATAGAAGAAAGAGGATCTAACAACCGCTGCGACCTGTGTCTCCACAGACAAGAAAGCATCTAGGACCACCCCCAGGCTCCTCACTCTTGACACCGGCGTAAGTGGCGCTCCGTCGAGAGCAGGGAGCCGGAGTCCCGCACCCATGGACCCTAGACCCACATGCAGGACCTCCGTCTTCAAGGGATTCAATCTCAGCCGACTCTGCTTCAACCATCCAGTCACAGCTCCGAAGGCACGTTCCAGGACATCTGGGGCAGAGCGAGGCTGGCCGTCCATCATCAGATACAGTTGGGTGTCATCTGCGTATTGATGGCACCCAAGTCCGAAACTCCGTACCAGCTGGGCGGTACAAGGGATTTCTAGAAACCCTCAATTTACATAACAATCTAAAGCAGCCAGTCTATTAATAAATAAATTAATAATTAATAAAGTCTATTAATTATGCTGGGTAGGCAAAACCATTCTAGGATGGAACAGCAGGATTAAGGAAAATTAAGTTTGTTGAGTTCTGAATTTAGCATGTCTCAGGGCTCTAGGTGCTTACTGCTCTCACTAGTAGTGCTTTGAAAGCCAGCCCTTCCCACTGATGGGAAGTGTACTCTTTTCACCTACTATTTGCATTTCCCCTCTGTAACAGGATCTGTGCATCTTCTGCAACAGACAGACAAATAACCCTGTAAAGGAGAGCCTGGGACATCTCTCAGTCATCCCTTTCATGCCAAGGCCTGTTTATGAGGAAGGAAATTGGTTGCAATTCAGAAACACAGGAGAAAATGTAAGAGAGCACCCTGTGAAGGCACAGAGGTCAGACACCCAGGCAAACTTCTTGAAACCTGGGTGGGCTCTGCCTCTGCCTGATCAGGCGCGAGCAAAGCTTTTATCTTGTCCCTGCTCTTCCCTTTTCACCCCTCCTCTCCTCACACTCAAAAATCTGCATGAGAGAAACAATAGGGTTGTAGTTCTTTGCAGCAGGGCATTGAACTGGGGAGGGGGAAGAGAGGGGGAGGGACAGAACAGCAGTAGCAGTGAACTCACCCACTTAGACTCGTAGCATAGACCTGCACACACCAAAGAACTTGCACCATTCCCCCTTGTTTGCGCACCCCCCCCCCTAGAGTAAGCTTTAGCTGTTCAGGTCTCTAGGTGTTCTGTTCATCACCAGAATCAAAATGATTGGGGATCTCATTTACTGTATCAACAATCAGTAGTAGTCTCACATTGGTGGATCAACAAAGGATTTAATTGCCTTACCCAGCATTGAGAGCAAACACACCATATAATATCAAGGCAAAAAACATTGTCTGACTGCTTGTGGTGATGCAGGTTATCTTGTCTATTTTATTCCCAGCATGGAATTCTGGGTTGCACTAGAAAGCAGTTGAGCACTGATTGTTACAAGTTTTCTAATGATCAGAAGGGTAAATCTAATATGCATGCCTCATATGGTACATTTTCTCAAACAACTGTAAAGTCTGAAGAAATGTACTAGATGAGGTATGTAGATGCACTCAGACATATCTGCCTTGTAATGATTTGTGTGTTCAGGAAGATAAAACATTACAAGAATTTCAACAATAACACATGCCACAGGTTGTGATAGTATTGCTTTTCACATGTTATGTTGCCAGCCTCCCTGCAAAGTTGTTTGTGTGAATTCTGGATGCACATTAATTTTGATTTTGTACCCCGGGACCAGTATCCTGAAAAGGCTAGGGTCCAGATTGTCTGTACTAATCTGTACATTGAATGAACATGTGTAGTTTTAAAAATGGCTTCATGCATATACACATATCCAGTGAACAACACATATTGAACATTTATGTATTGAACATGTGAAAAAGCTAATTATGTCAGTCCAATGGTAATAGTGTACAATCTTAAATCTGCTGTTGAAACTACCCACAGAATGGGGGCCAAATTCAGCCCCATCCCTCAGCTACTGATGTAAAGCTGAAGGAGGGATAAGGAGGAAGTGATGATTGTAGAATTGGGACTTGTTATTGGGCCTCTTTGCATGAATTTGGGAGAATATGTTGGGAAAGATTGTCCACTGCCCTCCAAACCTATTCTCCTGTGGCTTTCAAGAACAACAAACTGCTGAAATGTTTCGCATTGCGTTCTTCCTCACAGGCTGTCTGAAACTTACCCTTTCTTCAGCATCATGGGCCCCTAAGAAGCAACTCCTGGGTTTTGTTTGTTTGCATCAGTTTTTCTTGAGAGGTAAAGGCCTCAGACCATTAAACAGCTGCTGAAGGCCCCTGACAACCGTTGAAAGAAAGGAAGCAGGAATGCTTATATGCCCCCACCCTCTTAAGCACAGAGCAAACTTACAAATGAAGGAGTTTTCCATGTATTTTTCTTGGGGGCCAGCCAAGTCCTGTCTCCTGTGAAGCAACATGTTCCTAATTTTCTGTAGTTTTAACTCCAAATTAATTCATAAGTGATCTGGCTTCCTTGTTTCTTGAAGACATCTAATGGCACAAAGGAAGTGTCTGCCAATTGAAACTTTGCACTGGGCAAAAAAAGAAAGCACGTCTTTAAAGCCCTGGAAGCATGACCCTCCCCCAAAGTGTTTAACAAGGTGTTAGCCCCCAGATGTTTGCAGATCAGACTAAGCAGCTGTGGCATCAGACTCCAGAGTGGTAGGTGGGAAAAGGATACTGGAGGCAGGGAAGTGAACAGGAGATGGGACAAGAAGACCCAGCAGTCCTAGGCCCAATGCAAAAGATCATTGGGCAACTTAACATGAGCTAAATCCATTCTGAGTCAGCATTTTGCTTGGAGCACAACAGGATGAGGACATGCATGGTTTACATACGCTTCCGCTTATTCCTTTGCCTCTACTAATGTTTCAGTGATCCTATTACCAGAATTCCCATGTCTTTTAGCATCAGATTGTCATGTATCCATTCACCTAGCACTGAGTAGAGTGAGCAGGCCATTTGTATAATATCCCAAAATGGAAAGAACCCAGAAGTTCAAAGATATGAATTCTTCCTCAAATTATCATTCATCTATCCCACATGTCAACTGCTTTAAAGATTAACCCGTATCTTCCAAAATAAAGTATGCTCTAAATAGAAAGTAGGACCAATGAAGTGCACACCATAAGGAGTTTTTGCAAGTAAGAAGTATATGGCAGCCCATACAACAATACTATTTATGACAGGGGCACATCAGACTCACTGGGTGTTACTATCTTGCTTCACATGAGCAGATTTGGAGCAAATATGGCACCACAAAAATGGAACCATCACTGCCTGCATGCGGGTGATGCCAGAAATCGCGTGAAGAAGCCACCGGCATTCTGTGACGGGAGTGCTGTTTTTAAGATGTAGGGAAATGGCCCTTGTTTCAAAGCATTGACATGCCCAGGAAAAATTACCAGCCAACTACATTAAACAGGAAAGGCTCTCATATTAAGGAGAAGACAGATACGTATTAAATGTAGTGGAAGTGATTTAAGCCCCCATTGTTTGCCCTGAAAGGAAATGTTTCAAATTGGAGTGAATTTGTTGAAACCACTTCACCACAGACTTTAGGAGGAAGCCTGTCTTCATGCTCAATAATTGACCAATGTGCTCCTCAGCTTCATCTAGAATGAGGAACATGCCACTTTCCTGTTAAATGGTCTCCAATACTTCCTCTGTGCTTTCATAGTAAATGTAGCCTATGACCAAACTACATGTTACAGCTTACACAAGTCTGCTATAAGGACGCACAGCCATAGAGTAGCTGCAAGTTCCCAATGGTAACGCCATTTAAAATGTAGCAGAGTCCCAATTTAAATCAGGACTTCAGCATGGAGGATTTCAGCATGCAGCTGCAATATGGTTCCAACAAGTCCCCATGGTGGACTCGCACATGTTGTGATGTGTACTTTTGCTCTTAGTGGTAAGAATGTCATACTAGGATCATAGATAGATGAGTTGAATTACCGCTTAGACATGAAGCTTATTGGGCAATCCTGGGCTAGTTACTGTCAGCTAGGGTTGCCAGCCTCCAGGTAGTGGCTGGAGATCTCCCGGAATTACAACTGGTCTCCAGGCCACAGAGATCAGTTCACCTGGAGAAAATGGCTAATTTTGGGGGTGGAATTATGCCATGCCAAGGTCCTTTCCTCCCCAATCCCCACTTTCTCCAGGTTTCACCCCCCAGATCTCCAGGAATTTCCCAACTTGGAGCTGGCAATCCTATTGTCAGCCCAACCTACTATGCAGATTTATAGGGAGAGGAGAAAATGGAAGAGGTGAAACAATTAACACTGCCTTAAGCTCCTTGGAGTAAGGGTAAGAGAAAAACGTAAAAGCCAAAATAAGCAAATATACCAGTGTAAAGGATTTTGGATTGGTCTTATAAAGAAAAATGTCTGTGGGCAGCATGCACTCAAATGCCTAGTGATGTTCCCACCATGAAAGTAAAAAGTAAAGTGCTGGCAATTAACAATAGGTTTTGAACTTCTTTTGGTCCCTGGGAATAAACATGCTGGGGCCGACTCTGAGAATATCACGAAGCAAATGAAGGTGCTGCCTTGTCATCGTATTTGGAGTGTTCATGCAGGGCCTTAGAGGCGGGTAGGCAGTGCAGTATGGTGGGACCACTGGAAGAGCTGAGGGGGCTGAGATCACTGGGAGGTTCCCTGTTTGGGGATACTTGCAGCGGTCTCTTGGAATTGTTGTCATCCACTTATATAAATATTTTAAAGCCTCTTCCTTTTTGGGATTGGCTGTGCTTTTACATCTTATTTGATTATTTATTAGGACATTTCTATACCACTTTTCTCTCCAAAAGGAGTGCAAGAATGACAGAAAAATCCAAAATACTATTCAACAACAAATTTAGACAATACATTTAAACAAAACACAAACATGTCCTGGGCTAGTACTGGTCCATCAAGCTGCCTAACAAAGCTCCCAGGCTGTGAGCTACAGGCTAAGAGCCAAAGGCAAAGAGCCCTTTGGCTTTTTGGATCACACTCAAGACTTCTGGTCACATTCTAAGTACCTGCATATGGCTGAAAAAACAAACTCAACCAAGATGGTATTCAGCTGCCACTAGCAAGTTAGTAGGATCTTCACCACTTCCTCCCCTTCTTCTTTCACTTCTGTCCTCAAACTATGCACACCAGTATCACAGATAAGCAGACTGCCTTGCTAACGTTCAGTATGCCACAAAGGACCAAAGGCTGGCTATGTTCCATCATGGTGTAGGCCACCCCCACCCCCAAAGAACAAGATTCTATTATATCAGGTGTTTAGACACTGTGGGGAATTCTCTTACAAATGTTCAAGGATGGGAAAGGAAAGTTCAGAACAGAAAGGGAGTAACAGGAAGATCTTTCTGCTATGTTATAACATTCTGGTCCAGAATCCATAGCCAGTTGTTTGGAGTCCGGAGATAAAAAGAACATAAAGGTGTGTGAAGGAAGCCCTCATTGAAAGAAAGAGAGTGATTATCAAGACAGTAAGCCAAGTTTGACTTGGAGATGGTGCTAGAAAGTTAGCCAGAAACTTCTCCCTTTATGGGAATGCTGAGATATGATCAAAGGCCTAAAGCCAAGGAAAGGACAACTCTCACTAAAGTATAGGAATAGCCCACCCATATGAAGCAGATGTTCCTGTTAACATGTGTCTGGTACATGAGACTGAGATAGCTGGGGTGGCTATTGAAATGGCTGCTGCAGCTGATCAAGATATCTGGGAAGTGATGACTGGGCACACAGCCTTCTCTGGGTATGGTCATTCTGATTTGTTTTCAGTGAAGAAACAAACCTCTGTGCTTCCATATAGAAGGGGAAGGCTCAGGCTGAGATGATGAAAATGGCCCAAGTACCTTGCATCATGGGAGGCATGGTGGTTTGAGTTGGCTGGCAAAGCATTTTAATCCTGGCATGAGGACAGAAAAACAGGGTTGAACTTACCTGTAACTGTTGTTCATCGAGTGATCTTCTACGCAGGCACATATAGGAACTGTGCATGCGCAAGCCAGCTGCAGATTTCCAAAGCTACTAGATGTGCGAGACACTCACTTAGCCTTCCCCTGTGCTTTCACCCCAGGCATAGCTATAAAAGCTACACCAAACTGAGAGCCAGTTTGGTGTAGTGGTTAAGAGTGTGGGCCTCTAATATGGAGAGCTGGGTTTGATTTCCCACTCCTCCACTTGAAGCCAGCTGGGTGACCTTGGGTAAGTCACAGCTTCTAGCTCTCTCAGCCCCACCCACCTCACAGGGTGTTTTGTTGTGGGGATAATAATGACATACTTTGTAAACTGCTCTGAGTGGGCATTAAGTTGTACTGAAGGGGGTATATAAATCGAATGTTGCTGTTGTTGTTATATATTATAAAAGTTTGGGGCGAGTGGCTCCTTCTCTCATTTCTCTATGCTGCTGAATAGAAGGAGGAAGGACTTGCATTGTGACTGGGCAAAGGGAGATTTTCTGTTTATATCATCATGGTAGGCTGAAATGGCCACTAGGTGGACTTTAATGGAAGAATTAGCCAAACCATGATCCTTTAGCTGGACCAAATAGTGCAAAACAGATGGTAATGGGGCTGAGACCAGGGCCGTCGTCACACGGGCATCTCTTCCGTTAAATTTACAGCATATAGCGTCCTACCTGTTATCGGCACAGTAACATTTCTTTGGGTCACCTAACGGCTCTTCGTGCCACCAGCTGTCCACACCGAAGCACTCTGTTCTGTTCTCTCTAACCGCGCAGAAGCAGCTCCTCCCCCCCTTTTTAAAAATTATTCTGGCGTTTAATTCCGCTATAATGGATTAACAGCATATAAACATTACGACCCTTTTGTTTTTCCAACTTTGAAATTATATAAATAGCCCTTTGCCCGCAGAAAACTCCCTGTCTGACGTGATCCCCATCGCTGAAGACTCTGCCATGGCAATTGAGTCATTTTTACTTCAGCAGAAAGTTTTCATTGTGTTATGTCGTTATGGAGTTATAAGGACATAATAAAATAAAAAAAAGGGGAGTCGCAGGAAGAAATGGATTCTGGAATTGAAGGGAGGGCATAGGACGTTGCGAGGCGAAATACATCGATGTGAGGCATTCACACTGAGGCGCAAAATATCGCAACTATCAAGCAAAAAACAGCAATGAGGAAATCGCATCAGTGTTGGAATAAGGTGGGTGTTTGCCGGGAAATAGCGCCATTTTAGCGCTAAAAAAAAAGCCCGTGTGACGACGGCCCAGGTTCAAGAGAAAATCTTTCCATTTGGCTAGGAATGATTTCCTGTTGGATGGCTTCGAACAGGACCTTCTGGAGTGGGGAGGAAAAATTCAGTCCAGTGGGGATATTAATTTTAGCAAGCTTTTGCTTCTCATCCGGGATTAGACTTAGGTATGGGTCTGTTTTTTCCCATAAGAAAAGCTGGTAACAGCCGTAATGGCCTCATAATTGCCGATTCTAAAGGTTAAGGCTGCAGAAGAACTAACCTTTCTACCCAATATATCTAGTGTCCTGACTTCTTTATCAATTGGAGCTGAATGGCCCATGCTTTTTTGAAGGCCCTTGCCTTGTAGGGTCTCAATGACAATAGAATTGGTAAGAAGGTGAGTAAACAAGAAACCTGATCCTTCTTGTTTGATTTTACACATATTGTCCAGCTTTTTTGATGTTACTGCAGTTGAGGCTGGTCTGGACCACACATCTTTATTCATGTCAAGCATACCTTGTGTAATCAGAAATGCCACCTGTCTAGCTGCTTCTAAATGTAGGACCTTAAAAACTGGATCCTAAGAGATTGAAGCAGAACAGGTCACTTCAATGTCCAGAGATCTTGCCATCCAGACTAACTTTTCGGTGTACAAATGGTTCTGAAGCAAAATTTGATCCAACATAGGAATCGTCATCAGAATGAGTAGCATGGTTCAACAATGGTTCTGGAACAGTGTTGTCTTCTGGAACTGTGGCTGGAACCAATGAAGGTTTAGTTTTGCTCTTGGCTCTGAGCAAACTGAAACATAAGGGTCCTTGTTATGGAAGAAGTAATGAGGGAGTGAGTACATGCCTGGCGAACCTTCAAACTCATATGCATAGTATTGTTACAGGAAGCCATTTGGAGAATAATGGAACCTATGGCATCACAGGTGAGAAACCAGTTCCAAGTGATTGTAATTCTCAGATGGAACTGAGGAACCCTTCTGTCTTTCTCCAGGCTGTATTGGTTATGGTGGCAATGGAGAAATAGCTGTAGATAGTTATATGATTTCCAGAATCTCACCCTCTGAAAGGGATGGAACTGAAGTGAAACACCTTCTCGGGGTTAGAGACAGAGTTCTCAGAATCGTGGGTGGACTTGAAGCAATTGAAACATTTGGAGCTGAAGAAGAGGGTTTCCCCCTCTTTTGTGATTTAGAAGTCGATGCTTTATCAGCATGCTTCAACTTGAGCTTAGCTTTTTTGTAGGCGGCTCTGAATGGCACAGAGGTGGAACTGACAAAGGTTTGGCTGGAACTGACTGGTCCTTCTGGGTGGTGATAGGCCCGAGCATGCTGGAGGAAACAAGGAGGTCTGTTCTGGGCACTGCGGTCCTTTATCTGTGGCATTAGTATTGGCGTTGGTAACACCCTTCAGGACTAACTCCCAAAGAACTGCTTTAAGTTGCAACACCCTTTCACGGTGTGCTTTGAGCGTAAACTGTTTACAGACTGCACACGGCAAGGTGTCATGGTCCTTGCCCGGACAAAGAAGGCATTTGTCATGCCCATCTGATTGAGCCGTCTTTGTTCCTCAACGTGAACACTTCTTGAATAGGACCTTGGACACCAAGGAATCAAAGGCCTGAAGTCGCATCTGCTATGGTTAGAACTGAGGAGCAGAGAGAATCCTTCTTCAACAGCAGCAAAATAAGAACTGAGGAAAAGAGCTGCTCACCCTGCCTTTTATAGTCATGCCTGAGGGAAAAGCACGTGAAAAGGCTAGGCAAGCATCTAGTGCCTCTAGCAACTTTAGAACGTCTGCAGCTGGCCTGCACATCCAGAGTTCCCTTGTGGGACTACACGGAAGGCACGACAATGAACCTTGTTGTTCCAAATCTTGCTCTGCCTAGTAACTACTGAAGCCAGCTGTCCTCATCCTTGCACTCACCTCAGCTCCTATGCCATAGTCGAGAGAGCAGGCCAACCCCACAATGGCTCACCAGTGTCCCAGGACACTCTCTTCTTAATAGGCTACCAGTAGAAACAAGGAAGCTTCTTGCTCCCACCAGGAGTTAATTAACAGGGAAGAAATGCTTTTACAATCTGCCAAGTAAGCAATCTGCAGTGTCAGCCCAGGTTACCATTACACAACCTCTGCTCAACTGTAGAACTTACTGCCAGGGTCCATGACACATGCAGAGAGCTGCTGGCAAGTTCCTGCAAACAGCTTCCTCCTGGGATGTCTCACAAAAAGTAATGGGCAGTGGTTAGAGGTTTATATTGAATCCCAGTGAGTTGCTTCTTGGATCAGCTGTCAAGGGTCACTTCAAAGCTCTTAGGAAGAGAATCTGAATTCAAGCACTGAGAAATCTGGGTGCAGCAGAGAATTTGAGATTAGCTAAAGCTCACTTGGGTGAGGTGAGGGACTGGAGGAAGGACTCAGCAGGGAGAATCCTAAATATGTTGGCATCTAATCACAATTCATGGTCAAATACACACAACAAAGTCTAAATAATATTACAATGTTGTGGATTTATGATCCACAGATATATAATTTAGCTACAAAAAGCAGCCTGGGCCAAGAGAGGTCATATGGATCAGAGTTATGGTGCTGGGCAAAAGGGGATTAACTCTCCATCCCTACTATTTCTCCAATTAAAAATGGCCCTCCCTGAGTTACTTTAAACCCTGATAGGAAGAAAGATGCAGTAGGGATAGCTATCTTTTTCTTTACTGGGACTTAAACACCCAGGGAAACAGCACAGAGTGGGAACACTTAACCCTTACCTCCCGACACCATAGTCCTAACACAAAGCTGCAACCCTTTGGTTTTTGCAGCTAGAATACATAGGATGGAGCAGTTCTGATAACAGATCTTTATTATGAAAGAGTTTGGTCCTTGGTATATTTGTCAGTTATGGTATTAATCCTCATATTAATCCATCCTAAAGCCAGTATCACGGAATGACTGACTATTGTAGATGACTAATGTGGACCCTTTGGGAAGGAATCAGTAAGAGGCATCCTTTTGCAGAAAGATCTGGCTCAGTGAGTCAAACCAAACTACAAATAAAAACTCTCCTGTCTAGTCTCAGCCATCGAACTCCCTGGGGGAATGTCACTCAGAATACAATGAAGTTCTTACTGTATCTGACCAAGGGTTTACCCATCTCCTTATTCTGTCCCTAGCAGCAACTAGCCGTGGATGCTCTTTTGAGGAGGTGAACTGCAGGGCATAGCAGTCATGGAGAACCTTCTCTTTCTGGCAGGGTAAGCCCATAGAACTATCTGGTCAGCATAACTTGCTTCTACACTACAGCAACTATGCCGTGGCTTGTGTAGCTTATGACCCATTTTATACTTGGTCATCTTCTTCTAGGGCTATGCCCAGAGGTACTACACAAAACCAGGACAGCATGAGATGCCAGCCTTGCAAATTGCATGGCCCACCATGTCAGCGTTATGGACCAGCAGGGGACTAGAAGCAGCAGAGGCAGTCTGTTTAGAACTGGGAGAAGCACAGAGCTTCTGACATGGAAGTGGGGAGGTGGAATGAAGGGGTGCCTAAAGGAATAAATTTGTGTGGAAGACTGCAGGGACAGTGTCACATAGTGGTTAGAGTGTCGGACTAGGATCTGGGAGACCTGGGTTCGAATCCTCACTCTGCTATGGAAGCTCACTGGGTGATCTTGGGCCAGTCACACTCTTTCTGTCTAACTGATCCCACAGGGTTGTTGTGAGAATAAAATGGAGGAGATGAGAACAATGTAAGCCACATTGGGTCCCCACAGTGTGGGGAGGGAAGTGGGGCATAATGAAGTAAATAAATAAATATTATCACCAGAAAGTGGGCACATTTCTTTATCCATTACCAAAGTTCAATTGACTAAACAAGCAGACCACTGGATGGAGTACCCAGATGTGCACGTGTTCCTTTAATGAAAGTAGCTAAGCTTGCACCACATCCATTACATGAAAAAAGCGGTATCAGCAGAGGCACTACTCCAGCAATCCAGAAAGCTGCATGTGGACTAGGGCTGCCTGCTCCACATTGTGAAATTCTTGGATATTTTGAGGGTAGAGCCTGAGAAGGGATCTCAGTAGAATATAATGCCATAGAGTGCACCTTCCAAAGGAGCCATTTTCTCCTGGGGAACTGCTCTGTTGTCTAGAGATCAGTTGTAATTCCTGGAGATCTCCAGCCACCATCTGTTAGTTAGTAACCCTACATGGATTGATATGGGATGGATGGCAATGCTGCATCACACACCTGTAATGGAACAAAGGTGTGCAAAGGTAACATACTCTAGGGTTAAAGATACCAAATATCTGCAGAGAAAAGAAACAAGCTTTTGGCCGGATACAGTAGGAGTTGTCTCAAAATCAGTAAGAACAGGGTTGTTCTTTAAATTCCTGAAGATTTCTGTGACCAACATAAAGTATAAAACCTAGCCTATTTCCTAATTGGGTCTTCCCCCCCCCCTCCTCACTTTTCAAAAGCAAGGCATGGGCTGGGCTGTAGTTTACTGGCCTCTGGCCACCACACTGTAGTAGTGGTTGGGTTAAAAAGCGCCTGACGGAGGAAGATTAAAAACAATCCAAGGAATTTGTTGCAAACTTCCTGGATGGTTCCCCACACACAGTGGCGTTTTCTTGGCTGCCTGGCTTATAATCAGCAGAGTGGAATGTTGTAAATTAAATATTTTTAAACAACTTTGCTCTCTCCCTGGTTAAACATTGCAAAGATTGCTCTTTCTTGTCTGTTTCATGCTGGGTGGTCTCCCCCCACCATTTGCCTGTATGTCTTCCTCAAACACAATTAACCATTTAGATGTTGCACAAAGGATTAGCTTATGCATACAAGGCCAGACTCTAGTCCCTTTGGTTGGGGGGCGGAAGGGGGGTGGGGGCAAGGGACTAGGGGGAAGATCTTTTACTTTCCACTAAAAAACAAAAGCCAAGAAAATCCTCTAAACCCTCCAGTTTTCCTTGAAAGATAAAGGCCCAACTGCAGGCTCCTCAGCTATCCTCAGGTTTTGGCCTCACAAGCTCATTGATTTCTTATCTTTGTGATGAGCACTGGAACATCCTTGCTTATATGATATCCCAGAGATTTTGTAGGTTTAAAACAAGAATCTTACCATAACACATTATCAGGTTATAAGTCTTTTAAGAAACAGCATTTTACACAACCATTGCACTGTCGTGACAACAGCTATTTGCAAATGCTTGTTTTTCTACCCTTTGATACCCCCTCACTCCCCTCCCCCACTGGTCAGCTATTATTCTCACCATATCTGTAGCTAACCTTTATTTCCAAATGGACTGACTACACAATAGTTGAGATGTTGGAGACCGTGTCAGGTAGACAAAAGCATGATTCCTTTCACTTGCGTCTACAAAATAGGCACCTCACAGATATGTATACAGGCACTGTAAAGATACATGTATTTGCTGCTGATGTGTAAATTTTTACCTCATATGACAATAACAGATCAGCCCTGGAAGTTCTGCTGTGGTGGTGGTGATGGTGGGGTTTCAGCTGGCTGGTTAGCCATTGTGGGAAACAGCAGGCTGAACTAGATTGTCCATTGGTCTTACCCAGCAAGGCTGTTCTGATATATGTAGTCTTAACTAAGTTCCTAAGCTGAAAGAATTTATTTATTTATTTATTTATTTATTTATTTATTTATTTCAGATTTGTATTCTACCCTCCCCGCGAGCGGGCTCAGGGCAGATAACAACAAATTAAAAATACAATTAAAAATTCATGTACATTAAAAACAACACATTTAACAACACAACTCACAGAATGGTGAATTCCTTCATAAAGTATACACAGGTGCTTCCTCTGTTGAGAGCCTGACAATTGCTTCCATTTGAAATGTGGTTTGGCAGCTGCATTATAGTCTCTAAATGAGAGTAGGGCTGAACAGATTGTATGCCAGAACCATTTTTCTCAGGGCCACTTTCTTGTGCTTCAGTCTAGGAAACAGAGAATGTCCACAAAGTCTGCTGCCCAAAGTCTCCCAAGAGGTGCTGAGCTGATTTCATCTCCCTACAAACTAATGTTGTACTGTGGTTAGAATGGCAGGCTAGGATTTGGGAGACCTCACTCTGCCATGGAAACTCACTGGGTAGCCTTGGGCTAGTCACACACTGTCAGTCTAACCTACATTACACAGTTGCTGTGAGGATAAAATGGAGGAGAGGAGAACAAAATAAATTGCTTTGAGCCTTGACTGGGGAGAAAGGCAGGGCATAAATGAAGTAAAACAAATAAATATGGATGGGGGAACTTATGCAGGCTCAGTGGCTCTTCAGCTTGGAGGCTAACATCAAATGCCCACACATTCAGGGGAGGAAAGAGAGAAAGCTATTTCACATACTGGTTTATGTGGGTCTCATGTATAATATATATTAGTAATATATAATAATAACCAGTGCAAAGAAATAGAAGAGAACAACAAAAAAGGAAGAACAAGAAATCTGGGCCGTTTCCAGACGGCTTACCGCCCCCCCCGGAACGTCATGCCACATTGTGGGGAAAACGTGAAATATCACGTTTTCTCGTATGAGTTTTGCGCGACGTCACATGACGCAACGTGGCGCGATGTTCCGTGGGCCAGTAAGCCGTCTGGAAACGGCCCTGTTCTAAAAAATCCATGAAATCAAAGGGAAATTCAAGTCATGGCTTGGGATGCTGAAAGATCAACACAGAAATACAGTATCTGATCAGGACAAAATAAAGATGGAAACAATACACCAAAGAACTATACAAAAGAGATTAAAGGATGACTTTCGATGAAGAATCTTTTGATGAAGAACCAGAAATCCTAGAAAGTGAAGTAAAAACTGCTCTCAAAACAACTGGGAGAAACAAAGCACCTGTAGCAGACGGAATACCAATAAAGCTATTTCAAGCTAGAGAAATGGAATCCATCAGAATCTTAACAAGAGTATGTCAACAAACATGGAAAACAAAACAATGGCCCACAGACTGGAAACTAGAAATGAGCATGAACTGGGAAAAATCCAACCATGTGGTTCATGGTTCATCACATTTCATGAACCACGAACCATGAACTTTCATGAACTTGCCCTGGTTCGCGAACTGGTTTGTTTGGTTTGTGAAAACATCACTTTCAGGACAGCAGAAGGTCTGCAGAATATTGGTTTGCGCTTCTGGTTTCCCCCTTTTAAATTTATTTATTTATTTGTTTGTTTGTTTGTTTGTTTGTTTGTTTGTTTGTTTGTTTGTTTATATTTCAACTTTCTCACTGAGACTCAAGGCGGATTACATAGTGGCCGAATCCACACTTCCCTACCTTCCGCTTTTCATGTGCATTAATCGCGCTGGATTCTATCCCACGATGTCCCAGTCTGTGTTCACATCCCTTCTCTTACTGCCGCTGCCTCGTGCTATACTTCATCCACATCCCTGGTAGAATTGCGCAATATGGGGCAGGTTTAGATCCAACGTCACCAATGACGACATCACGTTCATTTTTTTTCATTTTTTCATCAGATTTCCGCTATAGCGGTTTTTTGCTAAATTGCTATGGCGAGGCCACACCCCTATGATGCCTGTGATTGATTGATGTTATTCTATGCCTTCTTCTTTGAAATCCATTGGGCCATTATTCTGGCAGGCTAATTTGAACTGATATTTAAGGTGGGGGTGATCCAAACTCTCCAAATGGGCAGACTAATTATTTGACGCTTGAATGTAACATTAGAATGATGGATTTCCGCTATAACGGTAATTTCAACAGTTTTTTTAAAAATTAATTTTAACAGCCACCGATATTTCCGACTGTTCGGCATCCTAAGAATGACATGGAAATGGAAATGATGCCACCCCTTGATGTCTCTGCGGGGATTTTGGAGCACCCCAATTAAGATTTATGGCCGGGATTGTGCAACAATGCTGGGAAAGTCCCCTTTAAAAAAAAAAGAAAGAAAAGGGAAAGGGCAGGCAGGCAGGCATGCTGCAGAGAGAGTGGAAAAGCTTGATAATTGCATGGCAAAGGGGGATGGTATTCTGGAAAGCCTGCTAACATGGAAGTGGGGTGGTTTGAAGGGGGCGGTCTCCTTGTGAAATGCTTGTATTTGTCCACATCCATGGTGAGAACCACGCAAGAGAAGCTTTTGAATGCATGACAAATTCGTCTGAGGCGCAACGCGAAAGATGCGAGAGAATGGCGGGATTGAGGTAAGAGTATGTGAACAGCCCTCTGAGAAGCGAATAATGGGCGGGAAAAAAGCAGAAAACTTGAGATGTGTGGATTCGGCCAGTGTAAGATTAGTACAATTAGTGGCAAGGACAAGGGCAGGCATTTCCAGACAGTATCACGAACATTTCCATAAACAATGTCATAGGGTAAATGAATACAGTTTCAAGAACTTTCCATAAACAATGTCACGGGATAAAAGAATATAAGTTTACAAAGATATAGTATTAGCAAGGATCCAGTATGGGGTTGAGGAATTGCTGAAACAGAACATAATCAATTCTAGGACTTACATCGAACAACATAAAGCACAGGTAAGATATAGGAGGACATATTTAGAGCAACAGATAATATGTAAGGCAACATAATGGTGAAATCTATGGTTTCTAACTCATTAGTGAAACATCTGGGATCCCTTTAATACAATACCACCCTCTTAGCTGAGAAAAAAGGCCTTTTTGAATAATTCAGTTTTGCATTGTTTGTGGAAAGCCAGGAGGGCGGGGGCTGTCTTGACCTCCTCAGGCAGGCCGTTCCATAGGGTAGGGGCCACCACAGAGAAAGCCCATGTACCGGCTGCTGTTGATTTCGCCGATGTACAGGCTGGCACCTGCAAGAGACCCTGTTCAGATGAGTGAAGCTGCCGTGGAGGGACATAGGGAGAGAGGTGGTCCCGTAGGTATGCTGGACCAAGGCCGTGAAGGGCTTTGTATGTAATAACTGTTACCTTGAACTGAGCTCGGAAACTGATAGGTAACCAATGGAGTGACTGTAGGATGGGAGTGATGTTCAAGCTCCTGCTCGTTCCTGATAATAGTCAAGCGGCAGCATTTCGCACCAATTGGAGCCTCCTAGTTAACTTAGATGGGAGACCTATGTATAATACATTACAATAGTCAAGTTTTGATGTTACCATAGCAAGGGTCCAGGTGGCCAGGTCGGCCAGGTCGAGATAAGAAGCCATTTTCCAGGCTAGAGTACTAAGCATTTTTTGCAGCTGCCTTGTTTTTCTACTAGTAGTGCTGGATCCAGTATAACCCCTGGGCTCTTAACCGAGTCTACAAGGGTCAAACGAACTCCATCGAAGGTGGGGTGTACAATGTTTTTCAAGATCTCTGACTTCCCAACAAGCATCACTTCAGTCTTGTCTGAGTTCAATTTTAATTTTTTATTTTTCAGCCATTTTACTACGGCTGTCAGGCAGCAATCTAAGGTTTCTACTGCATCCTGTGGGGACCTGGATAGCAAGATATAGAGTTGGGTATCATCTGCATATTGATGACATCTAACTCCATAGCTGTGAATGAGTTGTCCTAAAAGTTTTACATAGAGGTGACTAGTAGAAAAACTAGTAGAAAAACATGGGTGATAAGATTGCCTCCTGTGGGGGCACAAGATAATTCCCATTCTGGAGATAGCTGATCTCTGACGGCAACCCTTTGAGTCCATTCCATGAGAAACTATTTAAACCAGTCCAAGACACATCCTTTGACGCCCACTTCTGTTTCTAAATGCCTCAACAGGATGGCATGGGCTACTGTGTCAAAGGCTGCAGACAGATCCAGGAGGAGCAATAAGGAGGCATGGCCTTTGTCTATATTTAGACAGACATCATCCACTAATGCTACTAATGCTGTCTCTGTCCTATGCCCTGGTCTGAATCCAGAATGGAAGGGGTCTAGAGTGCTAGAGTTTTCCAAGAAGATCTGGAGTTGGCAAGCTACTGCTCTCTCAATTGCTTTGCCCAGAAAGGGAAGATTAGAAACTGGACGATAATTGGCCGCATCAGCTTTGTCTAGAGATGGCTTTTTAATTAGCGTATGGATAACTGCCTGTTTGGGCGGCCAGGGGAAGGTGCCCTGAGTTAGTGACTGATTTACAATAGATCTCAGTGGTTCACTTATGTGATTTTTATTGATTTTAACAGCCAAGATGGGCAAGGATCAAGCACACAAGTAGTGGCTTTCATAGATGCCAGGATCCTGTTAAGGTCTGTCATTGTAATTGGTTCAAAGTAGTCCAAATATAAGTCAGATGGTGTATTAAGCATTTCTTCTATCTTGTTTGTATTGCTACTAGCATCTAGATCAGAGCGTAATCATGCTATTTTATCAGCAAAAAAATTAGCAAAGGCCTCACAGCTAATTGTCTGTTCTTGGATCTGTAAAGGTTCAGATTTAGGGGTTAGAAGGTGTCTCGATACCCTGAACAATTGGGACGGTCTTGAACTACCTGACTGTCCGGGGTCTGGGTCCCAGCCCCCAGACTTGGTAGGAGGGAACAGCAGGTCAGCCGGGCTGATGGGCAAACAGAGGGGGCAGCCAGCAGACAGCAGGTCAACTGGTCAGCCAGCTGACAGCAGGTCAACTGGTCAGCCAGCTGACAGCAGGTCAACCGGTCTGACTGGCAGGCAGAGGGGGCAGCTGGGGGACAGCAGGTCAACCCCTCCCACAGGCAAATGGAGCCAGAACCTGCCGGTGCCAGGGGCAAGGGGCAAAAGCCCAGGGCCTCAGGAGGCAGGGGGAGACAGAGAGAGGCCAGCGAGTCCCACTCCCCTAGGGAGGGAAAGGGGGCTAGGCAAGGCGGAAGGGGGCAAGGGCAGAGGGATTGGAAGCTCAGCAGTCACCCACCCAAAGACCTTACCTGAGGAGGAGAAGCAGCAGCAGCCCCAACAACCCAAAGCCACGCCCCAGCTAGAAAATAGTAGCCTGGCCCAGGAGTTGCCAAAAGCCAAGCCACTCCAGGTGGGGCTATTGGAGGCACTCTGCAGGAAGCCCTGGGCAACCAGCCAAGGAGCCACAGCTGGACCCACCTTCAGCCATCAGCTCAGCCAGGGAGGCCGGGCTGCTAGCCAGGGGACTGCAGCTGGACATGCCTTCAGCAATCAGCCAAGGCAGGGAGGCTGGGCAGCCAGAGAACAAGGCACAGCTGGTGCTGGTCAGTGGGGCCAGATCAGCTACCCCAGCTGCAACTGCTTGGTGCAGCCAAAGGCCAGGCTGGAAGAGGGGTGGGGCAGTAGGAGGAAGCCCTATAAAAGCTGGCTGGGAAGAGCCCTGTGGTGGTGGGTGTGAGTGAGGAGTGATGATGTGGAGTGAGAGCAGTAAGATGCAGGGGTGGAGGCTTGGAGGAGAGTCCTGGAAGGAGAAGATGAAGGAGGGCGCAGAGGGTAAGCAGGCCAGGTTGAGCAGGCCAGCGAGTGGACTGAGAGGGAGTCTGGGTGAGGTATACCGCCCCTTCTTCCACAGAGCAGGGTCCTGCAGATTCCCTGGCCCCCCTGTGACGTCAGGAGCAGACCGCCCAGTGCCACGCCCAGTGGCAGCGACGGCAAGCCCTGACAAGTTGGTGGCCCGTACGGGGAGAGACGTTCCGACGCAGACGCCAGTCAAGGGGCGGCCTCCCAAGGCCGCCGCCCCAGCGGAGCTCGGACCGTGGCTGGAGGAACGCCAGGATAGGATGTGGGGAAAGCTGGAGGCAGCCTACCCAGCCGCTCCAGTGGAACTAGCACAGACAGCGGAGCTGCAGATGCAAGCCGGCACACTCACTGAGGCCTTGCCAAGGGTTTGCGCCCTCGTTTGGGAAAATAACCCACCGCCTGGCAAGCAGGTGCAGAGTCTATGCACCACCGTGAAGATAGGCCGGCTGATCCTACAAGCCCTGTTGGACTCTGGGAGTGCAGTCTCAGCAATTCGGCCCCAGCTCCTCCCAGCTGCCACCCCAGTGTACCGCTGGATCCCGGTGACGGATGTGATGGGCCGCACCCAGCCGTACCCTACGGCCCTAATCACGATAGAGTACCTAGGGGTCCGCCACCAAATGGAAGTTGCCCAGTTAGCTCACCTACCCGTACCAATACTGCTGGGAAGAGATGCCCCGGGGTTCTTCAGGCTCCTCCAGCAGGCAGCGGAGAAATTGGGAAGAGACACCCCAGGGATCGCCGGGTCTCGGCTGAAGGCGGCAGGGGAATTGACAGACCCACAAGTTGCCATCGCTCTGCAAGTGGAGGAAGCCAACGACCCGGGAGAGGGTCCCTCCACCAGACCAGGGGCAGAACCATGGACTGGGGGCCCAGCTGGAACCCTGGCAGACCGCCCATTCCGTGATGCCCAAGGGGCGGATGAGTCCTTGCAGCGCTTGCGAGAGACAGCCGCTCGTGAGGAGGAGCAAGTGCGGGATGAACGGAGGTCCCAACGACTCCCTCGCATCGAGAAGCAAGGAGGGGTTTGGGTTCGCATAGCTCGTGCCCCAAATGGCCAGGGGGAGGTCCGCCAACTACTTGTGCCAGCAGCCTATCGGGCGGAAGTCCTCCGCACGGCCCATGAGCACGCTTGGGCCGGGCACCTGGGGCACCACAAGACCCTGAGGAAGTTTCTTGAGCAATTCTTCTGGCCCTCCGTGAATGCAGACGTGAAGGCCCACTGCCGCTCATGTCCCACCTGCCAGCGGGTGGCAGCCCGCCGCCCGCCGAAGGCCCCCCTCTCCCCGCTGCCCGTCATGGAGACGCCCTTCCAACGCATCGCAATGGACTTCATCGGACCGCTGCCACGCACACCCCGAGGCCATCGCTTTGCCCTGGTGATTGTGGACTATGCCACGCGGTTCCCCGAGGTCATCCCGCTGAAGACCATGCAGACCCCGGGGATGGTACGGGCCCTGTCCAAGTTTTTCGCAATGGTGGGGCTGCCAGACGAAATTTTGACGGATCGGGGGGGCCCGTTCCGTGCCACAGCCATGCGCCAGCTCTGCCAGAATTTGGGGATCCGGCAGGTGTTCACCTCGGCTTACCACCCTCAAACAGATGGGTTGGCAGAGCGGCTGAACCAGACCGTCAAGGAGGCCCTGAAGAAGATGACGCGGGAGAAGCCTCACCAGTGGGACTTGTACATCGACCCGCTCATGTTCGCCCTCCGGGAGACCACGCAGGCCTCCACCGGCTTCAGCCCATTCGAGCTGCTATATGGGCGCAAGCCAAGGGGGATGCTCTCCCGGCTGACGGAACGCTGGGGGCCCCAGGTCAGCAGCCCCGCACCCCCCATACAGGAGTACGTGAGCCGGCTCCGTGACCGGGTGCAACAGTCCCAAGCGGAGGCAAATCGCAGACTGACTCGCACCCAGTCAAAGCAAAAGGCCGCCTATGACCGGGGTGCGCGGATGAGGACTTTCCAGGCCGGAGAGAAGGTCCTCGTGCACCACTCGGTGTTCCGAAGAGAGGAAGGGGACCCTTGGAGGGGTCCCTACCAGATTCGAAGGGTGCTGGGCCCCACCACCTACGAAGTCCAGTGTGGGGTCGGCCGGCGTCGGCGGAAGACCCTGCATGTGAACCTCCTAAAGCAGTGGCACGAGCGCCCAAAAGAGGAGTGTGGCGTGGCTGAGGACCCGCTAGAGCTCCCTGACAGGGTGCTGCCTTGGACCACTGATGCCCCGGAGTTCGAGGAGCCCAAGGTGGACCCTCAGCTCGACCCAGCTCAGAGGGCCCAGCTACAAGACCTCTGGGCTCGGATTCCCGGGGTCTTCTCCCGCAGGCCGGGCAGCACGAGCCTGATCCAACATGCCATTCCAACGGACCCGGGGCAGACAGCCCGGGCTACCTGGCGCCCCATCCCCAGGAAGCGGTGGGAGGCAGTGGAGAAAGAGACCGACGAGATGCTCAGGCTTGGGGTAATCGAGCCCTCGCGAAGCGCTTGGAGGAGCCCGATAGTCTTGGTGCCCAAGCCGGATGGGACCACCCGATTCTGCATCGACTATCGCGAACTGAATAAGGTGGCCCAGTTCGATGCATACCCCATGCCCCGAGCAGATGTGTTGGTAGACCACCTAGGGTCCGCCCGCTACCTGTCGGCCCTAGACTTGACGAAGGGCTACTGGCAAGTGCCCGTGCGGCCAGCAGACCGGGAGAAGACGGCCTTTGCCACCCCACGAGGCCTCTTCCAGTTCAAGAAGATGCCGTTTGGTCTACACGGGGCAGCTGCCACGTTTCAGCGGCTGGTGGACCAAGTGCTGGGAGAGTGCCGGGCGTATGCAATGGCGTACATAGATGACATCATCATCTTCAGCCCGGACTGGCCCACCCACCTCCAACACTTGGAAGCTGTCATGAGGGCCCTCCAGCGAGCCGGACTACGGGCTAACCCAAAGAAGAGCCACCTGGGGTTCCAGGAACTCCAGTACCTGGGCTTTGTGGTCGGGGGAGGCCGAGTTCGCCCACCACCAGACAAGGTGGCCTCGATAGCTGATGCCCCCCAGCCCCGGACCAAGAAGCAGGTCCGACGTTTCCTGGGACTACTGGGGTATTACGGGCGGTTCATCCCCCACTTTGCCTCCCGAGCCGCCCCCCTGACAGACTGCTTAAAGAAGGGGCTGCCCAACCAAGTCCGGTGGACCCCAGCACTAGAAGCAGCTTTCAAGGACCTGCGGTCAGCCCTCTCTAATACCACAGCCCTGTGGAACCCGGACTTTGACCGACCCTTTACGCTGGCCACAGACGCTTCTGACACCGGCCTTGGGGCAGTCCTGACTCAGGAACGTGACGGAACCGACGTCCCCATCCTCTTCCTGAGTCGGAAGCTGCAGCCCGCAGAGAGGCGCTATGCAACAGTGGAGCGGGAGGCCCTAGCGGTCAAGTGGGCAGTGGGGGCCCTGCAATACTACCTGGCCAATAATCCCTTTGTCCTACTAACGGACCATGCGCCCCTGCAGTGGCTCCACCGCATGAAGGCGCACAACCCCCGTGTGCTGCGGTGGTACCTCTCCCTCCTCCCCTTCCGGTTCACCATCAAGTACCGCAAAGGGGCGCAGCATGTGGATGCGGACTTCATGTCCCGCATGTTTGAATCTGACCCTGACCCCCACAACTCAAAGCTAAGTGGGGGTGTGTGTCCGGGGTCTGGGTCCCAGCCCCCAGACTTGGTAGGAGGGAACAGCAGGTCAGCCGGGCTGATGGGCAAACAGAGGGGGCAGCCAGCAGACAGCAGGTCAACTGGTCAGCCAGCTGACAGCAGGTCAACTGGTCAGCCAGCTGACAGCAGGTCAACCGGTCTGACTGGCAGGCAGAGGGGGCAGCTGGGGGACAGCAGGTCAACCCCTCCCACAGGCAAATGGAGCCAGAACCTGCCGGTGCCAGGGGCAAGGGGCAAAAGCCCAGGGCCTCAGGAGGCAGGGGGAGACAGAGAGAGGCCAGCGAGTCCCACTCCCCTAGGGAGGGAAAGGGGGCTAGGCAAGGCGGAAGGGGGCAAGGGCAGAGGGATTGGAAGCTCAGCAGTCACCCACCCAAAGACCTTACCTGAGGAGGAGAAGCAGCAGCAGCCCCAACAACCCAAAGCCACGCCCCAGCTAGAAAATAGTAGCCTGGCCCAGGAGTTGCCAAAAGCCAAGCCACTCCAGGTGGGGCTATTGGAGGCACTCTGCAGGAAGCCCTGGGCAACCAGCCAAGGAGCCACAGCTGGACCCACCTTCAGCCATCAGCTCAGCCAGGGAGGCCGGGCTGCTAGCCAGGGGACTGCAGCTGGACATGCCTTCAGCAATCAGCCAAGGCAGGGAGGCTGGGCAGCCAGAGAACAAGGCACAGCTGGTGCTGGTCAGTGGGGCCAGATCAGCTACCCCAGCTGCAACTGCTTGGTGCAGCCAAAGGCCAGGCTGGAAGAGGGGTGGGGCAGTAGGAGGAAGCCCTATAAAAGCTGGCTGGGAAGAGCCCTGTGGTGGTGGGTGTGAGTGAGGAGTGATGATGTGGAGTGAGAGCAGTAAGATGCAGGGGTGGAGGCTTGGAGGAGAGTCCTGGAAGGAGAAGATGAAGGAGGGCGCAGAGGGTAAGCAGGCCAGGTTGAGCAGGCCAGCGAGTGGACTGAGAGGGAGTCTGGGTGAGGTATACCGCCCCTTCTTCCACAGAGCAGGGTCCTGCAGATTCCCTGGCCCCCCTGTGACGTCAGGAGCAGACCGCCCAGTGCCACGCCCAGTGGCAGCGACGGCAAGCCCTGACACTGACGCAATGGTTGCCGAGAAGTAACACTTTCATTTACACTTCATAGATCCTCCAATGTGTTCTGTAACAAGTTCTATCAGTTTCTGTGCATGTTTTATGCCAACGTATTTCTAGACGTCTTCCAGTCCTCTTCAGGTCAGCCAGCTCCACGGTAAACCATGGTGCTGGCTTCCATCCCAAGGGCCCGAGGGGTCGACAAGGAGCAATGGTGTAGATAGCTTCATGGAGCTTTGTGTTTCACACTCCTACCACAACTTCTGTGGGGCATGTCTGGAATTCTAAAATCCCCCAAGGCATTTTGGAATCTGGAAGGGTCTATGAGCCTTTGTGAGTGAATCATTTAATTGGACCCCCTATTTTGTGGGGGTCATGGCTGGGGCCATGTTAACTTTTGTCTTCAGCAGATGATGGTCTGACCATGGTTGAGGCCGAACCTCCAATGTTGAAACAAGGTTTTGTCTTAAAGGCTCAGTGCAAGATATTAAGTCTAGTGTGTGGTCTCTTTCATGTGTAGGGCCTGACACTATTTGAGAGAGGCCCAAGGTTGCTAGGGAAGTTTTTCAACTGATGGGAGGGGGATCCTCCATCAGCTAAAAAAAGCTGCCGGCTTGAAAGCAGCAATACTTTTCTTGCATGGCAAGAAAAGTGTTGCTGCTTTCAAACTCCCACTGCTTTTTTCAGCTGAGGGGAGGGGCATCCTCCTATCAACTGAGGTCCTTTTCACACTGAGACTTTAAAGCATTTCAATATCAGTTCTGCTTCCCATGTTTGCAGGAGTTTGCTTATTCCCTGCTGGCTTTAAAAGCCAGGAAAGGGTTAAATGGCTATTTTTTCCCTTCCTCCTCTGAGGTATGCATACACTCTCTCTTTTTTTTCAAAAAGAAGAAAGGGTTGTGACGTTGTAACATTGTAACATTGCAACATTGTAATGTTACTGCACATTCCTCCTGGCTTTAAAAGCCAGGAAAGGATTAAAAGGCTCCTTTTCCCCTCCCAAACAAAATGCCAAAGGGCATTTTGCACAGCCCTTTGGAAACAAAGTAGCTGGGAAGCTGGGAGGGGATGAAGCAGCAGCTTCCCTGCCACTTTGTTTGCAAAACACTTGGTTCCCCCCCAACCCTTTTTCAAAGCCTGAAACATGCCTGGAAACATGCCTACCTGTTCAACCTCTATGCAAAGTATATCGTAAGGAAAGCTGGATTAGATCTAGAAGAAGGTGGAGTGAAAAACTGGTGGAAGGAACATTAACAATTTGAGATATGCAGGTGACAATATGTTACTGGCAGAAAATAGAGAAGACTTGAAACAACCACTGATGGTTAAAAGAGAAAGCGCCAAAGCAGGATTACAGTGGAACATAAAGAAGACAAAAGTAATGACTACTGAGGAATTACACAATTTTAAAGTTGACAATGAGGAAATTGAAATTGTTCCAGATTTTCTATTTCTTGGCTCAATCATCAACCAAAAGGGAGACTGCAATGAAGAAATCAGAAGAAGACTGAGATTTGGAAGAGGAGCTGTGAGGGAGCTAGATAAGATCCTTAAAGATAAAGATGTCTCTCTGGGAACCAAGATCAAGATAATCCACACTATGGTATTCTCCATTACTATGGATGGATGTGAAAGTTAGACAGTGAAGAAAGCTGACAGGAAGAAAATGGATTCATTTGCAATGTGGTGCTGGAGGAGAGTTTTGTGGATACCATGGACAGCCAAAAAGACAAATAAGTGGGTACTAGATCAAATCAAACCTGAATTCTCCCTAAAGCTAAAATGACAAAACTAAGGCTATCGTACTTTGGTCACATTATGAGAAGACAAGATTCTCTGGAAAAACCAATACTGCTAGGAAAAGTAGAAGGCAGTAGGAAAAAAGGAAGCCTTAAAATGAGATGGCTTGACTCAGTAAAAGAAGCCACATCCTCAAGTTTGCAGGATTTTAGCAAGTCTGTTAATGACAGGATGTTTCGGAGGTCTTTCCTTTATAGGGTTGCCATAGGTCGGAGGCAACTTAACAGCACATAACACACACAACACATGTGTAATGTAATTCCTGTTGAGTCACAAAGGGTTGAGGCAATGAGACTACTTGTTGTTTTTTATACATAGCTGAAATGTATGTCTGTGTCCTTATAGTTTGGCATAAAACTTCATTTTTCAAGGATTGAAACCACTTGTGTGAGTTCTACAACTGACAACTGCAAATTTATTTCAACATGCATAAGTTTTAAAATATATTCCTAATATAACATCTTGTTCGAGATTAAAGTGAAGGAGAGAAAGGAATTAAAAGAACAATGGAGAGTAATATAGTGCAAAGATACAGAGATCTGAAGTTTCCAGAAATGTGCACAAACTCTACAAGGTCACCTGCTCGATTTTTGCATGGTCTGATGGGCTATAAAGATCTCTAGACCTCCAGCTATAACAATGTTTTCTGTCATTAAAATGAAGCCATGAATTAAATCACATATCCCCAGAAATTCGTGTGTTTAGGAAAACACGATTTCATCGTGATAATATTACAACCACAAATTGGCATTGTTGCTACTTATGGCCACACACCTGGTGTGGCCAAATGCACACTGATAAGATTTGTTTCAGATTAAATCTTAAAATGACATCTAAAAATTGGTGTTGTGTTCAAGCATGAATTATCAGCTAATTTTTCAGGCTGGAAAATGGGCACCTCTAGTGATGTGCTTACTGATAAATGTGTAAATTACATGCCCACTTGCCAAAGGGGAGAGTAGCTAATTTTTCTTTACAGTTTCTAACAGATCTCAGACAACATGTTGATGACTAGCAGACCAGAAATGGGGCTTTATTATAATGACATTGTATCACAATTCAAGTCTTTTCCCCTCATCCCTGCCACATGGTTAAGTTGGGTATTCTGGGACACATGGTCAGCAAGTCATCAGGGCTAAGATCATTTTCATTTTATAGTGATAAAAGCACTGGTGTCTGGGTGCAAGGGCAATGCTATTATCCTGGTTTGTAAAGGTAATGCAAATGAAGTTAAGAGTTCCATTATTTTCTGGTGGAAAAACTAGTCCTATGAAGAGGACAGAGAACCAAATTACATGCAATGTCCGAGTGCCATGATTGCATCTCCAAACATGTTATTAGGGCTCTACAAAGCATTTCTCTCTCTCTCTCTCTCTCTCTGATTGACTGACTGATGGGAACCAAAGTGTTATTTTGCCTAAAAAAGCAACTATGGAAGGGAGGAGGAAATACGGATCAGTCTGCAGTTCTCAGGAAAGAGGCTGAACTCTCTTGATACATTTTTCCGAATAGGAAAAGCTTGCCCAGGCTGCTTTAAACCCTGGTAGGGAAGAAAGACACATAATATGTGTACTCTTTCATCCATGCTGTGGCCCTGATCCATATCACGGCATATGAGTATGACTGGTAACCACATTTGGAGACCAATGTAGAGAAACTGTAGAGCACTGAGTTGACCATGCAGACGATGAAAGTTTTGATTGCAAAAACACTTTAAAAGAACTGTGTCTGCCGAAAGAAAATGCAGTCTCTTACTATGATAAAGGGACAAGAGGTAATGGTTTTAAGTTGTAGGAAGATGAGCCTAAATGGATGCTAGGAAAAATGTCTCATGAAGAGTAAATTAGCCAATGAAACAAGCTTAACTGCCATCTTTTGTGGCTGCTTAAAAGTGGATGGAAAGATCATGTGCCTGTTTTAAGACTGGGTCATGCTAATTTTACCACAGTGCAGAGTGTTTTACATTTAATAACAGTGCACTCATATATTATTCTTCTAGGCAGAGTGCCCCATTCAAAGTGGTGAACAAAGTCAGTGTTATTATTATTATCCCCACAATAAATTTGGGGAGCTAGGTCTGAGAAGGGTGGCTTACCCAAGGCCAGCTGCTGAGCTCATGGCAGTAGTGAGATTCGAACCAGAAGAGCGCTATTTTGCAACCCAACCACTTAACCAGTGGTGAAAACATTGCTCCACCCCAAAGCCTTAAAAGAATAGTGTGTGTGTGTGTCAAATGCCAACACTTTATAACTTGAGCTAATGTACATTTTAGGGCTCATTGTGCTTTATGAGAATGGGAGACGAAGGAGGAAGGATGTATACTATTACCTACTTCTGGTCCTCGTTGATCTGCATTGTGAAGAGGGATCATGTGGCAGGAACATGTGTAATTGGCACATTATGATTTCTTGGTACATGTATGGGCTCACCTTCACAACAGATTGGAATGTAACAAATATACAGAGCAGGAATGGCCTTTGTTGGAAACTGGAGGCAATTGGAACTTGACTATGGATTCCTATTTGAAGGGATTCAGCTACCAAAACTACTGAAGGAAATATCATAAACTAGGGCCGATTCCAGACGACTAACCTGAAGGCGCTGCATGCCGCCATGTTCCAGATCGCGACGGGGAAAACGCGAAATATCGCGTTTTCTCACGCAACGTCGCGCCAAACTCACGTGAGAAAACGCGATATTTCGCGTTTTCCCCATCGTGATCCGGAACATGGCGGCATGCAGCGCCTTCAGGTTAGTCGTCTG
Source organism: Eublepharis macularius (assembly GCF_028583425.1). NCBI lineage: Eukaryota > Metazoa > Chordata > Lepidosauria > Squamata > Eublepharidae > Eublepharis > Eublepharis macularius. The sequence goes on along the minus strand of NC_072794.1, from coordinate 97,399,914 downwards.
GAATCGGCCTAGGTCTTATCATGCATAATAGAAATGAAACATTTTGTACTGATATTTCCAGAGATTCTTCAAAGGCAACCCCCCACAACATGTCACGTGTTTGTAAAAGGCCATCATGTTGCAGCTGACTGATGGTGACCCTATAGGGTTTTCAAGGCAAGAGATGAACAGAAGTGGTTTGCCATTGCCTGCCTCTGCATAGCAGCCCTGGGTTTTCTTTGTGGTCTCCCATCTACTTACTAACCAAGGTTCACCTGCTTAGCTGCAAGATCTGAATGATGCCATAGAACATGTTATCATAGTATAATCTGGATGCTACCAAGGCATGTAAGCTCTGACCTGGATAGCCAGGTGAGTCTGCTCTTGTCAGATCTCAGAAGCTAAGCAGGGTTGGCCTTGGTTAGTAATTGGATGGGAAACCTCCAATGAAAACCAGGGTTGCAGAGGCAAGTACTGGCAAGCTACCTCTGTTAGTCTCTTGCCATGAAAACTTCACCAGGGGTTGCCATAAATCTGCTATGACTTGAAAGGACTCTACATCACCACCACCAAGGCATGTGTGACTGTGAGCATCATTTCATTTTCTCCAGGAACAGTTGCAGCTGGTGAACCATTCTAAGTTAGTAAAAGGTGCTTTTGCCCACTTCTACTGTTTACAAATCAGGGGAGTGCAACCCAATCCCAAACATGTTGCATTCCTGTTCCAAGGTCAGCTCAAGCTCTGCTCAACAACATTTCTGTCTTTTCAGGATAAAGTTTCAATTCTCATCCCCACAGCCAGCCATTCACTGTCTCAAAGTACTGGTTCAGGGTTTACACTGCCTCTCTGGAATTAGATGACAAGTTTCTGGCAGATTTCTCACTAGCCAGGATGAGCAAGATTTGAGAAAACAAGTGGTGGATCTCACATCTCCAAGGATTAAGCCCAGATCCTCAGGCTGCATAAATCCATAGGAAATGTCAATTAAAGTCATGTCCAAGTTAGATGGGATTTTATTTGCAAACTGGTGACAGGAAGATGCCAAGGATTCTGCTAGTTCAGAGTTAGGCAATACCTGGTGTGTGCTGAATGGCAATTTTGCTCACCGCACAAGGCCAGCACACAATGTTGTTTAATATCTATATGTGCCCTCTTGCCCAAGTGGTTCATAGCTTTGGGCTGGGCTGTCCCCAGTATGTGGATGACACTCAGCTCTATTTGTTGATAGACAGCCAGTTAGATGCTGCCACGGATTCTTTGGCCAAGAGTCTGGATGCTGTAGCAGAATGGTTACGTCAGAGTCACCTGAAGTTGAATCCCCTGAAGACAGAGGTTCTGTATCTGGGTTGTGGACTTATGGATTTGGGAATCCAGCTCCCAACCCTTGACAGAGTACAGTTAAGGCTGTACTCAATGGTGAAGACCCTGGGTGTATTTGTGGATGTCATGCTTTCTATGGAGGCCAAGGTTGCGGCTGTTGCCAGATCTACATTTTTAAAATCTTCGACAGATCAGGCAATTGGAGTCCTATGTCTCGCCCCAGGACCTGGCTTCAGTAATGTATGCATTGGTCACTTCCAGGCTGGTTACTATAACTCACTTTATGCTGGGCTACCTTTGGGCTTGACCCGGAAGTTACAACTGGTCTAGAACATGGTGGCACATGTCCTTTCTGGGATGCCATTTAGGGTGCATATCCACCCTGTGCTGTGCCAGCTGCACTGGTTCCCAGATGAGTACTGGATCAGGTTCAAGGTGCTGGTTTTAGCGTTTAAAGCTCTTTTGGGACTGGTACCTGTGTATCTGCTCCAGCCTGGTGGAACACACTCCCATTGGAGATTTGGGCCCTGTGGGACCTGTTACAGTTCCGCAGGACCTGCAAAATGGAGATGTTCCACCAGGCCTTTGACTGAAAGCCAGTGAATTATCACCTTCCCTGACTGCCACACCCCACCTGCGACTGCCCTGGGCTTTGTATTATGGCTGTGCCCGTGGTTTTTATAGTAGTTTTATAGTAGCCAAGTACTGTTAGAGGTGCCTGAATTTGGTTTGTTAAATTAGTTTTATATTTCTATGATGTTTTAATGTATATTTTATGTTGTAAGCTGCCCTAAGCCTAGTTGCGGGGAGGGTATAAATTGAATTAAACAAACAAATAAGAAAGAAACCACGAAGATAGAATTCCTTGGGATGCCCATCCTAATTGGTCTTTCATCACTACAGTAGTTCTGAATTCTTGATCATGTAAATCCCAAGTAGTGATCTGCCTGTGATGCCAGTTATCTTAATGCACACATGGAGAACGGGCTTCAGCCTCCACCCAAGCCATTTTTCCGACATGAAATGGCTCTAGGAAACTGCTACTAGCCTCACTGAGAAACTGGTGTGCAGCCATCATTACATGCAAGTTTCCCAACAGAGCAAATAATAGCCCCCCTGGGCCAATATTGGTCAGGTACATGGTTCTGTGGGGGCTGAAGCCCCTTCTTCACAGAGCCATAGTTCCCATCAGAATCAGGTCTGGGAAGCACAGGATTCCCAGTGCACATGAGATACAAAGTCCTTGTGGCAACTATGAGGACTTTGTGTTGTGTGCATTGGCCCTTTTATGCCACCTCAGGTTGGCATCTTCCTGCTCAGCATGAGGCTCTGGACAAATGAAAGTCTGTCTTCTTCATCCAGACTGAGGCTGGCCAAGATGCAAGGCGTAAGGTAAGACTGGGTTGGGACCATGTCCTGCTGGTGGAAGGAAAGTGTCCCTTTCTTAGTATAATTTACAGCTTTGCTCTGTGGCAATAGTGAAGAGAGGGAGCCACTCCCTTTGTAGCAGCAGCTTGTAGCTAACAGGGACTGCTGTGTGGGTGGGGTGTCTTGTGAATGTGTGACCAAGAGACGATAAGGCTTGTATGTACATGACAAGGTACCTAATGATAATGAAACACTTTTAGTAAACAAAGCATTACACTGTCATCGTTCATTCTCACAACAGCTCTAACGGGACCCTAAACTACTGATCTGCTCAGTGAGTAAATGGCATCACGCAAGTTGAACTGTAAGGGAAGACTCCAGGGTGGGTAGTTTTCACATGGAAAACAGCATCAAACTGCTCTGGTTTGAGGGACTAAGAAGCTCCTCATTTGTTCTGCTATAGGACAGAGCTGCAGTATCATGCTCCCAGTGCCCACAACACCTGTTTATGAAGGGTATGTAGGATGAATTTTGAATACACCTTTCTCAGATTAGACCCCCAAACTTCATTCTCAGACCAACTAAAGAGTTAAATTCATAGCATTTATCTTGTGATTCCTGGAGGAACCATTATTTAGAATTATTCTTCATAATTGCAGTACTGCCACACACGAAGACTACATCAAGAGCAAGCCTTTGCTTTGATAATCTACTTTTATCTCGCCCCAAACACCTGCGGGTCATAAAAGGCAAAAAGGAAAAGTCTGCTCCTCCGACATGCAATAACACTTGCAAGCAGAACACAGATTAAGGGGCTCAGTTCTAATTTGCACACCAAGTCTTCCCATCTTCTCTCATCGCATTAACCAGAGCAGAAGTATGAAGACGATGTTAATGTCTCAGGCTGAAGTGGCAAGTCATCACAGAAGACACTATAGTGAGTTACTTAGGGTCACTTCTCAGTTTACATTTCATCCTTGAGCACAGACACCCAAATACAAAATATAAGCATCTTGTGCTAGTTGAAATACTTGGTTCAAATCATATCTTTTCAGAGAAAAATTAATGGGGATGGGGATCTTTCCCCAATTGCTGTTTCTGTGTGTTTCACAATGGAAACCAGTGATTTCAATGTGTACCATTTTCAGTTAATGTGAAGAATGTACCTTTTGTACCTTGGTATCCCTAAATCACATGACAGACTAAGATGTGATATAGGTCACACAGCCATTTATGGAGTAATGCAAGGCTCTGGGATACAAGAGGAAAAAAGAGGGGGGAAAGGGATAGTAAATGAAACTCTAGATATTTTAAAAGGGAATGCTGATGCCTGCTGGGTCCTGCCCAGTGCCTCAGCTCTTGAATTTAAGATAGATCTCACAATTTGTGCCACCATCATGTCCATATGTATGACTAAATACCTTGGCTATGCTAAGGATGTTTTTTAAAAACAGACCCAAAACATGCTTCCAGGTTGCATAGCCCCAAGTGCCCAATATGGGGATGCCTTGGTGAGATCTGGTGCCACTTTGCATAAACAGTAAATTGGAGTTGGGTACTTAATACTGTCTAGATGTTTATGAAGGAATTTAACCCCTCAACACCATTCTCTTTTCACATTTAACAAACAGCATGCAATTGGATACAGGAGTAGCCCAGATGTGCCAGATCTGGGGGTAATTTGGGCCAAGTGGGAGCACAGAGAGAGAAGCCTGAGGATGCATGCAGAGAGGTAAGCAATCTTTCATCTGAGCCAGCTGCTGTTCCATTTTCTCTGTCTGAGCCAGCTCTTTAATGTGGTTTATTTTTCATTTATGAAAGTTTGGGCAGGGCTGGATTATAATTTTGTTGCCCTGGATAAAAAGAAAAACAATATTCTCCTGAGGGAGGTAAAAGATCAGGAACATGTTTATCACCTTCTTAATGAAAATGAATCAGTATTCCTCTGGATCAATAGCTGGAAGCACTTCCGGACACTAAACAGCCTGATTCAGATGTACGTATTGGGGAAAATACTTGACCCTTGCAAATGAAACATTTTAAGAAGGGAAGAACATCCCTCTGACACACAAGATTTATATTTCACACTATGATTCAGGCAGTTTGCAAAGGCAGATTGAAAACTGATTTCAATACATGACATTGCTCTGGAATTTGGTTTACCATGATTATGTTGTTGTCGTATATGGAGCTTGAGTCTGGGGTAACCTTCCTTTGTTACATACACTTGTCCTCTAACATTATTAGGATTTTTAATCTGGTTTTGTCATTCTTCTGAGTTTCCTGCACCCAGTAGCAGGATGCTGAGGTTAATATCAAATCCATCAGTGCATTACCATGTAAATGTACAAAGCAACCCAGAGTACCAGAACCTGCATTTACATAAGGATATTTCTGCATTAGCATTTTACTTTTTAACAACTTAAACTGTGTGCATCACCCATACACATACTTGAATGCTTCCTGCTCCTGGAATTGCTGCCACAAGGTTTTAACTTTTTTTTTTTAAAATGAACATACTGATTTGTATCCATGCAACCATACTCTCCCAATGTAATATGCCCAAAACAGGCAGTGGTGGAAACACCTTGAAGCAGGACCACAAAGCAGCCAGGTTTTCAGCTTCTATTACTAGCCAAAAATAGCAAGTGGAGATCAAACAGACAATAGGATATAGTGTACTGTGTGCCCTCTCCTTGTGAGAATATCAGCACAAGGAGAATGCTAAGAGGACAGGAAACACTCTAAAATGATTGAGGAACGGTAACTCGTACCCTTGTGAGACCATGGCCTGCCAAAAGCTTGGACTGAACAACAATGGACTATTCACATATTCCAATCAACTTATCAACTTTTGAAATCCATCTCCATACGTGCAAACACATATCTCTGTTGCTGAACAGCAGTATGAGGCTTGATAGCTCTTTGGTTTTCTCATCAACCTTGGTAGTTAATAAATGCTACTTTGGGGCTGGTTTAGGGAACAAGCTTTGGGACCCTCCATCGTGAACCAAACCCTCTGCATCCGTGAGCGTGCTTTTTGTAACTGTAAATATATTGATTGCTCTCTCTCTCTCACACACACACACATGCACATTTTCTGTAACATTTTTTACTCTTTTCTTAACACTGCTTTGTAGGGATTGCTTTACGTTGTGCTGATGTTTTAAGAGACTATAAACACAGATTTGGTGATGTCTTTCTTGTGTGGAAAGAACAGCTAATTCAGAATCAAAGTGGATTTTGGTTGTCATTTTTAACATGATTTTAACCTTGAACTAACCCTGCCATGTCAGTCTTTTCTCCAGCTGTAATGTGATAGTTTTGAGTCAGCCTCAGTTTGAACTATCTTGTACTATCTTGTACTTCTTGACAGTACTGGAACCCAGAAAGTTGGCACTTTCATCACATTTAGACCAGCTAAGCTGTTCTTTTGACTGAACACAATCTGTGTGGTCCTGCTGCTAGCTTGGCTGGCAAAGTAGTGCATTCACTGTATTTGCAGGAACCAATATTACCCTCTGCAAAGCAGCTTACATGTCAGTAAGTGGAGGAGTGCAGGAAGAGCCAAATGGAAGAGACAGAAAGACATCTCGGTAATATTCCTTTATTAAAGTGTAAATAGGAAACTGAAGCAAGAAAGGGAGCTGTGTAAATGCAGCCAGGACAGAGCTCATTAAGCAGAATCTGAAGTTGTGCTACTGCCCCACAAGGCCAGAATATCATCCTTAAGTCCACCAAACTCAGATTTCCATCAGCTGTTCAGTACCCATAATAACTTCATTAATGTGTTTAGCTGCAAAAGAGACAGAGAACAGTAGCTGTGAGTTAAAACCAATGCCTTTTCGAATTAAACTTAGGATAGGATATGGGGGAGGGGCAAAAGAAAAAGACTGCTGTGCTAAAACAAATCTGCTTATTCCAGTGGAGGCAACTGACCAAACAGCAGAAGGTGACTTTAATATGATTGCTTACATGCATGTGTCACTGCCAATAAACAATAAAAGCACAGAAGAAACAGCAGCTGTGGCTGACAGGTGCATATCTAGGCATCAGCTTGGAACCACACAGGATCAAAGGAAGGTAGTACTGTGGAAATGAGAGCACAGCTCAACCTGCCTCCCCACAACTCCCTGTTGGCGAGGAGCTGAAACCTCTTCTGTGTCTGGGAGTCTTCAGTCCTAGGTCGAGGGGCAGTTCTTTTCAGCCACCTTTACTTCATTTTCAATATCCAGATAGGCTTTTGCAAATTCTCCACCTCCTCAGAAATGTCTTACCAGGCTGTCTTTCATTTGCCATTGGCAGGGTTACAGATGCATTCAAGCCACAAAGAAAAGAAAGAGTTTAAAGAAGGTACTTTTCAAAAGAGTCCCAGAATTTGGACTCCACTTGGCACAATTGTTTCTGACTGCGAGCATCTGTGCCAAGCAGCTCCAGAGTCCACACCAAGATTTCTGATTAGTACTTGATGAGGGAATAGTGCCTGGCTCATTTGTTCTGTGCTCTCCAAACTGAATGGCCTGGAGAATGGTGATACTTGTGTTACACAGGCATTTCTGGTGGGAACTGATGACTACTGCAACAAGCAAGCCCTCAGAAAATGTAGGCAGAGCGAGCTTGGCAGAAAGTTTGGGACCTAGGAGACTGCTGAGCTTCTGTGACAAATAAACAGTTATGTGAACAAACACAGGGACAGAAATGACTCCATTGCTGCAAAAAACTCTTCCATGACATAGGGCATTAATGACAAAGTATTTTCCTCCACAGGACAGCAGATGTTTGCTGGCAGTATCTCTCTTCGAGAGCCCTGCCTTTGGGAGGAATATGAAAGCATCTCCTTGTTGTTTGCTCAATTAGCCTCTGACCAACTGGTTGTGATGGTGGCAAGGCTAAGCTGGAAAGGAGGAGGGGGAGGAAAGCAGGGAGAGAAGGGGTTAGGGCCAAACCCTAGGACCACCATGAAGTTTCAGCCCTAAGGGGCTCCAGAAAACATTCAGTTTACTCACTCAATTACATACACTGTTTTATAAACTCTTTAAAATAAAATAGAAAACAGTCCCTGGCACAGAATTACTGCTCTATTATATACCAGTGATGAAAGACACTGCTGTGTATTTGCATGCTTTAAAAGCCAGATAGTTGTAGTTGTTGTTATTGTTGTTGTTATTTTAGAAAGAAGAGGACTAGGACACAAATATACACTGTGGGTGGCTCCAGCTAGTGCTTCCCTGGGAGGGAAAGAACAACTCATTCCCCCTAAATTGGTCTAATGGATGTGAGTTGGAATGGAGGGGATATCTACGAAGGCTTCAGGACACAGGGAGCAGCTGCAGCAAGAGGTCAAGATGCAAGTCAGCTCCGGAAGTTCCATTTGATGAGAGAGGCAAAACAGGTGGTGGGGCTGATTTGTTTATACAGGTAGGGTGAACGGGAGCTTCTAGTGAATACTTGCTCTATTCCTCTCAGACTTTATTTGGACAGTTAGAAGATGGCCTGGTACAACCACAGAGGCCTAATACAGTTAGGGTCCCAACTCTTTGGGAACAACTGCAGCTCCAAGAATGCAATTCTCCACTTAGATACGAGGTTTCATGAGTTCACAAAGGCAATCCATGTGTGGTGGTTGAGGGCTTTTGAATCTTCCAATGGGGAAGGTGATCAATGGGGAAAGAGGTAGGGGTGTATGATCTGGCATTCAAATACCAGTTACTTAGCTGGATTTATGTCAATCTAGCAAAATCTAGCTAGCTGGTTCAAAATGGAGAATCCCAGATCAGATCCAGGAAGCCAGATACTAATGGGCCAGATTAAACTGAGTTTATTTGGCTTAATCTGACAGTGCTGCAGGCTGGCTTTTTTTCTTTCTTTCCAGGCATGGGGTGGGGGACAAGACCATCTCCCTCAGCCTGTGCCCTCATGGCTCCCCATGACTCCCAGCTGACTCCTCTCCCAGTCTCTTTGCCTGCTGCCTCCTGTCCCCCACTGGCCTTGCACTGCTCTCCTGCTGTGTAGCTTGCCTCAGTTCTCTGAGCCACTTTGTGCTGCTGCCCTCTCGCTTGCTACTGCTCTGCTGACTGCTTTTCTCTGTGAAGTGACGGCTGTGGATTCCCTATCATCCCACCTCCACCCCCACCCGAATTCCAAAATTGTCCTTCAAAACACCTCCAGCTGCCTTTTAAACTCCATGGCCTCATCCCTGTTTGCTTCAGTTTGGGAAGGTTTTCTGGTTTGACACTGGTCCCCTTGCTGTAATTTGGTTCTGTTGGGCTTTGTTGGTTCAGCTTGCATTGGGAGTGGGACTTGCACTGGGACTGGCTTTTGGCCAGGGGTTGCCTTTGTTTAGGATTTCTCGCCTTATAATTGTTTCCCCCATAGGAAACAATGGAGAGTGGCTAGGGGCACCTTGTTCAGGGGCCCACAGAATTGGACCCCTGGGCCCAATCTTCCTGAAACTTTGGGGGGGGGGTGCTTTAGCGGACAGGAAAAAGTAAGTTCCCTACAAATGTGGTGGAGTTTGCTTGAAAAATGCACCCCCTAGCTTCCCAGATATTTTTTCCCATAGGGAATAATGGCTGGATAAAATCAGGATCCTCTAATTCTACCAAACTGGATTCGAGAACCTGACCTGGATTTCAGGGACACTAAATTTTTCTGGTATCCCTGATACCCGAGCCTGGTTTAAGTCAAACTCTTTTTTTTTGTGCACCCCCCTAGAAAGAGGTATTTAATAGGCCTATTACAAAAAGCCATATTTCTTTCATTCACCAGTTTGGTAAAAAACCAAACCATCTACTAGCAAAACATTTTCACTAAAACAATAATCTTTTGAGCCTCCTGCTAAATGATGATGATTTTGTTGTGGCCAAGCATTAAGGAAGGTATCTTTATGCAGAAGAACGTTTTGTTGAGCCATGACTGCATTGTATCTGGTTACTAAGTCTTCTTGCATAAAATTTGAGAGCCAAGGGGAAAACAGCAAACATCTTACCCAGAGCAAAGCAATGAAGAGATGGGCAGGAGTTAATTTCCAAAGATGTATAGAAGACTGAGGGCTAAGGACATGTTACAAAATCCTCATATCCTATCAGAGTCCACTATGAGGACTTTCATTCAGACAGGTGATGAAAGTTCCATGCTTGGAACTCAATTCACAGGACTACAGCATGTATGGTGTATCCACCATATCCCCCAATGCCATTTTCCTGATCTGAAACAGCTCTGGGAAGCCACTATTTGCCCCACTGAGAAAACTTACATGTAGGCATCAGTACATGTAACTTTCCCCACTGGGGCAAACAGTGGCTCCCCAGGACTATTTCAGTATGAAATAACAGCATGGAGGTACAACCAGGAAGACTTCTTGTGTGTTGTAGTACCAATTAGAGACCGCCATGTGCCTGGGAAATAAGTTCTGAGCATGAAACTCAAACTGCATGTCTCATTGAAAGTCTTTGCAGTGGACATGGACAGAATGCAAGGGCTCTGAAATCTGTAGTTAGGTCTTGAAATACCTATTAATGGTATCATTCTGGATTGCCTATCAGGACTGGGAATGGGAGACACCTCACTCCACTGATTCCACCTCTTATCTGTTGGAAAGCTTGGATGAAGGTTAATATCTGAATTGAACAGTTTCAGACAAAAGTGCTTTTGGTAAGTGATTATCTCAGGATGGTGGGGTCTCCCTTGCTCTGGATGGAGTTTCATTCTTCCTTAAGGATCAAGGGCACAGTTTGGGTACTTCTAGATCCAGCTTTAAGACTGGATGTTCAAATAACAACAATGGCACAAAAGACTGTGATGAGCTACGGCTGGCGCCTCAACAGTAGCACCTACTGGATAGAAATTATACATAGGGCTACCTTTGAAAACCCTTCAGAAACCGCAGCTGGTTCAGACAGACTGCCAACTAAGAATAGTCTTTGGGAACATGTTTCTCCTCCCTTCAAAGATGTTTCATTCCTGGGCACAATTCACAGAGTTGGCTTTGATCTATCTATAGAGCCATAAATGTTCTGGGTCTAGTGTATCAAGGACCATTTGCTCCCATTTGAACCTATCTTTTGTGGAATCTGCATTAGAGGCCATTCACTAAGTGCTTCCATTTTCTGAGGAAGAGTAGTAACCTCCCCAGTCAATTTTGCCTGGTCTCTTCATTCACGTATTTTTCAAAAACAGGAGGATAAGCAAACAAATGAATTCCTGATGGTATGACTGATGTCCATATCCACTCAGGGAAAATGTTACAGGTCAACAACAACACCCATACCATACATGAAGCTGCCTTACATTGAATCAGACCATTGGTGGCTGGTAAGCAGTGTGATAACAGCCATGGATGGAGCGTGAGTTTATGAAAGGTTTACATTGCCTCTGGATTCCTCAAAAGGAAGTAAACTTAGACATCAAGGCTACTGTAAACTCTGGGTTATGGCAAATTAACTGGGTGGGTTATATGGTTGACTTTAAGCCTAGGAAATCAGAACATTTGGCAGTTTTCAATATCATCTACCCAACAAGCTAACACGAATAGTTTGAAACTTACATCTCCGTAACTATTAGTACACACCAAAAATGGCAATAGGAAGCTATAACTGGTTCTTCTTGGTTCTTCTTGAAAAGTCCTAGTTTCTTAGCATCTAATACTACTAGCAAATTAAAAGTTCATCCAAATTCCAAGTTCAATGTAACCAGACACAACCCTCTGAAGGGTTGCAGCATCATAAAGAATTATTGTTGTTGTTGTTGTTGTTATTTATTACATTTCTAACTCGCCCTTCCCGCAAGCAGGCTCAGGGTGAGGTACAACAGATTATAAAAATATAATACAAATATTAAAACCATAAAACAACACTTCATCATAAAAACAACAAACAGATAATAACTGTCCCAAGATGGGGTCAGTTCCAGATTCCTGCCCATCAACATACAGGAGAAGGGAAGTGTACAGATAATGTACTGCAACCCATACGTGGGTCAGCAACGAATGGGCATTACATAGTCCCGTGCTGTACCCATATGTTGGGCAGCTGGCCGGTGGACACTGTATAACCCCAAACATAGTGGGAGGCTGGTGGGAGGCTCAGTAAGGATCTCATGCTGGCCTCAACCATACGCCTGGTGGAACATCTCTGTCTTACAGGCCCGCCGAAATGATAGAAGATCCTGACGGGCCCGGGTGTCCTCAGACAGAGAGTTCCACCAGGTTGGGGCCAGGACTGAGAAGGCTCTGGCCCTGGTTGAGGCCAACCGAGCCTCCCTGGGGCCAGGGACCACCAGCAGATATTTTCCAGCTGATTGGAGCATTCTCTGGGGCACATACGGGGAGAGGCAGTCCCTTAGGTATGCTGGTCCTAGTCCGTTTACGGTTTTATAGGTCAAAACCAGCACCTTGAACCAAATCCGGAATTCCACGGGGAGCCAGTGGAGCTGCTGCAGAATTGGTGTGATATGTGTCCTATAAGGAACACCCGTCAAAACACGTGCAGCAGCACTCTGTAGTGTGAAAAAGCTGGATTGTTAGAATGCACTGTACAGTTAAGCAACAGAAAGCTATGAGGAATCACAAAATCTGCTTGTGGAAGCTTTTTCGTGCTTCTTCAAGACATGTTGCATTAACAGAACAATGGTAAAATTAAGTATAGATTTGTTAACATTTGGTTGGGTATTGGGCAGTGTGAGCAGATTAGGTGAGATGAGATTACTCTTGAGATCCTTTCTCATCTGAGTGAAGTGAGTACTGGAATATTAAAATGGGAAGAGTTAAAGAAAAGAGAGAGGAATTCTTGGGGTTGTTCTTCACTTTGGTGCCCTCCCCCCACAAGCAAACATTCTGGAGCCAGGGATGAGCATGGCACTCTTCTAATGGTGGATTTTAGAAGACCTATCTGAAGAAGTGAGCTGTGACTCATAAAACAACATACCCTACCACAAATTATGTTAGTCTTATAGGTGCTACTGGATGTTTGCTCTTTAGAAGGCCAGTAAGATACGAGTCCAGATGCACCCTAAAAGATTGATCACTCATTGTTTTAAAATGTTACTCACCCAAAATTTGGGGGACTAAGGTAGGTTAAAAATCTTAATGAAGTAATAAAGAAATAACTATAAATCAGAGAGAGCCTGTACAGTGTTCATTCACCATCATGACTACTAAATCAATCTATGTCCAAATTAAAAGACAAAAATATAGCATAAACACTTCTGCAACTAGAGCTGTACACTGTATATACAAAACCTTTCCACTGCAGGCAGGTGAGACCTAAAAATCATATTGCTTGAAAGAAAAAGAAAAAAAAAGGGGGGGGGGAGAAGCACAACCAAACCATTCCCACTGCAAAACAAATTACTTCATGCAATGCTTTCATTACAGTTCAACACCCAAAGCAATGAACCACCAACCTCACCCCCCTAATAGATATTAATTATCAAGATTGGGTTGAGGGCAGATCACTTAGCCGGTCTGTCCTTTGTCAAGATCAGGTTTATCCATCCTGATGAAGCAGTTTCCAAGCCTGTAGTACAAACTTCTTTCTAGAGTCCAGCCCTCATGCTTCACATGAGGCTGAGAGGGGGGGTTGGGTTTTATTTCATATCTTTGTATTGCTTCACCTGGATAGCAACTTGCCTTCTGGATCCAGGCAGAAAGCAGCACATTGCCCCTTGTAGCCTCTACTGGCAACGTTTTCAAAGATCTCAGAGGCTCTGGGCCGCATTGTATAATTCTGTAAGCTGCTACGTCCAGAAGACAAACTTGTGATTCACTCACAAATGTGCCTGTAAGACAGCAGATACTTTCACGTTGCTGAAATTGGTCCCAGATTGGTGCGTATCACAGGTCCAAAGAGCCAGAGTGGTGCAGTGATTACAGTGTCATTCTAGGAGCAAGGAGACCCACTCAAGACATGAAGCACACTGAGTGACTGGGCCAGTCTCTATGTCTTAACCTAACCAACTTCACAGAGTTGTTGAAGGGATTTAGGAGGGTAGGCATGTCGGCCACACTGAGCTCCTTGGACAAATAACAATATAAAAATGTAACAAATTGTCAGGAGCCAAAGAGTGAACATGCAACAGGATAGGGGTCAGGTGGTGGGCATGTAGATAGGCATTTTGTATAAATGTTTCCCCACCACACCAACTACTGTGCTGCATGCTTGATCAATATGCACTTTACCAATGATACTTGCTTTGGCTTGAGTACTGACGATAGTCATAGTTCACTGACAGCTCCTAACAGATCCCTTTAAAATATAACTTTTATCCTCAACAGAGTCAACAGGAGTTTTGCTGCTGTTTTCACTTAAGAGAAGAATTCATCAGTGTACAAGCCTTATTTCAAGAAGATTCTTTTACAACCACTATGTCCAGTTAAATCCACTAACTTTCTCTGGTTCACTTGTATACTGATCTACTTGAGAAAAGATTAAAGAAATCTTGCAAGAGGAGATGGGTTAGGAATACCAGCCTTTTTAACTACCACTAGTTGAGTAAAAAGACGATTAGTTTTGCTTACATTTGGGTTCCAGGTGCTGGCTGTTTCCAATCAAACAGTCTTTGATGTCAGCTCCTTTCTCTATCACTGCATTGTGGCATACAACACAATTCTGTAGAATACACCTGTAATATAAACATAAATGGGAATTTAAAATGCAACTGGAAATCAGATCAAGCACAGTAGCAGGTACCCAAACCAAACAGTACCACAACAGCCAAGGGCATCAGGAGATAATTTGTAAAAATGGGTCTGTGTGTGTGTAGAACGGGGAGACCTACAATCTAAAACCTGCCTTTACCCAAGTTCCAGCCTTCTCCTTTCCCAGTCTGGGTGCTTAGCTACTATGACTGTTCTACTGCCAGATGTCATGAAGGATGTATACAAAAGGACAAAGACAAGACAGTTGCCACCTTTCACATTCATGATACTTTTCTATTTGCAGCATTTACAGCTTTGCAGACCCCCCCCCTTAAAGGTAAATTAGGGTAAATATTGCCCCTGACTTTATATTCATGCACATACAAATAACTTGCTATGTTAAACCACACAAAAGCCATGAGAATAAAGCATGGAATGTTCTCTGGTTCATAGATTCCCAATTGTTGCAACCTTGCACATACTATTTTCTAGAATAACATGGACATAGCCGATATGGAGAAGTGTAGATTATCTTGCCCATACTCTTTGCATAGGATCATTTTAAAAAGACATTGCTTTCAACATAGTAGGGGATAAAGAAATAACCTCCATATTCTTAGTGCCTGGCCTGCCAAAATCACCAAAACAGCTTTGACTCTCAAAAGTTCATACCCTAGAAATCCAGTTGTGCTACTGAACCTGAATTTTACTCTTCTGCTACAGACCAACATAGCTACCCATCTAAAACTATGAACTGCAATGTTTCTCTACCTATCTGTCCATTTGAATCCACCATCAGACAATGCAATGTCCTACACTCTGGAAGCATTCACTGGCATTAAATCCTTTTTGCACACACACAATAGTCAGTTAATGGAAACTTTCCTTGCTTCTGAATTACTGTCGGAATAGGAAAACTAAATCTCAGGTACCTAGCTACTTATGGAGGTGATTTCATCATGCAGTGTGATAACCCTCATGAAAAAACAGGGTTGCACTTGCCTGTAAGTATTGTTCATTGAGTGGTCTTCTGAACAGGAACACATTGGGACTGCGTACATGCAGGCCAGCCATGGAGAAGATTTCCAGAGCTTTCTAGAAGACTAGGAGCATCCTTCCTCCCTTAGGTGCCTTCCTGCCAAGAACATCACATGACCAGGAGGAAGGGTACTATTCCTTCAGTTCTCTCCATGCTGCCACTGGAGACCCCTCAGAAACTAAGGTTTCAGAGAGTTTACAGTGGGGCAGGAGGGAGGGATGTGTGCTTGCACAGAAGACCACTCGTAAGTGCACCCCTGTTTTCATCTTCATGGCTTTTGTGTAGTCCCAAATTGGAAGAGTAACAAGCTCACTCACTGAAGGAGGTGGGTGTGAAGCTCTCAAAGTAAGAGACTATAGAGGACCACCTTTCCAACAGATGCTTAGTGTCTCATTGACATTAACCTAGATGTGCTTCTAAAGAACTTGGGAGCCCTCTAAAAGTGTCCCTGGCAAATTACAAACAGGAATGCAACAAAGGAAAAAACAGCACTCGGTGGGGAGGGTCATGCTAGGTAAAAGGCACTGAACAGTCATGCACTCAAGGGAGAGTGTAAGGCCTCTACCGACCCACAAAAGAAGAGTCTCTCTTGGAGCCTGAATGACTAATACAACCAATAGTGTTGTGAGACATGAGGGCTGAAAGCCAACCCCTGGTGGAGAATTCTGGCCATGGCATTGGACATGCTAACACTGTGACACTCTATAAATGTGGGGGGGGGGGGCATTGGTCAGAAACCCACAATGTCCTCATTCCACAGGTGGAAATGCTGAACACTAAAAACAAAGCACCAAGAAGGTACAAAAAGTTAACAAGGGATTATACCCTTACTTGGAATGTCTTTGGAGATCCAATAAGGAAAAGGAATATTTAGAATTTGAGTCCCAACTCCCAAAGTCAATAGGACAAGAAGAAGAGTCTAAGCCCTGCTATAGCCTCAGTAGAGGGAGATTCTTGCCCATTTAGAGGTACAAGATAGGGTAATCAAGGAACAGAAACTGCCACTCAGAAAAAAACTGAGACTATTGCTATAGTGCCAGAAAAGGAGCTGACCACAACTGCCAAAGCCATCAGTGGGAGTGAAAACATAGCAGATCCACACCAGAATAACGAAAACAGTGAAGCAGGGGCCAAAGAAAGGACAGATAGTATGCACCATCAACGAACCCTGTGCTACTAGTGGAACAATCTGCGCAGCAAAAAACAGCCAGGAGATACCTTGCCACTGGACAAAACTATGGGCAACCCCAGACCGACAATTACAAATTGCAGAGAAAAAAAGCCAGGGAATCACTTATACAAGAATATATAATTCCGTATATCATGTGAAAGTGCAATAGTGCAAAAGTACAATGATTCAATTATGATAAATTTACAATACAAAAATACACAGTATTGTAAATTTATCATAATTGAATCATTGCACTTTTGCACTATTGCACTTTCACATGATATACGGAATTATATATTCTTGTATAAGTGATTCCCTGGCTTTTTTTCTCTGCAAGGAGATACCTTGCCAGCTGGATTAGCCAGGGCATTCCCCAATGACGGGGTCCCTGGTAGCAAAAGAACAAACAAAAGGGCAGGCAATGGATCATCACAGTGTGTTGCAAGGCCAAATAGCCCATGCCTCCAATGAGAGTATCTAGGAGTTGGTGCCAGTTAGTTGAGGAAACATTATTGCAATGCATTGCAATGATATGGAGCATTTGGAGTAAAAACAAAAGACAAAGAAAGGTAAGGTATGTCTAGTATTCTTGGGGAAAGTAGTAGTAGTAGTAGTAGTATTATAAAGTCATTTTTGCATAGGACCAGGAGCCACCTGGAGGCACACTCTCATAGTAGGGCCCCCATACTGCAAGGGCAGCCCCTGAGATGGCACTAAATCTCAGAGTCACAACATCATGAGTGCGCTCTGGGAAGAACAGAGCATTGAAAACATGAGAATTGTGCACATATGCTCTGACTAGGAAAGAAGAAAACAAATTTAGGTATCCCATGAAGTGTGAAACTTAAACTGCCAAGGTGACACATTACAGGGATATGAGAACACAGAACTGCAATTGTGAAAGTGAAAACACTGAATGAGCTTAGTAA
Organism: Eublepharis macularius; assembly: GCF_028583425.1. NCBI lineage: Eukaryota > Metazoa > Chordata > Lepidosauria > Squamata > Eublepharidae > Eublepharis > Eublepharis macularius. Next base: position 97,382,472 of record NC_072794.1, on the reverse strand, counting down.
AATGTGGGTTGACTAAGAATGAAAAGGCAAAGGAAGCTCTTTTTCATCTAGTAGGACAAAAAAGGGAGGGGAGGGTTTGCTCTGGAACCGGTCTGTAACCAACCATCATTAGATCAGAGGAAAAAACTATATTGCAGCCTCAAATAGAATACGCTAGTTGTCGGGCATTTTATAAACATCCAAGGTGTTGGAATTATGTCACTAGAAGTCTGCACCCCCAATAGCAGAGAGACTTTCTGCAGGACGGTTAGAGAGATGTATGAATAAGACAGCCAAGCACAACTGTAAAGACTACAATACACAAAATTAGATCACCTAGACCAAAAATAGGCTTTTCCATCTTTCCTCCTTAACAAATAAGGAGTACTAAAAATAACACTCTTTTCAGAGTCAGAGGGAATACTGAACTGAATAGTTCAATTAATGGGAGGGCAGGCGACCTCCCCTGAGAGAAGTGGGGAAGACTTTGGGTCTTTTGAGCCCATAAAGCAACAAAGACATGAAAAAGAATGGTAGGAAAACTGAGTGTTGGACAAGGCAGCAGACCACTAAATTTTTCACTTTCTCTTGTACAGTAAATCATCAATAAGGATAGAAGAATGCAAAGGATTCAACAGCAAGCCTGTTCCTCCCCACAGAGTGCTGTCTATTTGGAAAGAAGAATTCAGAGTCTCTGTGTGAAGTCACAATAACAGACACTATCTTTTTTTTTTAAAGTCCTAGCATGGACTAGAGCAGTCCAGCTCCAGATTAAAGGAACAGACTTGTCACATACACTACAGTTACAGGCTGTGAAACACGTAAGATATCTGAGGGAGTAAGCTGCACACACAAAAGCTCATAGCAAATAAATGCTAGCCCTTAGGGAGCCACTGGGCTTTTATCTTTTTCTACAAAGATGCCATCTGCTATTGAAGATGTTCAATGGCCTCAATTTATAACACCTTGGCCAATACCCTTTATGACCCAAGATGGGGTTAAAACATCTTTCAAGCTCCCTTCAAAGAGGATGGTAAAAGGGACAAACGACCAGCTGATTAGCAGTTTAAAGGAAAAATTACAGCAGGGTAATTCGGCTTCCCATATAGACTAACAGTTTACAGCATTCACAGTCTACAGTCTCCGAATTACAGATGAAGTGCTATTTAATTTGCAGGCCATCAACAATAATAATGATGACCACTGGAATGAAGTATAAATTTGCTAAAAGACTGCACCAGGGATCCTGACAGCAGCTAATTTCATTATAGTTTGCGTTTCAAGAACTTCTTATCCTTGGGTACCCTTTCTGAGTAGAAATGTAAGAAGGTGGCTGTGAAGTTTATCTGAACCCCACCTTTCAGCCCCAGTGGAGACTCAACGTGGCTATAACATTTTATACCTTTCCATTCCATCCACACAACAATCCTGCAAAGCAAACCAGGTTGAGAGAATGTGACAGGTCCAAAGTCACAGGCAAGCCTTTCAGGTAGAATGGCATTTGAATCTGGATTTCCCAGATCCTAGCCCAATGCTCTAACCACTATACAAAACTGGCTCGTTAGAAATGGTGTCATACAGGAGACAGGATGAACACAATTGCAATAAGAACTCTGTCCTAGCAATGCAACTGTAATGCTGTGGAGCCTGGTTCATGTTTTATGTTAGCCCTAGGATACTAAATTCTGGAGTAGTTCCAGTCCAGGTTTTACTTATGTCTGTATACTTATGTCCCCACTTCTCCACTTGAAGCCAGCTGGGTGACCTTGGGTCAATCACAGCTCTCCTGAGCTCTCTCAGCTACACTACCTCATAGGGTGATTGCTGTGGGGATAAAAGGCATACTTTGCAAACCTCTCTGAGTGAGTGTTAAGTTGTCCTGAAGGGCGGGATATAAATTGAATGTTGTTGTTGTTAAACTGGCTGAAGGACTGCTAGGGATGGTCTGAGGTAGGCCTTGTGTTCTTTTCTTTGTTTCTGCAGAATAAAGTTTATTCTGTGCTGACTAAAAGAGACCCTCTGGACATTCCTAAATGCTGAATCTTACAGCAATGAGATTGAGAACTCTGGGGAGAACCAGCAATATTCTCTGGTAGGAAAAAGGGAGTGTGGTTATACATGGAACCAACATGAAAAAACTACCTTCAAAAAGCATTGCGCTTAGAAGTGCAGGTTTATCATCTCTGTTAAAACAGAAGCAGCTGAGGAGTTCCAATAATTACACTGTTGGTCCTAGGCTGCTATGTTAGCTGTGTTAACTCCTGCCTCTAGGGGACTGCATCTCGGAACCAAGGACAGCCAGAGAAGAGGAGTGATTTCTTGAGTCAGGCAGGCACATTTCCAAAGGCCTTGGGGGAAAAGCCTCTCAAGCCTCAGACCCCAGGCCTCTGTTAAGTTACACCTCCAGGTGTTTCCTGTCAGAGCCCTCACAGCCAAAGAGGGGAGAGGCCTATTCAGGCTGGCAGGCAGTCAAAACCCTTAGGGGAAAAAAGCCTCTCAGCCTCCCAACTGAGAGATCTGTTATGCTATACCTCCATGTGTCTCCCCTCAGAACCGACACAGCCAGGGAGGGGAGAGGCCATAATCTAGGCAGGCATGCAGTCAAAGTTTTTGGGAAATAGTCTTGGAACTGAGGGCTCAATCAGACCACATTTCCAGGCTTCTTCCCTCGGAATCAAGGAGGCAAGTGCCTTTAATCAGGCTGATGTGTCGCTGAAGCCTTGAAGGAAGAGCCATGGTGAGAAGGCTCTGAAAGGCCACACCTCTGGATTTACCTTTAATCTAGAATTACCTTTCATCAGGCTGGTGTGAAGCCACAGCCTCAGAGAAGGAGCCATTGTGAGGAGGCTCTGAAAGGCGACACCTCCAGACTTAGCACTTGGTACTCAAGGGTGCCAGGGAAGCAATCAGGCTGGAATGAAGCCATAGCCTTGGAGAGGAGCCCATGTGAGGAGGCTCTGATAGGCCACACCTCTGGACTTTGCACTTGGTATTCAAGGGTGCTAGCGAAGCAATCAGGCTGGCATTAAGTCCCAACCTTGGAGAACAGTTGTTGTGAGGAGTCTCTGACAGGCCTCACCTCTGGCCTCAAGGGTGCTATGGAGGGAGGAGGTGCCTTTCATCAGGCTTGTGTTTTCCAGCATCTTGAAGACGCCTCTACTGAGCCATAGCGATGAAGACAGAAACTGTTCTTCTTTAAATGTAATAGTATTTTTCACTAAAATGTCTATTGAGGGTTAAAAACTTCTAAAAGAAATACATTCTGCTCAGTCTCAAGGATGTGAGGGAAAAGCAGAGAACAGCAATAGGAATCCTCTCTCTGCAGTGACAAAAAGAGAACTGAGGAAATACTGCCCCTCCTCCTGGTCATATGATGTTTTTGGCAGGAAAATGCCAAAGGGAGGAGGGGCACTCCTAGTCTTCTAGAAAGCTCTGGAAATCTTCTTCATAGCTGTCCTGCGACTGCACAGTCCCAACGTAGGATTGCACAGAAGCCACAAAGGTTAATGAAAAATAATTGGGTACAATAATTCAGAAATCACAGAGTGAAAATCACAGCAATATACGTATATACAATAAAGTATATGTATAGTTTCTACTCAGGATTTCTAAGGACCCCAGCATTTCTCTACACTGAGCCATAATGCTATATTTCTTTTCTTCTTCTAGTTTTTGGCACGAAATCCCAAAACTCCAAATTTTGCAACAGAGAAAAATTTGGATTTTTTTTTCTTTTGCAAATATAGGATATTTCATTGTTTCTGACTGCAGAATTACCCAACATTATCTGAATACAAAAAATCAAAGGTTTTAAAAGTTAGTTCTCCAAACTGCAACTGAAGCAAGATTGGGAACTCTAGATTTTTCACATTTAAAGTCCAAAGTATTCTTAAAGTTTACATAGAGTAGATTCAGCTGCAAGGAAGTCTTCCCCCTATTGGTTGCCACAATCATTATTCCATTGCTGTCAAGGAATCAGGGCGGCTCATCACTGTGCTGAGCCAATGGCATAAAGAAGAATTCAAATATCAAGTGAGACCTTGACTGGACTTAATGAAAATTCACAGGGAAACAATAATAATGCCCTATGTTGCTAAGGAGACGAACTCCCATCTCAAGTCACACAATCAGAATCAGACTTTCTGCAGTCAAAGATGAGTTGACAATCCTCTTGTTGAAAACAATTTAACTCCCTAAGACGTAAGAGTTCAGAGAGGAGCAGGCCTATAGTTTGAAAAGGGAGACATTCTGAACAGGCAAGACTCTCCTTGCCCAACTGCCTCCCCCTCCAACACAGGGAGGCTGCAGGGATATACATGATGGAGTCATCTAGCTCAGGTTGCCTTGGCAAGGCGTCTTATTGAGATGTTAATGGGGGAAAGGCTGTATAGACAACTCTCCCCCTTTGCTCCCTATTCCTGCTGCACTGTCACAGCTGCTTCCTTTCCAACAGCTCCATTTATTGTATAGCAATGATAGCATGAAGACTACTCCGCCCCCAGACAGCTAAGATGAAAAAAAATTGGCTAGGATCCACAAGGAACCCAGAGTGTTGTTTTTTCTCCAGGCACATGTGAGTAACACACAAAAGCTGCTCCTACCTGAGGCACAGTCCCTGCAAACAATAACTGCCAAAGCCTTTTAAGGGACTTATCCTGAAAGACTCTCAGCTTCTTGGCAGCACTGACTACAGCACAAATGTCATGGAAGCAACCAGTGCTTTCTCTAATACTGGTGGGTGACGCTGCAACCCTCTAAACTGGCATATCAAACGTATAGCAGAGACTTGCATGTAAACTTATGTTGGAATAAAATCTTGTAAGTCTTTAAGGTGCCACTAGGCTTCTGCTTATTTCTGCTGCAACAAGTGGCATTTTTGTGATGTTTGGGCCCAGAGATTTGGATTTTAAGATATACTTACTGCAGCTTTTATATGTCTAAGTGGTTATTGCTTCTTTGTGCACAAATTAATATAATTTGCATGCAAAGAGTTCCAACCAGCATCTCTCCCCCCCCTTTTTCTTTTTTAATGTATAATTTGAGGAAGAATTTTGTGAAACTTTAAATTCAGCTCACTGCTTTGTGATTTTTTAAAATGACCCTAATAAAGGTATTGTGACGATACTGTTGGCTTTATCCGGATAAGAAATTCTGTTTCAAACAGTATTTGCTAGGTTGGACGAATCAGTGAAAGACAGAAACTTTATTTTGGATGGCAAATGTCAGTGAAACAGGAAAATGTATTCTCTGGCAGCAGGGTGACAAAAGCAGACTAAGACTGGTAATATTTTAGAATTCAATCTATATATTCAGGATTTCAAACTCATATGGATAATTCTAAGCTCCCTCAGTGTTTCCTACCACACAACAGAACAGTTTGGCTAGCTTTTACAAGAGTGGAAAAAAACTTGAAGAGCTAAACATATTTTGTGGGTGTTCCTTCCATTCACTGACAGATGTAATACAGCCATTTGGAAATTACTTACAAATGCCTTTTTGTGTGCATTTAAAAATCAAACCATAAAGGCTGCCAACAAAAGAATTTTGCGTTTATTTAATTTCAAGCTCCACCTCCCAAATCTGGCGTAAAAGAAAGAGGTAAATTTCTTTCATCGCATTTCATGGTAGCTTCATTTTCTGTTTTCAGTGTTGCTTCTGTATAACAATCACAAATATTATATTTGATCAATACTTAGAAGTAAAGTATTCAAGTGTATATTGGAGAGATACGTTTCTAATAGGAAACACTATTGTTTCTGAAATTATTGTTCAGAAATGAACACATTTATGTTTTCCAGCACTATTGAAGGATTCTTTCCAAATCTTAAAATCTGCTGAGCACATTTCATTGGAAAGTTACAAAATAAAATAGAAATAGCCATAGTGAACAGAAAATTAGCCACTACGCTGCTGATGTTAACTCTAACCAATCCTGCACGCTCTGGAAATAAAGCTTTGTTTTGAGAAATGTAAGCAATACAAAATATTGATAGAAGTTTGTTACAAAAATCAAGTTGTTAGGTGTGAATATAAACCAGGAAATCAAGAAAGAAATTATATAACAGAGCAATACTTCAGCTGAAAACTCATGTATCTTGGAGGGATTTTCTGTCAATTAATGCTGATGATCATTTTGGTTATATAGAAGATAGATGAACGAAAAAGTTCCATGCCTGAGCAGAGTTGCCACTATTACAATGAATGAAGGCACTTCTGGGTTCCTGCCCTGTGCCAATTTTTAGCAACTACAGTTTTAGCTACTTGTAATAAATGTGGTAAATAATATTCACACCTCTAATACTTAGTTATGCACTTACAGTGAAACTCTGTTTAGGACTGCACTGTTAATCTCCCTTAATATTTTATCAAATATGTCACTTGAGAACACTTCCACTCAAAGCACAAGTAAATCAGTAGAGGATAAATCACATCTCTGACATTTATGAATAATGGTACAATATATTTTATTCAGATTGTGCATGTGTCAAACAGCAATTAGAAATTACTTTACAATGACCCTTCATATTACTCGGACTTGAATGGTAAGAGCTTTTATTTATTTTAGATTTTTATTCTGCCCTCTCCATGGACAGGCTTTTACTAAAGTATCAGTCATAGGACTGGATTCAGACTAAATTGACAGTCTATGCCCTCTCCCCTTCCCACTACAGACCCCCCATGTTGTTCCTCAGGGTCCCCTATCTCCTAGGAGATCAATGGGCTGCAGTAGGAGAGAGAGGCAGAAAAGTTTCACTCTGCCACTAGGATCCAACCCATATTCAGGATCCAACCCACATTCTTTGTTTTTCCTTTCTTAGCTCAAAATTAGTTCCATCCAAGATGGGGACTTGTGAAGACTCACAGAGGAGGGGGAACTTCTTCTCTGCTCAATGACCTTGCTCTACCTGGTGGCTCCATCTTGCACCCTGTCTCCCTGGTAGCTGTGTCTCCAATTCTATTCTTCCTCCTTCCATCTTTGTCTTTCACTCTGCTTCACCCCATTGTTGTGCTGTTGTTTCCACCTCAGGGCAACTGAGAACTTGCAACACCTGTTGCAATGTCTGTGCATGTGCAGATATTATCTGTTTTTTAGCTTTTGAATAATTTTACAAACCTAAGAGCTCCTTTGGGTCTGTAGATCAAAAGAAACATTAGAAGCACTGGTTGATTTAACACCCATGTACAGCACTGCACAAATGAGATGATGCACTTACCTGTACTGCACTTATAGAGATGATTATGTAAGCAGTCTGGCCTCTGCCATATTTAATAGTTGTTTGATAGCCCTTGGGGCCACATCCCTAAGTTTCTCTCTAGCCGAGAATGCTGGACGTTTGAAGCTCTCTTCCTCTGTGGAGTACTCCACTCTCCAAGATTGGTAAATATACTTCCCCCCTCCCTCACTCTATTCCAATTTCTGACTAGCTTCCTAGGACTCTGTGTGTGTTTGTGTGTGTGTGTGTATTAGCCACTTTTAATTGCCTCTTGTGTGTACATTGGTTTTTCCTCTTTAAGTAAAAATACTCTTTGACCTTAAAAGCACCAAGTCTCGTCTGCTACCTTGGGGAAAGGACCCCATAAATATTGGTGGAGTTATCTTGCAGTTACCCCTCTCGCATAGCCTTGCTCTTTGCTGCTAATTCCCCCATTTACTCGCAAGAAGCCCTATTCCTGTTAACAATTAAAGTTAAAGAAGAAAGACTAAGCATAGAAACTTTTGTAAAAAGATGCTGTCCATTTAATTTTGAAACTCTAAATACAATACTGACATAAATTTTTATCTGTTTTTAATGCTGTAATATAATTTGCATTGTTTTTTCTTTGTACAGTAGAATTTATTCAGTGATTTTAATTTTGTATGTTCCTTATGTTGGGGATTAAGGATAGACTGGGCATTTGGCTTGTTTACTGCCTGCCTAGCTCCCCAGTTGACAGAGGTGCTCTCTGATGTGGTGCCGGAGACACCTAGACTAAGAGCTAAACCACACAAGACAAATTACATGATGATGTTCAAGTGAAGGGAGATTCAATGTTAGCCAGGAAGCGTAGTTTGAATTTCATCTCTTCTAGAGCCTGCTAGATTCTCCTCAGGTTTGTTAATTTCACCTCTCTATAGAGCTGCAAAGATTGCTCTTCAGAGGGTTTGTAAATTTCCTCTTTGCCTCCCTGAAGGCTCTGTCAATTATTAACAAACCCTCTGAGGAGCGATCTAGCCTGCTCTGTAGAGAGAGGTGAAATTCAAACTACACTTCCTGGTTAGTACTGTGTCTCCTTTCACTTGAGCATCCTCATGTAATTTGTCTTGTGTGGTTTGGCTCTGATTGTTCTGGGTGACTTCAACATTCATGCTGAATACTCCTTGTCAGGGCTGGGCCAGGATTTTATAGCTTCTTTAGCTGCCCTAAGCCTCCCACAAATTGTGACAGGCCCAGTACACAAAAGAGGTTACATCTTGGACTTCTGGGATGACTCATGTGCTCTGGACCCTTTTCAGTCTGGTTTAAGACCAGGCTGTGGGACAGAGACAGCCCTGGTGGCTTTAGCTGATCTCCTGTCTGAATGTTGACAAAGGCCATGCTTCTTATCTGCAGCCTTTGATACAACAGATCATGCCATTTTGTTGATATGTTTGGAGGCAGAAGTAGGTATCAGGGGATGTGCCTTGGCATGATTTAAATAGTTCCTCATCATTCAGACTCAAATGGTTGCCATTGGAGAACAATTATCTTCAGAGCGTCTTGGGTCGTTTCACAGTGCACAATATTATCCTCCATATAATCCAACCTCTCTGTAACGACTTTAAGAGGAATTATTCATAGGGATGTAAAATCTGGGTAATCCGGATCTGGGTTTCAGGAATTAAAAAACAAAATCCAGAATCCCTGACCAAGTCACCATGGTCAGCTCATATAATACAAATTTTGAAGCAGCTGCACAGGTTACCAATTAGCCTCTGGATCCAATTTAACATGTTGGCCCTCATCTTTAAAACCCTTCATGGTTTAGGATCCTCATACCTTCAGGTCCTCCTCTCCCATTATGAACCCCGCCCCCCGGCCTGCTTCATTCCTGGCCCCAGGGTGGTATGACTTTCTTCCACCAGGAAGAGGGCCTTTACAATTGTGGTGCCCTCCCTTTGGAATGCACTGTCGGAAGGCACTCTTGCTCAGTAGGACCTGTTGATGTTTCAGAAACTCTGAAAGGCAGAACTATTCTGGCATGCCTTTGTTATCTAATATTCTTTTGTGAGGCAGAGCAAATTGCTGTGCATTTTTACCCACCTTCAATTTTTATGTTATTCATAGGCTTTTATAGGTGGGGGTTGGGACTAGTGTGGTTTTTAATTATTTGTATTAGTTGTTTTATTGTGATTTTTTTAATATTATTTTTTATAGTCTTTAACCATTGTAATTGTTGTGAACTGCTTTGTGATCTTAACTGAAGAGAAGCAGCATAACAAACAAACAATGCTGGTTGGAAAGGAAGAGATCTTGAAGGACACTGTGCTTCCCACTTTTGATGGAGCATAGCAGACCCTTGCTGACTTGGTTATATAGGAAGAAAGCTGGGGAAACAAGTTAATGCAGCTGCAAAAAATGCTTTCTTTCAACTCAGATGAGCCAGGAAGATAGCCCCCACCTTGAGATAGCTGATCAGGCCTCCTGGATCCATGCCATGGTGACATCAAGACTAGACTACTGTAATGCACTCTATATAGGTTTCATGAAGTCAATTCAGAGACTCCAGTTGGTGCAGAATACCACAAGGTCAGTTATTAGGAGCTAGTTTGGAGCATGCCTATTACTCCCATGCTGCAGTTGCTCAGTTACTGGGCTGCATTCAAGGTACTGCACGTTACATATAAAGCTCTTTATGGTCTTGGTTCCTCATATCTGGAGGAGTGCCTCTCCCCTATGCTTCACCACAGCTTTGCTCATCGCAGACATGCCTCCTACAGGCACCATCCTGCAAATGGGCAGATCAACAACTGCCCACACATATGCACGCTCTATTGTGTCCCCTACCTTATGGAATGGCCTGCCTGATGAGGTAAGGAAGACTCCCATCTTCCTGGCATTCCACAAACTAAGCAAAATTGAATTATTTAGTAGAGCTTTTTTACACAGATAATTAGGGCTGTACTGTAAAAAATGTTTCAGAAAGACGGGAATAGGCACTGTGGACTATAATACTGAGTATATACTGTTGATATGAGTATGATCCTACCATGCAATTTCTGCATCATTTGTTTCTACTATGCACCATTTGATCCTACTATGTAATTTCTTCATGCTTTGTTTCAGCTATGTTTCAGATTTTTGCATCCCAAACTTTATTACTTTGTTTACTGACTGTTCCATCCTGTTGACTGTATTTGACTTACACTCTGTAACCTGTCTTAAATTTTAATGAGAAAGATGAACTATAAATAACATAAATAAATAAACAATTGAAAAGTGTTATAAAAAAACTGAGCACAAATTTCAAATCTGATAGCTTGGTTTAGGACTGAAATTTCCATTTCTCTGTAACTGAGCAATGTCCAATAGCTGAGTGGGTCTACTTCTACATTCAAAAGAAAGGAATGATTTTATAAACTATATATTGTGGTATTTACATAGGCATAGTTATAAGATGCTAAGCTATAATAATTTACTATCCAGCTGCAATAAAGAGAAACAGGGTTTGAGAGGCTGACTTTTAAAAGTGAGGGCACTATGGAGAAGAAGAGTGATGACCAAGAAGACATGGAAGTGTAGATTACAAGGATTTAAGTCTTTAAAGTGCAGACCACCTAACAAGATGACTCTGAAATGCTACTAATTTCAGTAAAGCCGCAACTCACCCCCTCCCCTCCCCCATGCCTCCATTGTAAACAACTAATCCCAGCAGAAAACAACAGAGTAAAATGTACACTCATTCTGCAGCATTCCAGGCCTTGCTTTATCTTTTATTTATTTTTCTAAGAGGTCAGAAATTGTTTGAAAGGGGAAGGGGGAAAGGAAGCTAAAGACACAGACCATCTCTTGTGTGGGCTTTAAAAAACCCATTTTAAAGGCGATGTCCAAAAACACACAATCTGAAAGCTTTTATAGTAGAGCAATCCCAGACCTCATCCCCCCTCCCCTGTCCAATTTTGTGGTAAAGCTACACAGCTTTAAACCAAAGGACAGGGTGGTCGGTTGCTTCAGAAAGAAATGTAAAGAATTGGGAAATAATTCCTTTTCCTGTTGAAACTATAAATAAGGAAGGCTGATTTACACAGTGCCGGGACTGCTGACTTTCAAAGCTTGCTATCTGCCTATAAATCAAGTGTATCAAGTGAAGTTAACCCTGTGCTTAAGTAGGAAAAAAAGCCAATCTTCCACCACCTTAGGTAGTGAGACTGCCAAGGAATTGTGGTATTCTATTCTCTTTAGCCCCAGAAAACACAAATGAGTGAAATCAAACATACTACAGAGAGTAGGGAGTGAAAATTAAGGGGGACAAAAATCTGCAGTGTTCAGCACATATGGAACAATCTGCAGAAATCCAAAACACAGCCCATAATTTCAGGCTACCCACCGATTATTTAGGACTTGGTGATTAAAGTAATGAATAGTCATGGAGGAAAGGAAGTTTAGATGACTGAGGTCAAGACCTCAAGTAGAGCCCTAGCCTTAGACTTGCCAAACTAGAAAGGTATGAGACACGCACTTGCTTTGCAGCCATCTAGACATGGAGAACTACAATACATCCATACCTTTAGCTTGTTCTTTTAAATGCCAACCTGATGACTAGGAAAACAGTGGCCAGCCATCATTTGGTACTGGATGAGACTGATAACTGAGTACATGTTCCACTATGACAGTTCCACTCATCTGTTCAGGGCCTTCTGTGGGTGCCACCCTGCAAGTGGGCAAGATCAACAACCACCTGTACTTGAGCTTTCTCTGTTGTGACTCCCACCTTGTGGAATGGCCTGCCTGTGGAATGGAACTCCCATGCCTCTGTCATTCTGCAAACCATGTAAAAGAGGGTTGTTCAGGAGGGCTTTTCTATAAAGATAACAGAGATATACTATAACAGAACATTCTATACTAAGGATATACTATAACCGAATGGTTCAGGAGGGCACTTCATAAACGGAAAGAGACTTTAGACTATACTACTATACTACTATAGACTATATTACTGTGCTTAGGACATATTATCAGTCTGCTGTATGCATTACCATATTGTCTTATTGTACCTGAAGAAGGGAACTCTGACTCTTGAATGCTTATACTCTGAAAATCTTGTTGGTCTGTAAGATGCCACTGGACCCAAACCCTGCAGTCAATGTATTGTTTACTACTGATGCAATACCATCTTCTGCATTATATCTGCATTTGTATCATGTCTAATATGCTATGCTTATTCATATTTCTCTAATCCTAGTCCTAATACATTGCTTATTAGATGTCTCTTCATATTGAATGTATTGATTTACACAGTGTAATTCACTTTCAGCCTCGGTGAGTATGGTAGTCTTTAAATATAGTAAATAAATAACTATATACTCAAAACCAGGCTGAATGGTGAGTTGGGGACTGGAGGAGGCTACACTGGTCCAAGCACTTTCAGTCTAAATAACTGGGGCAAAGAAGCTCGGTTTCCACCCCAGCCATGGAACAGAGAGGCATTGGTCACTCTCACAGACAATCTTCACAGACATCTGGATCAAGGTGGGTCAGTGCTGTTGGTTTTATTGGATCTTATTGCAGTATTCAACACGGTTGATTATGAATTCTTGACCCACCATCTTGCCGATGTGGGGATTCGTTGGACAGCCTTACAGTGGCTAGTCTCTTTTCTACATGGGCAGGGACAGAGGGTGGCGCTAGGGGAGCAGTTGTTGTCACGTCACCCACTGGTGTGTGGTGTCCCTGAGGGGGTGATACTCTCCCCGATGTTTGATGTAGTGGTTAAGAGCGTGGGATTCTAATCTGGAGAACCGGGTTCAATTCCTCACTCCTTCACTTGAAGCCAGCTGGGTGATCTTGGGTCAATCACAGCTTCTAGGAGCTCTCTCAGCCCCACACAGGGTGTTTTGTTGTGGGGATAATAATGACATACTTTGTAAACTGCTCTGAGTGGGTGTTAAGTCATCCTGAAGGGCGACATACAAATCAAAAATTATCATCATGTTATTATTATTTAACATCTACATGCACCCAGCTGGTGTGGAGTTTCGGGTTGGGTTGTCATCAATATGCGGATGACACTCAACTTTATCTGTTGATGGATGGCCAGCCAGATGCCACACTGGACAATCTAGCAAGGCTTTGGAGGCTGTAACTGGATAGTTAAAGCAGAGCAGGCTGAAATTGAATCCAATAAAGACAGATTTCCTGTGTCTGGGTCATGGGTTGTTGGGTGTCCAGATCTGGCCTCTTGTGCCTGCTTTGTCAGTAAAGAGTCTGGGTGTGATCTTAGATGCCTCCTTATCGATGGAGGCTCAGATCACGGCAGTTGCCAGATCAGCGTTTTACTATGTCTGCCAGGTCAGGTAGCTTGCCCCCTATCTTGCTTCCTGCAACATAGCGACAGTGATTCACGCAATGGTCACTTTCAGGTTGGATTACTGTAACTTGCTTTATGCTGGGCTGACCTTGGGCCTGCTCCAGAAGTTGCAACTAGTCCAGAATGCAGCAGCGTATCTTTTGACCAGGACCCATTCCAGTCACATGTGACACCTGTGTTGTGTCAGCTGCACTGGCTCCCAGTTGAGTTCTGGATCAGGTTCAAGGTTTTGGTGTTGATTTTTTTTTTAAACAAAAAGTAAATTATTTAAAGCATTAACGTTGATCTCAAAACAAATCCACAACAGAATGAGATTTTTTCCTTTCTTTGCAGAGAATTTTTGGGAATCATACAGTACCGAAAGGACGCTGATTACATTTTACTTAATTTCCCAGTGAAACAGTCAGTCAATTCTCTGATTGCTATATATATCTTTATAACACTTGGATCCTAAAGTTGGTTCTCTTTATCTTCTTTTTTCTTTTTTGCTCTGCAACAAGCAGCAAGCAAACAAAAAACCTGTGATTTTCAAGAATAACTGGATGGTTTGCTTCCTGATTCATCTTCTTGGGACTCCATACTCTTTTGGACAAACTGAGGGTTCACAGTGAACTCTTGATCCATGGCTTTCAGTCTCTCATCAAGATCTATACATTTCAGCATCTCCTGATCAATGTTGTGAAGCATAGTAGGATTGTTATATTTCTCTGGATTATCATGGAAACAGACCATACCATCTCTCTGGTACTTGCAAAGATTTCACCGTCTTCTATCATGTGAAGTACGTATTTTTCAGCTTCCTGTGGCCCAGACAGCTGCACTCGACTTGCCATATCTGTTAGTGACAGTGTTAAAAATGTCTTAGTTAACTTCTGAATATTCTTTTTATAGAGCGAGGAGAGGCACTGTTTCACCAGGCCCATATTGTTATCACGGGTGAATGTCTCACTGTGCTTATTCACCAGACTGTGCCATTCTGAAGGCTTATTGGTTGCGTAGACTTGTGCTAGTTTGTGGTAGGCATTGCTAAGTGGCTTAATGAATCTACCCACTACTTGGGAGGTGTATTTTGGCAGCTGCTGCACTTTGCCAAGTAGTATCAAGGAAACTAGGATATAGTTTTTATAGGACTCCAACATAATGTGACTGATGGCCATGGCAGGAGTTGTTATAGCCTGTTCATAGAAGTAAAGTGCTCTTCCAAAATTCTTTAGCCCAGTGTATATCATTCTGCCATAGTAGCAGTAACACAGAAAGTGCTTTGCATCATATGCTCCGTTCTCTTTACAAATATCCATCATGTCCACATCAAGATATGGGAGGGCAGGTTTAAAGCATTTTGCTAACAAACAGAGCTGGCAGAGATCTGCAAGTATTGAGGTTAGCTGGTTGGTGTTCATCTGCATCTTGTCTATGGCTTGTCTGAGAATTCCGATTCCTCACAGGGACTGTTTCCTTTCCACAAGGGCATTTGTTAATTGGTGACATAGACCAGCAAAAGTGTCCATTGCATATTGAATGTGCTCCCCGTTACAAGTGCTAATAAAAAGCTGGACCTGCAAGAATAGTGTTTCAAAGTCAGGGATGCTGGGCATAGAAAACTTCATAAACAGAACAGCAAGAACCTCTAAAGAATGTTCTTGGACATCGAGGGCGCCGAGTACAGTGTCTAGGTGAGAGAGGTTTTTCGCAAGCAGTTCCCCACTTTTGTTGATCAGTTCACAAAGCTGGGTCATTTGCCCTTGGGCCGAGAGCTGCCAGACGCTGTTGACGAACTGCTCCAGGGTGGATGCCATCTTGGAGGCGCAGGAAGCCTCGGACAGAGGGGGGGGGGAGAAAGAACCCCGGCAGGGGACGGCTTGGTGTTGACTTTTAAAGCCCTTAGCAGACTGGGGCCAACATACCTGCAAGACCACCTCTCATCCTATATTCCCCAGAGAGCACTTTGCTCAGCAGGAAAACACTTACTGGTGATCCCTGGCCCTAAGGAGTTTTGCCTCACCTGGACCGGGGCACGGGCCAACTGGGTGAAGGTGGGGCGGGCATTGCCCCATGCTCTGCTCCTGATCCCGGCTGGGTGACGGTGGAGAGCAGGCATTGCCACATCCTCTGCTGCTGATCCCAGCTGAGTGATGGTGGGGGATGGGCATTACCACCTGCTCTGCTCCTGATCCCAGCTGGGTGAATTTGGGAGGAGAGCACTGCCACCTGCTCTGCTCCTGATCCCAGGTGGCAATGCCTGCTCCCTGACATCACCCAGCCGGGATCAGGAGCGGAGCAGGTGGCAGTGCCCTCCCTCCATTTCTCCCATCTGGGATCAGCAGCGAAGCAGGTGGCAATGCTCGCCTCCTGACTTCACCCAGCTGGGATCAGCAGCGGAACAGGTATAATGGTGAATGGCTGACTGTATTTATATAATTGTCCACTTTTTCATGCAACTTGCACTTTATGATAAATTTTGAATGTATTATTCATGTCTTGATTGTGTTCATGGAGACTATTGTCTTTTAGTTTGGCTGCTCAGACCTGTGGAAACCCCACTCCTGATCCCAGCTGGGTGAAGGTAGGGGGAGGGCATTGATGCCTGCTCCGCTACTGTTCCCAGCTGGTGAAGGTGGGAGGTGGTCATTGCCGCTCGCTCCACTCCTGATCCCAGCTGGGTGAAGGCGGGGGCAGGCATTGCCATCTGCTCCATTCCTGATCCCAGTTGAGTGAAGGTGGGGGGCAGGCATTGACACCGGCTCTGTGCCTGATTCCAACCTAGGCTTCCCGCCACAGCGCGCTCTTGGAGGGATGGACTGCCTCTTCTGGGCTTCCCTCCACAGCAGCGCCCTCTGGAAGTGCACCAGGGTAGGAAGTGAGTTGTCTGGAACATGGTTAGCCTTTTATATAGTAGGATATTCAGAATTTTAATACTAGGCCCTTTAATTTGGAGTCACTAAACCTTCTAGGTTTACAAACTGGCAAGGTCAGCCATATTAAATGGCTTTTCACATGCTAACTGTAATTGGATAGCTCTTCCCCCTTGTGATTCTTGTGGTGAAAGTTAAGACTTTGGTTCTGACTAAAGCATTTATATGGTTTCTCCGGTGTGAACCTTTTGATGCCTAGTTAGGTGGGTATACCAAAAGAAGCTCTTTGCACACTCCAAGCATTTATAGGGCTTAATTATACATATCAATTTTAATTATACATATTTCATTTTAGAGACTCTGCCCTCAGGAACACAACTAACTGATTCCTGTCTGACCTGCCTTTCAGCTGATGTTGAGGTCCCCTAAAGAAGTTCAACAAGCATGTCAACAGTGCCTTGTCAGCACTGACTAGCCTTCAAAGCTTCCATGCCAATCCTGAGTCTTAACAAATATTGTGACAGCACAACGAATGTACCACGATAGATGTCACCTCTGACTATTTTGTATGGACATGAATCTGACAAACTTTCAACCTTTGAACAGATGGGAATGTTAAAAATGTTCACCACTGGAGACTTGTACATGTTACTGGTTTCCAGAACTGCTCACTGACTTTGGTAGTCTTCCTATTAATGATATGGCCAGTTTCTGGAATGGAAAGATTTTTTATCTGTTGACAGGATTGCTCCTTCACCCCCCTTCCCAACCCTTACAGCTCCCTGGTTTATCGGGGTGCACAGGGTAAAAAAGCAGATGGGATGACACAATGCAAGTGGTGGGAAACTCTGGCTGAATCTGACTAAATACACACGACAGTCCATCCTTTTTTTTTGTTTGCTTATGTCACTACATTGGTATGGTTACATCCTGGAGAATTGTTCTAAGTATTGAGGGAATTTATACAGTTACTCTGTTACAGCTTCTGAAGCTTATTATGACTTTTTGAATGGCAGTTTGTAGATAAATCACTGCATACACTTCTATTGAAACAGAATCCAAGCCAGACATGTCCAAAGGGTCTGCTTGTCACAACTAAATAGATGTTGCATGAAATTACCTAAAGATATTGGGGGGGGGCAATATTAGCACAGTTATATAGCCAGCTTAGTTAATTTGCTCACTAATAAATAGATATATAAAAACATAAGAAGAGCCTTGAAAGATTCTTCTACTTCAGCATCTTGTTTCACACTGGGGCCAACCAGTTGCCATAGAGAGCCATTTACATATTTTTAAAAATAAGTTTAACAAATCCCTTTTTAACAGATTACTAGTGTAGCACCTGAAGATGGCAAAAGGCACTTAAGTCATGGATGCCATTCAAAGATAAGGCACCTCTCACTTGCAAACCTGTTTCCTTAAGGATGGATTGCTACTCCATCTAGAACAGTTAACACTGAAGTTTCCTAACTAACAACAGCATCACGATATTATTTTGTCAAAGTTCTAGTTTATTCACTCTCATCCAGCTCATTACTACCTCCAGGCACATCTACTGTCCTATTTGACTGAGAAACCGAGCTAGGGTCAGCATAATAAAGGTATCTTTCTCCAATCCCTGATGAAATGTGTCAGTGATTTCATGTAGATGTTAAATGCAGTGGGGGAGAAAGTAGACCCCTAGGAAACAACACAACACATTTATCATGGGGCAGAGCTAAAGTTTTTGAGAATCACTTTCTGGATCCTGTCTGCTGAGTAGAAGCAGAATCATTGGAGCATGGTGTCTTCCAATCCTGAGAGACTACCTAAAAGAACACCATGGTCAGTAGTACCATAGGCCACTGATAGATCCAAAAGAATCAACAGGAGAGCACTCCACCTCTGCTTCTCTCAGTATGGGCTCTCCATCAGAGTGACTGTGGCAGTTCCTGTTCCAATCATGGTGCTCAAATCTATTTGAAACAGGCCAAGACAAGTTAAAATAAACTATTTAAATAAATGTGAGATGAGGTTAACTGATCCAAATTACTCAATTATTCAGACTGTAACCTGGTGTTTGGTAGGACAACAGGAACAAAAAGTGTCACACAAATGAAAATAGCCTACTCCAATAGGAATTCCCACAAGTTCATAAGCCATTATGCAACATTTCTGGGTGGTCTGCTGACTTGGATGATCCATAATGGTGAAGGACATACAAGGTGTCAAGAAGCGGCATTCTCAATTAGTGTAATGCAGTGCAGAGCTCGTCCTCAAGCTCCAGAGGCATAACTGTCCAGACCTAATGCCAAAGCAAGCATCTTGCTGGTTGTTTTTTGTCTTTCCTTGGCAAAAGCTGTTTTGAGTTTAAATTTTATATGCAGAATATTTTCTGTATTTTTAAAATGGTGGATACCCCTCACAATGAATTTACACAGCCTAACAGGTACTTCCAGATGTACACTTCTTCGGAATATTCTAGCATATTCTATCCAAGCATTTTGTTTGAGCCATGCTGCTTGCCAAATTGTAAGCCATCCTTCTTCTACCCTCTATCATTTAACATTGTACAAAACTAGCTTACGTTACTGCAGCCTGTATGAGAACAGCATGTCACAGGGCTACACATACAAGGAATATGCTGAAATAACACTGGGGGGGATACTCATGTGACACTTATTCTATAAAGCAGACCACCACAATATAAAATGTTTGATCATCACATGAGCCCCATATTATTTGCAGCTTTGCAAACTATGAGGTTGGAAACAACTTCATTTTCTTGTTCCTTCTCATGAGGGATTGCATTGTAAAATATATTTTATGATGCCACACAAATATCGCCTTGGCAGCAGACTTGTTCCATTATATGTGTTAAACAAGGTGGGAGGGTGGGAGAAAGCTTCTGTGCTATACGCCTATAAATCTCCAATACCACCCTAGGCTTAATTAGAACTTTCTTCAGATCACTCACAACTATTTACATCAGGTGCTGATTTGGCATTATTGAGGAAATAACCCATAAACTTCACAATTAATCTGCAGTTAGTGGCCAACTCCTCTTGCCTTTCTGGTTGTTTTCTTCCCTGAATATATTCTCATAGAAAGTAGCATTAAATTGGAGACATGTGGTAGGCAGCAGCAGCATTTAACTAGACACACGTGCTCTCTCTCTCCCCTATAGGCTTGCAGCCTGAACAATAGTACATGCATCTGCATCATCCACTGAGACAGGTAAGCTGAAACATGCTTTACAAAAACATACCACATAGCAGCTCATTTCTGATATATGACTGAACAAGCAAGGTCCAAGTTCATACTGCTTTGCCAGTAACTAATTTCCAATATCTCATCCAGGTTGTGAGCAAATGTTGCTGCTTATTCTTCCCCAATCATTGAAAACACAAACTTTTCATCCAGGATTTTCCACCTTAGCTTCCTTTTTTGATGACTCTGCATCCTACTGCACTTATCCCATTTGTGTTCAGAGGCAATAACAGATTGTATGCACCATTAAGAGATGCAGGGTGGCAGGCAGAACTGAACTTTGAGCAAAATTCGTCTTTCCCATGCTAGACTCTCTTTTAAAATCACAACCCCCCAATTCTGTTTAAAAACACAAAACAAAATATAACCTGTCAGCAAAAGGATAATGGCGTTGCATGCAGTGTGTAGTACTGTCTAAGTATCCACGGTTGGCATAGTGGGTGAGGAGGGAATTGCACTTTATTTTGCCGAGCACAGTTTAGTTTTAATATTTTCAGCACAATCCTAAACTGAGTTACTCCAGTCTAAGCCCATTGAAACTCTGCTTAGGATTGCACTGTTTGACTTCTAAATAAGCTACAGTGAAACAACTTTAGTAATTATTGCTTAGTGTAGCCTACATTCCCTTAATTAGTTACAAATTAATCAACGGGAGCAGAATGGACATTCTGTTAAGGATAGGGCATTTATATTGGGACATTTCCCCTTCAATAAATTCCCTTCAGTCATTGCCAAATGTCATAGCTGCTTGTGCTGCAAGTGGCCTAAAACAGATGACTTTAGCATTAGGGTCTCATCATATGACCACTACTTGCCACACCTCACCCAAAGTAACAAAGCCAGTGCTCAGTCATAACTAGCTACTACAGAAATGGAAGGAGTCCATGTGGCTACTGTGCAACATACACAGACACACTCCACTTGGCAAGTGAACTGTTTCTGCAGCTTGGTTAGTATTTTCTTCCTGACTGCACAACTCAGTGTGGCCATTTGTCAATGTGCCCTTGGGAAAATCCAAGGAAAACATGAACATTTTCCATTCTCCAGCCTGTCACCTGACTAGCCAGCATCACTCAGCACTTGTACTGTTCTATAAATTATCTCCTCTAGCAGCTTTAAGCTGCTCTCTCCCCATGTCCAAAAACCTGGTCAAGCATGCCTCTCATTCAGCACATGTGGAACACGCATTAGTTTATTGCCTTCTGAAAAGGAAGAACAAGCAGTGCAGTGGGAAATGCATTAAGGAGAGAACTGTTGACCTGGTTTGGGTACATTAGCTTCTTTAATCTTTTGGATAAGGGTCATCTGCACTCAAATTAGTAAACTACCCTCATTGTAAAAGACAACTACCTCATACTTATTATGGATAAATCAAAATAATCAACTCTGCATCAGTAGTACCAACAGAAATATTCATACTGGCTTTTTTTAAAAAAAAGTATTTCTGTACAAAGTTCCAAATGCCTCTCTTTCTATTTTTAAATTTATTATCACAGATTATGAACACAGGTGATAACATAGGATGTGGGAAACATTTTGTTTATTTAAATAATTTCTATTCAGCCTTCCCATGTAAAAATTGCCCAAAGCAGATCATGAATTCAAATATAAAATACATCATCAATTCAAGACACTGCTAAAAAAAATTAAAACCACAGGAACAATCCAATTTCCTCAAAGGACTATAAAAACAAATGATGCCAGAAGACTTGTAGTGATGGCGCCAATCATAAGTTGCATAATCAAAAGCAAGCATGATGTAGTAGTTAGAGTACAGGACTGGATCTGGGAGATGGGTTCCTACAGTGCTTCTGATACTTTGGGTACAAGCTTTGAAGTCAGAACTTTGAATTGGGCCTAGAAACAAACAGGAAGCCAATGTAGATGGTACAATACTGGTTTTATATGCTCACTGTGGAAGTCTTATGTTACTGTACAGCATTTTGTACCAGTTGAAGTTGCTGGGTCATTTTTAAAGGCAGCCCCACATACAGCATGTAGCAGTAGTCCAACCTGATTTTGTCAAGGCATATATGACAATGGCTAGGTCAGTTTTCCCCAGAACACCTGGCAATCAAGCATGAGTTGATAAAAACTACTACTAGCCACCTCTCCCTAGAGATAGGGAGCAACTCCTGGTGGTCCCCGGCCTGAAGGACATCCATCGGGCCTCGATCAGGGCCAGGGCTTTTTCTGCCCTGACTCTGGCCTGCTGGAACGCTCTCCTACTGGAGGTCTGGGCCCTGTGGGACCTGTTACAATTCTGCAGGGCCTGTAAAATGGAGATGTTCCGCCAGGCCTTTGTCTGAGGACTAGCCGGTGTGCCCCCTCTTCCACCTAAGACCACCACATTTTCTGGGACTGCCCTTGGTCATGTGTATGGCCTATATACAGGCTCCTGACTGTATATTTACTATTTAAGTAGCCTAAGTAAGTTCAACAAAGTTTATTAGCCAGAGGCCATCACATTCTCAAAATCAATTCAAAATTACATGATTGCACATCAGCAAGACACACACCATTTTAAAATAATTATTTAAATTGTACATATTTCAACAAATTACGACCTTTAGAAATTTACTTAATAAACCAATCTTTAAATAAAATAAAATAAAATCGATCAGTCCTAAAAGCATAATTATTTGGCAACAATATAAACTTAAAATATCCAGGCAATCATTAAAATTGTAGCTTACTATAATTTACATAATATAAATAACTAAAATTCATATTATGTTATATTATCAAATTATAACAATACTTATCTAGGATTCTGCACACTAAGCCAGGATTTCCTCCTATTAATGACCATCCAGCCATATTTTGCCACTTGGAGCGTCGTTTCCCTATTCCTGTGTGCTAACATGATTGTAATATAATTTTTTCTCTTTCCCTGGAAGACTATCAATGATAGGTTTAATATATATTTCCCTAATATTATCATATATTTTACACTCAAAGAAAACATGTAATAGGGACTCAACACTCCCATCTCCACATGGGCACAAACATTTTTCATAAGGTGTCTTCTTATATTTGCCTTCCAGGACAGCAGAGGGTAAGACGACATATCTTAATAGGGTAAAAGCTCTTCTATAAGGATTCTATAAGGATTCTCCAAGCTATTTATATAGGGCATTGGTGCAACCCTATTCATAATACTTCTTTCCAATAGTTCTCAACTCTGGTCAGGTCATGTTGCCTTTCCACATTTAGGATTCTCTGTTTAATCAGGGCCCTAGCCTGTGCCATATTCATAGACAATAGATATTGTTGGGAGAAATTTGCTCCTCAACAATCTCAACCAGATGTTACCAGAACTGCTTTTTATAATGGGGAAATTAGCTTTAGCAGTCTGTAACTAAAATTAGCGCGGATCTAACCAATGTTTACGGAGGTCCCGATTCCCGACACTCTAGTGACAAAGAGGCAGACTATAAATAGGCTCAATAAACACGTGTATTTACTAATAGTGTGGCGTAAGCCTGAACTTGCACATACACACAAGAAAGCATACAAGGACTAAGAAATACAGAGTAAGAAATATAGAGACGTTCGCATTAGCTGGTTCCCAACGATGATAGGGGGAATACTCACTTATCCTGAAGCGGAGCAGAGACACAACAGCGGGGTGGTCCAATGCCAGCAATGGATCCACAGACAGACAGCAAGGGGGTCTGGATAGGGATGGCCTGAGCACCATGCGGTCTGAGAGACCGGCTTAAATACCCCAAAACGTACCCTGGGGCTGGTGCTGTACTTGGTGGTTCTCACAGATTAAAACAAAGGCTCTAATGGGTTACTGAATGGCTTGGATGGGCCACTTTGGTAATCTGATCGTGATAAGTGACACCTCAGGAAGAGGGGACAAAAGAGGGAGGGGGAAATCCGAGTGGGCTGAATGGATGTTCCAGTGGACAGGGCTTGTCCTGATGTCATCAGCTCTGGAATGCGGAGGTTTCTTTGAGATGCATTCTCTAAGTGCTTGGGATGGTCAGCACTTAGCTTCTTCTCCGGGGCGGCTCCTAAGATATGCAGAGCGGGGCGAGGTACTCTCGCTGCGGACGTGGTGTGCCCGCTTCGCCGAAATGGCTTCTCAAAGCAGTCTTTTCCTCTTGGTCTTCTGGCTGCCTAAAAACATGGTTGCCGGCAGGGCATGGCGGAGGCTGGTTTGCAGGTTGCCCGGTAGCGAGGGCAAGCTCGGGGACTGGCCCGCGGGAGGCTCCAGGCGGGAACTGACCAGGGAGCGCCTAGCCAGGCTCGCTGGAGGTTTCCCCGGCAGGCGCCCGGCTGCTAGCAGCGGCTTGGGCCCAGATGAGGCGGGCTTCCATGGAGGCAGGGGGAACAGCACGTAAAACACAGTCCATAGCAGGGAACAGGCACGGTCTGTGGCAGATGGCAATGCAGGCACGGGGCACACTTGTACTTAAGTCCAAACACACACTGGGAAGTCCAGATATAGGTCTGGGCAGGGCTGCCCAGGAAGAGAGTCCTTTGTGCAGTTAACCAAACGTGGAGTCAGGGAATTACACAGTCTATTGCAGCAGCAAGGTAATCAACAAGCAGGCAGGAAACTGACACGTGTACCAGAACACACACGTGCAGGGCAATCTTTGTGTAGCAGTAAAACAGTGATGCAGGAAACTTTAACACAGTCCATGGCAGGCCTCAAAGCAGGAGAGGGGGCCTACTTGGCAACACAGGGAGGAACAAAGTTATCCCTCAACACTAAATGTGCCAGGCCATTCACAGTAGAAGCCAATTTTAGCCAGTATAATATAACTGCTATCCATAATCGAGCTTCCACTGTTACCATGCCAACTTCCAGTCTTACAGCTGCATTTGACTCATTCTTAGGTGTACTGCTCTTAGGAATTTGGACTGTGTTCTTTCCATCAATGTCCTCTTTGCTGTAATACTTAGTGGAGCTCCATATAACACCTGCATGAGAGACTTGCAAGAAAATAATCTAATGGCCGCTTCCACATTGCGACCCCCTCTGGACCAATACAATTTTTGTATCGCTCCAGCACTCTTTTGTGCATTAGAGGAGACATATTTTATATGTGTATTTTTCCTCCCATTCTCCTGTATAATCATACCTAAATATTTATAACAGTGCACCTGTTCTATGCAGGTCTCATTTAGATACCATGAATATCTCCTAGGTCTCTTAGCAAAGGCCATTATTTTGGTTTTATCATAATTTTCAGCTGATTTTGTTCACAATAGTTAATAAGTGTACACAGTGCTCTCTTTAGTCCAACCGATGTCCTCGAAAGGAGCACTGTATCATCTGCATAAAGTAATATGGAAATATGCTTATTTGCCAATTTAGGAGAGTGATAATCTGGGCTATTTAAGCATTGCACCAAGTCATTTATATAAAAATTAAATAACAATGGCGCTAGAATGCAGCCCTGTTTTACTCCTTTCTTTGTTTTTATTGGTGCTGTAAGATGGCCTTGTGGGTTACATCTGATTCGTATTGTGGTGTTTTTATATAAGGCTTGAATCAGAAATAACAGGCGTCTATCAATGGAAGAAGCCTTCAATTTTTCCCACAGTATATTTCTAGAAATGGAGTCAAATGCTGACCTGAAATCAATGAAGGCTGCTTATAAGGACACTGATGTTCTTGTAGAATATTTTGCAATTAGGTGATCCAGGATTATACATTGGTCTAGAGCTGAATGACCCTCTTGAAAACCCGCTTGCTCATTGGCTAGACACTGCTCCTGTTCGATCCAGTCTCTTAATTTCCACTGTAAGTGCCTTGCATATAATTTGCTCAAAGTGCTGAGTAAGCTTATCCGTCTATAATTTGATGGCATATCTTTATTACCTCTCTTGTAAATGGAGACAATAACTGACTCACACACCCCAGTCTTTTGGTATTCTGCCCGTTTTATCAATTGCTGTAAACAAGGATGTTAATATTGGGACCCACCATTCACAGTTCTTTTTTATTAATTCTGGAGGAATTAGGTCAATACCTGCTGCCTTTCCTGGCTTCAGAGTTTGAATAAGATTCATCACTTCTGTAGCCCCAACTGGTGGCCATGTGTATGGCCTATATACAGGCTCCTGACTGCATATTTACTATTTAAGTAGCCTAAGTAAGATTGTTACTGATTTTATAGTTTTATGATTAATTTATTGTATTTTATGGATGTTGTAAGACACCCAGAGCCCATTCATGGGGAGGGCGAGGTATAAATCTAAATAAATAAATAAATAATAAAATAAACCATGAAGCCTGAGCTCCTTCGAGGTATGACAGATCCCTTTCATGATGGATGACATTTACCCTACAACTAAAGTATACATCAGTACAATAATTTTTTTAAAACCTATTTTGAGTTGGTTGCTGAGATTTCACATACAGTCTAGAAGACAGAACAACCAGGGTCTGTTTCAGAATTCAGCAAAACAGACAGTTAATGGGAAATTAAATATTTGGAATGAGTGAATAAGAAAATATTATCTAACACTGTCCTTGGAGACATGGATTAAATTCACAAAATATATAAAATTTCTCATCCTGTGAATAATCCAACATACATACACTCACACTCAGACTGGCAGCCACTCTACAGGCTCTCAGGTAGAGGTTTTTCACATTGCCTACTGACTGGTCCTTTTTTAAACTGGAGATGCTGGGGACTGTACCTGGGACCTTTGGTATGTAAAGCAGAGACTCTTCCACTGAACTACAGCCACTTGCTCTAATCTTGCCAATTTACCAATAGGGGTATGCAACCCAAAAAGATTCGGGTTTCCCGCTTTGGGTTTATCCGAAGCGGGGAAAAGATCCAGATTTGGGTTTCCAGGTCGCTTCGGTATGCTCCGTAAAGATTCGGAGCATACTGAAGTGACAGGGGAGGATGGAGGGGGGAGGCTGCCCCCACCCTTAAACACCCACCCCCACCCTTTAACCTCATCCCACCACCCCATTTACCTTGTGCAGCCAGGGACTTCCTTGCCGCCGCTGCGGCCAGCACAGCTGGCTGGCAGAGAGGGCCTTCCCTCCTGCTGCCGCCATGGCTGGTGTGGCTGGCCAGCAGACAGGGCCTTCCCTCCTGCTGCTGCCACGGCCGCACAGCTGGCCGGCAGAGAGGGCCTTCCCTCCTGCTACCGCCGCGGCCGCCATGGCCAACCGGCAGAGATGGCCAGCCTTCCCTTCTGCTGGTGTCAGGTAAGTGGGGGGTGGGTGGGGAGGAAAGGGTAGGAGGGAATGGTTAGGTTTAAAGGGCTCGGCTGCTTGCTAAAGGGCCTTTTAAACCTAACCCCCCAGGTCCCCTGAAGCTTCCCGAAGCATTCTGAATGCTAACCTAACCCCCTGGGTCCCCTGAAGCATGCTGGCCCCAATTCGGAAATCCCAAAGTTTTCTGGATCAGGTCTGATTCGGGTATTTTACCCGAATCGGATTCCCGAAGCGCACACCCCTATTTACCAACTGCTCTGGCTATGTCTATTAGAGGATGTAGAGGCAGTAACCAATGTACACTTCCTTCCATCATCATAAAACTTGGAATCAAGAGCTCCTTCCCTTGTCACCTTGTTATTTTGTTGTAATTTATATTGGTTTTGAAACACTTAAGCTATTTTGGGAGTCATTTTTTCCTGAAAAGTGGGGTAAAATACAACAAATAAATAGCACGAGTGAGTCTGAAAAACAAGTTTATGAAGACAGGGATATCACCCACATATAGATAGAAAGGTGAAGGGTGCCCTGAAACAATTGACTGCTAGAAATTAGGAGTGAAAAACAGAATTTTGGTAGTCCTGTCATTTAGTTAATGTAAAGCATCCAGAGCTGCCTTCTGTCAGAGGCAAGATACTGACTTAAAAGGACAATCAAAAACTCAGAGGTATTATTTTGAAAATTTCTTTCATATATACATCCTTGTCTCATATTTTCTTTTTTTATAAAACAGTTGCTACCTTCCAAAATAAAACTTTCAGCAGATTAGGAGTGCATTTTTATCAAGTGCATTTTGACTAAAACAGCAAAATTTTATAGTATCAATTTACAAATGAACCAGAGAGTAGCTATTATCTTTGCACTAGAAGATTCTGATTTATGAGGTGCCTGAAACAACTGTGGATTTAGAGGATGCAATTTAAGTTTGATAGCTAGGTACCACACTCACCTGTAAATTAGTTTCATAACTGTAAAATACTCCAAAGAGCTGATGTCTTTTGTTTCCTCTGATCTCCTAAGATATGTAACTAAGTAAGTCAACTTCATATTTTGAATGGCCTCATTCTCATATGGAATATCAGCTAACCTCAACCTTTAAGAGGGAGGGATCAATCAAAGCTTGTGGGCACAGAATCCTACTAATAGGGAGCTGCCCTGTAAAAAGAATGTAGGACCCTCCTGTAGCAACAAACACTAGGCAGCTATTTACATTTCTTAAGTGAAGCCACTATTTTGTATAACTTAAAGGCAGAGTAGCAAAATTCACTAGGGTTCTTTTCATATAATGATCCTTTAGTGTAATAAATAAATATTTATTGCTCATTTGTTGCACAGCTCTACACAACTTCTCTCTAAGTCCTGCCTTTTTGCTCTTTTTAAAAAGTGTCCAATCAATTATAAATTATAAACAATAGTAACAGGATAATTAATCTACAGTGGTATACAAGGTACCCTGTCAAACACTTGCATCGAATCCTACGCATCTTTCTGGCTTATAGGACCTACAAACACTATACTGGACACAGAGGAATAACAGAGGTATCTTAAGAAACAAGAAACAACCCTATCCAATCCCAGGAATGTGTAACAGTGGTGGACTAATAGCCATGTAGGTTGGGGAGAGGGGCTGCTCTGAAATGTGGGAAGAGGATGAATTGTACTCTTCTCTCCCTTCTGTCAATGCAGTTCTGTTGAAGAAAGAGGAATTAGGGCAGTATCACCCCTTTCTCCCTGCCCACTATAGCCCCCCAACTTGCATGGCTCTTAGACTACGCAGGTCCCAAGTTGAATAAGACTACTCAATGAAGGGATACAAAAGAATGATCTGCAACCATGAGCATTTTCTACTGACATGCCATGGCAGCCAATCTGACCAGGTTGTTTGACTGATTTTATACTGGGTCAAACTACATTAATGTTTCAAATATCTTTTTCTTGCCTTCACAATACTATGTATTCTTCAGCATAAGTTCTATTAATTTTCCATTTTAGCATCTTTATCTCTGCAACTTGATATTTATTTCTGAATCAACATTCTGCTTTCCATCCTGGAGATGAAGTAGTTTTCACCCTATATCAAGTATGCCATGGATACTGCATCCTGTAATACAATAAACCTCAAATGTACATATACAAACCAGATAGATTTTGAAACAAGACTTACCCCTCCTCAATTCTGACAAAGTTCATGATGATGCAGTTAGTAATTTTAACTTTGTCCTTGATTGTGCATGAAGAACCAATGACAGAATGTTTAATTGCAGTCTTTTCTCCACACTGGGTAGATGCACCCACAATGCTATCAGATCCAATCTACAGTGAAACAGAAAGAAAACACAGAGTTTAAAGAAACCTCCCAGCTTCCTCCTTCTGTTTAGTTTTGTATACCAGACGGATGAGTACAGAGCAGATGTTAGAAGCAGGTAAATTTAGGTGAAAGCCAATAAGTCAGAGTTGAGGAGAAATCCTTCAGAGCTGAATGGTGTATGTGAAAAAAGGCAGAGCTTTGATCCCTGGGAACACACCACATGTGCTATATGACTCACCCTCATTCATAACAATAAAACATCTAAAGCTTTAAGGGTCTCTCTATGCAAGCAAGCTCTGCTTCTTCCAGGACTGAAGAATGCTCCCATACCTTACAAAGTAAGTTCCAAGACAGAGAAGAGGGTTGGGCAGTCTTTGTGCACTACAGTTACCACATAGAGACCATGGCATTCAAATGGACAAAGTGTTTCGCAATAACAATATGGGACAGCAGGAAGAGAGCGAGAACAGTATTGTCAATTAGCTTCCTCTCAACAGAAGACAGTTTCCAATCCATTCTACTGTAAATGGTAATATGTTCCATTGGACTGCAGCAGAAGGATGAAAATGCTTATCTCACAATCTACAAAAATGCTTTTCAATTGCATTGACCCAATGCATCAGAAACAAGTTGGGAGGGAATCTGATTTGTCCAAGAGACACTAGAAGCTGGACACACCCTGACAGCTTTCATTTTATTATGCAAACTCTTAATATGATGGAAGCAATAAAAACAAAGTCCAGAATATCTAGTGCAAATTTGTCTTGCCACCCCATATATGCAGAAGTTAATATTTACCAGGTATTTGTCCAGTATCTGTGCAGTGTTGTGAACTAGAGATTCTTCTGGACAAAGTACAGGCAGCATTTTAGGAACCTGAAAGATGAAATCCCAAGTCACTAGTAAATCACTGATAATTATGCTTCCCATAGTATTATACTAAATTGCAATGATTCTCCATTTACTGTATATAATGACAGTGAGGCACCTTCTCACTCACAAGCCTTTCACTCCCCTTGCCACACAGGCAGGTAAAGGCTGGGAGTCCACCACCACACACCACCTGTCTAGCCTCCACTACAGCAAGCAGAGAGCCCTGACCCAAATCCTCACAGGGTCCCCTCTCTCCTCTTCCAGAGGCTCCACCAGACAGGCAGTCTGTTCTCTGTATTTGCCTCCCCACATTGAGCTACAGCCCAGAGCTACTGGGGAAAAGGAATTTAGAGGTATTGTTGTTATATATACACTGCCACCATTTAAACTACTAGGATCATTTAACGTGACCAGAACGTTTGTGTGTGTCAGATATTTTCCCTCAGCCAAGCCAGCCAGGGTTAAACAAAACAAAACAAAACACCTTTATTTACAAGATGGACTATAGGAGTGAATGGATTTTAACCTAAAAATCATATGGAGGTTAAACAGGGAAAGTTTCAATGTAACAGCCAGCCATCTTTTGGCTGCCTCTCTTAGCAGCATCTCAAACCCTTCTCCCCCAGTAGCTCACAAGAGCCCCTTTCCCCCTCCTACGGACACTCACTCTCATCGGCTCAGCATTCTGCCCCCTCCCACTGGCTCTCTCTCAGGAGAGGCAGAGCTGGAGCCAGTAATGTTTGTCCACCAGGGCTTTTTTTCAGCTGGAACGTAGTGGAATGGAGTTCCGGAACCTATTGAAAATGGTCACATGGCTGGTGGCCCCGCCCCCTGATCTCCAGACAAAGGGGAGTTTAGATTGCCCTCCACGCCGCTGGCAATCTAAACTCCCCTCTGTCTGGAGATCAGGGGACGGGGCCACCAGCCATGTGACCATTTTCGCCGAGGGTGATTTAAACTTTTAAAAACTCCCTTGTTCCAGCTTACCCAAAGTGACGTCATTGGCCCTGGGAGCATACGTGCACTTTGTGCGCACACATGTGGTACCAGGGGCACCACCTCCCACCAAGAGTTGCCCCCTATGCTGGCAATCCACTGAGTTCCACCACTTCTTTTCCCAGAAAAAAAGCCCTGCTGTCCACTGTACTTAACCCTGAACATTAGTCATCATCATCAGGTGAGCAGAGGACAGAGAGATGAATAATACTGATAAATACACAAGGCAATCATTGTGCACCAAAAAATCCATATTAGACTATCCTTTAACAAGTTGCAATAAGACAGATACCAGGCGATTCTGCAGGACAACAATTTGAAGCCCTTCCATACATAATCTGTATATTGTTTAATAGTACATACTAAACAATATACATTATAAGCAAGAGACTATATGTTTAAAGTGCTATGAAAAACTGGGATTAAAATTTTAGCTCATGGCCAAACTATACTTGTTGAATAGTTTCATGGCTTTTTTTTTGCTACATTTGTTTAATGTTGCAATTGTGACAGACTGAAATCAGGAGCAGATGAACAGCTGCTTATTTCTTTCCCTTACCCACACAATATTGTATCATCCATTTATGGATGGAAGTGTAGGGGTCCCCACATCTTTTACAAGCATACAAAAGAACTCTGCACATGAACTTTGATTCCCATCTGGCCTAGGGAGTTGAACACCTTCTGGAACCCTAGACAACAAGTGTTATTAAATTGATTTCAATCTGGATTCAGTTTCAATCTAGATGATGAGTGCTTTGGTAACCTGGTTGGTAACTTTTGTTGTGGATGAGACAGAGGAAGTGTTTCTTTGCTGATTCTTCTAGACCTCTCAGTTGAGTTTGATACAATTGATACGTGTGTTGGAAGTGGGTGGGGGCAGTGCTTCTGCCCCTTTCCCACTGAGATATTCCAGAGGTGGTGCTCAGAGACTGCTGTTCATTACTTCCTTTAAAAGTTTTTAATCCTCAATAGACATTCTAGTGCAGAATACAACTAACTATATTTAAAGAAAAAAAAATCTGTCTTTTCTTTCATCGTTACGGCTCAAGAGATGCTTCTTCAGGATGTTGGAAAGCACCAGCCTGATTAAAGGCACCTGCTCCCTCCTTGGCACCCTTAAGTACCAAGGGCTAAGTCCAAAGGTGTGGCCTGTCAGAGCCTCCTCACAAAAGCTCTTCTCCAAGGCTGTGACTTCATGCCAGCCTGACTGTTTCCCTAGCACCCTTGAGTACCAAGGGATAAGTCCGGAGGTGTGGCCCATCAGAGGCTTCTCACAACGGCTCTTCTCCAAGACTGTGGCTTTGTGACGACCTGATTGCTTCCCTGGCATCCTTGAGTACCAAGGGCTAAGCCCAAAGGTGTGGCCTGTCAGAGCCTCCTTTTCACTCTTCTCCAAGACTGTGGCTTTGTGCCAGCCTAATTAAAGGCAAATGCACGTTACAGGTAAGTTCAGAGGGGTAGCCTGTCAGAGCCTTCTCACAATGGCTCTTCCTTCAAGGCTGCAGCGGTGTGCCAGACTGATTAAATGCACCTGCCCCCTCAGTTCTGGAAATGTGTCCTGTCAGAACCCTTGGTTGCAAGACCCTTTCCCAAAGGCTTTGCCTGTATGCCTGCCCGGATAAAGACCCCTCACCTCCTTGGCTGTGTCAGTTGTGAGCGGAGACACCTAGAGGTGTAGTATAACAGACCTCTCAATTGAGAGGCTGAGAGACTTTTTTTCTAAAGGTTTTGGCTGCCTGCCAGCCTGAAGAGGCCCCTCTACTCCTTTGGCTGTGTGGGCTTTAAGGGGAGACATTTGGAAGTGTAATTTAACAGAGGCTTGAGGTCCGAGGCTGAGAGGATTTTCCCCAAGGCTTTTGGAAATGTGCCTGCCTGACTCAAGAAATCTATCCTCCTCCCAGGTTGTCCTTGGTTCCAAGGTGCAGTCCCTGGAAGCAGGAGTTTACAGCTAACACAGTAACATAGCAGCCGGGAAAACAGAGTTACATTTACCTGTAACCGTTGTTCATCAAGTGGCCTTCTGTGCAGGCACACATAGGAACTGTGTATCCTCAGGCCAGCCATGGAAATTCGATAGCTCCTAGATGCAAGAGATGCTTGCCTTGCCTTTTCCCATGCTTTTCTCTCAGGTGCAGCTATAAAAGGTAGGGCAAGTAGCTCCCTCCCTCAGTTCTCTAAGCTTCTGGTGTATTAGAAAGGTAAGAAAAAAGAGCACACAGCAGGGAAGGAGGGAGGGATGTGTGCCTGCACAGAAGACCACTCAAAGAACAACAGTTACAGGTAGTTGCAACCCTGTTTTCATCGTTGTCTTCTGTGCAGTCCCACATGGGAGATTAGTGAGCTAACTTACCCAGGAGGTAGGCGTGAAGCTCTTTAATGGAAGAGACTCTTCAGGATGACCTTGCCCACAGCCGTGTCCCTTCTGGAGTCTACGTCAATGGTATAATGCTTGATAAATGTGGACAGCGTAGACTAGGTGACTGCATTACAAAATTCCACTAGAAGAATGCCCAAGTTGAAGGCTGATGAAGTAGACTGAGCCCTTGTACAGTGTGCTCTTATGTGCAGGGAGCATGGTTTTTTAAACTGATTATAAGAATCCTTAATGAGCCAAACTGTCCACTTTGAAACGGTCCATGCACTGACTTTCAGGACTTATTTGGGCCTTTTAAATGAGGCAAAATTAGGGTCCTTTTGGAAAGCAGCTATCCTATCCAAGTAGAAGCACAAAGCACATTCAACATCAAGAATGTGCAAAAGTCTCTCTGAGTCAGTCACAGAAGTAGGGAAAAATGCTGGTAAGACAATATCCTGATTTAAATGAAAAACAGAGATGACCATTGGTAGAAAGGGGAGGCTAGGACAGAGGACCACCTTATCTGCAAACATCATCATGAAAGGACGGTTCTGTCTCAGGGCTTGCAATTCATTCACCCTCCTAGCTGAGGTTATAGCCACTAGAAAGGCTGTTTTAGCTGTCAGAACTAGGGGCGTGCAATTCAGATTCAGTATTTGTTTAAAGTACAGAATTTTACCTGATTCGGTAAACTTAAATTTGGAATTAACAAACTTAAATCTGTATTACCGAATAAATCCTAGTAATACTGAATTTAAGTTTACCGAATGCATTTGGTAAAATTTGGTAAACTTCGGGAAGCACGGTTGGGCTATTCCTTACTGTCCTTTGTCTAAGAAACAGCAAAGAAACACTGCTTCCTGACTTTTTTAACCAGATGGGAGGGGGAGTGAGGCAGAGGCAGAAGGGATGGGGAAAGGAGGAGGGAGTGAGCAGCCAACCCAGCCAAGGATTCTGGTGATTCTCAAGAAGGAAAATGCCTTTTTAAAACTGCTTCTAGGAGTTAAATTAGGAAGCTTGCTTCAGTCAGCCTCCATTTTGCTCTGGCCTGGAGATAGAGACATTGCTGCTGCTGGCTCTTTCTTTTCTATGGTCTGGGCTTGGACTCTGGCTGGCTTGCTTTGGACTGCAACTGCCTGGATCCTGGAGTGAGTGATTCCTGCTGCTGAAACCTGCACTTGGTTGGAGGACTTTTAAGTCTGCTACTGCACGTGATGACTGCACTGCACTGCACCTGAAGGACTGGTTTGAGAGTTGTTAGGCTCACTGGGTTTTTTTCTCTCTTTGTGGGGAAGGGGGTTGACCTAGTTCCTGGGAGGAAAAGGATAGTCTTACCCAGAGGAAATAAGGGAGTTTGGAGGTGGCTGGTAGCACCTTCTTTGGGCGGGCCATAAAATGTCCCCCTGGAGTCCAATATTTAGAGAACATTTAGGAGTAGGTCCCCTGCAAATGTGTTGAAATTCAGTTCAAAATTAACCTCCACCCAGGCCATCAGAATTTTCTGAATTGAATTTCCCATAGGAAACAATGGCCAAATTTTACTGAATTTGCTCCGTATTGCCAAACCAAACTGGAGAATGAATTTGGTATTCGGGAATTAACCATATTTTTCCCAGTTCATATTGCTGAACCCAAATCAACTGAATGTTTTTCCTGTGCACACCCCTAGACAGAACCGTAAGGGAGCACGTAGCTAGGGGCTCAAAAGTTTTATACATGAGTGAAGTGAGAATTAGGAGTAGACTCCACTGGGGAATTGATCTGGATGCTGGAGGATATAGGTTTGCTAAATCTCTGAGGAAGGACTTGCATTGTGGTTGGGCAAAGAGAGATTTCAGGTTTATACCATCATGGTAGGCCAAAACGACCTCTAGGTGGATTTAATGGAGAAATTAGCCAAATCTTGATCATTTAGCTGAACTAAATAGTGCAAAACAGATGATAATAAGGAAGAAGAGGGGATGCGTATAGGATATTGCCCAACCAAGGGATTTGAAAAGCATCCTCGAGAGAGGCCTTCCTTTTTTCTGCCCATGAGCAATATCAAGCACATCTCCTGTTGAAGTATGTGGCAAACAGATCTATAGTATGATACTTCCACATTGCAAAAACAGGGTGGAAGAAGTCCATACAGATGAACCATTCGTAGTTCAGGGATTTGGAGTGACTTAGTGCATCTGCCAGAACTTTGTCCTTGTCCACTATATGTATGGCAAAAGAGCTACTCGATGCTGGATAGCCCATTCCCATATCAGTGAGAATTCCTGGGAGAGAAGCTGTGGCCCCTTGTCTGTTCAAGTAATGCATGGCAGTTGTATAGTCTGTGCATATCTGAACATTCTTGCCTTCTACTAGGCAAACCAAAGCCTTCAGAGCATATCTTATTGACCTTGAGGAGGCTGATGTGCATAGACAATTCTTGAGGGGACCATGCTCCCTTTACCTGGGTGATCCCAGAACAAGCACCCCATTCCAACAGAGAGGCATCTGTGTCTATCAAGATGTTAACTGGAGAGCGGCCAAAGGGGGTCCCCACTAAGAGGTTTTGTGTGTTGTTCTACCACTTCAGAGACCTGTGGATGAGCCTTGGGATAGAGAACTGCTTGTACAG
Source organism: Eublepharis macularius (assembly GCF_028583425.1). NCBI lineage: Eukaryota > Metazoa > Chordata > Lepidosauria > Squamata > Eublepharidae > Eublepharis > Eublepharis macularius. The sequence goes on along the minus strand of NC_072794.1, from coordinate 97,346,490 downwards.
GTTCCAGAGGTGTGGGTGGAACACTCTGATGAACCAGTTCTGCAGGAGGCAAAGCCTCAGCCTGGCAAATGGAACTATCAGTGTCAGAAAGACCATAAAACCTAACAGTCTTTGAATTCGTTTTGCACTTTGGTGCCTGCACAAAAGGACTTTGTTCACAGTGAGGATAAATTTCCCTAACCTTTCCATAGTAGGGAAGGTAAGGGTTAGGGAAGAGACACGGACTATACCCGGTTTGTAGAAAATGGTAAGAACCAGAGACATGTGCTGGGACAGGGACTCTGTAGATTAGCCCACCTGAAGCCAATTGTTGAGATAGGGAAAAATGGTACACCCATTTCCCTGAGGTGACTTACTACTGCTGCTATGATTTTTTTAAAGATATAAGGGGCAGAGGAGAGGCTGAAATGAAGAACCCTGTATTGGTAATTCTCAGAGCCACATTGAAAGCTAAGGAACTTTCTGTAGTGAACATATATTGGAACATGAAAATGTGTGTCTTTTAAATCAACAGTAACGAATAGAGATGGGCACGATCTGCATTACGATCGAAAAAACCCCACGATAATGGCGATCGCGCGACTGTGACCCGGCGGATCGTGATCGTCCACGGCCAACAATCCAGCGATCAGGAGACGCATGGATCGGGGCGATTGGGCTCGGTTCGGGGATCCAGACACTCAGGCACCAGCAATCTATTCCCCTGGCAACGGAGCCAGGGGAACGCCTGAGTTCTGTTTGCCCTCCTTCTGTTGCCCTGGAAACCCGAATGGAAGCCCAGCTTTCCTTGATCAGCAGGGCTTCCTTCCAACCATAGAGCAGCAAAGCAGTCACAAGTTGGGAGAAGACACCCAGGGGAGGGAGCGGGAAGGGGGCGTTCTGTAGCCATGGGCACTCCAATCTCATCCCTGCAAAACCTGATAGGCAGCTCTGAAAGCCAAACACAGACCTCCTGTGTGGCTGAATGGGACCCATGCCATGGGCTCCCAGGCTGGGTTTCACTTTCTGCGAGCAGTGGAGTGGGACAGAGCTCTTGCTTGCTACTTGCTAGCCTTTGGAGAGAGAGAGAGAGACTGAGAGAGTCGGCCGCCGCCACAACCCACCTTCCCACATAGCTGGGAATACCAGCGTGCCCCGCTTTGGCCGCCACGATCCATGGCTCGGGAACGGGAGATGATCGGTGTGGATTGTTAATTCGGGATCGTAGCCGGCGCCGATCCACGATCTGCTGGATCGTTAATTTTTTTTGGATCGTGCCCATCTCTAGTAACGAACTAAACCTGACTTTTTATCAGGAGTAAAAGATCTTTTAACAACATTCGAAACTTTTTGAAAACTATTTAGAGAACGGGGGTCTAAAATGTGGTGAAATCCTCCTGACTTTTTGTCCATAATAAAATATTGGGAAAACACCCCAATGGTACAAATGGATGGAACTGCTTCTATGGCCTGTTTCTGCAGCAGTAGCTACACTTCCTCTAAGAGTACGATGGGAGGAGGCGGAGGGTTGTACAGAAGGGGAATGTTGGGCAGAATTGTCTTGAACTCCAGGCAGTAGCCTTGACTGACTATGGACAATGCCCAAACCTCCTGACTGACTGACTCGCAAGCCTGTATTATTATTATTATTATTATTATTATTATTATTATTATTATTATTATTATTATTATTTCGATTTATAAACCGCCCATCCTCAGGAGCTCTGGGCGGTGAACAACAGTTAAAATCAATAAAAACAAGAAAACAATAATTCTAAAATCAACATACAATAAGCAATAATAAAATAAATTAACCAAATACATTAAAGTGCAATGGTAGGGAGAACCCCCCACCCCAAAGGTGGGAGGCCGACATGGCACCACCCCCTTCAACCACCGAACGCCTGGCGGAACAGCTCTGTCTTACAGGCCCGGCAGAACAATAATATGCTCCGCTGGGCCTGGGTCTCCATTGACAGAGCGTTCCACCAGGCTGGGGCCAGGACTGAAAAGGCCCTGGTCCTGGTTGAAGCGAGGTGGGCTTCCTTAGGGCCAGGGACCACCAGTAAACATTTATCCGCTGATCGAAGCAGTCTCTGGGGAACATACAGGGAGAGGCGGTCCTGAAGATATGCTGGTCCCAACCCGCTCAGGGCTTTAAAGGTAAGAACCAACACCTTGAACCTGATTCAGAATTCAACCGGTAGCCAGTACAGCTGGCGCAGGACAGATGTGATATGTGACTGGTAGGATATACCAGTCAGGACCCGCGCCACCGCATTCTGGACTAGTTGTAGTTTCCGGATCAGGCCCAGGGGTAGCCCAGCATAGAGTGAGTTACAGTAATCTAGCCTGGAGGTGACCGTTGCATGGGTCACTGTAGCCAGGTCCCAGGGGCATCAGGTAAGGGGCAAGTTGCCTGATCTGACGAAGATGGAAAAATGCAGACTTGGCAACCGCCATGACCTGGGCCTCCATCAAAAGGGAGGCATCCAGGAGCATGCCCAGACTTTTTACCACTGGCAAAGTTGCCAGTGGTGTCCCATCCAGGGAAGGGAGCTGGATCCCAACATCTGGCAGCCCCCGTCCCAACTGCAGGACCTGTGTCTTCACCGGGTTCAGTTTCAGCCTGCTCTGTTTCAACCATGCCGTCACAGCCTCCAGAGCTCTGGCCAGATTGTCCGGGGCCATGTCTGGCTGGCTGTCCATCAACAGAAAAAGCTGGGTGTCATCCGCATATTGATGACACCCAGAGTTTTATCAACAAGTTCTCACACAACTTAGATGGTTACTGAGGGATAAAAAGTTAAAATGGTTTCTGAGGGATAAAAAGTTACTGAGGGATAAAAAGTTAAAATGGTTGACGAAGCTGCCACTTTATTAGATGAGATAGAAGGGGACTTGGGAGGAACACTTGTCCCACCCACCCCCCATCAAGAAAAATAAAGTTTGGGGCACCTCAGATAAAATTGAGCAATCTACAACCAACCTTGTGAGGCGGAACACTCCCAAGCCAAACAGAAAGGGATGGCTGGTGTGTTTTAACTGCCAGGAAGAGGAACAGATGAAAGCCCATTGTCCAAAGTCAGACAAAGAAAAACAGCAACTTCAGCCAAGATTCTCAAATTAGTTAAAAGGACAGAAGCTGTCACAAAACTCTCACCAGACCAGCTACAGTCTTACAAGTCTGGAGGATTAAACAAGGAGTATTTGGAGCCTGTAGATATAAACAATGAAGAAGTAATAGGCTGTAGAGATACAGGGGGTGAAGTCACCTTAATAAAGCCTAACTTAGTAAGGAAAGAACAATACTTACCAGGAAGAACATACAGGATTAAGGGACTCAGTGGCCCAGAGTTTAAAGTGAACTTGGCAGAACTTCCAGTTAGATATAAAGGATTCTAGGGAAAATAGATTATGGGAGTGTGGGGAGAATTGGACATTCCAATTTTGTTAGGGAATGACCTAGCCTCACAAGCTAAGATGGTTAAAGTAGTGACTAGGAGTAGGGCCCAAAGTCAGGCTTCACAGCAGCAGACTAGGCCTGAGATTCAAGTGCTTGTTATGGATATCAGTTGCAGCCACCTAGCAGAAAATTTACAAACTGAGCCTAAAGTGATAATTATAGGCAGCTTGTTTCAGGTAATCTATGCTGCAGAATTCCTTAAAGAACAAAGGAAAGATGAAACTTTGCAAGATTTGTGGCAAAGGGGGAAACTTCCCTGGAAGTGACAACTGAAAGTTCTTGTCTATTCAAGAACTCAGCACAGAGACTGTATAGAGTTCCCATGAGGCATAAATGTGCTGATCTCTGGGAGAAGTACAAACAGCTAGTGATTCTCAGAAAATACAGGATGTAACTTTTACAGCTGGCCCATGAGACATCTATGGCAGGACATCTAGGGACTAACAAGACCAAAAATAGGTAGCAAGCCAGATTCTATTGACCAGTACAGGAAAAGACGTCAGGCCATTCTGCAAGTCTTGTCAGGCATGTCAGCTAGTGGGCAAGGCACAAGACAAAACAAAGGGACTCCTACAGCCTATACTGCTTGTTTCTGAAGCGTTCTCTAAGATCAGAGCAGACATTGTCAGGGCAATTGCCAGAACAACCCGGCGGGGGAATAAATATATTTTGACCATAGTGGACTATGCTACAATGTTCCCAGAAGCAATACCTTTAAGGGACATAGAAGTGAAAACTGTAGCAGAAGCCTTACTGATCATGTTCATGAGGCTAGGTTTTCCACAGGAGATGGTCACGGATATGGGAACCATGTCCATGTCCCAAGTGATGAAGGAACTGCTGCAGGCTTGTGGAATCAAACACCTCACCACGACAGCTTACCATCCACAAGCAAATAATCTAAATGAAAGGTTCAATGGCACATTGAACCACAAGCTGAAGACTGATGCCATGTGGAACTGCACAGAAGACCACTGAATGAACAACAGTTACAGGTAAGTATAACCCTGTTTTCCAGGCTACTATATCACTATGCTAGCTGTGAACTCCTGCTTCCAGGGACTGCACCTCGGAATCACGGGCAGCCTGGGAGAAGGACAGATTTCCTGAATCAGGCAGGCACCTTTTCAAAGGCCTTGGGGGAAATCCTCTCAGCCTTGGATACCAGGCATCTGTTAAATTACATCTTGAGGTGTGTCCCTTCAGAGCTGACACAGCCAATGAGGTGAGGGGCTTTTATCCAGGCAGGCATGCAGGCAAAGCCTTTGGGAAAGAGTCTTGCAACCAAAGGCTCTGTCAGGCTCCATTTCCTGGCTTCTCCCCTTGGAACCGAGGTGGAACGTACATTAAATGAGGCTGAGGCAAGTGAAGATAAGTTTAAGTTATACTGTGGTTTGCCGCCCTCTTGATAACTTTTATTTATTTATTATGTAAACTGTGATTTTAATATGCTTTTATGAATTTGTAAATTCTTGTTGCCTTGTGACTATGTTTTTAACAGATGTAATCCGCCCCAAGCCTGTCTGCAGGGAGGGTGGAATAGAAATACAATGATATTAAATAAATAAATAAGGAGGAGCCACTGAGAGAAGGTTCTGGTGGACCACACCTCTGAATTTACTACGTGTAATCTAGAGTTACCTCTAATTAGGCTGGCGTGAATCCACAGTGCTGTGAACTCTCTGGAACCTTAGTTTCTGGGGAGTCTCCAGCAGTGTCATGGAGAGAATGGACCTTTGGACATTTACCGTGAAGGATCCTTCTCCTCTGAGGAAAGGAGGACATCTTGGGTGTTTCCCACCATCCTATCGGGGAGGCAGGAAGTAGAATTTCATCCTCTTCCTCTAGCAGGTGGGACCACCCTCTCTGTCCTCAGTTTGGGTGACTCCCCTCAGCAGTGTATGCCCATACTTCAGATTGACCTGTGAAACTCAGCATAAAAGCCTTTCAGTTGTAGTAGGTGAGCAAGTGGGTGAGCAAGAAATCTAGAAATATAAAGGAGAAAATAGAGATAGATACAGGGAGAGAGAAAAAGAAAAACTCTGTTGTGTCCTTGTAGTCTCTCGAAGATCTTGGGAGGGCAAGGTGTCCTCTTTTTCTCAGAGGAGAAGGACCCTTCACAGTAAGTGTCCAAAGGTCTGTTCTCCCTCTGAGGCGGAGGACATCTTGGGTGCTCCCAAAGCAGTGCACTATTTCCTGGGTGGGACAAGATCTTCGTCCTCCACTACATGCTGTAGCACCCTTCTCCCAAAGGCTGCATTGGCCGATGAGTAGGTATGCAGATGTTAATATTTAATGAAGGTAGAAGACGGAGACCAAGTGGCGGCTTTACAAATCTCTTCAATTGAGGCGACTTTTCGAAGAGCTGCATTGGTTGTGGCACTTCTGACGGAGTGCGCTGTAACGCCCTCAGGGATGTCCAACTTGAGGGCTTTGTACGTTTCCTTAATGCAGGTCTTGATGCTGCGAGCAAAAGCTACTGGAGACATGCGTTGTCCCAGCTTAGGAGGCGTAACATTGACGAAGAGAGAGTCTGTCTGTCTGATATGTTCTGTTCTGATCAGATACGTTTTGAGGGTTCTCCTCACGTCGAGGTTATGCCACTTGCGTTCTTTGGAGTGTTTGGGGTTAGGACAAAAGGAAGATAAATTGATTTCTTGAGAATGATGGAATTTTGAATATGCCTTAGGTAAAAAAGTTGGATCTGTTCTCAACACAACTTTATCCTTGTGAAAAATGCAAAGATCTGGTCGCATAGACAGAGCCCCCAGTTCCAAAACATGGTGTGCTGACGTGATCGCTATTAATATAGTTTTTAATTTCAGCCATCTCATAGGAATGTCCCTTATTAGTTGTTTGCTGTTGCTTGGTAATAACTCCATTAGTCTCCTGACCCACACTACCGAAGCTCTGGAGACGATGGATGCTATGGCGGAGGCTTTAACTGCCATGGCCATTGCCTCGTGTGCTTTCTTAAGGGCCCCATCTCCCTTCTTGTCTAGTCCGTCTTTGATGGTCCCCTGGCCGTCCTCAGAGAGCAAGCTGTGCGACTGCAGAGCTGTAAGTAGGACGTCCACGACCGGCGCCTGCAACAACTCAGTAGCAAAGTTAAGTAATGCACAGAGGGTTTTTTTTAACTATTTATTTTTCATTTTACAATTTACAATATTCATAAATACACATAACAATAATACAAGAAACAAACCTTGGAACGGTCAATAACAATAACAAAGCCAATGTAATAGACTACAAAAACAGTGCAAGGGGGAACAGTGAGGAGATATTCTCATAATATAGCTAAGAAGCTAAAAGTACTGATGTCAGGATTAGGCAGTTGATTAGTATTGTGTAAGTAATTCAAAAAGGGCAACCATTGCGTAAAGCATGATGACTGATACTGTGGTTTATCGGTAGAATGAAGGTGGTCTGCTTTTTTTCCATAGTAAAAATATCCCATACTTTCCGAACCCACTGTTGTAGCTTCGGAAGCTTGTCTGATTTCCAGTGTGCTGCTAGAAGCATTTTTGCAGCAGCAAGTAACATAAATATTAAATTTTTCCGCACCTTTGGTATGGCAGGGTCTTCCCAAAGACCCAGCAAAATTGATTCTGGAGTCATGAGCAGTTCATAATCTGTAATCTCCTTAATTTTCCTTGAAATTAAGTCCCAGAATGATTGGATCTTGGGGCAAGACCACCACAAATGGATATAGTCAGCAATTTGACCGCACTTTTTCCAACAGAGCAGTGTTAAATTGGGATTCATTTGGTGTAGCAATTGAGGAGTCATGTACCATCTCGACAACAATTTAAAAAAAGACATGTTGATGTTGCCAGACCATATTGTGGACCATTGCTCCTCTGTTAAGGAGGTACTGCAGTCCCTATTCCATTTCAATTGGTACATTAATGAGGATTGATCATTCTGTGAGTTTAAATTAGCATAGATGCTAGCTATGAGGCCTTTACGATGAGGTTGTATTTTTTTAAATAAACGTTCAAAATCTGTTAACTCCCGTTTCAAGGAGTCAACAAATAGTTGGCTGCCTATAAGGTGAGATAATTGTAAGTATTGATACCAAGGGACCACAACCTCTTTATCCCCTTCTATTTGCTCCTTAGTTAGGATGGCCCCATATTTGGTGATGTCAATGATCCTAGATTTCTTAATTACCTTCCATTGCTGAAATGAAATTAAATCCTGACCTGGTGGAAACCACGATTGGTCCAGGAAGGATGATAGGGGTGAGGGTGTAGGAGCTAGATAGTTTCTTACCCTGTCCCATACAGATACAGTAGATTTCAAAAATGGATCGGCAAGAGTTTGGGTAGGCCTGTGTTTAGGGTCTGTCCAAATTATATCCTTTATATCATGGGGAAGAATATGTGCAGTTTCAGCATATGTCCAGTCTGAACTATCTGAGAAATGCAAAAGAAGCACTATATTTGCTAGCTGCGCTGCCATATAATAACATTTAGGTCTGGAATAGCCAAGCCACCCTTTTTGGTTGAACATTTCATGGTTGAAAAATTAATTCTAGGACGTTTATTAGCCCAAATAAATTTATTTATAAGAGTTTGCCACTTTCGGATGTGAGATTAATAGGCAGCATACGAAAATTAAATAAGTGGTAAAATCATGGTTTTGACCAGTTGTATTCTTTCAGCCCAGGATAAAGTCAACTTGCTCCATTCTTTAAATTCACCTATAACTTTGAGTTCTAGGGTTTTAAAATTAGATTCCTTTAAAATTTGCTAGGTTGACAGGGATCGTGATTCCTAAATAGACGCAGTTCTTGCTGATCCATTGGTATTCATAATTGGAGGCTATCTGAGCTTGTGTGTCTGGGGCTAAATTAATAGGGTAAATTTCAGACTTAGATTTATTAATTTTAAGACCTGATAGTTGACCAAAGGTATGTAACTTGTCTTCCAAAGGAGGTAATGAAGCAGAAGGGTGAGACATATACAGAACCATATCATCAGCAAAGAGGGAAATTTTATATTCATGACTTTTTATTCTAATGCCTTTGATCTCAGCTGATTGTCTTATAGATTCCGCCAGAGGTTCAATGGCAAGGGTGAACAGTAGTGGTGACAAGGGGCAGCCCTGACTGGTCCCTCTTGTAAGTTTAATATCCTTTGAATTTATACCATTTATTTTTAACTGGGCCGTAGGGTTGGCATAAAGTAAGCTGATTGATCGTATAAAAGTTTGGCCAAAACCCATTTTTGACAGGAGTCTCAGAAGGTAATTAGTTTCCAAGCTGTCAAACGCTTTTTCTGCATCAAGTGACAACAAGAGAGCCTCCATTTGATAGGTAATGCAATGATTGATTATATTAAGAGATTTACGCACATTGTCTGCCATGTTTCTGTGTGGAATGAAGCCGGTTTGGTCAGGGTGAACGTAATGATTAATGATTTTGTTTAATCTGTTGGCCAATATAGCTGTAAAGATTTTAGCATCCTGATTCAGCAAAGAAATTGGACGATAGGATGATGGGAGGGTGACATCTTTACCTTTTTTGGGGATCACAATGACCGAGGCTTTGTTCCATGACTGAGGGAAGATGCCCTGGGTAAGAATTGCATTGCAAGTCAGCCTGAGTGGTTCTGCTAAGCTGTGTGTGAATCTTTTATAAAATTCAGCAGGGAAACCGTCCCTGCCGGGAGTTTTGTTAAGTTTAAGCTTCTTGATAATCTCTGTGATTTCTTGGAGAGAAATGGGCAACTCCAAGAATTCCCTATGCGCTGGCCTAAGACTTTTTAGGGAGGTGCAGGATGCTAAGAAGTTGTCAATATCAGATATAAAAGGGTTTGTGGTTCTATAGAGCTTAGAGTAGAAGTTGTAAAATACTCCCAATATTTTCCTGTTATTGGAAGTATAATCCTTATTGCCTTTTTTAATCAGATTAATTTGGTGGGATGAGATCTTTTTTTTCACTTTCCAAGCAATTTCTGTTTTAAGAAAAGTAAGTTCTTCTTGATTTTAGAGGACTCTAGAGATTCCAACTTCTTTCTTTCAAGCAGAAGTTGTTTGTAAACGTTTTTATTATTAAATTTTTTATGCTTAATTTCTAGTGCTTGGATTTTGCTTAAAATGTCCAATCTGAATTTCTCTCTTTCTTTCTTGTAGAAGGAGGCTACTGAGATGATTTTCCCTCTGACCACTGCCTTCATAGCATCCCAAATTGTTGCCTGGGACGTTCTCTTTAAAATAATTTTCAAGTATTTTCTCTATTTCTTTATGTATAGATGGGTTTAATAAAAGGGATTTATTTAATAGCCAATGAGTTTCTTGTTTTATTTTATCGTCTAAATTCAAGTGACTTTCCACCCAGGCATGGTCCGACCAGATTTTACTCCCAATATTAGAAGAAAATAAATTTTGATAAAGTTTACTGGAGGCCAGAATAAAATCGATTCTGGTATGAACTTGATGCCGAGCTGAAAAATAAGTAAAATCTTTCTCTACTCCATGGTGAGCTCGCCAGACATCCTTAAAAGCAAATTTATCGAACAACATTTGTAGTTTCAGTTTATGTGGTATTTTCTTGCAACGTCTCCCATCCCTCTGGGACCGATCCAGATTTAAATCAGCTATACAATTAAAGTCCCCCCAATCAAAATTTCACCTTCAGCAAACATACATAGGTTGGAAAAGGTTTCATGCAAAAAATCAAGTTGCTTATCATTAGGCGCATAAATCGAAGCTAGGGTTACCCTTGTCCCCTCCAGGTTCCCTTTGATAATTATGACCCTTCCTCTAGGGTCCACTCCAGAGTCTACCCATTGAAATTTGGTATTTTTCGAAAATACAATTGCAACCCCCCCTGCGTTTGAGGAGCCGGGAGCTCGGAATTGCAAATTAAATCTATTAGATTTCAATATCTGAGGCATTTCCTTTTTATAATGGGTCTCCTGTAAAAATAATATATCTGCATTCTGCTGTGCTAAAGCTGTGGAAACACGTTTGAGCTTAATGGGGTTATTTAAGCCTCTGCAGTTGAAAGTAACAATTTTAATTTTCCCTGTCATGACTTAACATTGTGAAGAGGCTAAGCTGATGCAGAGTACAAGTAATAAACTCAGACAAAAGAAATACAGCTCTAGAATGAGGAATTGCTTCTTCCTTTACCTTGCATGGCTTACCATAGGAAGCTAAGAATGACCAGACCTTCCAGGGGAAAACATTAACAGTACCAATTAACCCCAAACACCCCCCAACCAGTAACAACTTAGACATAACTAACCTAAACTATAGCTCCTTGGAACCAAAGAGCTAACCCCTCCAGAAGCACAGAAAGAAATTTCCTGTACAACTAATAGGGAGAAAAGAAATCTTTACCTCTCTATATCTGGAGGTCCCTAAGAAATTTGGGAACTAGAATGAAAAACAGGTAACTCCCACTCCCCCCCCCCCCCCGACCGCAGATTGGCAAAAAAAGATGAAACAATAGCTGGAGATGAAAGGGTGAAGGGCAGCGAGAGAAAGAAAGAAAAAGGATAAGGGTAGCGACAGAAGAGAACAGTCAGTTCTCAGCCAAAAATAAACAAGCCAACATTTCCCCCCCTTTTCCTTCCCCCCTCCCCTACCCCCCTTATTCCTTGCAAGCTCTTTGCATCAAAAGCCGAGCCAAACAGGAGACACTGGTGAACAATCTCTAGCTCAAGAAGATGATTTCATGGGGATCGTGATCCATCTCTCTTGAGTGGGAAGGTTTTGAGCCGAGATGTTTTCTGGTGGGTTGACAATCAAATCTTGGGTTGGCAAATTCAAATCGGTGAGAAGTTTCAGGCCAGAGACTATATCCACTGCATGAAGAACTCTGCCTTGATGTGCGACCTGTAGCTTAGTCAATGACACCCACTTGTATCTGATATTAGCTTTAGTTAGCGTTGAGGTGACAGGCTTAAGCTCTTTCCTATGCAGCAGTGTTTCATTCGACAGGTCCTGGAAGACTTGTATTTTTTTCCCTTGAAAAGTAAACGTGCCTCTTTTCCTTGCTTCTTGAATGATTTTCTCTTTGGTACGGGAATCCAAAAAGCGGACAACAATGTCTCTGTTAGCATTTGCTCTCAGATTTCGAGGGGAACCCAGCCTGTAAGCAGACAGTATGGTTGGTGCTACCCCCTTCTCCAACTGCAGCTCATGAGCAAGCCAGCCTGATAAGAACGCAGTTAAATCTGCTGTGCCTTCTTCCGACTCTGTAAATCCGCGGAATTTCAAATTATTGTATTTTATTTTATTCTCTAGATCCATGATTTTATTTTTCAGCCAGCATTCATTTGCTTGCATTACGCGCGTGTCTTTTTGCAAAGACAGGCTGAGGTCTAACGCTGAGTCAGCTGTTTTAGCAACTTGCTGAAGAGTTTCATTAATGAGGGTTAGCTGCTCATTCATAGGCTTAAGCAACTTTTCCATCCGATTAGCAAATTTCTCCTCAAGTTGATCTAGTTTGAGATTAATATGGGCTTCCAGTACCTGGATTTCTTTGTCATCTGCCTTCCGACTGGCAGGGGGAGCGGCCATCTTGGTTGCAGCATGCGGCTCCATCTCAGCCCCATTCTTTGATTCAGATGGTGAGAAAAAGGTTTTAACTGTTTGTACGGTCAATTCTGAAGCCTTATTTTTATTACCTCCTGTTTTGCCCATGATTTGCTATGAAGAGCTCGGGTTAAAAGCTGCTTAAATCGGTCTGGAGGGAGTTTGAATCAGGAGCCTGAACTTCACGCGTCTGGCATGCATGCTCACAACGCCCCGCCCCATGCACAGAGTTTTTAAAGTGAATTAGGGGTTTGTAAGCTGCTGGCATCACCCACTCTGCCCTCAATTGCCTTTCAAAGTACTCAGGAAAGCAGAAGACACTGGTTTTGTCCTCTGATCTCAGGAAGAACTCCCTGTTCCCCTTGGGCCTGACCTTAGGACCATCTGGTTTGGGGTCTTCCTCCTCCCCCTTTTGGGCCTCCCTGAGGTCTAGAACTGCCAGGGTTTTGGACAGAAGATACTGATAGTCCTCTGCCTGGAAAAGCCTATTAGCTTGTTCCACTTTTCAAGGTTCCTCCTCCTCCTCCTCAGTCATGAAGTCCCCATCATCTGAGCCCTCGCTAGGAGAGGATCCTTCCTCCAGCCAGCTAACTGACTTGTCTGTCTGCTTGCTGGGTATTTTCTGGCTGACTTAGTGGGCCAGGAGCACCTGGGTTCTTGATTAAGCAGGTTAGCTCTTGAAAGCAAGGGAGAGGAGTCTTTACTGGGCCATTGTGTCTCGGATTGGCAAAGGGACAAAAGTTCCTCCCTCATGGTTTGTCTTACAGCAGACAGTATTTCTGGGGGTAGGCCACTTACGGGAGCATTTACGCAGTCCTGCTGAGCGCCTTGGTTGGAGCTCTGATCATCACTGCTGTGCTTGGATCGATTTTCTCCTGCTGGGAGATTGGCAACCACGTTGTTGGGTTTGTGCGGGAAAGCTTCTGCCGCAGCAGCGTTTCCCGCCAAATTTGAGCTCCACCAATTAGTGGGTCACGCAGCATTTATGAACTCCCACGTAGAAAGATGGGTGGGGCGGTGAGTGTACGTGTGCTGCTTTGAGTTCATTCTGCTTTCTTTTCAGGGGGGTGGGGCTGTGTGTGTATGCTGCTTTGAGTTCATTCTGCTTTCTTTTCAGGGGTGTGTGGGAGCTGTGGGGGGCTGTGTTTGTGTGTGCTGCTTTGATTTCATTCTGCTTTCTTTTCATGGGGGTGGGTGGGGCTGTGCATGTGTGTGTGTATTGCTTTCATTCTTTTGTTGACTGAAATTGACATTATTATGATTCCCACAGCTTTTGAAAGCAGATTGGTTCTGTGTTAGTTAAATATATCAGTTATGGTTATTTGTATTAGTTAAAATTTCAGTTATGGTTATTCCAGTTTTATGCTAGGAATAGATAGCTGTGTCCAAGTCACAGAAGGCTTTCATCAATATATTCATTAGCTTATAGGTGTTCTTATGTCTTAATAGCTGTACCTCAAATGGTTCTCCCCACCCTCAGCTGATTAACATCACAGAAATTGCAGTGGACATATGGGTGTTAAGGAAGTTTTTATGAATATTGTTTGTCTGGGACATTGGAATATTTATAAGCATTTTACAATGTCACAACAGCTTAGCTATTGGTAAGGTAGAGTTGGCAGGCAACAAAAAAAGCCATTTTAAACTAAGTATAAATCTAATGCAGCTAAAGTGAGTATCTAATTTTGAATTGCTCCAGTAAAGCAAAACCTTCCCTGAAAATTTGAAAATTCAATATTCATTAGATTAGGAATTTCAGACTCTGTGGAATTTTGAGAAAGAATTTTGGATTTTTTTTTGTACGCTGGCAGAGGGAATCTGTTAGAATTTAGATTTGTGATATGGGTTAGACATGGGCAAGAATAGCATTATGAACGGAAAAAACCCATGAACAGGCCGCTTGGCTGCTCGCGAACGGGCCGTTTGTGATGCGCCATTCCAGCTGAACAGGTGGTTGGCGCAAGCCTTGTTCGTTGCACTTGGCCGCCATTCGGGAAGCTAGACACTCAGGTGCCTTTAATCAATTGCCTCAGCAACGGAGGGGGGGTGGAGTGCCTGAACTCTGTCTGCATTCCCTCTGTCACCCCGGACACCCCCCCTCCTTAGCTTGATAGGCAGGTCTTCCTTCCAAGCGTGGAGATGCAAATCAGTTACAATTGGTAATGTGGGAGCAGACACCAGGGGGGAGGAGGAAGGAGGGAGGTGTTCTGTGACCATGGGAACTCTAATCTCATCCCTGTAAACCCTGTTAGGCAGTTCTGACTGCCAACCACAGGCCTCCTGCGTTTCTCAATGAGTCCTCAGCTTATAAAAGGGCACGGCACTCCCAGTTCTGGTTTCACTTTCAGCAAGCAGTGGAGTGGAACAGAGCTCTTGATAGCGTTTTGGAGGAGTGGGAGAGTGCATTGGAGCTGGGCTTTTTTCTGTGGGTGGTGGGTGGGATAGGGAGCTATCCCCTCTGGTTCCAGGGCTGCTGCCAGGCCCTGGGGCCAAGCTCAGTGGGCACCTCAGCTGAGGGCTCACCCTGACTATTAGTGCCTGATCTGGTCAGGTCTCTGAGAGTGTTGGGCTAGGGCTCCCTCTGGTTCCAGGGCTGGTCAGGTCTCTGAGAGTGTCGGGCTAGGGCTCCCTCTGGTTCCAGGGCTGCTGCCAGGCCCTGGGGCCAAGCTCAGTGGACACCTCGGCTGAGGGCTCACATTATTATCACTGCCTGATCTGGTCAGGTGTCTGGGAGTGCTGGGCTAGGCCCTGGGGCCAAGCTCACTGGGCACCTTGGCTAAGGGCTCACAGTGTTATCTCCTTTTCTGTCCTCCTTAATTCTAGTTTGGTGGCACAATGAGTCTTCCTGTTGTGGTGGCCGCCAAGGGTGGTCGTGGGGTGAAGTGCAAAGGCAGTCCTGGTTTACTTGTGGAAAGCAGTACCGGGTGTGGCTCGTGGGCAGCAGAGAGCCTTCCCGCTCCCCCAAATTCACCTGTGGGGGCTGTGGAGGAGGCCAAAGACGTCTTTCTGCTGGGGGGAGAGGATCTCTCTCAACATTTTGAGGAGGAGGTGGGTGACAGATCCCTGGAGGAATGGTTTGTGTTTTATGAAATATCCCTCCCGTCTCCATCCCAAACTCTCGGTGGTGTCCCCACCTGCAGTCCACCCCTCCATCGTCCGTGGCCAGCTCCACAGCACAGCCTGTAACCATTTGCCCTCCTTTCCCTGGGACCATTAGCGGTCCACATTTCAACGCCTCCGTATGGAGGCACTTTCGGGCGCTTCCTAATGACCCGTGTGGTGTGGTGCTGTCCCTGTGATGTTCTGGTGTGTAGGGGCAAAAACCTGAAGCACCTGTCATCAACAGCCCTGACTCGGCACCTGAAGACGCACCACCCGAGTCTGTGGTCTCTGTCCTCGCCCAGCGAAACATCCGTTGGGGGGAGAAAGGGGGTGACCAGCTCTTCTGAGCGGGGATCAGTGGGAGGGTTACCTTGCCCTGAGGGTGACGCTGGTGGGAGCGGAGCGCTCAGGCAGGCCACGCTCGTGGAAGTTGTCCCCTCGGGGTCTGAGACAGCGCCACTTAGAACGTCTAGGTTGAGGGCTCAGGAGGCGGGCCTTCGCTTCTTGGCAGAGAGGATTGCCCTACATGGCTTGCCCATATCCATCGTGGAGTGCGTGGGCTTCCGCAGGCTACTAAAGCATCTTGCCCCTTGGTTCTCTATGCCGTTGCCATGCACCCTTGCCCGTAGAGTCCTGCGGATATCTCGAATGAGGTCAGGTTTAGCCAGGCCCACTCCCACTGCTAACAGGCTTCTGAGACCTTGCTAGGCCTTCCTGGCACAGCCAGATCATCATGACACCTCCTTTCTGCGAAAGCAGGAAAGTGGGTGATGCTGGCGGCAGCCTCCTTTGGGCACTTGCGCAACAGCTCAGGAGCTGTTGCACATGTAGGTGAGCTGCACAGTGCCCCTATCCATTGCAAAAGCTGTGCCCTCTGAACAGGGGGGAATGGGTCCCTCGACTCATGTCCTTCCCACAAAGGCAGGAAGGTTGCTGATGTCAGCTGCTGCTGCTTCTGTCTCATTTCTGTCTCTCCCTCTCTGGAACCACTCTGATCCGTCCAAACAATGTCTCCTGTCCTGCCCATCCCCTTCTTTCTGCAATGGCAGGATGGCGGGGTCAAGTCAGCTGCCGCTTCACAGGGGACTATCCTTTTACTGCTCCCTCCTTTGTCACGAGGGACAGCTCGGCTGTGATTGCGCAGCCGACTGTATCGTATAGGGATACAGCATGGTTGCACAGCATGGGGGCTCTGTCAATGGGACTGACTGGACCCCTTTGAGCCAGGTGGAAATGTGTCCCGTGACTCCTGTCCTTTATGCAAAGGCAGGAAGGTGGGGGATGGCAGCTGCTGCTGCTGCCCTATTTCTTCCTCTCCCTCTCTGGGACCATTCCAGCCCCTCCCAACTACCTCTCGCTTGGGAGTTGTCCAGTTCCTGGTCCATACCTCTCCCTCCGAGTTACTGCCAAGAGTCCCTTCCTAACAACTTGCACCACCCCATCCCCTCCTTTCCGTGATGGCAGGGAGGTGGGTGATACCAGCAGCTGCTGACGGATCGGGGTCTTCCAGGCCCTGTCGCAGGATCTTCCAGGTGCGGCTCGTCGCCGCAGCTGGAATCCCTGGGTCCCCCTCTCCCACCCTGACAACTTCATGTTCCCTCTTTCCTCCTCTCCCTCTTAGGTACTGCCACGGGTCCCTTCCCCAACACTTGCACTGCCCCATCCTCTCATTTCCGTGATGGCAGGGAGGTGGGTGATGCCTGCAACCGCCAATTTGGGATCTTCCCATCCACCTCGCAGGATCTTCCAGGTGTGGCTTGTCGCCGTGGCTGGAACCCCTGGGTCCCCCTCTCCCACCCTGACCACTTCGTGTTCCCTCTTTCCTCCTCTCCTTCTCGGATACTGCCACGGGTCCCTTCCCCAACACTTGCACCACCCCATCCCCTCCTTTCCATGATGACAGGGAGGGGGGTGATGCCTGCAGCCGCCAATTCGGGGTCTTCCTGTCCCCCTCGCAGGATCTTCCAGGTGCGGCTTGTCACTGCGGTCGGAACCCCAGGGTCCCCCTCTCCCACCCTGACCACTTCATGTTCCCTCTTTCCTCCTCTCCCTCTTGGGTACTGCCACGAGTCCCTTCCCCAACACTTGCACCGTGCCATCCCCACATTTCCGTGATGGCAGGGAGGTGGGTGATGCCTGCAGCCGCTGATCCAGGGTATTTCCGTCGCTTTCACAGGACCTTCCAGGTGCGGCTCGTCACCACGGCTGGAACCCCTGGGTCCTCCTCTCCCTGACTACCCGGTAGCTGCAGTCTTCACCCACCTTCTGCGTGAGCGGATGCTTTGTCTGCCTCCGACCTGGAGGCCTGGCAGGCGGGCACATGGGGGGTGCCGCCAGCAAGCAACCAGACCCCCGCCCCCTGAGGGGAGGTGGCATGCCACTGCCTCCCCGAGCACACCAGGCCCGGCGGCCGCAGCCTTCACCCACCTTGCTGCGCACGCAGATGCTTTGTCCACCTCCGACCTGGAGGCCTGGCAGGCGGGCACATGGGGGGTGCCGCCTGCGAGCAGCCAGACCCCATCCCCAAGAGGGGAGGCAGTACGCCTTCAGGACCACCGCACAGGGCACAAGTGAACTGGGGAGGGTGGCTCCATTTGTGTTGATTGGGAGTGTCCTGGGGGCGTCGAATTTGGGAATGTATAACTCCGAGATCCATACTGCAATCTTGACCAAACTTGGATGGTGGCTGGAGAACAGCCTGCTGCACATTCCCTGTGAATATGGGCTCTCTAAGTGCTAAGGGGGCTGCTCTGGCGCTGATGAACACCGAACACATTCGTTAACAGGACATATTTGGGTCCGTTTATGTTCGTCATCGGGAACTGCTTGTTCGGGGTTTTTTTCCCCTGTTCGTGCCCATGTCTAATATGTGTTTTGGATTTTTAGATGCCCTCTCCTTCTTGCATATTTAAAATATGATTCCAAAGAAATGAAATGTTTGGGAAAGGGAATGGAAGATTTCACTTTTTGTAGAGGATACAGAATGGAAGATTTATATTCACTTACCGTGAAGCTTCCTTCCTCAGTGGTCCAGCAGTGGGGCAGTCAGTATGCTCGGGTAGCTCCTCCTCCTCCTCTTGCGCAGGGTCGAACAAACTTGCGATCCCAGGGGGAGGGGGTCCCAGGCTCTTCAGTTCCTTTTTAAGCCCCAGAATCCCCTTCTGTCCCAGTCACTGTATACTCAACACATATAACTCAGAAAACTGGTAAAAAACAACTGTAAAAAACAGCAACCATTCCAAAAAACCACAAAAACAGAAGCTAATGCTTCCCTATGTTCTCTCCCTCTCCCTTATTTATTCATTTATCTATTTTACCTTAGACAGGGAGGGATTGGACTGCCCCACTCCTGGACCACTGAGAAAGGAAGCTTCACAGTAAGTGAATATAAATATTCCATTCTCCTGTGGTCCTGGAGTGGGGCAGTCAGTACGGTCGGGACATATCTAGCAGTGTACCCTCAGGTAGGTATTCTAGATCTTAACCCTTCAGAACGTGCTGTAGCACTTTCCTCCCAAAGGCTGCTTCAGCCGAAGCTATCTGGTTTACCTTATAATGTTTTGTGAACGTGTGAATAGACTTCCACGTCACTGCTCTACCGATTTTCTCTAACAACAAGAAGGATCTATATGTTGCTGAAGTGGCTGTTCCTTTCAGGGAATGGGCCGTGATTCCAGTTGGTGGAACCGACTTAGTGCATCTGTACGCTAATCTGATACATTCCCTAATCCATCTACTTACAGTAGATGTCATCTTTCCGCCTAGCGAACTCTGTCTAAAGGAATTGAACATATTCTCCACCTTGCGTATGTTCTTGGTCCGTTCTATATAATAGCTCAATGCTCTTCTCACATCTAACCTATGCCACTGTTTCTCCTTCTCATGTTTCGGGTTAGTGCAGATGGAAGGCAGAACTATGTCTTCCCCCCTATGGAAAGATGAGTTGACCTTTGGAATAAAGATAGGATCTGTCCTTAACATAACTTTGTCAGGATGGAAAATACATAACTCCTGATTTACTGACGGGGCCCCAATTTCTGACACCCCTCTCGCTGAGGTTAACCCCACTAGGAAAACTGTCTTGAGGGTCAACTTTCTAAGGGAATATGTTGCCATGGGCTCAAATGGTTCATTAATTAGTGAATTAAGAACTATATTTAGGTTACAAGTCGGAAATACATCTATTTTCGGACGATTAATTAACACAGTCCCCCTTAGGGACCTTTCAATGTGAGGATGCTTGGTAAGGGACGTCCCTCCCTATGACCCCTAATAGTTGAAATTGCTGCCACCTGTCTTTTCAATGTGCTAGTACTAAGGTCCTTTGTCTAGCCCCTCTTGCAGGAACAGAAGGATCTGTTCCATGGATGCCGTAAGAGGGTCCTTTCCCCTATTTTCGCACCATTCCTTAAACACTTGCCATGTCCTATCATAGCTTTGTTCATGGAACGTTTTCTTGATGCTAGCATCGTGGCAATCACTCTGCTGGAATAACCCAAGTCCTTAAGTTGTCTGGGTCCAACTTCCAGGCAGTCAAGTTTAGGGACTTCGGGTTTGGATGTTGAATCTTCCCTTGAGTTAGAAGGTCTTCCCTGAAAGGGAGTGTTCAGGGATCCATGCGCAATAGTCTCTTTAGGCCTTGGAACCATGGTCTCCGTGGCCAAAAGGGGGTTCACCATTATCCTTTCCACCTTTGTTCCACTATCTTCTGTGGTGGAAAGGCATATAGGAGATTCCGTGGCCAGTCTTCAAGTGCGTCCATTCCCATTGCATCCTGTTCCTTTACCTTGAGAAGAAATTTTGGAACTTGCCTGTTTAATGCAGGCGCAAACAGATCCACTTCTGGTTCGCCAAACTTCTGGCATATCAGCGCAATCACCTGCTTGTTCAGCATCCACGGCATGATCCACTTTATTTCGACTCAGCCACTCCGCTGTCGAGTTCTGCCATGCAGCCACGTGAACCACTCATATAGACTTTAGGTTTGTCTACGCCCATCAGAGAAGTTCTTCTGCCTCTTTGTTCAGGGTCTTTGACTTGCTACCGTCTTGCTTGTCTATATAAGCTTTGGCTGTCACATTGTCTGTTTGTACCAAGATGGGGTTCCCCTTCAGACAACCTTGTAATTCCCTTAAGCCATTCTTAATGGCTCTCTGTCCTTCGTATGGGCTTCCCATCCCGTCAGACTCGCATCTGTCATCATGGTTATTCTATGAGGTTCTCTGAGTGGGAAACCTTCTGCAAATCTGTATGTCTCCGAAGGAACCTCTGCAATGGCCTCGGATGGAAACATGACCATTGGAGTATATCTTGGCAAGATACCATCATCCCTAGTAGTTTGGCCAGCTGCATCACCTCCCCCAGTCTGTCGTTTTGAATCAATTTCATGAGAACAGTGATCTTCTGCTGTCTCTCCAGGGACACAAAGGCCTTGTCCATGACTGTGTCCACTACCACCCCCAAGTGGACTATCCTCTGTGTTGGGGTGAGGATGCCCTTTTGGCGATTAAAGATGAAGCCATGTCTCTCCAGGCAATTTATCGGTATTGATACTGCCTCCTGAGATGTTCCCAGGGATGGGGCCTTTATCGAAATTTGTCCAGATAGGGCACCAAAGCTATGCCCTGGATTCTGAGGAAGGCCACCAGAGTCATCAACACTTTGTGAACACCCCCAGCGAAGACTTCAGACCAAAAGGCACGGCCCTGTACTGACAGTGCTCGCCACTGTAAGCGAATCGCATGTATTTTCTGTGTACCGGTCTCATAGGGGTGTGTAGATAGGCCTCGGACAGATCTATGGAGGCTAGAAAGTCTCCTTGCTGAATGGCCCCCGTCGTGGACATCATGGTCTCCATTTTGAACTTCCTGGATCTTATGCTGAGGTTCAACCATTTTATATCCAGAATGGTCCTGACATCCCTGTTCTTTTTGGACCAAATACACCCCGTCTTCTGTGTTGTGTTGGTACTGGTTCCATCGCCCTTATCTTGATTAGGTGATTGATGGCTTCTATTATCTTCAAGTGCTTTGTTGTGATGGGTTCTTGAATACTTGGATAAAACACCATTTCGGTAAAGTTCTGGATTCCAAGGAATAACCCCTTGATACGGTTTCCAGTACCCATCTGTCCAAAAACCTCTGCCTCCAATGACTAGCAAAATCCTGTAGATGACTGTCGATCCTGGTTGCTCGGAGGTACTGATAGTCATGTCTGACCACCTTTCTTCTGTCGTTTGGATCGGGAAGTTGACTCTTTTTTTTGAGCTAAAGGATCTGTGATCAACTCTCGTTTTGGATTGCCATCTACTTCTGATATTTATCCAGGGCTTCACCAAACAATTTGGAACCCTTAAGGGTATTGCTGCCACCTTGCTACAAGCGGAGGGAGCCACATCCCAGTTTCTCAGCCATGTGTTTCACCGTGTGGTTAACTGGGTACTCATTTTACCGACCTCGGAAGGATGGAAGGCTGAGTCAACCTTGAGCCGGCTATCTGAACCCCACTTCCGCCAGGATCGAACTCAGGCTGTGAACAGAGCTTGGACTGCAGTACTGCAGCTTACCACTCTGTGTCATGGGGCTCTCCACCGTTAAACCGCATAGCTCTGGAAGAAATTTAAAACGAGTTCAGTGTCGCTTCTGCCATGAAGGCCACTGCCAGAGTTATTTTCTTAACTTCATTTTTGATCTTCTTTGGGACTTCTCTACCTGCTGCAGCTAGGTCCGAAGCCCAGGTGTAAGCTGCCCTGGCAAACAAACAGCCGGTGGCTGAAGATCTCAACAACGCTGTTGATGCCTCAAAGTTCTTGCGTAATGCCTGCTCTATCTTTCTGTCAGAGGGATCCTTTGGCCTGCCTTCCGCAGCCATAGGTAACACTGACGTAGTGGCCAGGCTAGTTACTGGGTCGTCCACTGTGGGCAGTTAAAACTTTGCCGCCTCTTCAGGTGTCAGAGAGCACAAATTGTTAAACACTGATTGGTAGAGCTTTGTCTTAGCAGGATTATCCCATTCTGTCTTAAGAATGTCATGAAAAAAAGCTGGGAGGGGTACCCCAGTCTGCTTGGGCCCCAACTTTGGAAGTGCCCTTTCCATACCTTGGGGGCAAAGAGTTACTGCTCATCTTTGCCTGTACTTGTGTGAGAAATTTCCAATGTCCTGAGCACCTTTGTAATCAATTGGAGTATACCTCTAATGAAAAAAGCCTAGTTTGCACTGACCCATTTCTGACTCTCATCAGACAGGTTACCCTCCTCACTCACTGAGGTTTGGTGTGATGTTTCTGAACACTATTGGGACTCCTCCAAGTCACTGGGATTCCTTTTCAACCCGGTCTCCACCTTCTCTTTCTTGGCTTTGTTTGGGCGGCATCTTTAGCCGGCCTTTTACCCTTAGAGCTGTCTGAGCAATGTTCTTTGTTTTGAGATTGCATCTGCCCCTTAAGGTCTCTCCTTGCCTCATTAAGCCCTTTTTAAATCTCAGCTAGCAGCCACGCCAAAATATTTGTTTTGGCTTCTGGTCTGGCTAAATCAGGGTCACAGCTTCCCTAGGTTCCCCCTTGAGTAGGGCATGCAGGGCCTGGGAACTCCATGCCACAAGGCTCAGGCTCAGATGCTTTTGTTTCTAATGGGCCAGCCTTGGACGCCATGTTTCCTGCCAAAATCTTCCCACCCCAAAGTGAAAGCGAGTAACGGCGGGTATTAGAACCCGCCGTCTAATGTCCCCTATCTCCCAGCGTTTGACTGCCTCTCTGTGAGTTCCGACTCCAACCTTCCTTTGCCGAGGCTTCCCCCCGCCCCGCTTCCTCGAGGTCAGGTTGACTCTCCACAGGGGTGTCATTCTACTCACCACTTCAGGTGCGTACAATGAGGCTTCTGCCGCTTCAGAGCCCTGCAGGCTTTCCCTCTTTCACGGCTGCTGCGGTGTGCATGCGCATTTGCTGCGGTGTCTGTGTGCGCCTCTCTCCTAGCTTCAGCAGTAGCCGGGTCCTAGAGCTCTAGGAGCGTCGGCTCTGCAGCTTGCCTCCGCGGCTTTCGCTCGCGGCTGGAAGGTGATGGGGGGGTGGGGAGGAGGAACACGTCCTTCCTTTTTCCCCAGTGAGCCTGCACCTCCATTCAGCTTTCTCTGGCTATTCAGGATCGCTGCTCCGTAGAGCAAAAGAGGTCCGTGACTCCTGCTGAGCAGGGCCGGAAAAAACTGAAGAGCCTGGGAGCCCCTCCCCCTGGGATCGCAAGTTTGTCTGACCCTGCGCAAGAGGAGGAGGAGAAGCTACCCGAGTGTACTGACTGCCCCACTTCAGGACCACAGGAGAAAGGGAAAAAAACCTTTCTCATAATAGTGTGCTTTTCCAAGCAAACTAACAGTTATCTTGTTGTAATGCATTGTGCTGGGTTCTGGGAGAGGTGTCACTTCCGGGAGTGATGTCATCATGCATTTCCGGGAGTGCACACGTGCTTCACGCGCGCACATGTGGTAATATTGTTCCTCCACCTCTTTTCCCAGAAAAAAAGCCCTGGCTAACCTGATTTCTTTTGTCTCATATACATTATTTGGGTTAAAGCTTAGTAACTGAAATCTATTGTCAATATCATTTTATAACTCATTCAATAGTCCAAACTCCGGTTGCAGGACCTTTAGCAGTCATTTTCAAACTCTCCAATAACGTTTCAAACTTGTGCCCTAAGTCCAATGTACCCCTATTGATATAATTAAAGATGTATAAAAATTACCCTTCAGACTCTCTACCTTTGAGCAGGTTTTGGGACCCAAGCCTGCTCCCCCAAAACCACTTTTTGGCCAACATCTCTAAACACAGTAGCTGTCAAAATAATTTCTTCTATGAGTGATGCAGGCATGAGAAACCCCTGAAACCCTAAGCCAACCTCTCCTCTCCCATCCCCTCACTATGTTCACAGCCTGCTGAACTGCAAGTAATTACTGGTCTGTACATCTTATCAAAGTAAATTTGGTCTGCAAATTTTAGGTTTCAGACAGATTACATGGTTGGCCACAGGCAGAACTGACTAAGAAAGCAATTTCTTGAATTTGTGCATCTGTGACACTGTGATCAGTGTACCTGCATCTGTATAACTATACCTCCTGTATAATGATGTAACTACCTCAAGTCATGCAAAATCTCAAAATTGCTCAAAAAGACAAACAAGCACGTAGATGTTCTTGGCTCTGTGTTGAATACTGTTTTTTGCCTCACCTGTCTGTTAACTTCGATGTACTGCCCAAGAGTGTTTACTCGGTAGCACAGCCCCTCTTTCATGATGTGAACATAGCAACGAATTTTCTGTCCACAGAATACTTCATTTGTATCTCCTTTGTGATTATTCCACCAAAATTTGTCTGTATCCAAATCAAACAGGCTATCATCCTTCATGAAGTTATAGATGTCTGTAAAAAATACACACACATAAAAGTATGATTAGACCGAGCACCACTGTAGGTTATTTTGCTGGGAAATGGGGACAGAACAGTGTTTTTGAATTTGTGGATTGGGATACAAAAGTGGGCTGTGAAATCTCTGAAAGTGGGTCACAGGCCAGCCATCACAAATGGTGGTTCCTGACCTTTGCACCCTTCTTTTTTTCTCCTCTTCTTCCTTTCCATCCTCTCATATTCTTACCTCACCCTCCTCCGTTGTGGAAATAATAAGGGGAGAAAAGCTGTTTGGCAAGTAGTAATGTCACGATAGAAGCTGGGGGGGAGAAGGGGGGAGCTGAAGAGTAGTTGGGAGCTGTTCAGTGCATGGAAAAGCTAGAGGAGGAGAGAAAGAGGTATTTGCGAGTGCAGGATGTGTCTTGGCACTGCTTCTTCAGCAGCTCAATGTCTTACCCAACCCCCTGTAGGGCCTCACTGCCCTCTACCTGCTGTGGGAGATGTACTGCACTGAGCTAGTTGCCATCCACTTCTTTGCTGACATCTGCCATCTGCCACCACCCTGTCCCCCAACTCAAGGTCCCTGCTCAGTCTCTTAAACCAGACCTGGATGAATCACCATATGAAGTAAATTTGGACTTGTGAGTTGGGAACCACTGGGACAGCACATTTCCACATGTAAACTTTTCTGCTGTACAGACTGCACTAGACTGAAAACAATAGAGCCGAAGAGAAGAATTGCTGAGCTTTATGGCCTCTCTGTATAAAGACTCAGCATTCGGGTACCTCTGTGTTGCATTACTGATCTAATGCCTTGCATGCCTTAAAAATAGCAGGTAAGCACTACATTAGAACTAGAAGCACAGGCTTGGATCATGTAGAAATTTTTGTTCAAGATGGGCAATTTTTGCCAATTCCTCCTCTCACTGCAAAGTCCCAATTCCTGCCTCATGCTGTTCCTGTTCCCCAGGAGCAGTATTTCAGGGGGGTATTTGGGGCTTTGTGGGGAGGGGAGAGAAAAATCTGCTCTGCTGATGGAAATCCCTTCATCAGCAGAAATAATATGGATGATCTAAACAATATTCTCAATGTCATTTCTCCAAATATAATTTCAGTGTATATGCTTCAGATCTCTCATATGTTTTATACACTTCAGATCTTTTTCTTACATGGTCTTCTAAGATTCTGTATCTTACACTAACCTAATGTCTTCTGATCCTTTTTCTTTTCATTTTGTTCTTTGTTGCTTTGCCCTTGTTGCAATGGTGCTAGTGAGGAGAATTGCTTCCTCACTAAATATGGGATCAGCTCACTCCTGATTGATGTGAATGATCTAGGAAAAAACAAACAGAGATTAAATGGCACATATGGGAAGGACAAATGATTACCTGTAACTGACATACAAGTGACCATTTGTAGAGTGACACAATGGGTTGCTGTGACGGACTGCACTTAACAGCAGGTTTCTGACGTAAAGCAAAATCAGAGAGCTGGGGATGGAAGGGTTAACTATTGCCTAGAATGGAGACCTTGTATGACAAGCTGCTCTCTTCTCTGATTCATCAGTTAGAACCAGTCTGAAGGCTGTCAGTTGTTTTCTGTCAGGATCTGGAGTCAGGGAGTCTGACAAAAAAAGTCAGGCAAGTTCATCTTTAGAGTGAAGAGAGAAGAGTCCTTTGCCTTAACTATATTATTACTGTCTTGAGGAAGAATTCTAACTAAGAATTCAGAGTCTAAGCGTCAGCCTAAGCTGAAGTATGCTTTAAACAGACACCAGAGAACTGGGAGTGTGTTTTGGGCAAGAGTGATTGCATTGTGGGTTGAGACTCCCTTTTAAACCAAAAAGAAGAGGTGTTATATCTTCTGAGAAGAAGATTAATTCCTGCCCAGTTTCTAAGAGGGGTTGGCTCTGATAAGAAACCTGGGTCTGTTGTGAAGGAAAAATTGTTTTAGACTATTCAGGAAAGAGAAATACCCCCTAGTTTCAAGAAAACAGTGAGTTAGGTGCACAAGGAAAGTGACTAACTCCAGAAAACCTGAACTGTCATAGGAAACTTGCTGAAGAAACATTGTTGCTGTAACTAAATTACTAAGTAAAACACCTCTCATAGTTAAGAATCAAGAATATATGAAAATAAGTTTCAAGGATACTATTTTGTCTGTTACACAAAGTGTATTCTGTATTACCAATAAAATTTTACCTCTGCATTTCCATCCCCTGACGACACTTACTTAATCCCTACCTGCTGAATAAAGTTATTTCTTTTTGAATGTTAGACAGTCAATAGTGCCATTTCCAAGCAAAAAAGGAAGATGGCTCCTGGTTTTCCCCATTAAGTTCCTGGGCTGGGCTAAAAACCAATGTTATATCTGCATATCAGGGAGGGACAAATAGACTTTCTAAACCACAAATATTAACATGCTACGTGGGGCAGCTCAGTCAAAGCAGGGATACTGAATTTTGGCAGGAAAATATGCCTCACAGTGGGGAGAGTAAAGGGGGGTCTGTCATAGATGCCACTGTAGAATAGAACCTTCTAGAAATCTATGGAAATTTGGTCAGGGTGCAGAAACTTCTGCCTGTCTTCTCTGGGGGAGGAATTGGCTTGGATCCACTAGAATGTTTCTACGGATGGACTTCTATCCACACACAGTGTGACTTTCTGACCTCTTTCTTCCTCTGCAGGGAGTTCCCTGTACTCCAAGGGCAGTGTTTTATGGGGCATTTGTGGACTACAGCAGGATGGGAGCGGTGCAAAAATCCTTCTAGCTGCACAAATGCTCCAGTGGATCTAATCTCTGTTTTTCATGCATGTACCCTATGAAGAGCAAAGAGGGATTTGTCACTCAGATCCTTCTAACTATCTGCAACAGTGCCAATACACAAATAAGTTATAGAGTGAAAGCACAGATGATCATTCAAAGAATTAAAGGTGGTAGGGGAATTTGCACATAGATCTCTTTTCAAGGAGGCACCAAGAGGCTATATAACAAGAGGAAGTTACAACTTCAGCTACTGAGAAGTAAGAACAGGAAATATAACTGCAAGCAACAGAGACTGAACATGGTGGGGGCCAATTTCCACAGTAACCCTTGTTAAGGAGACTCAAGTGACTATTTAAGAAACAGCAGTACAACAGAAAGGTGTTTCAAAAGAAACAAAATATTTCAGTTTCTAAAAAGGCAAAGTAAAGACATAGGGAGCAATCATAAGCACATCTACTCAAAAGTAATTCACATGTTACTCAATAGAGCATACTCCCAGGATTGAAACCACAATTTACTCAAAGAAACAGATACTGAGTCAGAGACCACTTGTGATATTTGTGACAGCCAGTGTGTTGTAGTGGCTAGAGTGATAGACTAGGATCTGGGTGACCCAAGTTTGATTCCCCACTTTACCATGGAAGCTTGGTGATTGATCTTGGGCCAGTCACATACTCTCAGCCTAACCTACTTCACAGGATTGTTGTGAGGACAAACTGGAGGAGGGGAAAATGACAAAAGCTGCTTTCGGTCCCCTCTAGGGAGAAAGGAAGGGCAGTAAAATTAAAAAAGAATATGTCCAGGATATTAGAAAGTTTTAACCTCCTGTACAGTTAATAAAACTAAAGGATGGCTATC
This sequence comes from Eublepharis macularius, assembly GCF_028583425.1. Lineage (NCBI taxonomy): Eukaryota > Metazoa > Chordata > Lepidosauria > Squamata > Eublepharidae > Eublepharis > Eublepharis macularius. The sequence goes on along the minus strand of NC_072794.1, from coordinate 97,318,382 downwards.
TAAGGTGTTTTCCACATTGGGACAGGCGTAAATAATTTCTCCATTTCTGCTGCAGCTGCCAATGCAGTGTAATAGTAATGGGGCTTCCACATGAGAAGTTTCCCCTAAGTTTCCCCTTGCCATGGTCCCCCAGGAGAAGCCACCCCTCAAGGACTTTTTTGGTTTTTATTAAAATATTGGCAACTGACTATTCTTATATCTCTGAATTCTCAGTGTTCATTAAAAAATCTCTAGGCCCTTTTGTTATGGAGATATGATCCTTTTTCCTTTGTGTGTTATGTGCTGTCAAGTCACTTCCAACTTATGGCAACTCTATGAATTAATGATCTCCAAAACGTCCTCTCATTGACAGCATTGCTCTGGTCTTGCAAACTGGAGGCCGTGCCTTCCTTTAATGAATGAATCCATCTTATGTTGGGTCTTCTTTTCTTGCTGCCTCCAACTTTTCTTAGCATTATTGTCTTTTCCAAAGAGGCTTGTCTTCTCATCATGTGTCAAAGGATGATAGCCTCTGTTTAGGTATTTTAGTGTCTAGGGAGAATTCAGGCTTGATTTGATCTAAACCCACTTATTCGACCTTGATGGACCAATCATTACCAGTCAGACTCCCTCCCCATACTAAGAAGGCAGTTTATGGATATGGGATATCATAAACTCTGTGTAATAAGTCCTAGACACTGACCCCAGCCAGAGCAGATGCTAGCTGGCATGGACACTGGATAGTTACCAAGCCATGAGTCACAGGGACTGATTGACAGCCCTCCATGCCACAGAGCAGCAGAGATAATGAGGCTTCCTGAGAAAACTCTTTGCCTAATCCTATCAATGGCTTCTTTCACCTCCCCTATCCCACTTATCTAATCAAAGCTATTCAGCGCAACTGATAGCCTCCCTGTCCAGTAGTTACCAATTTTAACCAATAGTCCAGCCCAGATAGTAATACCAGGTCATCAAGCAATAATTTTATCCTTTAGTCCATCCCAGATAGTCATATCAGTTATTGTCCTACATCCAGACAAGCCATTAAGCCACTGTTTTGGGTCAAAGATGTCAGTTTTGCCCCAGGGTGCATTTTGCCCTATAACTGGGCTGCCCAGCCATGTGTTCAGTATGTGTCTGCCTTGGTACCTGTCCACGCATCCCTAATCTGTTTGGACTTCTCTTTGCGAAACACTGGTTGTTTTGCTGCTCCTCCATGAATCTCTTCCTCTCCGAGACTGGTAGTTATTGCCCTTCCCCCAAAACCACTTTCCCATTTCCTCACTGTTTTCTTAATTAGCCCTGTGTGTGGTTTTCTGTATGTCTTCCTTTTACTCCTCAATTTAAAAAAAACCCTTTCCTGTTGAACATCTGCCTGTTTATTTGAGCATTCTCTAAGGGAATAATCTCCGTAGACATAGGTGGAGAATCCCACTTACCCCCTCTTGTTTGTCTCCTTTAATGCTAATTCCCCCAGACAATTAATGAGACCTCCTATTTCGGTAACACAACAGTTTGATTCAGGATAAGGTAGCTTCATGTGTGAGGTTCTCAAATGGTGCATGCGCGCGCACACACACACACACAGTTTACTATATTTAGCAGTGAGTTCCACAGGCTGATTATTTATCAGGGTGAGACATTTTATATATTTTGTTAATTTAATCTGTGTCTCCTCGGACAATGTTAAATGATATTTTCACATTCACTTATTCAAATATTCAATTTCTTATTAATTGCTGAGAAGCAGAATTCTGTACTCACCTCCCCATAATTAAAAAAGTTTGATCAAATACTGCAGCATCTGTTGGGACATGACAGAACACATGGAGAGGCTGACTGTCAGTTGCTGGAGTTGCGGGGGGGGGGGGGGGCAGAAGTGTCCCAGATGCTAATACTCCATTCTCATTCTCATCTTCCAAGCTGTTGGTTGCCTCTGAAAGCTGGGCCCTAAAATATGCATTTATGCAATGCTGCTTTTGTGGAGATCCAGAAGATAACTGTGCAGAAAGGCCTTCTCCAAACACCTCAGGATAAGTATAAAGAAGCTAATTCTCCTACAGGGAAGGGGCAGGAGAGCTCTCTCACCAGAGCTCTAAAAGTTCTGGAGATGCTCTAATCAGTCACAGAAACTAATTGTGGGAATTCAAAGAGAACCCAACATCAAATGTGCCTGAAGAATGAGTTTTTTTAAAAATTAGGTGCAATCTAAATAGTTAGGTATTGAAAAGGTTGCTGGTACAAATCAGTTTTCATTAAGCAAGTGTTCTCTTTTTATATTAGAATCTTGACAGTATCATATAAGTATTTCTGCGATGACAGGATTAAAAGAGTCTGAAACAGCAACATTTCTCTCATTCCAGATTTGCACTCAGAACACCTGATTTGCTGCCTTTTTGAAACTCATAATTAAAGTGGTGCCAATTGTTTGCCTCATAAAATGAGACATGCAAGAGAAGTCACGCTGACATCTTATTAGGCTGTTTATTTGAAACTGATAGTTCCTGGGTACACAAGGTAGTGTGTAAAGAATGTCATTTTCATCTCAGATATATGCATCAAATAGCCATGGCTGTATTAGCCTGCTGATGGTATACGAGACAACCTTCACATAACGCAGAGCATACACGTCTCTTTGCTCTGAGACTGATCTCTGTGTTTGAAAAATGTTATGTGCAAAATGGCCTTGAAAAGTAAGAAAAGGATAGATTATATTTAAAGCCAGAGTTAATTTTTTTCCGTCTCAGACTTTCATGGGATATTTCAGCTTTGATCCCCAGACCTTCTGTAAAGATTAAACCCAGCATTTTCTTGGCATGGGTACCACTGAGGTTTTCAAACAAGCTTTGTAATTGTACGCTATAAATTTTTAGGCATAGCATGTGGAGCAATTTGATGTATTCCAAACAATCTCATTATTTTGTTGTTATTTTATCTCCTTCATTTTGCAATCTGTCCTTAATGTCCAAAATAATTACAGATTTTAAATTTGCTATAATTTAAGAGCTAAAGAACAACTCCTTCTTGAATCAAAAAATTCTCTCCCTGTTTACAAACTGTATGCAACATGGTTCTTTTCTAGCCCTGCCTTCTGCCATGCATGTAGGTGTGCAGATGGGCAGTTTACTAGCTTAAAATGTTTGCATGCAGCTGTGCCATTCAGGAATGATTTCCTGCTTGGGTTTTATGCTGTGTCCAAAACCGACAGTCTTGTGTTTCCTATAAGAGGCTGGCCAGGGCATTTATGGGAGCCATTACATATAAAATCTCAGTGTTTGGCAGAGGTCTACACAGCCTGATGCAATGAACACCACAGTCTAGCAGGGAGGGAAAGAACAGGAAACTGAAAAGCAGAAGACTTATATTTGGTTGTGAAAATTGCATTCTTGGGTTGAATTTCATCTTTCTGAGACATCTACATGTCACACTGTCCCAATAAAAATGGATTGACAGTCTTCTATCAAATCTGTAGAATGACACTGTCCAACTGCTTCCTTATTGCTAAACATTTTGCTACCCCCACCCAAAAAAACCAAATCACATCTGAATTCTGGTTATTACTTGCAGGTTAAGCAGGAATCATGTGGGACTATTCCAAAGGCTATGCTTTTGGAAGGTATTTTTTTATTAGCAAAGAGGCCTTGAGTAACAAAGGTTTCAGCATTTTCTTCTTTTGCCAGTATGGATGATGACAGCATGAAAATGAGCTACAGAATTTGGTCCACCAATGTGAAAAATAGAGGGCTGGACCAAAATAAGAAAGGGAAAATGGGAGAGTAACAGTAAAACAGTAAAAGAGAGCCAGTTTGGTGTAGTGGTTAAGAGGACTCTAATCTGGAGAACTGGGTTCGATCCCTCACTCCTCCACTTGAAGCCAGCTGGGTGACCTTGGGTCAGTCACAGCTTCTAGCTCTCTCAGCCCCACCCACCTCACAGGGTATTTTGTTGTGGGGATAATAATGGCATACTTTGTAAACCGCTCTGAGTGGGTGTTAAGTCATCCTTAAGGGCGGTATATAAATCTATTATTATTATTATTATTAATAATAATAATAATAATAATAATAATAATAATAATAATCAAAAGGAAAATAATAGCCAAACTGTACAGCCAAATAGCTGTACAGCCGATAGCAAAATAGCCAGTTTGGTGTAGCGGTTAAGAGTGCGGGACTCTAATCTGGAGAGCCGGGTTTGATTCCCCACTCCTCCACTTGAAGCCAGCTGGGTGACCTGGAGCTAGTCACAGTTCTCTGGAGCTCTCTCAGCCCCACCCACCTCACAGGGTGTTTTGTTGTGGGGATAATAATGACATACTTTGTAAACCACTCTGAGTGGGCATTAAGTTGTCTTGAAGGGTGGTATATAAATTGAATGTTGTTGTTGTTACTGACATTCTTGAGATAAAAGATGCCAAAATGACTGCTTTTTGAAGACACAAGAGTAAGAAAAGGATGCAGCATACAATCAATAAGATAAACTGGATTTCATAATCCAGGGTCTTCTCCCTTTTATTAAAGATCTTATAACTTTTCAAAGTAATTGAATTGTGAATGTTATTCTTATGCAGAGAAAAGTTTAACCACCTCAGTTTGGAGAAAACTGGAAGCTATAACAGCTACAGCCAGGGCTTTTTTTCAGCTGGAACGCGGTGGAACGGAGTTCCGGAACCTCTTGAAAATGGTCACATGGCTGGTGACCCCACCCCCGATCTCCAGACAGAGGGGAGTTTAGATTGCCCTCCACGCAATCTAAAAGCAGTATTCTGACCAGGGATGCAGTTTTGAAAGTCTAATAGCATTAAATAATTATATTTTTTTTAAAAAGGTCCAATCAATTGCATTTCAGAATATAATTTCTCAAATAGTTTCACAATTATTTTAACTTTATTGTATACAATGCAACTGGTAGGGCTGTCATTTAAAAGTGAAGACTAGCGGACTTCTGGGATGAGGCAGTGAAATTACGACAGGGGAGTTTTATGAGCTCCCTGCCATGACCTTCCTGGTTCCTTGAGACCCGAGAGATTGGGCCCCCAAGCCCTCCCCCTGGAGAGGGGAGGCAGGCTGGAACAAGGTGGAAGAGCTTAGGGGGTCTGGCATACCCCCAGAAGCCCCGATACCGGTTCTGAAAGCAAGGGCTAATGAAGGAGCCAATATGGCTACAAAGCTGCAAAACCAAGAGTCTGGCAAGTGAAAATGAACCACAGCAAAAAGCAGACTCTTAACAAGACAGATAAAAAATAACTTTAAGACAGCTCAAGTGATCCCACAGCTTTCCATCAAGTAAGCAGATTGTTTTATGGTTTTACGAGGGCAATCCAGCTTGATTGCGAGACGGCTGCTCGAGCAAGCTGGGAGGGGCAGAGACGGGAGAGGAATTCTAAAGAGAGTCTCTCAGCAGATTGCTGGAAAGCTACAAATCTTTGAACATAATTAACCAAAACAAAGCTTTTTACCACTTTTTGAAATGGCTTTTTGGGAAGAAGAAGTACTCTCTAATTTGCAAGAAATATCTAAATTAATGACTGAATTACTAATTAAAGCAGATGGGATATTTGGAGTGGAAAAGGATAAAAGGATGACAAGAAACGACAATGCAGAAAAAATTTCTAAAGGGACATATCTAACTGAAAGAAAAATAGAGCCAAATGAGGGGAAAAACAGTCTGCGACACAGTCTACAAAATGGACGATTCTACCAGGGCATCTCCTTGAAAACACAAAACATTAGCAAAAAAAAAAAAAAAAAGGCGGAGCCACGAAGCAGACCTGCATGGAGAGAACCCAGCATGCCACTACTGAAAGGGCACTACTGAAAGAGTCCAGTGGATCTTAAAGCAGAAAAACAAGCAGAGGAGTAACAACATTCATACCGACCCCCTTCAGAAATGGCTGGAAGACAAGGGAATCTACCTTTGGTGGCCCAGATGGATTAAGGATTGGATGTACTACTTTACAGGAAGAAAAAAGAAAAAACAAGAATCAGAACCAGATTAGGACCCAATAATGCAGACCTAACCTCTTACTTTTATAGCTCTTCCCTTCTTTCTTTCTTTCTTATTATTTTTGATATATATACATATAACACTATATATTCTGTATATGTTTTGAAGAGTTGAGAGAGGGAGACTAATGGAATTATAGAGCTCTCTGGTTTTACTATTGTTCTCTCTTTTCCTTTTTTATTTTGAAAGTAAGAAAGGAGAAATATGGATTATGATTTAGACTTCCTCTATATGTTTAATGATATGCAATATAGATTTAGTGAAAATTTTGGAGGCTCTATATTATAACAGACTTTGTATATCTACTGTTAAAGTGATAGTGATAATGTGATAAATGGGCCTTTGGAATTTATTAATTGTTCTTAGACTGTACTCCTTCTCAGAAAACAAACTAGTGTTTAAGCTAAATGACCATCTGCTCTTCTTAACCTTACGAGTATGAGAATCCAAGTAAACAAGTGCAGATGGTCAAAATAAAAGAGATGATGGAGCTACTATTTTTAAAATGCAAAACTGTGTTTTAGCTATATAGTTATGTGGTCACCCTAGCCTTATCAATATGAAAACCCAAGCAAATAAGTTTGGCTGGAACAAAATAGATGAAAGAAATATTTTTTATAGAATATAAAATTGTCTTTAAACTAAATATTGATTTGGCCTCTCCACCCTTACTATTATGAAAATTCAAGTAGACAAGTTTGGAAGGCATGGCCAGAACAGATACAAGAAAGAGGGGAAATTAGCATAAAAATTGTTCTTTTCTCTATGTTGATGTATACTACTGTCCTGCTGATATTTTATGCTTTGCTATTTCCATCTGCCACTCCTGGAATGATTAAGGATTTAAGATCCCTGATTAAAAGGTAAAAGAGGTGAAATGTGATCTATCTATAAGATGCACAAAAGAAAAAATTATTAGAAATGATATAAGGAACAGAGTAAGTGGATTAAAAAGTATAGAAATTAAATAAAGACTATAGAAAATAAAAGGGAATTTTGAAGGTATATGGGGCGCTAATTACATATATAGTGGCTTTTCGTATCTGGACGGAGGGATATGTGTCTTGTGTATGAATCTGCTAAATGTTTACATCTTGCTGTAACCCCCCGTTTACTATAAAAATCCAATAAAAATTAAAAAGAAAAAGAAAAAGTGAAGACTAGCATGGGGGACTATTTAACTAACATATCCTACTTCCCCCACCAAAAATTACTCCTCTCAGGTGTATTTGGCTCTGCTGGGGAAAATGTTTGGGTAATAGTCCCTAGGGTTTTTAATTTTTTAAAAAGAAAAGTGGTTAAAGGATCCAGCCAAAGACATATCTGAGATGACTCTAGGATTGAATCAAGGATTTTCATCTCGGGGGAGGCAGTTATAATTCTACGAAAAGGGTCCTTCATGCAGCACATGATGCCAGCCCCTGCAGAAATAGGAGCCCAACAACTGTAGTTTAACAGTAACATCCAAATACTGCAAATTTCTGACAAGATTTTAATAACCAAATAATTCTGCTGTCACAATGCAATGTATCTAGTTATTGCAAAACTGAAGGACATATTGTTCCATTTTGTGCCTTCCTACCCACGAACACATTAACTGCAGGTGATAGGAGGGTGCTCTTTGGCTTGACCCCCAGCAGGGATGGAAGCAGCCACTGCTTATACTTCCTTGCAGTGCTTCTTGCTTACTTGAGACGTTTTTACTACAAATGTCACTCCCATTTTACTGGCTGTCGCTCATCTTTATTTTCTGTGTTTAAAGTTAAACACCAGAAAACCGTATTAATGAGTATTAGCATTTTAATGGCTCCCTTGGTTTTACTGATCTGTGATGAAGCATGAAATCTTCTATTGTTGCAAGCTTCCACCTGTGAAATCTGCTGTCCTTTCTTAAGATCCAGTTACAGGATGGGCATGTTGCCTTCCTAATTAAAAGTAACTTAATCACTCATTTTTCCAGCTACAATAGTAACTATAAACCAAAGACACAGAGCAGAACATCTTTTCCTAAATCTCAGAATCTCCTCCTCTGCACATATTAACCATTTTATTTGAAGGTTCGTTGGTCTATAGAAAAAAATCTTAGTGTACTGAGGGATCAAAGTAACAATTTAAAACTATTTTCCTGAAACTTAAAAAAAAAGTTTGTTTTCACTATCCAGTTTCTGAGCTATTTCTCCCCTCACAAATCCATTCTTAGCCCTTTCCTTTCATTACCCCATCTCTGTTCCTCATACCAGCGAGGCGCACTTCCTTAGAGAAATGTACCTGCTTTGTTGCTTGCTATGTCGTTTACAGCACTTTGCTGTAATATGGGGCTATAATACAGCAAGAGATTTAGATTCCCATCTCTATTATAATCGAGTTATTACTAATTTCAATGGAAACAGTACAGATTTAAACTGATTGTTCCATAGGGCACAGTATTTTGAAACAGAGATTGATGTTAATTGAATAAGAGAATGAACCCCACAGATCCAGACTGTAGGTTCACAGAGAATAACAGAGATACAAGGGGGAAACGGAAGGAAGGAATGAAAATGGGAAGGGGGGAAGGGGACAGAAACAAGAAAAAAGTTAATTATGAGCCCTGTAAGTGCATAGTTCATGGTTCTCATCATTTTAAGGGATAAAGCCAAATAACATTTTAAAATGCCATGTAAGCCAGGCACACTCTTGTTGGATCTTAACATTATTTTCTCCTGATCCTTTGATGGAGATTAAAAATTTCCATGTGAATACAAATAATGAAACAACAGTTACTTGGAGGTTTTTCCCAGATCTTTAATGCTCCAAAGCAGAGCAACCAGTCACCATTCTCCTTCCCCATCCCCCCAGCTAAAGAAAAAAAAGTCAATTCACTTTGAAGAAAAAAGACAAAACAATGCTAAGAACAGGAGGATTAGGGAAATGATATTTATATCATGGACCAAATTAAAATGTCAATGCTAGAGGCAGTCAAACAGCTCCTACCATATATACACACCAAGCATGTCTCTTCAAGGAAATAGGAAAGAGATTTGAAAAGAGTTAATGCAGCTCTCAGTTAATACCACCTGCCTCAGACTCAAGACTCCTTAAAAGACGGGGGCTGGGCTTATTTCCCGCAATATGGCTTAAGTGAACACAATGGAAGAAGTCATTATGAACATTTCTACTTTCTCTTTACTGATTCACTGCTTTAAAACTTGGGAATTTAAGAAACATGCAAAGAATGCAATGATAGTACTTGATAGTACTTGCATATCATAGAAAACAGAGGGGGAGAAAACCTTGCATCAAAAACCTAGCTGGACAGGGCCCTCCCCTTATCTCTCTGTATTCTTTGTCCCTGTTTGTTTTCTTTAAAGCAAAATCTAATTTTAACCTATACATGGAAATGCAGACATAGCCTAGTGGACCAATAAAATTCTAAGTAGTTCCTTGAACCTAACATTGTGCCTTGCCTAACAGAACGTATGGCAATAATAATGACTCTGATTTAACAACATGCCTATCTCTTGCCATTTGGGTGCAACCGTTTATAATTTAAGAAAAACAAATTTAATATTGCCTTCTGGTTACACAGTGAATGTTTATCTCTAGTTCATATTCTGGAAATAAAAAATACACAAGAGCATTTATTATTGTTCTGTTAGAGAGATATATGTTAGCTGTTACTTTCCATTTCACTTACATCATATATTGACAGCTGCATTTATCTAGCCAGATGTAAGGCTACTTGTTAAATAACAAAGGTGATTCAAACAATGTTCCCCAATATAAGGCACGTGTATCAATATCCTTTGCCTGGGTTGGAAGTAATTGAGCATGAAGGCTCTGAGGGATCTATTTACACCCTGAATTCTGTTGGCAAAGATTTATCTATACCTATTTGCAAGGTAAATAACTTCTGGTATCCATCTTCACTTTCTGGTTAGCACTGTTTCTCAATCCCTGCAGTGATGCAAACGCCCGAGACATTCAACATCTATGGCTTTCAAGAATATATTTTAAACATATAAGCAAGCCGTTGCTTGCTACTCAGTTGTTGCAGTAGATCTAGAAATCTTCCCAATCATTCAGCATATCTATTGTGGAGAAATCACACCTTGGCACTCAAAGTATAATGTTCTGGCAGTGGGAAAAACATTTTCATCACCAATTAATATTAATATTAATTGTATTAATATTATTTAGAAGGTCATTAAGGAGATGCTTATCTACTGTCTTGTGCCTATGCCATTAGACCAGAGTTTGTGTCCATCCACACCTCCACAGAACAGGAATCATAGTTTGAAGTCCCTATGATTTATACAATCCCCTGGCACAACTCTTCACCATGGAGTAGAAGTGGGAAGATACAGAGTTCAAGTAAACCTAGAATGTCACATTTTGAGTTCTACCATATCTTAGAACTGCTTATACCAGAATACTCATTTCTCCAAATATCTGTTGCTTCTGGTAGTCCCCTTAAAAATAACTATACCACAATAACTTACTGTACTAAGTTATATAGACATGTCCAAAGCTGAAGTTGCAGCCAACCAAAATGCCTTTGCTGTGCCTGTGCAGAGGCAGCCTTCGATATAGGAAACAAAATCTGGACTGAAATTAGTTTTGACATGGTAACGTCTAAAGTTTAAGAACCACCTCAGTGATGTAAGTCATTGCAGATCAAAAGGGCCATCCAGAGAATTTGGCAGATGTAAGGTTTCAGGAATTAATCTCACCTATTTGCAGCCTACCTTCCCATATGGTGGCCTCTCTCCTATCGCCTCTTTTCCTACTAGAGGCTGGTTGCTTTATTCCTTTTTTCCAGTGGGATCCCACCTGTACCACATGCAGAACCTTTTCTACTGATCTGGTTATATCTGGATCACATGCTTTTTGTAAAATGTCTGCGCTTTTATAATTATATAGAAGCGTTTTCCCCATTCTTATTTAGGATGGTGAAAAACTAGACTGACTGTGAAGGATCTCCACAAATTGGATGACTGGGCAACAATGTGGCAAAAAAGTTCAATGTAGGCAAGTGGATGGTGATACACGTTGGATAAAAAATCCTAACATCAAATATATGCTAATGGGCTCTGAACTTGCTGAGACAGAGGGAAATAGACTTTGGGGTCAAAGTGGCTAGCTCAATTAAAGTGTCAACTTAGTGTGCTGTAGCGGTGAAAAGGGCAACTTCTACGCTGGGTATTATTAGGAAGGGAATTGAAAATAAAATGGCCAATATTACACTGCCCTTTATAGATCTATAGTGCAGCCTCGTTTGGAATACCGTCTGCAAGTTCTGGTCACCGTATCTCAAAAAGGAAATTGGAGAGCTGGAAAAAGTACAGAAGAGGCAACCAAGATGATTAGAGGGTTGGAGCACATTTCCTAGGAGGAGAGGCTGGAGAACCCGGGATTTTTAAATTTAGAAAAGAGACGATTAAAGGGTGGGGGGACACAATAGAGGTTTATAAAATTATGCTCAAGGTAGAAAGAGTGGACAGAACTCTTTGTCCCCCCTTTCAAAATACCAGAACCTGAAGGAATCCAATGAAGTTGATGGGCAGCAGTTTCAGGATGGATAACAGGAAACACTTTAGTCAAGAAGTGATTGAAATGTGGAATTCACTGCAAGAAGAGGTAGAGATAGCAACAAGAATAAATAGCCTTAAGGAGGATTAAATACATTCATGGAGGATAGGTCTATCAGTGGTTATCAGCCATGATGACTAAAGGAGACCTCCATATTCATAGAAGGTAAACCTCTGTATCCCTGTATCAGGAGGCAACTTCACAGGAAGGCATCAGCCTCTATGCCCTGTTTTTGGCCCTCCAGAATAACTGGTTAGCTACTGTGTGAGGCAGGATGCTGGACTGGATGGACAACTGTCTGATCCAGCAGCTTCTTATGTTCATTTTGGCTCTCCAATGCCCCTGTTATATATAAATACAAAATGTGATTGTTTATATTTAGATAGATACATTAAAGAATCCTAAGATTCAAAATACTGATATACATTCCATGTATTAAATGGATCTCTAACCCTGTAACTGCTAAAATATGACAGACAACTCATATGAGAACAAGAAATGCAGTTGAGACAAGCTTGGAAATTTGTACATCTGTCAGAGAAATCAGAATAAGGAGCAGAGAAAGGATTTCCTTAGTAGAAATTGTGACTTAAGGATCCCTTCATGGGTCCTTCCCTCTTGGCTAGAATTCCATGCTCTTGTTTGTTCTGCTGCTCAACTATCCCTGGTTTTCATGTCATTCTCTCTCTATATCATTCCTCTTTTAATGTTTTTATTTTATTTATTTAAATATTTTTATCCCACTTTTCTACCTCAAGGGTCCCAAAGAGGCTTAGAAAAAACCACACAACATGAATAAACCAATAAACAAAGAAAGCAAACTATTTTCCAGTCTATATTCACATTTTAAAAAGCTTATTCAGGATGTGGCTTCACAAAGAATAAATAATGATTATACAGGATGGTTACCTCCCAGTGGTGCCTGGAGATCTTCCAGAATTATAACTGATCTCTAAAGAGCAGCTCCCTAAGAGAAAATGGATCCTTTGAAGGGTGGACTCAATGGCATTTTATCCCACTGAGGTTGCTTCCCTCCACAAACCCTGCCATCCCCAAGATCCACCCACAAATCTTCAGGAACTTCCTAACAGAATTGGAAACCCTATGAACTGCATATAGTTTCACATTAATGTACACATGTCTTTTTTCTTCTCGCTTTATACAACCAGTTTAAAAAACCCCAGTGCCTGTGACGCATTGGCTACCTCAGGGAAACAATGTCCTAATTAGAAAGAGAAGCTGCAGCTATCAGAGAAGCAGGAAGATTTGTGGTAGCTAACTCGTAGGTTGGTGAGAGAAAATTAATAAAATCAGTTGAAAGAACAGACACACCAAACAAGTTTCATTGCTTGATATATTTGCCTCCACAGAGAGAGAACCCAAAACTCCATTATAGCAGATAAAGTTCAGTTATAATTGTAAAACCTTTAATCACTAAACCTTTCTATAATGCAGTAAAATAGATGATACTCCTGATCATGTGGGCAAGCTTCAATAACCCTCGTCCTAAAAATTGATATTTCTGTATTTCACATTTTAATTTATTAGGCACATGAGACTTTTGTATTTTAATTCCTTGGAAGATCACAAATTGGTTTCTCTATGCATTTTAATGACATGGAAAGTATTCATTATATAACCCAGTCTCATAGGACAGAAAAATATATTCCAGCCATAGAGTTGACGTGTTCTCTCTGAGGTGTCTACAGAGCAAGCTCTGTTTTGCAGGCATCTTTTCAGTGGGGCAGGAGAGAGAAAGAGAAAGCTTGCATTAAGCTAGGAGTTTGCCTCTGCCAGACCTCCCTCACAGTCCGTAGGCCCTGCCAGGAAACACAGGTGACAGTGTGAATGATAAAAAGGCATTGAGAGGGGAAAGCAAAACCACGCACTAGTTTAGTCTGGGCAGCATCTTAATGTAAACCTGCAGGGGCCTCTGTGTACAGCATACCACAAAGCAAATCAAGCAGAAGCCTGTGGACAAAATACACCCTCATCAACTGAAGCAGAGCTTCTGACCCCCTGGTAATCTTGATACTTTTGATAGGAGGCATAGCATACATTTCAGTTCTTGCTTTGTGGGAAGAATTTCAAACATTAGTGCAGGTGGGAGAAATTATCTTTTTAGAGCAGTTTTCCAGAAAAGGTCAATCTGGAGGCCTTGTAAGGCTGAAGGAAGAGGAAAGGGAACTGCAGAGGAAACAGCTTATCAAAGGAAAAATTCTTCAGCCTCCCACACGCTTGTATTCCTACTTCTGTCAGCTGTGCTAAAGGTGTCATTTACCTAGGCTGAATACAAACTAACTAGAGTCTCAGTGCGAATGTTGTGACAAGCTTTTCTGCAAAGCAGATTAACCTTTCTGCTTGGGAAATTGCTGCATGGTTGCTGAGACTGGCTGTTAAAGACTTTTTAAAAGACAGACTACGTCACTAACATATCTTCTTAAGTTCTAGCTATAGATGGAAAGTGTCTCAAAATGTTGAAGCAATGGAGGGGAGGGGGAGGGGATGGGAAGAATCTTTTTTTTCAGGAAAAAGGGGAAATGTTGGGAAAAACTGAAATATATGCAATATTTTAAAAATCTATCTATTTTACAGCTTTAACAACATATAACACGCTAGGTTGGCTCCAAAACAGCATTTCTGTAGGAGCAAAGACCTGTTCATGGAGCATGCCTTCATGGTCCCCCCCGCCCTCCATAGCAGCCTAAAATGCCTCCACATCCTGTTCCTGGGCTCCCTCAGGAACAGGACTTCAGGGGCCTCTCACTCCGCCACAGGAGGGGAAATCCTCACAGCAGCAGAAATGTTGCACTGGATCCAACCCATCATTTATAACTTAATTATGATGTACTATTTGGAATATTTATAGGATTTCAAAATATAAATGCTTTAGTTTTCAACAAACAAAATGGTGACTATACCAGTACTTGAGAATGAGCTTAAAACAGTGGTGCCCTATGTTACCTTCGCATATGTATCTTGGTTTATGCCTTCTGAGGAACAAGCAAAAATAAAACTTTAAAATAAAAAAAATGTTGTAAAGAACATTTATTATTTAGATAGAAAGTCTCACACAGCCAAAAATATGACCACCAGCACATCTGGATATTGACTTAAACTTTAAAATTCAGAAAAACACTGAACTATTCAATAGTATATCATCATCATAAAAATCATAGCATATTAATTGGGGACAAAATTTGGCACATTTAAACGATAAATATATCCCTGAAAATATGTTCTGTGTTTCTGTGTCATACACAGGAATTATTGTTCTCTGATGTTGTAAATTGCCCTACATAATAATCTTCCTGCTACACAATTTGAGTGAATAAAATCAACTTTCTGCTTGAAAAGTTGGAAGTCCTGAAGTAAAACAAGCAAGAAAGCTAGCTAGCTGCCCCCCTCCCACATGATTTTTCCAGATCTTCACAAATCTTGTGCTAGCTCGGTTTACTTTGACTCTAGAAGTTATGCAAGGAGGTTAGTTACTGGGGAAGATATTCACAACTTCTTCTCTTTGTTGTGGGTGCCTTCTATTTTTGCCTGCTTCAATGACTGCATGCAGCCTGTTCTCAGTATGTTGACTATATCCATTTATGCACATCTTTCCTATCAGAATCTGGCTCAGTGGCCCAATAACAGGGTGGATAAAAATCAATGATTTTTTAAAAAAAAAATAAAAAAAATCGGATTTTTTTAATTTAAATTGGATTTTTTGGATTTAAATCGGATTTTTTTGAATAAAATGCTTTTTGAGGAAAATATATTACCACCCAAAGGTTATTCCATCATGAAATAAAGATTAGTTTTTAATTATGTAGAATAAGGCTGTATATGTTTAATTTTTTTGGTAAATAAATTCCATTAATCCATTCACAATGTCATGCTCTTCCAGAGGTTTTTGTAAGATTATTGGGCAGTTTCTCTGCCTACAAGATATTATCACAGATGCTTGGTTTTGCAGTTCTCAAAACTGAATTTGTGTCAGCTCAGCAGAGATCACATGCCTCTTCTTCACAGCAAAAATGTTATAACATGAACAGAGTTGAGAAAAAGACCTTAATCCTATTGTTCTACAAACCTATGAAGACAGAATCAACCCCTTCAGTGCTAAGTTTCAAGAAGTTCAGTGAATAGAAAAAATATTTTTCTGATTGTTTGGAGTGGAATAGATCTGCACAAGAAGAAACTAAGTGTGAGGAGGGAGGGGCAAGCAGTACAAAATGAAAGTGAAACTTTTTGAGCACAATACTGCACAAGTCTTTGGATCTTTTGTGTGTATGACCTGAGGTTTATCACATTCTTTCCTTGGAGGAAAAAACCTATAATGGCAGCAGGCCGTAAAAGAGGCCCAGTTTGGGAATACTTTAATGAAGTTCCTTTACCTATCGGTAAGGCAGGCATCTACTTGCATACTAAAGTTATACCAGCAAGAATTAGTCTTTATGTAGAAAACTATGATTTAAATCAAGCCTTAATGACTAGTGATTTAAATCGTGATTTAAATCAGTTTGATTTAAATCAAATCCACCCTGCCCAATAACCGAATTTATGTCTGTCTTAGCTGTAGAGAAGCCAAAAACTATTAAGACTTTATTTTAGTTATTTTACAGCATTTATAATCCTCCTTTCTCAAGAAGACTCAAACCTCAGTTTAAACCTAGATGAATGGCAGAGAGATATGGTAAATTGGAAGTGGAGGGAGGGTCTTCCTGTTACAGACACAACTAGCCACTCTGTTCACTCAGTCTAGAACCCTTTTATCTGTGCACTGCTGTGAAATGTGGTGAACCACTGAGGTTATAGATCAGAGGGTTTCCTGGTCAGGCTTGTACTTTGCCAGGCAACAGTGGTTTCAACTGTGCCTACTTGATTCCCTATCTTGTGGCTGCCTTATACCTGGCACAGAGAGCATCAGAGTCTTGGAGTACTTCAGGACTGATTTCTGTACTTGGATTTTCAGATGTTAGCAGCAGCAGCTTGAGAGCGTTAGATGAGTTACATTTGATAAGGGGGATCTACATTAAACCATAAAGTACATACATCTGTCATTTATACCTCTGCAACCTCTAAAAAAAATCTTTAAAATAACATTAAAAGAATAACCAGTATGAATAATTGAAGAGCAACAGCAGCCCAGATTTACCTGAATTCAGGATTAATTGAGTAAACCAAGGGGAAGTGAAGAGAAAGTTTTCAACTTTCCTTCTAAAAATCAAGAGGGTATGTTCCTGAATTACATCATGAGGGAAGAAATATGTAAGAGGGAAGGAATGTTTAACAAAAGGCTCCTCCTTGCCACAGGCAGAGCTGAGTCAGCTGGGCTGAGGCAAGGAGTGGAGAGCACATGGTGAGTAGAGATGGGCACGAACAGAAAAAAAACCCGAACATGATGGAACTTGAAGGGGTAGATCCCTACCGCACCACTCCCAGAAACCTTACCTGAGCAGGCAGCAGGAAAGGTACCAATAATAAATAATAGTTTGGCCCAGAGCCTGGTAGCAGCCCTGGAACTTGAAGGGGTAGATCCCTATCCCACCACACACAAAGAAAATTCAAGCTCCAATGCATTCTTTCTATCAAAATGCCAACAACTGTCTCTCCCTCTCCACTGTCTGTAAAGTCAGAGCTGGGAGCCCCCCTCCCACTAGTCTTTGCTCCCTTGTTGTAACAAATTTGGAGCTCCACACTTGAAAGGAAGACCTGCCTATCAAGCTAAACTGGGTGTCGATTGGGGTTTCCAGGGCAACAGCAGGAGGTCAGACAGAGTTCAGACAATCCCTGCCTAAGTTACCAAGATAATTGATTGCAGGTGCCAGACTGTCTGGCTTGACGAACAGCAAGATGAACAGCAACAAATGAGGCTTGCAACAACCTCCTGTTCATTTAGAATGGGGCCTCATGAACAGCTTGTTCATGAACAGCAGATTGGGCTGTTTGTGGCTTTTTTTTTTGTTCGTGCCCATCTCTAGTGGTGAGCTGCTACTAGAAGGTAAGGGGTTGTGGGGTTTTTTGTCTTTCTGCCTTGCCTTCCTAGCTGCTGTGTGAGAAGCTGCGAGTGAGTGGGTTCTACATTGGTCTGTCTCTAAACAAGGAAAGGCTGATCACCAAGATCTATGAGGGTAAAGTAGCATAGTCCACAATCATGGATGATATATGGGACTGGTTTGGGCTGGGCATTATAGGTAACAACCACTGGCATTGTTACCATCTCATTCAGTCCTGTCTTGTAACAGGTTATTTCAGAGTACCAGTGTATGCTTGTTAGTCTATTTCTTTGATTCATTGGGTGGACATGGTTTACAACAAGGTTTTTGTTACTATTTCTTGTCCTGAGGTAACAATAATAAAACTCCAACATTTTTATTTTTAACATCTAAAACAGTAAACTACAAAAAACTACAATAGTACAAGGGGAGGAAATGAAGGGGGAAAAAAAGGAGAGGGGGAAGGGGGGGGTGGAAGAAAGGGGAAGGCAACATACAAACACTAAACACTACACTTCAATGCGTTCCCTTCATACTGCCATAACTGAAAAAAAGCTTAATAAAGTAATGATGGAATGGTTAATCTTACAAAATACAAATTACAGTTCAAATTAAATCCCCCCCCCCCCGGGCCTCGGACGCAGTTCTCTCTGAGCAGCTACAGCCGCAGCGCTCGTTGCCTCCCCCCCTCCCTTCAGGCTTCGAATCTTCTTCTTTTTGCTTGGTGTCTTGCCCAAATTCTTGATTTTTGTCCACAAAATCCCTTAGCTGATCTTCCGAATTAATCTTGTAAGCTTGATCTTTACAACTAAACCCGATTCCTTCCGAAAAAAGCCATTTGTACTTTATGCCACGTTCCCTCAAAAGAGCTGCCAGCCTCTTATACTTAATTCTTCTCTTCCGAACTAAAAATGGAACATCCTTCAGTATCTTGACTTTATTTCCCAGAAAGTCCAAGTCCGCATTATATGAGTTATATAGGATGATGTCCCTGACCCTCCTAGATGAAAACTCAATAACAATCTCGCGAGGCAGCTGCCGCTTCATTGCATATTTTGAAGATGCCCGACGGGCTCCCAAAATGGCGCTTTTTACTTCTTCTTTAGTTGCCCTCGCGGGTGTCGCTAAAAGTTCCGAGGCAAGATCCCTTAAATCCTCGTTTTCCTCCTCTTTAACATTCTGGAGACGCAAAATGGTCTGTGCTCGCTCCACTTGCAGCCCAATCAGCTGGTTTTCCACCAACTTTAGCTCCTTGTTCGTTGCTCTCATAAGTGACGCATTTTCCCGAGCAGACTTCTCTGCCCCCCCGCTACTTCCTTGATGGCTTTCACATCGCTCTCAATTAAGCCCACCCTTTGATCTGTAGCATTCAGCTTGTCAACAAAGGGTTTTATGGCTTCGATAACCGATCTTTTCACCAATTCCTCGAGCGACTCGCCTCTTCCCTGCAGGGCAGCCGAAACTGACTTGCCCAGAGCAGGACTCTGTTTTTTCGCTGCCATTTTAGGGGGGGGGCGCCAATCTTCCGAGACTCTGCGAGGGGGGAAAAATCCGAATCTTCTAAACTTCAGATCCCACCACTCCTTCACATACGCTTGTAGTGACAGAAGGGATTCGCTTACTTACAGGCTTCCGCCTAGTCCTGTTCTTTGCCGTTTTCCGTGGCCCGGCAGCACGCGAGGTGCCGCGTACGTCTGCCAGCCTCCATAGGGACAGACGGGCAATTTACCCCGCCTCGATTTGCCAGAGGGCTCTTCCCACCGCGTCCCGGACCCAGACTCCCTGCCTGGGAGCCCTGGGGGCTAACCTTTGCAGATCAGCCGCCCGGTCAGGCTGCTCGGCCGCTTCTTCTCGGACCTGCCGAGAGGAGCGTCCGACATGGCCGTGAAAACGAAACCGAATCCCAATATAAAACTCCAACATGATGGGATTAGGCTGGAAGGAAGCTGGATGTGCTGTTAAGGGAGAAATCTAATCTCCACTTTAAATTTGCATAGTGTACTGAAAGTGCCTGCAACCATCTTGGCTGTTTGTCACAGAAGCTGCCATTTCGCGCCCACAGCTCCAAGAACAGGAGGGCTATGCAGCAGTATTTTATTTTGTTCCATTCCCATCTACATAAGAAAAGGAGGTTTCCTTCCAACTGTTGAAACCGCTTTGTGTATTCACACAGGTGCTTCCCCCTCCTCTAACACTCCCAGCCTGTTTAATACTCAAGTATGGATTACTGTATTTTTACACAGTAAATTTTCCTGAGATTACAACTGAAGTAAGAGGATTTGATTATCACTTGACTCTCATATTTATTTATTTTTGCAACTTCAGTTTCAGTTGACTATGTATACAAACACAGAGTTGAAGCAAGTTAAGGAACCAATCTATAAAATTAAAATTCAGATATTCTTCACAGAATCACAGAGTTGGAAGGGGCCATACAGTCCTTCTAGGCCAACCCCCTGCCCAATGCAGAATGAGCCTAAAGCATCCCTGACAAATATTCATCCAGCCTCTTCTTGAAAACTGTCAGTGAAGGGGAGCTCACCACCTCCCTAGGCAGCTGAATCCACCTTTCAACTACTCTGGCCATGAAAATGTTTTTCCTAATATCCAGCTGGTACCTTTCTACATGTAATTTAAGCCCGTTGCTTTGAGTCCTATCCTCTGCTGCCAACTGGAACAGCTCCTTGCCCTCCCCCAAATGACAGCCTTTCAAATATTTAAAGACAGCAATCATGTCCCCCCCTCAATCTCCTCTTCTCCAAACTAAACATTCCCAAGGTCCTCAGCCTTTCCTCATAGGGCTCAGTCTCCAGACCCCTGATCATTCTCATCATTCTCTTCTGCACCCTCTCAATTTTGTTCACATCCTTTTTGAAGTTAGGCCTCCAGAACTGCACACAGTACTCCAGGTGTGGCCTGATCAGGGCAGTATAGAGAGGGACTATGACCTCCTGCGATTTCGATGCCATGGCCCTTTTGATACAACCCAAGACTGAGTTTGCCTTTTTTACCACTGCATCACACTGACTGCTCATACTTAGTTTACAGTCCACTCTTTCCCCAAGATCTCTTTCGCATACACTACTACCCAGAAGTGTATCCCCCATCCCCACAGTATTTGTGCTTCACATTTGTGTGGCCCAGATGTAATACTGTGCACTGATCTATATTGAATTGCATCCTGTGATACTCAGCTCAGGAACACTAAATATAAGCCCCAAAATATATACCCCCAAAATAATGATTTGGAATTATTTGGGTATATCTGGATATATCCAGCATAGTTGGATATATTGGTACTTACATTACCATATTATCTGGATATATTAGGGAATATCATGGAATCACACTCTAAAGGTTGCAGCAGCTTGTCCCACCACCCATTGAAGGCTTCCTAGGCAATAGGAGGAGGGAAAAGGAGGCAGTATTACTGTGTGTGTCTGTGCCAGTATTGCTTGCTTATCATATCCCATTGTCAGGTCTGGCTGCTGCCTTGGTATTACTGGCTTGTTAAGTTGAATGCTTGAATTCTCTGGTTTGACACTGGTTCTGGTAGGATTCTCTGGTTTGATGTTGGTTCTTTGGGGCTTTGTTGGTTGTTTGCTTCAGGGGGCTTTTGGTAATTGGTTGCTGTTGTGTGTTGGTTCAGCTTCCTGTATCTTGGAAAAGTCTTGGATTCCCCCCCCCCCCGCCCTGGTAGGAATCAATAGGAAGTAGCTGGGGGCAGCTTTTTCAAAGGTATGTAGAATTGGACCCTTTGGTCCGATTCACTTAAAATTGGGGGGATCTTTAGTGGATATGCAGGACTAAGTTCTCAGCAATTTTGGTATAGTTTTCTTGGAAAAATGATCCCTCCAGCTCCCCAGAAAATTTCCCCACAGGGAATGACGGGAAATATTTCCCCACAGGGAATAATGGAGCCAAATATATTTGGAATTCCAAATACTATACCTGCATTTTTGGACCCAAGAATCAAGAATATCAAATATTTATGGTATTTCTGATACCCAGATCTGAATAATATTTTTAAAACATTTGCTACAGAGTCCTATCACACATATGGAAGAATTTGGACCAACATTCTTGCTATTCTGTTGTCAACTGAAGTAAAGTGAAATAAAATGGTCCAATTTTTTCCCCCTCAGTTAGGCTACCCAGACTGATCCTGACCTCCTCCGCAACAGCCCTGCAGAGTGGCTCATCATAATGATAAGAAGATGAACTGGAAACATATCAATGATACTTCTTTAATATTTTATATTAAAGAAAACTTTCTGCATATGGATGCATTGAAGCTTGACCTGCTTTCCTTCAGTGGCTTTGTGAAATCTCACCTGCTCATTAGATACTATAATATTTATTGTGTCAGCTGGCCATAAGTTTAACTGACTTAAAATCTCTCCTTCTCTCAGCTTCTTTGAATTAAAAATAATAATAATAGAGGGACCTCATAAACCTAGTTGTCAATCAATCATTGTGTCTGTGCCAGTCGCCACCATTTTCCCTCCACTGATTGGAACCTACTTTTCAATTGTGGCTTCTATTCTAAAGAGATGAGAGATGCTAAGGACGCAATTCTAAAAATGTTTTCCTGAGAGTAAGCCCCATAGAATAATATGGGACTTACATCTGAGTACAGCTACTTAGGATTGTTCTCTAAAGCATTCATTCAGTTTCAGTAACTGCAGCAGATATACCAGGTGGCACTGAAAACCAAGTTCTTGCGTTCAGCTGTGGGCTGCTCCTGACTGAGGGTAAATACACTAACCTTTTCCCCGCAAAGCATTATAGCCAGGATCTTTCTTTTCTTCCATAAATGGATGTTTTTCTTCCTCTCAGTGGGTGGTCTACATTTCACAGCAGGAGCACCGCAGGTTAAAAATACAGGATGTAGCAAAGATAGCCCACTTGCAAGGCTGGGGGTGGGAGGGATTTGCAGATGGACAAAACAAAAGTACACACAGAAGGCAAAAAAAACAAAGGGAATTTAAAAAGTCTTCTTTACTAGAGAACAAGGAAACTCCAGCAGATATGAAGATAAACCACAAACTTGTATGGAGAAACCTGTTAAGATTACTGATGCAATGTGGTAACCTTCCATCTTCCACTGCAGCTGCTATTGGGTGGGAAGTTAGCAGTCACATTTTTTTAAAGGCAGGATATAGGGGTTTGAGTTTAATTTAAGGCATGTAAACACCTTGCTTTGATCTTGACAATTAGAATTAACTGTCTGGCAATCTTGTTGAATAAAAAATTGCTTCTCATTCCAGAGAGTAGAAGACTTTCAGACATCCATCAGTTAAAACCAACTGGGCACCGCAGACACCTCTGACCAATTTTACATGTGTCACTTTATTTATTTATTTATTTTTTATTTTTATTTTTTCAATTTATATACCGCCCATCCCCAGCGGCTCTGGGCGGTGAACAGTTAAAATCGATAAAAACAAGAACTAAAATCAATATACAAATAATAAAACAAATTAACACCATATTAACAAATTAAGCCACTTCAGAATCTCTCTCCTGCTAATGTGTGAGAGGTAGAAAAGCCATTTTAAATGCACTTGGCATGCATTTATTTTAAAAAAATTGATATCCATAGAGGAAGATACATTTTTAAACTCATTTCAGTTCCTTGGGTTTTGGAGTAGATAGAACGATTTAAAGAGAATTTTTATACATCTATCCACATTTTTCCTCCACAAAATCATACATATTTTCTAAGGGCTTTTAAACATCATCACTATGTATGGGAGAGCCAGCACTCACCCAGCCAACAGAAGGATTAGGCTATTCTTTAAGCAGAGATGAGTATGAATAATGAAAGAAGTGAAGTAATTTGTTTTCTGGGGTACATTTTTTAAAAAAAATCTATTTGCTTTACATGTTAAGGCACATATACAAGTGAAAATGAAACATCTCAAAAAAGTGGGTGGTTTTTTCAAGTCACTGATGCTGCACATTCTGCCCCAATTCCTCATAAAACAAATGATCCCAGGAGAATATACCAATTCCTGAAATTGCCCTTGGAGAAGGCATTCCAGATCCCAGCATGAGTCTCCATTCCCTCACTTCATCTCCCTCTGAATAAACCACTTTTTCTGAGAAAGAATAAGATTCTGAGGCGAAGCTTCCGCAGCACCAGAGCTGCATATGGTGGTGACAGAAATAATAGGGAGATACTCTCATGTGTACTGCCTAGGCTGCCATCTCCCACTCCCCCCTCTTCGCATTCTGGCTAAACTGCTTCTTCAGCCTAGCTTCTCAGTTCATGGTTAGTCAATTGGTCCTTCATAAAACTGTCATGTTCCCTGGGCACAAGGTTGTCAAAAACTGGCCACTGTTAGTCAATTTCTTAGCTTTTCAAAGTTTAGGTTCAGACTTTTGGATCTGGTTAGGCTACAGAAGGCCCATCTCTGGAAAATTATAGTCACTATGCAGTTCCCAGAAAGATAAGGGATGAAATGGAACTGAGGCACACAGGTGCAGATGAGATCATGGGATCAGAGAGCTTCAAAGACAGAGATCGGACCTTTGGACACTTACCGTGAAGGGTCCTTCTCCTCTGAGGACAGGAGGACATCTTGGGTGTTTCCCTTCGCCCAATCAGGGAGGCAGGAATTAGAAAAAACTTTCTTCCTCTTCCTATTGGCATCTGGAACACCCTCTCTCCAGTTCGGGTGACTCCAACAGCAGTAAGGACTTCACAGAAAATGTAGCCCTTGTAACAGAATAGAAGAGAAGACATACCCCTAACAAATGGGGACATGAAGAACTAGAACGACAATAAAAAACGTGGTTACTAAACCAACAACTCAGACATACAGGACAAACGTGCTGCCAGGCATAGTAAGCAAGGTGATATAGGCAGAAAAATAAAGGAACAGAGTGCGAGAACCTTGGGAGGGCAAGATGTCCTCCTGTCCTCAGAGGAGAAGGACCCTTCACGGTAAGTGTCCAAAGGTCCGTTCTCCCTCTGAGGCGGAGGACATCTTGGGTGCTCCCAAAGCAGTTAGTTTGCACTGGGTGGGTTGAGGTTCTCGTCTTGCATCACATGCTGCAGCACTCTTCTGCCGAATGCGGCGTCCGCAGAGTCGTAGGTATTTAGCTTGTAATGCCTGACGAAGGTGGAGATGGAGGACCACGTGGCCGCCTTGCAGATTTCTTCCACTGAAGCGTTGTTATGTAGAGCCGCATTAGTTGCTGCGCTCCTGATCGAATGTGCTGTAATTCCCTGTGGAACGTCCCGTTTGCACGCTTTGTAGGCCTCAGCGATGCAGGTACGGATGCACCTGCCGATAGTTGGCTTGGACATCTTCATACCTACATTCGGAGGGGACGTATTGATAAAGAGGAAATCCGATTTCCTTATCGGTTCAGTCCTGGCCAAATAAATTTTAATGGTGCGTTTCACGTCCAGGGTGTGCCATTCCTTCTCCTTCGGATGAGAAGGGTTGGGACAGAACAAGGGAAGATTAATTTCCTGCGATCTATGGAATGTCAAAATGCTCTTGGGCAGGAAAGTGGGGTCTGTGCGCAAGACCACCTTGTCTCTATGAAATTCACAGTGTCCAGGCTTAACAGAGAGGGCCCCGAGTTCAGAGATCCTCCTGGCAGATGTGACGGCCACTAGGAAGATCGTCTTGAGTTTCAGCCATTTCATAGGTGCCTCTCGTAAGAGTTCGAACGATGTTATAGTCAGCGCTGACAAAACAACGTGCAGCCTCCACGTAGGGAACCGGTGGACTGTGGGAGGACTCAGCAGAGCGGCTCCTCTCAGGAAGCGATGAATGTGAGGATGTTTAGATAGACAGAGTCCATTTTGCAAAAATAGTACTGACGACAGCGCTGCCACCTGTCTGCGTAAGGTGGCTGGTTTCAGCCCTGAATCCAATCCCTCCTGCAAAAAGGCTAATACTGAGTTTAGATGGGGGTGCATATAGTCCGCCTTTTTCCTTTTTGCCCATCTGATGAAGGCCTTCCAGGCGGTGTCGTAAATCCTCATGGTTGACTTCCTTCTGGAAGACAGCATAGTACGGACCATCTGTGCGGAGTATCCTAAGTTGGACAGTGATAACCTCTCAATTTCCAGGCGGTCAGACACATCCATTTCGGGTCTGGATGAAGAATCGGCCCCTGATGTAGTAAATCTGGAACGGTGGGCAGCCGGAACGGTGGTGACACCGCCAGGGACTGGAGGGACGAAAACCAAGGTCTCCTCGGCCACCAAGGGGCGATAAGAATTACTTCCCTGTCCGAGTCCGCTATCCGCCGTAGCAGTTTTGGAAGAACCGGAAGAGGGGGGAATGCATATAGGAGGCCCCCCGGCCAAGGAGCCGATAGGGCGTCGGTTCCTTCCGCCAGTGGGTGAAAGTATCTCGACACGAAGCGTGGGGTTTGACGATTCAGATGAGTTGCAAACAGGTCTATGCTGGGTGACCCAAATTCGTTTGCGACTAGGTTGAATATCTCCCGGTTCAAGGACCACTCCCCCGGAAGGATGGACTGCCGGCTCAGCCAATCTGCTTGGAGGTTGGCAGTCCCCCTGATGTGCTCCGCTTGAATGGAGAGTAAATGCGATTCTGCCCTCGCGATGATTTTCATTGCTTCCTTGTGCATTCTGGAGGACTTGGTGACCCCGTTTGTTTATATAAGATTTGGCAGAAACGTTGTCCGTCCTCACCAAGATGTGCTTTCCTCGTATTGAGTTGGAGAAGTGAGCCAGGGCCAGGCGGATCGCTCTGATCTCCAGAAGGTTGATGGGCAATCGTGCTTCTTCCTCGGACCATAAGCCTTGAGCTGGTAGTCCGTCCAAGGTCGCTCCCCATCCCGAAAGGCTCGCGTCCGTGAAGAGCTGCGTCTGCTGGTGGTTCAGAAAGGACTTCCCCTGGCGTAGGTTCGACTCTCTGGTCCACCACTTGAGGGTCTCCTTGACTTTCCAGGGAACTGCCACAGGACCGTCGATTTTGGACATGATCCGAAACTGGAACGGACGGAGAAAGTTGAGTAAGACACAGGAATGGAAGCGACCCCAGTAGACGGCCTCGCACGCCGCTACCAGCATGCCCATGACTTTGGCCAACTTTAGAAGGGACGTGAATCTGTCTTGTATCACAGACTTGATCAAAGTCTTGGTCTTGAGAATCTTGTCCTGGGGCAAGAGGATGAGACCCTTCCTGGTGTCTATTATCATCCCCAAATGCTGAAGCCTTTGAGAAGGAACCAAGGAGCACTTTCTCGTGTTTATTAGGAAACCGTGATCCTGGAGGCAGCGAACAGCTGTCCACGTGTCCTGCGCCGCCCTCTCTCTCGAGTGTGCCCGTAAGAGGATGTCGTCCAGATAAGGATGGGCGTGAATCCCCGACTCCCGAAGCCGAGCGATGGGGTTGATGAGGACTTTGGAGAACACCCTGGGTGCCGTGGCCAGGCCGAAGGGTAGTGCTCTGAACTGAAAATGCCGTCCACCAACGCAGAACCTCAGAAAGCGTCTGTGGGAAGGGTGAATGGGTATGTGCAGGTAGGCCTCCGTCAAATCGATTGAAGTCATAAAGTCCCCTGGCCTCAGAGCTTCGGAGATGGAGCGCAATGTTTCCATTCTGAAGTGTTTCAGATGAATGAAAATTGGTTCACGAATTTTAAGTCCAAAATTGCTCTCCAATCTCTGTTTTTCTTCGGCACAGTGAAGAAGATGGAGTAGACTCCCAGTCCACACTCGTGCAGTGCCACAGGCTCTATTGCCTCGATGTCCAGAAGATGTTGTAACGCTCTCATAGTAATTTGTTTTCTGAGTAGGCCCTTGTGAAGCTGTGATCTGAGAAAGCGATCCGGTGGGAGGGACTTGAACTCGATGATGTACCCTTGGGAGACTACCTTGGTGGCCCACTCGTCCGAATGAGCCTCTTGCCATACTTGACTGAAGTGCTGTAGTCTCCCCCCCACCGGGAATCGCTCTGAGTCAGGACTTTGGGGCCTTGGGCTCGAATCCCTGTCGGTCCCCTCTGTGTTGGGCTGCCTTGTAGGGCTTGGAACCAAAGGATCTTTTCCTATGTGTGGACTTAGATGAGTTCCAGGATGATCGTTTATTGTCTTGACGAAACCTGGGTAGCACGTGTTGAGAACGAAAGGACTGAGAGGAGTAGCTGTGTCTGTCCGACCTTCTGAGTGTCCTAGGGAGTGCTCTTTTCTTATCCCGAGTCTCGACTAGGACCTTATCCAGGGGCTCGCCAAACAGCATGTCACCTTGGAACGGATAGGCCATTAAGATAAACTTTGAGTGAAGGTCCGCGGGCCAGGCCCTCAACCAGAGTAGCCTCCTAGCTGCAGTCATGGAGGCTATAGCCCTCGAAGAGAAGGTCAATGCGTCCAAGGTCGCGTCAGCGGCGAAGGTATTGGCTTTCAGTACTCTGTTAGCTCCTTCTAGCAGACGCCTACGGTTACCTGGAAGAAGTTGAATAAGCTTGCGTATCCACACAATCGCCACCCTGGAAACGATGGAAGCAGATGATGCTGCTCGGATCGCCATCGCAGACGCCTCGTGCGCTCGTCTGAGCGCAGTCTCCGCCTTCCGGTCCAGATTGTCTCTAACAGCTCCTTGGCCATCTTTGGTCAGCAGGCCAGAGGACTGGAGTGCCGCCACTGGAGCGTCGATCTTGGGTACCTGCAAGAACTCATTTGTGAAAGAAGGTAAGGCATAGAGTTTTTTAACCAAGCTTTGGTACTGTCTGGGAGCTGCTGGTTTCAACCATTCTGCCCTCAGTTGCCTTTCAAAGTATTCAGGAAAGGGGAAGACCCTTTCTGGGTTACTATCCCTAGGGAAGAACTCCCTACAGCCTTTTGGTCTAGAGGGCCCCTTGTTTCCCTTGGGATCCTCCTCCTCCCCCTTTGCCGTAGACTCTTGGAGTTCCAAGGCTGCCAGGGTTTTGGTTAGTAGGTATTGATAATCTTCTGCTTTGAACAGTCTATTAGCTTGTTCAGGGATGGGAGTCTCTTCCTCCTCCTCCTCCTCAGACAGGAAGTCCCCTTGTTCCCCATCCTCGCTATCAGAGGATGATGCGTCCCCCCAGGGGCCCCCGTCATCCCTAACATACACTGGAGTAGACTTTTGGGCAGCTTTAGTTGGCCAGAGGGACTCAGTTCTTCTCTGCTTGCTGGGGGGAGAAACAGGGGCAGGGGGCCGGTCGCTAGGAGGCCTGGAGGTAGGCTGGCGAATCCTTCCAACTTCCTCCCTAATCATCTGCCTCAGTAGTGGGAGGAAGTCCCCTGCTTGGGGCTCTCCGTAATCTTGCGTCAGCCCGAGGTCGTTGGGAACAATACCTGGCTCTGCGAAGTTCTCAGCTGCAGGAGCGAGGGAGGCAGGTCCAGCGTTATTCTCTGCCAATTCTCCCGGCGGGAGAATGGCAAGCGCGTTGTCCGTCTCCGCGCGGGTAAACTTGCGGGCGCCGCCGCTTTTTCCCGCCTTTTTCGCGGCCGTTGTTTTGGCGCCTTTTTTCTCTTCCGGGTGACCGCTCCCCAACAATCCCGGCTCCTGGGCTCTTTTTCGCTGCTTTTTAGATGGAATACGCGGCTGGCTAGCCGGAAAGGTGCCGGGATTCCGTATAGCCCCAGGGGCAGTACGGTACCGGGAAGGTCGCCCAGGCTCTCTGGAGGGATTGCTGCTGCCGCGCTCTCTTCTTCGGCTTCCATGAAGCTCCCGTCTGAGTCCCTGGATTCCATGGTAGATGGGACACAGGAGAATTGTAGCCAAAGAGAAAAAAGGGGGGGAAGCAGGAAACAGAAGGAAGGCTAACAAAGCGAGGGGGTTAGCACAAGTAAGGAAGGGTTTTGGAGAAGAAGAAAAAGTAGAATGAAGAAGAACATGAAAGAAAAGGCAGAGAGAGAAACTGCCAGAGCGACTGCTCTCCCTGGAGGCAGGAAAGAACTGGAGAGAGGGTGTTCCAGACGCCAATAGGAAGAGGAAGAAAGTTTTTTCTAATTCCTGCCTCCCTGATTGGGCGAAGGGAAACACCCAAGATGTCCTCCGCCTCAGAGGGAGAACAGGAGGGAGTTTTGCATTCGAATTCCATCTCATTGGCACAAGGAACCCTGAATGATGGTAAATTGCTCAGATTATGAATATGCTCTAGCTGCAATAGAATGTGGTCACATGTCTTAGTAACTCCCATTGATTGGCCAAGCATGATCAGGCCATGCTGTGGGCAGCCTAACATAAAGCAAGGGTTTTAATTCTAGTTTGAGCTGCTGTTGTCATTTGCTGGTGGTGGTATACCTGCTGCTTACACACCATTCTGCATTCCGGACTTGACTACTAGGTTAGGTCTTCATCCAAGACTCTTGTCTCTGGATTCTGGCCTTTGGAGTTCTACTGGGACTTTTGTGCTTCCAGTCTGACAAGGTAATATCTGTGTTAGGGACCAAAGGCTGGACCGTATTTTAGAGTGGTTATTTAGTTCTTTTCTGTCTTGCACAATCTTTTGCACACTTCTTAATAAACTTTATTAATCATATGTCTGTGATGTTATTTGGTCTATTTAGCCACAGCTACCAAGCAATTGTTTTTTGTGTGACTCAACCTGATGGAGTCCTACCTTGCACGGCTAACTTCTTAATTAATAGCCGGAAGGGCCGGAGACTCTGTTCCTTGGTCTCTAAGCTAAGAATTAGTTAAGAGGGAATACTAGTGGCACCTGTTACCCTGGGAGGTGAGGTCCTCCCTAGTAATGTGTTTTGTTTTTACTCCCCTTTTGAGGATTCAAGAGGCTGTGACAAAGTGAGTTCTGCTTCCAATTTGGATCAGATTTCACTCTTCCTTTTCCCTCAATTCAAACTGTCAAAATAATACAGACAATCTCACTTATCATTAAGCACCTTGAGACAGTCCAAAGCAGCCCACAGTACCTCCTAAAAAGTTCCTTCATTTCCCTGCCCAACAATACAAATGGAAGATGTAGTTGGAACAGAAAGGAGGATCCTGGGCAATGCTGCTGCACAAAGTGCTGGCAAAAGCTGCAAAATCTCCCCTGGCCTAACAGTCTTTATTTGCTAGATGCCAACATACATAACCCCACTAGAAATATCTCTGTTGCATGCCCAACCCATCCACCTTTCTTCACAGCCCTTCAATCATCCATATGAAAAATGAGTAGAACAGCTAGGCACACTACAGAGTTTACTTGGCATCTGAACAAAATTAAAGGGCTTGCCTTAACTATGAGGCTGCAGCTCCAAGGGGAAGAGTTTGTGCCAGGCCATATTTGCAGCTCTAGAACTATGATGTAGACAAAAGCATGTTAGTAATAGGTGGCACGTGAGACTAAGGCCTCTGCAATGCCTCTCTGGCAGCCCTTTGATGACCTAAGGTGAAACTGGCAGGGTTTTTTCTAAGAACTGCATATCAAAGGAAAGCAGAGCCTCCAAACTGTTCCAGACTGAGCCTCCCCACAGAGCTGCAGCTTTTCAGGGAGCACAATGGGCTGCAGCAGGAAGAGGAAGGTGGGAAAGAATGGATTCAACCGAGTTTACGTGAAGTGCTTTGAACAAATGCACTACATATCAAATGCCTCCTACAAGCCCTTTGCATCTTTTATCTGCTGTGGCATATTCTATCCGCATCTGCCATGGCATCCTCTGTTCCTGAAGCCAGCATGAAACAAGTGGAGATTGGGGTAAAATCAGAAACAGATCAGAAACTGAGCAGTAAAAAGTACCAGGTCCCTTCTGTTAGAAACAGTTCTCACTTTTGTGCAGTTAAAGGCAGACTACTAGTTGTGGTGATTTGGGTGTTCATAGGGACTAGGGAGGGAGAAGAGGATACTATCCAGATTAATACATGTGCTTCTAGTAGACTGTCTGATTGCTACCATTCACACAGATAATCCATCTGCAAGAGAGGAATTTTAAACAACGTCTTTGGGTCCCCAATGGGGGGAAAGGGGGGGTATTAAAAAATAAATAAAAACAAAACTTTCCTTTTAATTTATTTTGCTTTATCAGTTCAGCAGCTTCAGTATTTCCCAGTGCCATTGTTTCAAAGTTGTTGTTTTTCCTGTGTCTACATCTGTTCCTTGCTAACTTGAAACTAGAAAATCAGCAGACAGTGAACAAACAGACAGTGAACCAGTATATCAGAAGACTCTACTTTCATGAATGAAGGTGAAGAACTCTACAACTGCGAGAACTAGAAAAGCAGAAGGGTTCTAAGAGTAGAAACCTTATGCAGAGTTAAGACTGGGCTACATATTCTAGGATGTACATACTCTGAATCTGAAGCGAAAGAAGATTACACTGAAGCAGAAGCAAGGTTTGAAAATGTCTTCTTGCTCAACCTCCAACCAAGTGCATGTACTGGAGCACAAAATGGAAAAGAAATCCCACAATGCATGTCACACAATTTAAAGCTGGATACAATGCTAGAAGGATACCTGTAGGGTATTAGAAGATTATATCAGAGTCTAGTCACAAGGCAGTATGGGCCAGCATTCAAGGTACGCAAGACAGGGATAACTTTTCCTTCACTATCTGAAGGAAAATACAGTGATGGAGAAGATTCTAGAGTTACAATTACAGCACTTCCAAATACATGTGTGATGCCAATGGCTTTTCTTACCTGTTCTCTACAAGAAAGTCTACCACATATTTCTTCAAGCAATATAGATGAGCATCCATCAGTCCTGCCCTGATGTGCATTCTAGGATACCTAGAAGGGAAATAAAAGAGTGAAGTCACTGAGCTTTGCATTCCATGACCATTTAAACAGCTCCACTTTAAAATCACTAGATAGTAAAACTTTACAAGAGACATCTTGTGTTCCTAAATCTCTGCTAATGGAATTAGTAGAAAGGTGGATTCTGATGGCTTTCACACCTATAACATTCCAACAAACAGACACTTACTGAATTTGCCATTGATTTCATTCCACACAGGGTACATTTATCTATTACCATGGATAACCTTCACATGGGTTTTATACATGCCCTATCTCTGTAAGTGCAGGAACCTTACTTACCTCAGTTTGTTTAATGTCTTGAAAAGCTAATTCACACTCTGTTTCTGCCAAGAAATATTAATGTTCTAAATAGGGACGTGAGACATGTACAGAGATGTATTTCAAGAACCATAGGTACAGGCAAGTAAGCTTTTTACCTATTACCAATCTTAGGTGGATAATAATAACATTAACCTGCCGACGTGAGTTGGTATACTTTACGTACTATGTAGAGGAATCAAAACACTATTATCCTTTCTTGAACATGGTAATCATTACTGAAAGCAAACCCCACAACACTCTTATCTCTCCTAAAATGAAACAGTAAGCTAGTTGTAGCAGGAGATTTAAAGCCTCATTAATGGGAGAAGGAATAGCTGTAGGTCACTTGTGAAAGTTCAAAAAAAGTCCGAAACTAACTTAGTGTGGGGAAAAGTTTGTGAGTGGAGTCTTACAATATACTCCGTCTGCCATTTCCTTTTTTCTTCCATCTTTCCACCACTAACTCTACTGCTAATATGTGAGGTTTATGTGCTCCCTCACTCCCCCTTGAGCATCGGTGAGTACTGAGAAATAAACTATCAAAACTTAAACTGAATCCCTTCTTGTTCCTTGATATCTAATTTAACCAATTTGTTATAAAATAACACTCAGTAGTGCCCAGAAATCTTCAGAAATTACCATATACTGGTGCCTCGTTGTCTGTTTTTTACAGCTGTATGAGGCAGGAGTGGGTAACTCACCCTAAGCCCTCTCGCGGGGAGGGCAGGGAGGGAAGTATGAAGGGGCCCCATCCTGAGACGCTGGAATCTATATTGTTGAGATTTTAATTCTGAAAAGTATGCTCTTTTGAAACTTGTTGTTTTTATTGTGTTATTTCCTATACTTCTACTATGGCGGTAACCTACCCTGAGCCCACTCACAGGGCGGGTGGGCTAAAAATCAAATAAACTAAAACTAAACTAAGTAGGTGAGGGCAGAGAGTACAGATAAGGAAGCAAGAGATTTACCAGATGGAATCTCCTTGTGGTATCTTCTAACCAGAAGAGTTAGCATAAGTTCCCAAAGAGGATTGCTCCATAGTTATTTCCACTCCCTTCCAACCATTGCCCCGAGAGCTTTCTTAATGCTATATAATGCATGCTGACAGTGGCATACCAGACCATTTTGCTTGGCACCCAGCTCCAGATCTCTGCCCAGGTAACCAAGGCACTGGCAGCACCACTGGGGCTAGCAGTGCAGGAGAAGGTAACAGGCATGGATTATGCCTGTCATTGCCTGCTAGAACTACACAGCCACAAGCCAATTCCAAGGTGGATTCCTGAGAAGCTAGAAGCACTGATGGGCTTGTTCCAAGTGTATCTCCAACTACAATCCCCACCTCTTTTTGTTTGTTTGTTTCTTTGCTGGCTGACTACCATAGTCACAGGTAGAGACTGCATTCTTTGGTACCTGAGCCAAATATTTTCTACGTATTATAGAAACATAGAAGTGAGTCCTATTTGCTATTCTATTCTCTGCTCTCATCCCAGGGCTTCGCTTGGTCTCTTTATGAAGTAGTGAATGATACAATTTGCTAGAAAATAAAGTTTAGCCAACCATCATGTTTAATTTTCTCATGAAAACGGTTTCTCAAGTGTTGGACCTGCATCTTTCATTGCCAAGCAATTTCCATCCAACAGCTATAATGAGAAATATCAGATCTTCACTTTTTTCAATAGTAATAACATTCTTAGATTAGAATTAAACATTTGTCTTATTTTCCTAATCACCTAGTGTACCTGTGTTTGAAATCTGGTGGTAAGCACAGAGACTCATCATACATGGTAGCTATATGTAACACAGTATCTTTAATAATGTTGCCATGACCATTTGCTCTATATTTTGTGGCCTGGTCTGTAACCAACCCACCTGACCTGCCATCTTTTCTAAGTCCAACTTATTTTTGGCTAATCATTGTTTACTGAGAATCAGGTGAGCCTCAGTTAGAAGATACATGGGGAATACAAAGAAGGCTAGACTGGCTGGGAGAACAAGCAAGGGCAGACCACTTTAACTGATTGAATTTTAATAATGAAATACAATGGCCAGCTAGCTCAACCACGGAAAGGTATAGCCTGAGTACAAAAGAAAAGCCCAGAGATTACTCTGTCAGGCTCTGTGACTATTATTCTCAGCATTTAAATCCAATTCAGGTGCCTTGGACACAATACTCTGTTGTCTTTAAAAAAAAATTAAGAGTTTTATATAACAAAAGGACAAAACCTGAAACTACAATTACACAAAAACTAAACTAACAAAAACAACTAACCAACATATAAGAATAACAAAACATACAAATAATACAAAGAAACAACATAAGAAGAAAAAACCAACTATATAGACTTTAAAAAGGCTTCTGATTTTCTCTGCAACAAATATTGGTATCATTTTCAAATTTATGCTTACTCCACATAATGATTAAAAGCACTATTTTTCTAACATCCAAATTTTTTAGTCCATAAAGCCACAAATCATCAAATCATTATTGTCTATTTCATGTAAAAAGTCTACTAGGGGTTTTCATTCAACAACAAATGAACATATTGACTTTTTTCTAATCAGTGAAGTAAATGATGCCATCAATGAAAATTCCAGCACCTTTGTCAGCCATTCCTCCATTGCAGGTGGTGTCAAACTCTTCCAATTTTGTGCATATAATAGTCTTGCTGCCGGAATCATATATAAGAACAGAGTTTCAACACTTTTTTTCCAACTGAATACCCATCATTCCCAATAAAAAGGTCTCTAGTTTCAATTGAGCATTAATCTGGATTGATAATTGTATTTGGGTTCAAAATTTTTTTGCGTTGAGTGCATTTCCAGCCTAAGTTCGATGCATCCTTATACATTCTAGCCAATTTCTCAGGAGTCATATACCAACGGTACATCATCTTATAAAAATTCTCCTTAAGACTGGAAGTTAATGTACATTTCGACCCTTTTAACAACATATTTTCCTGTTGTTCCATTAATATATCATAACCAAAGTTTTTAGTCCATTCAGTCATACATTCTTTGACTTGCTCTTCCTCTGTCTCAAATTTCAACATGAGTTTATACATTTTAGCAATAACATGTTAATCATTTGTACATAATATGTCTCAAATTCAGTCTAAGATTGATCAAAATCATGTTTCTGCTTGTCAACTTAAACCTTTTCCACCATTTGCATGTAAGTAAACCATTGGCGAATGTACCCCTCTGTTAAAAGATCCTCTCTTGATTTTATTTTAATATCACCCTGTGAAAATACTAGCATGCCTCAATATGTTAACCAATTTAGAAGGGCTTACCACTTCCCTTCTAAAAGGTTCTTGTAGTGATAGCCACATGGGTATTTTTGGGCAAATTCTTTGTTTCAAATTCTCAACAAGGCACGTTAAACAATGGTTATTAAATTCTGCATTAACCTTAGCTTTATCATACCACAAGTAACCATGCCATCCATATTTTGTCATGTCCTTCTAAATCCAGTAATCTTCTGTTTTTTAACAAAATCTATTCTTTCATCCATACAAAACAACTTGCAGCAAAATATGATTTCAAATAGAGCAGGCCCAACCCACCTCTTCCTTCGCATCCTTCAAAACCTTAAATTTAACACTTGGTTTTTTCCCCTTGCCATATATTTGGTTTATAAGCACTGGGAGAAGAATTTATTTCAGTGGCCAATAAAAAGAACAGAGTGGTTTTGTATATCAAACCACATTTAAAATCTCATTTGGTATTGATTGATGTCTATGGAAGATACACTGATGTAGAGGTTGATTTTTATGGTATCAAAACATTTGTGCTGGGAATCTATGCCCCAAATGAAGATAAATACGGATTTTATATAAAAAAAAAAGTATGGAGTCCCTGACAGATCTATCTTATGAAAGTTGGTGTTTGAAATGGAGTGATTGCTACAAAAATTGAGCTATGTATTAAATTGATTTCTGTCCAAATCACATTGTTGCTCTAACATCTGTTCTGTTTAACTTTATTATGTCTTTCTAAAAAATCTCTGGCCTTTGGACTAAATTCAATCTAAATCTTTGTTTTCTGAACATAAAGATCACACCTTCCAGAACATGCTATCTAAAGGGAATCTTTTTGTTTCAATTTTTCTACCAAATTGCTACAAAAATTGATTGCTACAAAAATTGAGCTATGTATTAAATTGATTTCTGTCCAAATCACATTGTTGCTCTAACATCTGTTCTGTTTAACTTTATTATGTCTTTCTAAAAAATCACTGACCTTTTGGACTAAATTCAATCTAAATCTTTGTTTTCTGAATGTTAAGATCACACCTTCCAGAAAATCCCATCTAAAGGGAATCTTTCTGTTTCAATTTTTCTACCAAAAAAAGCATAGCTTTTCCTTTTATGTAAAATCCAAATAGAAATTTCTTTCAAAATTATATCTGCGTTCTTAATTTTTAATTTTGTATTGATGTGTTGTTGCAGAATCTGCTCCTTGACATTCCTTCTTACAAAATGTACCAGTATGTCTCTTGGGAGATTTCTTATTTTTGCAAACCTGGAATTGATTCTATATATTTATCAATTTCTGATTGTAAATCCTACTGGTCACAGTCTATGAGGCTGGCCAAAGCTAAAACCATCTTCTCACTGATATCCTCACCAGTCTCTACTGGAATGGATCTGAACTTCCGGCAAAATCCCTTCTCTCTCATTTCCAGTAAAGCTAAATCATCTAACTGTCTTTCCATCTTTATATCAAAAGTGTCCATTTTATTCTCTGCAACCACAACCTTTTCATTAGTTTGGTTCACATCTGCAACCACTTGCTTCATAGTGGTTTCCAATGTTCTAATTTGACCTGACAGTTGATTTTTTAATTTAGCAAACTTTTGGTCAAATCTTTTTTCCAAATTACCCATTTCCATTTTCCTTCCCAAATCTTTATTCAAATTCTCCATCTTATCACTAGAAATGGGCACGAACAGAAAAAAACCCGAACATGATGTTTGTTGTTCGTTGCCATCCACGAACAGGGACTCACGAACACTTGCGAGCATGACCTGTTCATGAACATATTCGTGGTTGGATGTTTGTGGGGGCCAGCAGGCTCTCCTCCAGCCAGCATCCAAGTTTGGTTAAGATCTCTACTGCACCACTCCCAGAAACTTGACCTGAGCAGGCAGCAAGAAAGGTACCAATAATAAATAATAGCTTGGCCCAGAGCCTGGCAGCAGCACTGGAACCTGAAGGGGTAGATCCCTATCCCACCACACACAAAGAAAATTCAAGCTCCAATGCACTCTCTCTATCAAAATGCCAACAGCAACTGTCTCTCTCCCTCTCCACTGCCTGCAAAGCCAGAGCTGGGAGCCCCCCGTCCCTACTGCTCCCTTGTAATAAATTTGGAGCTCCACACTTGAAAGGAAGACCTGCCTATCAAGCTAAATTGGGTTTAGATTGGGGTTTCCATGGCAACAGCAGGAGTTCAGACAGAGTTCAGACAATCCCTGCCTAAGTTGCCAAGGGAATTGATTGCAGGTGCCAGACTGTCTGGCTTGACGAACAGCAATGAATGACTCTTGCAATGACCTCCTGTTTGTTTAGAATGTGAGG
Organism: Eublepharis macularius; assembly: GCF_028583425.1. Classification (NCBI taxonomy): domain Eukaryota; kingdom Metazoa; phylum Chordata; class Lepidosauria; order Squamata; family Eublepharidae; genus Eublepharis; species Eublepharis macularius. The sequence continues at coordinate 97,280,229 of NC_072794.1, read as the reverse complement.
ATAAACAGCTTGTTCGCGAACAACAGATTGGGCTGTTCATGGCCTTTTTTTTTGTCCACATTGCTGTTCATGCCCTTCTCTACTTATCACCCATTTTCTGGAACCATTTTTGGATTAAATCAATTGAATTTGCTTTCTCTGCAGATTCATCAATTGAAGTGCATCTTCCTGTGTCTTTCCTGGTAGCCATTATCAGATAATAGGCAGCAAGAGACAGGAGAACTATCCAATTATAGCCTTCAGGTCTGTTGATTTTCAGTTTTAAACTTCCTCTAAGACAGCTCTCATCACCATCACAACCTGTCTCAGTCTCACAGTTGCCCTTATCTCAGTTGTGGAAGACTTTAAAGTAAACAGCCAAATGTTCCCACTGTGGTGTAACCTTTTTTCTTCTCTCTCTCGCTTTTTTTTTGTTTGCAGACAACAAATTTCACAGGTAAGCTTTCTTCACCAGTAGAATTAAAAACAGTAAGTCTTTGTACTTCTAATTTTTTCCTTCTTCCAATTAAAAACTTAAAATGTTTTTGCCAAATTTCTTAAATTCATAAATCTTTGAAGTAATTTTTCAGGTAGCTATTTATAATCCTTAGGAAAAAAAGGCTTCTCGCCAAAGGAATGACATCTTTGTTTTGGAGAAAACCTCTCTTGGTCCTTAAAGTAATTGTTCTAATAAACCTTAAAGAAATGAGGGATGGGAGAGAGCTTTACTGGGATGGGAGAGCTTATTGTCCTGGTTAAGATCTCATCCACAACTCTGAGCACAGCTGGATTCCAGGATTATAGTCTGCTTGCTATGGGAGTAAAATAGCAAGGATCTTCCCTCCCCAAAAGCAGACCTAAGGAATACATATGGGAAATCTCTCAATCTGACCTTTGATCCAGGCAGACTGGCTAGCCAGAGTTGCTTCCTTTGCTGGCAATCTTGTCGTAGGTGTCACTCTTCCATTTTCCCCTCACTGGAAGCTGGCAGGCACAATACTTTGTTGTCTTGTCTCAGTCTTGTCTAACAGAAAGGGCCTCTAGTGAGGACACTATTCCAAAATATGACTTTATCTTCTCTACATATTTTCTTCCAGCTTGAAACCAACTCCTGGACATACCTCCTTCCTGATCCAAGGTTTCTTTCCTCCAAATCAATGGAGGGGCTTGTTTCTTGAATCCAATTAAACTTCTCTTTCTAGCTTTATGAAAATCCAACTTTTGTTTCTATTATTATCTGGCACTTATAACAAGAGCTGTTTTCATTGTTTCAACCTGTGCTCAATAATCTGATCATGAGGACTGGCTCTGAATTCCCTTGCTCAGCACACACACACACACACCACCATGACTGTTTCCATGTGCTTCTCCTTAGACTCTCTCATGCATTTCTCCCTGGATTTTTATTTGGATTTGTTAGCTTGGGTTCCTATGGGGCCTTGGTCAGCACACCTTCTGATAATTCAAAGATACATTTAATCTCAGCAAGGGGATGGTGGTATAACAGAATATTACTGAGACTCTTCAGTAGGAAGCCATTTTAATGAGAGAAATTTTAAAAAAATTTTTTAAAGAAAGATTATTTTCAGCTGCAAACCAGCAATTATATTTTCCCAGTTTGTTATAGTTCATGCAATATAGAAGAGTTTGATATACTGTAATCCAAAAACAGGAAGTTAATTTAAAATATAAGACAACTTGGTGTCTGTGATGCAGTTTCTTTTCAGAGAGTGAGTCAAAACATCAAAGGAAAAGCAGGTAATTATATTTAATATATTGTAATCCAAGAGCAGGAGGCTGCTATAGTCCAATCAACAAACTAAGAAGCAATTTAAAGTCTGTTAGCCAATTTCTTTTCAGAAGATAAATAGAAAATCATAACATAGGTGGAAAAAAATAGCTAATGTCCGAAATTTTGGCACTTTTCCTGGGTATGTTTATTGTTCACATTTAAGAGTCTATTATCTATTATGTTTTAAACTTCCCAGTCCGAATAAGCCATAAATAATTATACTTAATGTATTCTTTGAAGAGCTGCAAATTTGTTTGCTGCCCTCATTCAAAACAGTAAGATGAGATAAAGAAAGAAACATAGCTGATCTTTAGTTTCTTTTAGAGAGAGGAGATTATAACAATTTTTAATTAAGTCCAAGGTCCAGAAAAGAAAAGTAGAAAGTTATTTGCAAGGCAGACTTACTCGGCATTCGCCGGTCTGAATCTGTTTCCTGCTTGATGTTGCTGTGTTGAAGGAGACAGATTGTTAAGCCTAATTTTTGAGACCCTAATTAAAAGGTCTCAAAAATCCTCTTATATTCCTCTTGCACGCATAGCTGAAACGTCTTCTCTCATTAGGAGACAGGATTTGGGTTTATTTTCATAAACTTGCCTTCATGGAAACATCCAGCGAGAGAGCACACATGTCCTGGCCCAGTCTGAGAGTGAGGTCTCCTCTGGAGGAGAGGAGCCTCGTGTAGCTAGCCAGGACTCCTCAGGAGAAGAGGAGCCCTGTGTAGCCAGCCCTAGCCCTGATTCAGCAGAAGCCAGCAATCAGGAGCAACAGCTGCTGGCTGATCAGAGCTTGCAGCCAGCAGCTGAGACACCAGCACCCTCTAGCTCCAATACCACAGGGGAAGCTCAGCCAGGGACTTCTACAGGTGCAGCGCAGCCAAGAGCCTCCACCCCCCCAGGTTCACCCACGCCCAAGGAACACCGCAGGCAGCGCTAGAGACTGGAACTGCACGAGAGACGGCCTCTTGAGCCAGCGCCAGCTGCTGGAGAGTGACAATGAATAGCGTCAGGATGGAGCCCCAGCAGCTGGCTGAAAACCACGCCTGGCTATAAGAGCCAGTCTGGAGGAACTGCCGGGCGTGGAAGTAATGTGTCTACTGTCTCCAACCATGCTGTGTTCCATGGACCTTGCATGTGCCTGCTTTTGGACCTGATGCTATCGGTAACTGACCTTGGACTGTGCCTGACCTTGCTCTTGGACTCTGGACTCACTCCTGGTGTTATCTTGTGCTCTGACCACCTGTTTGACCTGGCTCTTGGAACTCCCCTCAGACTCTGGCATTAAGGTTTGGACTTGAACCACCCTGCTTGGGCTGGCCCGGCCCAGCCCATGACAACACAAGCCTGTGTGCTTTCAGTCAGTCGTCATTTTGCTCCACAGTCAGCGCACCTTCTGGAATTCCAAATGTCCTAGTTTGTGTAGGTCTGAAGGCTATCAGCTGACTAGACACTTCGAAACTTTAGAAACTATACCGGATGGCTTTTCCATATCTAATCAGACAAGGAGATGTAATACAACTCTCTGCTTTTGTATTACTTTATTTCTCTCTTCCCAAACCTGTCTTTACAGTTACATTCTTGAAATTCTACAGAAAATTATAGCATCAGTATGGTGTAGTGGTTAGAGTGTCAAACGAGGATCTGGAAGACCTAGGTTTGGATCCCCACTCTGCCACATAAGCTCTCTAGGTGATCTTAAGCCAGCTACACACTCTCAGCCGAATCTACCTTACAAGATTCTTGTGAGGAACAAATGGATGAAAAGAGTATGATGTAAGCTGCTTTGGGTCCCCATTGGGAAGAAAGGCTGGGTATAAATGAAGTAAATAAAATTTTTAAATTAATATAATTAATTAATTGTGCCATTCTGAAAATGCAGCAACACAAATTTTCATTGTGCCCCACCCCCTACACAGCAGAAACAAATGACTGGTAATTTCAATTATCCTTTGAAAAGCTTTTAGTGGTCATTTCAGTGATGAATGACCAATGAGAGGTTAAGAGTTAGTCTGGCCTCCACTATTCTTGACAGTAAAACAATATCATTCTGGGGTCAAAACCATAAATTTGCAGGAAATATACAATATTGTAATGAGGAAAAAAAACCTCCTTGGAAAACATGGTACTAAAATCACAGCTTAATTCAGTAATGGGGAGAAATATTCACCACACAGACAAAATGAGGATAAAAAACAGAGATGGGGTTTGTTTTTAATTTTAGGTGCTGTCTCAAGGTTTAAAAAGTCTTACATGATGACCAAGTCATTTCAATATAGCCTATACAGAAGTAACTAAGGAGTTACTTCCCCTCTCCTCCACTTTATTTTAAAACATACATCTTTGAAATATGGTGCATAATCCTTTCACTAAACTTGCCTTAGCTGAAAGAAAAGCATTGGAGGCATTCTGTTCCATTTAGGCATTGCCCCCATTCTTTTGTACATAAATTATGGACAATATTCTTTACATTATGTATGGACACAATGTGTTTCAGGTTTACTTCACATTTTCCTTCATTATCTATACAGTCTCTCTCCCCACATACAATTAAGAACAGGATTCACATGTCTTACTTCCAAAAGAAATCTTCCTGAAGAACCTTAAAAATCCTCTGCAACATATGTTTTCCCCTGAACATAGGGAACCACCGTGTAATAAGTTCTTCTCCATAGAGCTTTTGGCAGTTAAGACATAGACTGAGAAAACTCCCCTTCCCCCGCACCATTTTGTTTTAAGTTGCATCTGAAGTAAGTCATGGTGTTCCAGGGAAAGAAAGCAGTGTGCGGCAAGGAAGAGAGAAGGTTCAGGGTTTACAGGTTCTTTCTGTCTCTTCTCTCCAGCATGGACTATCAGGCCTTCATACAATATGGCAACTGCAGGTCATGATATGCATGGAAAGATGACAAAAATGTGAAACACTTGTTACAGAAAACAAACTGACAACAGTTGGGTGTAGAAATCTATAGTTCTAAGGGGTTTACTTTAACTCAAAACTTCATCTTGAATCACTTATCACAACAGCAAATCTGTGTGGCTGATGACCTGCCAATTATCACTTTAAATTCTGCTTGACAACTCCAAATCTTACAAAAACTAAGTAATTTCCATTCCCTTGAATGCCTCAAAGAGACCAAACCCTTCTCTGTGGATGATGACTAAGGCCCTGCTGCAGAATTCCCAGCTGTCTCTGGGATACTGCGCTTTAAATGTATTGAGACAGGATTTTTTTTAAAGGAAGAATTAAATTTAAACTCTGGTTGTTTACTAGCACTAATTAAATAAGCCAGGTTTCTGGACACATTTCCTTTTGCCTGTGGCTACTATGTTACTAGCTTTGGAAACAGTCCACAAGCACAGAAGACAAAACTGAAGTACAAGATTACATAGTGTTTCATGTCCAGCCCTGTCTTCTGCATGTAAAGAAAAATGATATTGACAAGAATCTAGATGCTGACTTCTTAGACCAGAGTAATTTCAGTTCTTCTCCTTATATCAATGAGCAAAGCTTTAAGTTATAATCTATAAAGATGCATGATTTAGGCAACTTTGTCACAACAAACTCTAATTAAACAGAGGTTTGCCATCATTATGCACAAACACAGCTTCTTTGGTGTACCTGAACACTTTATTCATTCCTTCAGCCTTCCTCTTCCGCATCTTGTTTGAATACTTCCCAGTTTGATCAAGGTTCAATATGCCATGTTATCTATTAAATCCCAATTTGGACTCCTACTTGGGTGGGAGGGCATGCTCCAACTTGTCGAGGTGTCTGTTAGGATATCATGGCACACTGGAACTTGCTTAAACCAGGAAGTGTTCAATTTAACTCTGCTGAAGAGAAGCAGGGAGGTGGGGAAGTCAGAAGAGAGTACAAACATCCTTGTGCACAATCCCAGCATGTTAAGAGTTTGTCACGACATCTGAATGCAGTCAGTAAACTCAATTCATTGACTCCTTTTATGTGTGGAGCCTTCAACAAGCAATGGGAACATCAGTGTATGCAAGAGCTTTATTGTTCACTTCAGCGGCAGGGATAGCCTGAAGTGTTGCTTCCACATGAGATGGGATGCTTCAAGAAGCACATTAGGAATTTTGGATTACATTCAGGATGTGGAATTTTGTCTTCTACTTAGATAATTTGGGGTTATTCACAGCTCACTCTTGTGTTTATGTTCATAGTATATCTCCTATTTAATTCACTGAGTGTTGAACCAAGTGGCGAACTACTGGGGGGGGGGGGGGGGCTTGGAAAAGCAGGCTATGCTCCACTCCTGCAAACTGGAGATGATAAGATTGAGAACCTGACATTTTTGTATACTGCCAATCCATACAGTTTTCTTCAAGTCCAATGTAACTACAAGTCGCATTTCAATGAAAATCCCATATGCATTCTACTAAAAGAATAAAGCAGGAAACACCTCCCTTGTTCAGTGTTACACACCACAAAATAATGAGTTTTTTGTTTATATCTAAGCTTTAAAAGAGCAATTCCAGAAACTGCAAGTTCCTACATGGCAGTATTGATTTAATTAGCCTGCATAGCACATTTTGTTTGTGTTAAAGACCTCCAAGACTTTTATTAAAATGGTTATAAATGTTAACTGCTTGCTCAACTACTTAAGGTTACCAAATGTGGGAAAGATACTTCAAACTCATTTTAAACCTCTTTACAAGTAAATGCTATGTTTTTAAAATATATTTAAACTATATTTAATTAAAAGAATTACTCAGTCAGTCAATCAGATCATACAATCTTGCAACCTTGCCAACAATCAAATACAAATTAAAAGTCATGAAAGAATTTTTGGAAGTACAACCCCTGTAGCACTGTAACTATTTCTGGCAACAAAGTCAGCATTCCGTGTTAAAACAAATCCAGCAACAGCAGGATTAAAAGAATATTGCACCAGGGAGTTCAAACAAGTATGACTCCTCAGAGTTTGAGGCTATAAATCTAGGCTTGAACATATTACAAATAAATATTAATCGGACAACAGTCAGGCCTCTTCATTACAGCCTAAATTTTCAGTTTCCCTCTCCTGTTTGATCTACTGCAGTGAAACTAATCTTGAGTAATTACATAACTGACTGATAAAAATTAAATTCCCATAAAATATAGAAACTCAGTTTAAAAAGCAACAAGGGAGCTGCATTCAATTAATAGTCAAAGGAGCTGCATTCAATTAATATGAATGTGTGCATGAGGCCACTTTCCAATGTAGCACTATTCTTTGCTCCTTATGTTCCCACGAAGCACCTCCTATATGCATGTCCTCTTCTCGTGAGTTTGAGGATTTAGGATGGGGGGGGGGGAAAGGCTTAAGACTTTGGGGCTTTTTCCCCCCCGGCTGAAGGCAGCTGTCATTAAAATGTCTCTGCTTGTAAGAGTGAACTAGTCAATTCTTAGTAAGACAGGTGGGAGGACACCTCTGGGGCTGAAAAATAGTTGGGATTTGTACAAGTTTGACAACAAGAGAACCCACAAAGCACTGAAGGAATGAGGTGGAAATTGGAGATTATATAGTACAAGCAGATTTTTTTTAAAGCCTAACAATCATTTAGAAAGTTACATGAAACAATGGGCAGGATGAAGAGGACTACAAGATAGGCAATCAGAGAACCATTGTGGTGTATTGAGCAGTATGTTAGACTAGGGTGACCTTGAGCCAATGACCATATCTCTGAGTTTAACCTACCTCACAAGGTTGCTGCAATAATAACATGAAGAAGGGAAGAACAGTTGCTACTGTGAGTTCCTTGAGGAAGGGTGGGATAAATTTGAAAGAAAGATCCTTACATGTACTGGTAAGAAAATACAGAGAGTTGGAGCCAACTCTCTCATCCCCTCCCCCTGCAAGGAAAATGGCATTTCTATTCACTTACATGGAGGGGGGGCAACAATTTCTGCCACTTCTACCATCCCCCTACACTGCACATGGTGCTATTTACAAATGTTCCCAAACTTTCAGGGATGTCTTTTGAGTGATGCAGAAGCTGCACCACAAATGGGGAGGTGGCAAAGATCCAACTCAGTGAGCCAAGCTCTTCTTACAGTTTTTGGGATCTAGCCCATATTAGTGATGTATTAGCTGTACTGTACCAGTCTCCCTCTTCCCACCACAGTCTTATTCAGAACAGGATATGGGATTGGACTGGATTGTCAAATTTACTGTAAACATTTTAATAGGGCAGATCATGCAAGCATTACCTAGTGAAGACACACACATCTGCAAAGCAGAGGCAAGTAAAGATGATTTTAGTTTTGGCTTAACTGTAGTCTCATGAAGGTATAACTTCAAACTTCGAATGTACAAAGGGAAAAGGTCAACTCCTCTCATGGGTTACATGTGACAGAATGTCAGTAAAGACACTAGCACAAGCAAGCTGCCGCCAATGATAACACATACACAATTATCACTCGCTCGCTCAAACTATAACTCCAGGCTTCTTAAAAATGGGAGGATAGCTTCCATTTGGAGGATATTTGAACTCACTCCCTACTTCCTCCCTAAATAAAGAAAGGAAGCAAATTAAAGACCTCCCTCCCCAATGGCCCAATCACTGTAACATGGATATATGCTTGCCTTTCAATTCACTCTTCTGACTCAGTGTATGCCTGGTTTTGCATCTTGAAATACCTAATGATGCCAACCTCTCAATGCAGCCTTCTTTACTACCTTTGGGTTGGAGAACCTGAACAGCATGGGGGGATAAACTGACAGTCTAGAGAAGGAAACAGAAAAATCACCCTCCCTTCCCCTGCACATGGAAAATCTGTTTCACTGGATGAGCTGCTGTTGCACTGACAGAATGGCACCATAGGATCCAAGCCCTAGAGTTTAAAGTCCCCTTTAAAATTGCTATCCATTCAAACTATAATGAAATATACAGTTGGCTAGGCATATATCAAGTGCTACCAATTTTTAGGCATTATTGTTGTTTTTCACTCAGCATCTTTGAAGTTTTATTATGAACATTCAACACATGCAAGAATAAGTCAAGAGGAGATTACACACACTGTACTAATTATATTAACACTAGCATGGAAAATACTTGTATATAATAAACTAATGCGTAATACATTCAGATGTTTGGGAGACATTAACAAACACTGAATTGCTTGAGCCAAGCCTGAACATTCAGGTTTTTAAACAGAAATGTTTAGTTTGTTGTATGTAGTAAAAATGGAATTGTGTGGTAACCACTTCTTGGGATTAAAGTAGATCATCTGAGGATTCATCTCTGTCTCATTGTGTCAAAAATGCTCCTGAGCAGTAGATGCATGATAATAATTTTTGGTATTCACCTCTTGGCGTCAGAAAACTGAGGCATCAATGCCATAGAGAACATAAAGAGGAAAAAATTAACATACAAGTTCAATAAATAAGTATGGAAAAAGATCACATAAATTAAGACAGGAGATCTACACCTCTAAAAGTATGCTTTATACTTCTTCATTCCATATATAATGCAAAAATTCATAAAGATAAGAACAGACAGACCACCAGAGCCACTGAATAAACCAGTGAGGGATGCGTCTTCAGAAGCAAGGACCACATTAGGAAGTTACTTCAGATTACAGAAATAAAACCACATAGATGGTGGCTAGCTCCATCACTTCCTTGCTCGTACATACAGCTGCTTCCATCAACCAGCATATGAAATACAGCCTAGCACAGAGGGAAGAGAACTTCACTATTCTCTGACCATGCTAATAAGACATTACTTCTTTCAGTTACTTCAGACATTATACAAAAGCACTGAAAATCTATGCCCTTTCGACACTTCGGGGAACAGCAAAAACAGTGACTTGCACATTTCCCTAAGGATACAAGCGTTGCTTGCAAATTTTGTTTTGGTACTTCTGTGTCACACATGAAGCCATTCTGGGATGAGACAAAGCTGAATATGAAGAGAGACTGTACCTATAATGAATGAGAATTTAGAAAACTCCAACTATGTATTTATTTAGGAAATTTCTATGCTTCCTCATCACAGTTTAGAAAACTCCATCTATGTATTTATTTAGGAAATTTCTGTGCTTCCTCATCACCATGCTCTTGAGGTGGCTTAAAATAATAAATTACCAATATAAATATATCGTCTGTTACAGGAAGGCTTTATTCAGACACGTTGCAATGGATAGACATTGCATACAAGTATTACAAATGATTCACCTGCCAACAGAATATCTTTCAGCTGACTATTAGGCATCACTACCTTCATCTCTGTTTCACTGTCATAATAATAATTTCAGATATGTGATGAGTTTGTGAAAGTAGAGAACTGCTACAGGAAACAGCATTATAAGGGAAACTCTAAGAGCTTTTGCCAACTTTCTTCTCTCCTCCACTCCACTCCACTCCACCCCAGTCAGAAGTTTCATATAACCTGATTTTTAAAAAAGGAATGTTTTAAATGGCAAGCTAAAGGTGGTGGATCTTGGAATAGTTAAGTCTGGATATAAAAATGCTTGAGTAAACTCTTCAAAATGCACTTAGAAACCTTAAGGTTTTGATATTCTTTATATCCCCCCCCCAATCCAGTTTTTTAAAACACAAATCTGTAAGAGTTTTCAAGATAATTGCTTCAAATGCCTACAAGGAAGGAACATTTACTTTCTTAAAATAATCATGCTATGATTCTTAGGTCCTAACAAGAACTGAAGACACTCCATTCTTCACTCAATTTAATGCAGTGTTAGTAGGACTAAAACAGAGCCAGATCATAGAACATACACACTGGTGTAGCCCCAACACACACAACAGGCCTATACAAATGCAAACAATTTTAATTAGCCTCTGTCCTGTCAGGTATCCAGTGTTGGTTGGAAGATCATTTATGCAGAAACACACGTTCAGTCTTACATTAACCCCATAGGCAAATTATTTCTTCGGCAAAGAGAGAACATATTTTGTAAATTGAATGGATTTTCAAAAGCAAGGGAACTACTGAATTCCAGATGGAAAGATTCAGCAGTAAGCAAGATGAGACATCTTTCATACAGGTACAGAAATCAGAAGAGTAAATTAAGCAATATTTTGCTGGCCCCCTCATTCTAGTTCATACTGAATTCTAAACACTCACTGCTTGCTAGGTTTTTGTTCACTGTTACCTCTTCTCTGCAACATGACTCTGCAATTGCAAGAATATCCAAAGTTCAAAAAGGTTACCATTCTCATCCTTCATACAACAATGAAGTTCATTAACTACTGCACCACATATATCAAATGGAAGGAAAAAACAGGACCATCCTAAATAGCAATTATTTTTAAAGTGTAACAGCAACGGAACAACCACTGCTTATAAACAGATAACATAGTTTTGCCTGATACATACATTCTAGAAGTAAACTTCTCTATTAAGAATAACTGGGGTTAAAATTCCACAAATCAGACTGGATCTTATAAGAAACCTATTAGTAGCTACCAAAACAACAATAGCAGCAAAATGGAAATCACAAAAAACACCTACATTAACAAACTGGTATAATAAAGTATGGGAACATTTCATAATTGAAAAAGTAACAGATGGCCTCACTAAAGCTGAGATCTACCCCAAACCAACCAATTTCACAGAGAAATGGTACCTATTCTTTGAATGTATCACCGCCAATGAGGTACAACCAGAAACACAAATATATCTTTCCAGGGCTTTTTTTCTGGGAAAAGAGGTGGCAGAACTCAGTGGGTTGCCCTCGGAGAAAATGGTCACATGGCCAGTGGCCCAGCCCCCTGATCTCCAGACAGAGGGGAGTTTAGATTGCCCTCCGCGCCACTGAGCGGCGCGTAGGGCAATCGAAACTCCCCTCTGTCTGGAGATCAGGGGGCGGGGCCACCAGCCATGTGACCATTTTCAAGAGGTTCCGGAACTCCGTTCCACTGCGTTCCTGCTGAAAAAAAGCCCTGTATCTTTCACTTATTTATTAGAGTATAAAGTCTATCAAATAACACTACTCAAGATGACAAGAGGTTTCAACAACCAAAGCCTCCCTAACCAAGCAAATAAAGTTCAACACAACACAGCATTCTACCTCTCAAAAAGCTCTCGAAGAAACTAAAATCACAAACCACAAAAAAATTCTTATTGTAAGTGTTAGACTTGATGTTGAGAAAAAGTTATGTTATATGTGTTATATATGTTGTTTAAAAATGAAAAATAAAGTGTTTTTTTAAAAGAATAACTGGGGTTGAGGGGGAGTGTAAAATAAGACTGAAGCACAGAAACAAAATAATTTTGACACAACTGCAGCTCCAGTTGTCTGGCCGTTAGGATAAGAATGGAGTTGAATGTGGGAAGAATCCATTATTCTTTCAATAGCGTCTGGTGCTGCTAAATATGTGCTCACATATTTTCGTTCCTGAAAAGCTTTAAAAAATTTCAATAGCTGCTTGGCATGGGAAAGAGGTGCTCACTGAAATTCTAAGACACAGACCAAGCACAAAGCATGACATTACCTGAAGAACAATATTTCTCAAGTGCTCTTATAAGCAAAGGCTGTGGAAAAAGTAGTCTGAAGAGGCCCTGTTCTCAAAGGGACTTTTAGCCATTCTGTCTAGGAGCTGCTGCTGGGATGTCATTTCCCCACTGCAGCCCTAACCCATTCTATTGCGAGAGCTGAAAACTGGGCCTCTCTGAAAAATAATAAAGCTTACTGAAAGGCCTTCTTGCATAAATAGCATTAATAAAAATGCAAACAGAAAATGGCATCTTTCCCTCCTACGGTCCAGCTGAAGTTTATAGCACCTCCAGTCTGGTTTGTATTGTTCTAGAGTTTCAAGGGGATATTTTAAATTTTTTTTAACAATGTTCAGTTTATTTGGCCAAAGCAGGAAGCAGGCTACCTATCAAGCATAGGTATCATATTTAGTAGAAGCGATTCAAAGCATCCGACAGTCCTTTTCCTATTGTTATATTGATAATTTGTATAGCACATCTACTGTGTTTTTCAGTTATGAAAGCAGGTTTGCAAAGTCTCTGTAGGTCATCCTTACAACCATCTTGTGAGAAAGGACATAAACATTCATAGTATTCACATGGGGAGCCGAGAAAGAATGGAAATGACTTGAACAAGAAAGTCTGGAAGCTAAAAGATCCTGCAGTGCCCAGTAGTTTTTCCTTATGTGTATCTGTAATGCACATGATGGTGTGCATATGCATTATTACTATCAATGTGCAAAGCACTTCTCAGAGTACAAGAAGATAGGTTCGTACCCTGAGAAGCTTACAGTCAAAAATTTGAGACAAGGAAGACAACAAGGGAGAAAAGAAGGCAGAAGAACAGATAAACAAGAGAAGAAGATACAATTACTCAACTTACACAGTTTAAGTTTAGTTTGAGGAGGCAAAGCAGAGGCTGTGGAAACAGCTCGAAAGAAGCCAAACTCAAGGTTTGCAAGATATTAGATAAAGTATAGGTGTCAGGAGCTATTCCTTTAGCATCAACCCAAAGTACAAACCTGTCCATTTAAGGGTATAAGATCTTCTAGTAGAGAGTCTGTGGGCATTTAGCAAGATATTTGTCACTTCCTCAGAAAAATGCAACCCTAAAGTGTGAGGAACCATGCTGTCAGGTGTAGCCTGCATAGATTGTGACGTAATGTCTAACCAGGAACCCCCACAGCTAGAACATCTGATGGACATACTTGTTTGCAATGACCCTCTCATGGTAGGAACTAAGGGTGTGCACCTTGGCACATATTCCGGTTTCCCACTTTGGGTTTACTGAAGCATAAAAAAATTGGGAAAACGTGAAACCCAAAGTGGCAAGCTGCTTTGGCTTTAGGTATTTAACACTGCTTCAGGATTATTAGGAATAATTCGACCATTGTTTCCAATGGGAAACACTGCTCCTGGCTATGTGGGTGCCGGGGGGGCATTTTCTTTCCTAATAATACCAAAGTTGGTGGGGACCTTCTCCTAACTCTCCTCTCATTACTATCCAAATTTCAGAAAGATTGGAGTTTGGGGGGCCATGTTATGGCCCCCCAAAGAAGGTGCTCCTATCTACCTCCAATCTCCATTATTCCCTATAGTGGGCTTTCTAGGAGGCTGGGGGTGGCATTTTGCAAGCAAAATGCACCAAATTACCAGGGGACCTACTCTTACCTGTCCTCTCAAGAACCCCCAAGTATCAGAGATATTGGACTCTGGGGGCCATTTTATGCCCCTTCCAAAGGTGACCCCAGCCACCGTATTTGTTTCTATTATGGGAAAAGCCCAGCACCCCCAGAGCAGGCTGGTCAGCCACTCCCCATTGTTCTCTATGATGAGAACTTTTAAAATGTCTTTCCCAGGAGCACTTATGCACAGGGCAAGGATGCTTCAGCTGAGGCATGCTCCTGAATGCAAGATCATCCCCAGGAAAGCCCAAGAGAACTAAACACAAACGCCTCAAAAAACCCAGCCCCCCTAGAGCAGGCTGGCCAGCCACTCTCCATAGTTCCCTATGAGGACCAACCTTCACATAAGAGAATCCCACTAACAAAAATTTAATTTAAACAAATTTTATTTATTAGATTTCTTGCACTCCCTCCCCACAAGTGGGCTCAGGGTGGGTAACAGCATTAATGTTACATTTACATTACATTAATATTAAAATACAACATACAGTCAAACATGGAATAAACAGCAATACAAAATACACAAAACCATATGAAGCAAGGGAACTCTTGCAAATAGAAGTAAACTGAAGCCCCCCCTCCCATAACCAAACTGATGCAAGGGGAACAACTTCATACCAGAAAATCACATCTATTCAACCCAAACCAAACTGAACCAAGGGACACACTTGCAACTTAGCCCAGTAGAACAGTATCATTCACTGCAGCCAGGCACTGAGTTCAGCCAGTGGAGAAACACCACAGAACAGAACCTAACACTAACAGCACCCGTCCACAAGTGGCATTTGCTAAGCACAGCTGCAAAAGAGGGACCCTGCTGGCTTCAGGCTCAGAAACAGTCTCAGAAAACTAACAAAATAGCAAAGAGTTCAGTAGCACCTTTAAGACTAAGCAACTTTAGGGGGACCACAACACGCCCCCCCAAAGTCCAATCTCCCGGAAACTTAGGGGGTCTTGTGAGGACAGGTATGAGTAGGTCCCCTGAAAATTAGGACAGGTAGGAGTAGGTCCCCAGCATCACCCCAAGGTGGAGAGGGGGGAAGAGAAGAGTTTTAGAATGTTGTTAAGGAAGATCAACATGATTCAGAGTGAAGGAGAAAAAAGAGTGGGCAGGAAAGAGTGAAGGGGGGCCCATCTTGGGATGCTGGAATTTATATCTGTTGAAATTTTAAATTACTGAAAGTTATGCTCTTTTAAGACTTCTGATCTTATTGTTTTATTCCTTGTATTTTTATTATTGTTGTAACCCACCCTGAGCCCACTTGCAGGGTGGGCGGGCTAGAAATCAATCAATCAAACAAATAAATGAATAAAAAAATAAATAATAGAGTCAAAGATAAAGACTTCATACTATTAAGGGAATGGTGATATTGTCAAGGGATATGGAGAATATAAAAGGAAAGAAAGGACTGGGAGGAAAGATAAAAACTACAGTCTTGGACAGTGCTTTTTTATTTAAAAAGTAGTGCTAGTACTCATGTTTGCTATATCAGGGACCCTATTGGATGGTAGATGGCATAGAAATGTTTCAAATAAATAAATGAGGAATTCACTTAGTTCTTTTAATACTGAAACATTAATTAATAAACACAATATTAATAAACTTATTTACATTAATAGAAATGCATGGGACAAGTGAAGGAGAAAGCAGTTCTTATTTCATACTCCATTCTAACTATACATGTGTATGTGCTAGGGAAAAAGAGCCAAGGCATGTTCACTTTACAAATGAAACCAGGGACCTAGGGTTAGTATCACATATTCACCTGTACATGCATTGAATATAACATGAGAATTACTCAATGTGCATACTTTAAAAATCAAGTGTACACTGCACATGAATTGTACATGAGTTCACTGTAACCTGTGAACAGGACTACTACAAAATGCGAAGCCTGGAAGCATGTGTATTACACAAGCCATTTTCTATGGGGAAAGTCAAGTTGTAGACACTGAAAGATGTTGAAGGCAGAAGACAAGTGCCACCCCCAGAGCTGTATTCCCAAGTGAAGCTGTGTCCATGGGTACAGTACTTTACCCTCTCCCCCCAGTTGGTGAACAGCAGCAAACATTAGGGTAGCAAACCTTCCTCTTGCTGAGGTTGCACAGAGACTCATGTGTACTCCATGGAGTGTTGAGCAGTTCACAGGCCTTCCATCCCTTTTGCGTCTTAATGCTAGCAATCTTGCTAGTTTTTTTTTTTAAGTAAAGCTGCATGAATGACACTCCTACCCCTATCACTCATGACATTTGTAAACACCAATATTAACAGCTCCCCACATAACACCTCGTTCTTTTGTGAGAACACAAGCTTCTTACTATTCATGCTTTGAAGAACCTTTCCCTTCCATTTGCAAATCCCTGCAGCCTCCTTGAAAGCGAAACTCTGAGCAATCTATTGGCTAAAGTAGTATGATTCTATAGGCTAAGCCAAACAGGTTTTCACGTTTTTTAAATAGATGAAGATAGTAAGAAGCTTGGACTTAAAGCAGTTACCATTAGAGTCGCACAGAACTCTTCCGTTAATCAAAGAGATGTTCTGTGCAACTGAAAAGCTGGCTGTCTTCTGCACCTGTGCCAATGGGCTATGATAAAGTGATTATATTTTCTCTAGTATCTGAGATACCAATATGTTTTACCCAGCATCCACCTACCCATAGAACTGCACTTTCAAGCTTCCAGCTCAGCAAGCAGGGGTGCAAGAACCCTCGGGCTCAGGAAAAGTTATTCCTCCTTTCCTGCTATCCAGTTATATTAAACACACCCAGTCCCCCACTCTGCCCTCTTCCCCCTCTTTCCAAGCCTACGATGAAAAAAAATGCTTTTGAACACTACTGCTTGTTATATGACCAGGACCAGAATCCAACCCCAAAGTGAGATCAGTCTGGTCATGTTCAGACCTGGCATACTCTGCCCAGTGTGCATTTTTTTTTGTCCAAGACTTCCACTGTTGTATGAGCTGCTGAGTTGATATGTGGATTTGCTTCGCTTCCCCTTACTTGCTTGGACCCCTGCCTTGGCATTTAAGTCTCCACTTGTACCCACATGGATCAGAAGCTATAGCCAGCCATTTCTGCTCTCTCTCTTGTGGTCTACCTTTTTGGACTCTTCCTTCCCTCTTGAAAGGAGTTTCTTGCATAGAATTTGAAGCCCTGGAGTGCTTGTTAGTGGGCTTTCTTATCTTGGGTAATATCACTGAATGCTTGATATTTTTGACTTCTAGAGATCTGCTAATTACCTAGCCCAGTTATTAGTACTATTCTGCACAATAAATTTGATTTCTGCTTTCACTTGACCCAGATATCTGCATTCCTTCCCAGCTTGTAGCAGCATCTCACCACATAGTCAAAGATACCTTACTAACGTGGGCTACTGACTAGATTAGAGGGAATATTTATTGTGGGTGTAGAACTTAAGCCAGCAACTTCCTGGAGTGAGACATAACACAAGAAATATTTTCTTCCTTACGTACAGTCTGCTTTGTAAGGTTCTGCCTGGTAGATCTCAATGACTTCACAGCATGAGTCCAGAACTGCATGAGTTAAAGCTTTATTGATAATCTACTAGTTCAGCAATCCATTACAGGTTCATTGCCAGGAATAAAGTTTTGCGCCAAGCCCCAAGTCTAAATTGAATTCTAAGAACAGCCCAGTTCTCAACCTCCTTAGCTGCCAGCCTAGTCTAGGTTCCCACTTCCCATCCCCCATAGCTATGATGTATATGTAAGCAAAAGCAAAGCAAAGCAACTAAGGATGAGAGCAAAGAGATGTTTTAGAAAGTTCAAGAGTTCCAAGGTTATGTATACATGACAATGGTTCTTCTTCTCAGGAGACAGGCAGATAAGCTCAGGAGGGGTCCCCTCCTCTGTACGCTTTCACAGGACAAAGACAGAGGAGACAGCCACAGCTGTCTCTAACATAAGAGCACAATGTCCATTAGAGTCCAGCCCTTGGCCCAGGCTCTTTCCAAGTAGGTCAAGGGGTTGTCAAGCCCCTGAAGTATGACAGGAGATGCCAAGAAAGTGACGTGCATTAGTGTAGGTTTGGGCTCAAATAGACCAGCCTGGAACCAGGCTCTTGGCTCTACTCTTGGATACAGCAACCGGGAAGGACATGGAATACTTGCACATTACAGAGGCAGTACACTTAACTACTGGACATACATTCTTTTTGCCTTCTAATAACCGACTCTTAAAGTTCTATGAAATATGAAGATGGTGGCCACCAAGTAGGATAATGGCAGAAGCAAGGGTGGAGAGTCTCATGTTGGATTTAACAAGGAGGGCTATTTGCTATTATACCTGTCTCCTTATGTAACACTCAAACTCACCAGCACAATACTATTTGGGGGCAAAGCAGTTACTTGGAAAACCATTCAGTAGAATTTTTCCAAATAAAGACGTTTAAAATAATTAAAACCAGAATGTATTAGATCATTTCAAAAGCAATGTGCTAGTTGTAGACCATGTTTCCTGCTAATATTTTAATTTGCTTTATCTATTTTTAATATTTATATTCTGTCTTTGCTCCCCAAAGGGCTTAAGGTCCTTTGTACAACCGGCTGGTGCAAAGTTGTACCACAGTGAATGGGTCAGCAATGCACCATTCCTTCAGCAATCAACACAGTAAGTGTAGCAAATTAGCATTACATAACTCAAATAATACCAAATGTTGCTAATTTTAAAAACAATGATCTCAGTTTTGTATTCTTTCAAAGTACAACACATCTGAGAACTGAATGATGAGATTTAAGCAAGAGCTGCTTTAAGGTCAAGGCTCCTTTGGAAAGAGACAGATCACTAGTTGGTTGCAAAAAAATCCCACAGGTACTGCCCTGTAGCTAGCTGAAAAATGTCCTGCTAAGGCACAAATTTCATGATTCACTGAACAGTAAAAAAAGCTGGAGCAAGAAGTTGGGCTGAATTTGGAACAACAGAACTCAACAACTTTAGAAACAGCCACACTTCTCACGCTACCCTTGCAGTGATTTACATAATATTTTCTTCATCCTCCTTCCTTACATTTGTTGATACATTTCTGACCAGGACAGGGGTGTTAACTAACTCTACATTCCAGTCTGTTTGCGTCATGGAGTTCCATAGCCCACTGATGAGTAACATATGTCTAACATGTGGCAGAGTTGATTCAGACTGTGTCCAAGCAAGCATGGATAACTTCTCTGACCTCACACTCACCTTTCTGTGCCATCACTATATCACAGCAACTGATTAAGAATAATCGGTACTCAAGAGCAGCCTGTATGAAATTTCAGCAGATTTCCACATAATACATGAAAAGTCATAAATATTGCAAGAAACAGAATCACATAATTGTATGTTTAGAAGTCATCTAGGTCATCCAATCTACCTATTTGCACTGAGCCATGATATTTGATCTCTCAATATCCTCGAAACAATAGACAAGATGGATTTTATTAATATGCAGGTCTCAATGATCCAACAGTTTAGAGAACACTGCAGATTTTTTGCGAATCATCTTATTCACACTTGACAGAAATTGTTTTGGTGTCTTACTGATTATTGATACAATTTTTTTTGCTTGCACTTGGAGGAAATCACAATAGGGCCCATGTGAACCAATACCCTGAACACAAACAGATTTTACAGAGATGGCCTCTTTTTATACATAATGGACATTATATTATAATCCATTTTCCCCAACATGTAGAAGAGGGCTCATGAAGATAGGATCATGCCTCTATGCCCCTGTGTCATATTTAGAGAAAGGCATATAATTTCCAAAAAATGTAACACAGTACTATTAGTCTAGAATTATTCTAAAAATTGAGTCCCTATATGATACCTTTAATTTTATATAATGTACTGTGCCAACAGTACTGATGTGAAAAGAGGATTTTTTCTTTTTTGTTCTATTATCTAAGAACCACCAATATACCCATATATGCAATTAGCAAATCATATCCCTTAGTGTCTTCATAGTGAAAAACCTAACAATCCTATGTTTTAGAATAAATCTCTGTGCAACAGTTCTGCACTAGTAGTCAGCATTTTCTTGTGCTATTAACTCCCCCTACACACATACCCCAGTGCTGCTCTTCTATTCTACTTCCTGCCAATCCAGCAGTAACCAT
The DNA here is from genome assembly GCF_028583425.1 of Eublepharis macularius. Lineage (NCBI taxonomy): Eukaryota > Metazoa > Chordata > Lepidosauria > Squamata > Eublepharidae > Eublepharis > Eublepharis macularius. The sequence goes on along the minus strand of NC_072794.1, from coordinate 97,260,229 downwards.
CTATTTTACAGGTAAGCATGCAGATATCATTGTACACAGTTAAGTAGTTTGGGGCACTAGTAATAATATAACATCAGCAATAGAAAAGCAATAGAGAAGGACATTTCTGAACACTCTTAAAACCATGCAGAGAAAAAAATGATTAACACAAACCACAAACAATGCTCTTCCAAAATTAGCACTCTACCCTTAAAAGATTTACAAAGTACTTATCAGCAGACATGCTCACTCAGGGTTACACTGGATTAACAATGACTAATGACCTAAAATGGGGAAAACAGTATTTTTCTGGTTTACAAATTGTCAATAAAATAGTTAATAATCCTATAATGGTTACCCTTAAATCAAGGCAAGTTCACTCTTACTTCTTCCTAAGCAAAGAGCCTCATCTCCTAAATATAAAGGATTTAGAATGAACTGCCAAATACCAGGCTGAATTTTCATTTTTTCCATTAATCTGAATAAGCAGATGGACAGCGCAATCCTGAGGCCCACCATGCCAGCATACCTGTGGTGCCACTTGTCCACTCCCTAGGGACTTTGGCAGAAGCACCATGCCAGTACGGCCAGGAGAGAATGCTCTGTAGCTGTCCAGGCAATGCTAATAGAATCCACCAATTGCAGAGCAGCTGCAGTTGACAGCGCTATGAGTGGCCGAGAAAGGCATACCCAGTCCATGCGTTGGGCTGAGTTTGCCGTCACCAGCTGCCAATGCTACTTTCCGCCCTGCAGAGAGGGGAGCACAGGGCAGAAAGACCCCATGATCGGACTTGCAGCATCCCAGCAAAGGTGCCTGCCTCAACAGGAGCCCTGCCCCATGGTAGGGAGTCACACTGAAGGTGCAAACAGGGCACCTGCCCACGCACTTGTCCAACCCCCATTCCACTCTGAGAAACATGCACCCCCTACTTGAAAAGCAAGACCAGAAGGACAGTGGAACCCAACAAGGGCCATACCTACAACCCCTGGCACACACAATCAGCCCCCCAAATCTTGGAGAGGGAGTTCTGTAAAGGCAAGTAGGGGCAGGTTCCAAAATGCATTATGAGAATACCCACTGGAAACTATGGGAAAGACTGAAAGGCCCCTTGGATATGATAGGAGGCACAAATGCCTACTGACTTGCAGTGGCTCCACTGGAATATGTAATTACATCAGAAAGATACAAGGAGAATGCAGGGTAGACCTCAAGGGCCATGCTCTGGTGCCGGGATGATGGCCCCCAAGACCAGAGAAGCTGCTCCATGGGCTATCATTCCACCCCCTGAGCAAGATTCCCAAAGTCCATCCCTGCCATCCCCATCTCCTAGTTTAGTGGCAAACTTGCACTGTACACACAAACAAATGCACAAAACAAATTTAACTTTTATTTTTAATAAGCATTTTTAGAAAGATTTCTTAAAATTGTTCAAAACTAAGACAGTCTATGAGCAATTACTTTTCCAGAATGTTAATATGGAAATCGTGGCTGACCCAGGCAAACTGGAATAATGGTATATACAATGGTAGACAAAAAAAATTCTGTATAGTCAACAGTCAGACTGACTTTAGGGAGAGTTCCTTCTACGTACCACTTATAGTAATTAACTACATATGAAAGGGGGGGGGGAATTCACTCAGTCTCCACAAGTGAAAATTCTCTGAGCTATTTAACACATCTTCTCCATCAGATATCCCTTTTCCAACTGGAATGATTTACAGTGCCTCAGAGGAAACTGTAAAAACCTTAACATTGACTTAAAACTCAAAATTAATCTGGAAAATGTATTTTATAGGATCTACACTCATACAGAATTATATTTTATTTATGTTATTCTATTTATATCCCTCCCTCCCCGCAAGCAGGTTCAGGGCAGGTCACAACAGAAATAAATCATACACAATTAAATATACTTTAAAACAAGGATAAATCACATAAAATCAGTAATTAAAAGGTATCTACCATCAGAGTGTAATGAGGCTATAAAATGCAGACAGATAGAAGACTCTACCAATCACATCCAGGGCAGCAAGGTATAGCAGGCATGTAAAGGGCATGGGCAGTCAGAAGAGGCAGATCACTGACACCTGAGCCATAAGCCCAGCAGAACATCTCCGTCTAACAAGCCCTGCGGGATTGCAAAAAATCTCCATTGGGAGCACGTCCCACCAGGCTGGTGCCAGAGCCGAAAAAGCTCTGGTCCTGGTTGAGGCTAGGTAAACATCCCTCAGGCTGGGGACCACCAGTAACTGCTTGTCTGCAGAGCACAAGACCCTCCAAGGGACATAGTAAGGGAGGTCCCGCAGGAATGTTGGTCCCAGTTCGTTAAGGGCTTTAAATATCAAAACCAAAACCTTAAACTGGATCCAGAACTCAGTTGGGAGCCAGTGCAGTTGTCACAGCACCAGATTTTAAGATGCAATAGGATCCAAGCTGCTATGTAAAGGGGAAATTTCATGAGAAGATCCTGACAACAAAAACTGAAGTTCCACTGAGATAGCATTTTCTTAGTATGTTAACAGGGCGTTTTCTTAGATGTCTGAAACATAAGAACTTTTTTTTAAATATCAGTTGCTCCTGAGTATGCTCCCCCCCCACACACATAAGAATCTTAAGAAAAATGATTTCTTGAATTCGCATCTCAGAATGAGACAAGGGAAGAGGGAGGGAAAAAACCTTTTTAATACATAAAAGTAAGATCCTTCCAAGCCAGACTGCGCTGACACTTCAAAGCTATCTTGCGATTAGTCCATACGTTTCATACAGGAGGTATTCCTTTCAGGATGAGGTAATGAGCAGACTGGATTGTCATTGTGATTTATTAGCATATCCTCTCCAAGCAGCTCTGCACCTGCATTTGCACAGATGGAACACCCACGAAGGTAAGTGGTTTATTAGGGGCGACTCATCCTTAAACAACCACAACATTTTAAAAGGAAGCGCTCCAAATTTAGACCTGCTCCAACAGGTGTCTTTTACTGTCTTTCTTTGTGCAACCATAAACTTCTAAGGTGAGGAAAACAATTCCCTGCCTGTAGTAATCATTCCTTGAGAACAGATATATCAGCAGCCCTCACTTTTGAGGGGGGAGGGCCAAAGGAAGTTTTTTTCCAACCTATGGCTTGCCAAATGCTCAGGGAAAAGAGATTTGGTGAAGTGAGTCTTCAAAGTACATTCCAACTATTCAGACCCAAAAATTCATCTCACATCTGTACCCAGGGTTTGAAGTCAGATTACTTTAACTTTTCTCTCTTTAGTACAAATTACATGTTTGTCCAACACTTGGGTTGATTAACTGATTAAATGGTCATTGTTATCTGCAGACGGATATACATCTAAAACCAGGCAAGTAACTATGGAAATAAATATTACCAGAATAAATATGGGGCAAAGACTTCCTATGGCACTATGTCCGAACTCCTCTAAGACAGATGTACTTTAATCTCTTTCATATCCTGCAAAAGGTATATTGACCTTGCACTGCAATTGCACTACAGTGCTCATCTCCAACACAGCTTATTCTGTGGAATCTCATTGGACATTTTTAGCTATTCCTTTAATCTCTGTACTTAGAAATTTCAACCAAGGATTGCATCCTCCAGTATTGTACAACCTGTCAAGTTATGGACCACATCTCAAGCACCATGCTTTGTGCATCTACATTACTGGCTGTTGGGTACTAGTTTTTAAGGGAATTTTAGCCCCTTCTGCACTGGGAACATGTCCTCACTATCCCAAAAGTCAAGCTGAAAGTTATAGAATCGGCTTGTCTGGGCCCTTTCACACCTCTCGTTTGGTCAGTGGTGCCATTCTTTTTGGTCTGCACCATGTCATAATAATAATCATAACAACATTAGATTTATATAGCACCCTTTAGGACAAATTAAAGCCCATTCAGAGTGGTTTACAAAGTATATTGTTATTATGCCCACATAAAAACCCACCCTCTGAGGTGGGTGGAGCTGAGAGAGCTCCTAGAAGCTGTGACTGACCCAAGGTCACCCAGCTGGCTTCAAGGGGAGGAGTGGGGAATCAAACCCACTTCTCCAGATTAGAGTCCCGCACTCTTTTTTTTTTATAATAAGTTTTATTAGGGTTTTTTAAAAAAAAGAAGAAGAAAGAACACTTTTTTAGTATCAGGTTCGTGTACAAGATAATCATTATACATCCAAAATTTCAAGAAATTTGCACTACAGACATCAATCCATAGGGGAAAAAACCTGAGTAACCGACTACCCCCCCTTTTTTCCATTTATACAATACACAGTCCACTTAGATCTCTCCAAGTACCTTTTAAATTCCTTGCTCTTTTACCCAACTACTCAATTCCTTTTCTCATTTCTTACAATTATTTATGTTCTAAGTGAGCAGATTCTTAAGGCACACTTCAGTCCTTTAATTTTTAAGCCCAGGGTACTAAGCCCATAGCCCGCCCAGAGACAGAGCTAGAAAAACAAACAGCCACATCTTTATATTCTATTATTAGTCCCATTATTCGTGTATATCATTGACTAAATAATTTCTTAAAGGGGAAAAATATACAAAAAGATTTTTATAACAGCCTACCCTCAGTCTTTCATACATCAAATCCAAGCCATCTGAGGTTTTGTACTTGTATTTTCATTACAAAAGGCAAAAGAAAATGTGTAGGTAGACTTAGCTTAACCAATAGTTTAAGTTTTGAAATTTAACACATTTACAAAGTTCCCTCTACCTCCCTGGTGTTTCCCCTATTGATCCTAGAAGATACCTTGTCTCAACATCTTTCCTATACTTTTATTTAAAGGAAAGAAATCCAAAAAGGAAGATAAAGGGTGAGAAGGAGAATAGAAGACCACAAAGACCAATTTGACACACTCCCTCTAAACGTAAATAATATCTAATGTGTTAGAAAAGCATAGAGGATTGCATTAGGTCTATATTAAACCGCATAAAACAGAAGGGGGCATATTAAGCCTAATTTATTTCCAGATTCTCTAGGTTTTTTGTTAAAGCAATTTTAATAGCATTTAGAACATGGACATATAAAAATCACAATATATCCCATATACCATCCTTATTTGCAAAAGCCCCTAACAGCCCTGTTGACCCGCCCTTTTAATCTCACTTCAGTTTAAAGCTCTGTGCTATAAAAACAGAAGAGCGAGGGGAAGAAAAGATGAAGGAACAAGGGTCGTACTCTAAGTTTCATTTTCTTTCTTCTTCTTCTTTCTCCCTCTGGAGTAGCATTGAACCTCTTTCTTTCCAATGATCAGCCATAGCCAACTCTTTTTGCCTTCTAGCCATTCATGCGAGGTGCCATTAAATACATTATAATGTCCCTGTTTATCTCTCTTCATCTTTGTGATACGTTTCTTGATTGGAGTATGTTGTATGCTTTGTACTTCATATAGTAGCAGTGCACTGCAACTCTTCCTCACAGCTTCCTTTTCACCACGCTCCTCCCACTTCTTCTTCTGTACTTTCACAGAATAAGACCGATTTTCTCCTCCATTTTGTTGGGAATATTTTTCACAATTCCACTCCAATTTTCCTTTAGGTAATTCTGTCCCATCAAAATTCTCTTCTAACTTGGCATCTAACACAGTGTTTGAGCCTGTTTTTGTTCCAAGTGTTTCGTCTGCTTTTCTTAAGACACAATCCATCAATTTAGAAATTTGTTGCAGCTTTAAAAGTATCTCTTCAGAAAACGCCATTTTGTCCACTCACTTACAAATGTTCAATCACAGATCTTTAAGACTGGTAAAAAGCCCCTTTGCTCTTACTATTTGTAGTAATAAAGTTTTTTGCTCCCCAGCTCTCCAACCCAGGAAACCTCTCCTTATATTTCACTTCTTGAATGTCGGTTTCCTAGTCCATGAGGCGGCCGCCTCTCTGGGGGATAATAAAACCTCCCTCATCAAGCTGTTTAGCCGTCGTAAAGCAATAAACAATACTCTTACTTGGAGAGCTATCAGATAGAATCACTCTTTTTCGGTCTTTCAGTTGTCCTTGCATCTATCTTGTCAGGAATCCATGATTTGTTTTCGCTTGTTTCGAAGTCTTGGAGTTCGCAGCTTATGTACCATTAAGGCTTCTTCCTCGGTCCTTCCCTTCGAGCTGGTGCAGGGGCTCCAACAGGGGTTGCCAATCCCCGTGAGCTCCTCCACCTTGCTCTGGCCCACCCCCCCTCTCCGTGGGGGAGTCTTGGGGGCCCGAATCCTCGGGTCCCAGGGGATCGGGAAGCTCATGGTACTGAGCTCATAAACTCAGCTACCGTGACATCGCCACGCCATTCCGGAAGCCAGAGTCCCACACTCTTAACCACTCCACCAAATGCATCAGGATTGAGGACTGCTGGCACTCTTCCTTCCTTCGGTTTGCACAAGCAATGAATTGATGCATTGCTGGAATGCTGGATCAATCTATTACCTGAATTTCTCCCTCTCAACCCATTGGTGCATCAATCCTATGCTGGATTTTTTAAAAAAAATTAAATTTAAATTTTTTTTAAAATGAGTGGAAAGGAAAATGGAGAGGAAAGAATGGAGAGGGGAATGGCTGGATAGACAACAGTGGTCAATCACAATGAAGTGGGAGAGGGGAGAACCAGTTTGGTGTATTGGTTAAGAGCATGAGACTTTAATATGGAGAAGTGGGTTTGATTCCCCACTCCTCCACTTGAAGCCAGCTGGGTGAACTTGGGTCAGTCACAGCTCTCTGGAGCTCTTTCAGCCCCACCTACCTCATAGGGTGTTTTGTTGTGGGGATAATAATGGCATACTTTGTAAACCACTCTGAGTGGGTGTTAAATCATCCTGAAGGGCGGTATATAAATCAAATGTTGTTGATGTTGTTATTAGAGGGTAGACGGCTAAAGGAGAGGATAAAGAGGTTAGAGTGTTTCTATGAGTATTCCCTCCATCCTCTTCTGCACTGTTAATATTGTGGCTTACACAGTTCCAGTAAGCTGCTTGAAGAAAGGCCTCAAGGAAGAAGCAAGATTGAACAGAACAGAAACAAGATTATATGGGTCACAGAATTCAGATTCTTTGTGTATGTGGAATTTTGTTTGCTTGAGCATGAGATTTAATTGTTTTTCAAACATGGAATACACCCAGCCCTGCCTATGCACTCACAACTCCATGCAGAATGACCCTTCAAATTTGGAAAATGGTTCCTTACCTGTTGCTCCCTTTTAAAAACTATTTGTTTTAGCACTCTTGATTATATAGTCCTACACCAAAGGAATTAATTAAAATGGAACACCAAAGCTTACTTCTGCAGGATGGATCTTTTAATGATAATTTCTTCATCCAAATCTGCTTCATTGGCCATGAAGAGCAACCTCTTTCCCATGCCATCCACTCCAATGAAATCACGCTGCTCCACTAAAACAGAAAACAAACCATTTTACAGCCCTGTTTTAATGCAATCTAACGAGAGCTGGTCAGATATTCCACCAAGAAAATAGCAGATATAAATATAAGATATGTGTACTTATCAAACAAAGATGAAGAAATATTATGTGGGGAGGCTGTAGCTACCTCTATCTGGAAGTTGCAGGTGGAAAGCATTCAATCCCCAGAACAGCTGGTGAATTAAAAACAGAACACTTCATATGTCTTACACCGTATCAGTATTACTGCTTTACATCTGCACTCTTAAGAAACAATGGTCCTGAGGAGGTCATGACAAATCACTTTTATCTCACTGAAAGAATCAGATTATTTTTGACAAACCTCAGTTGCTGTGTAAAGATTTATTGTTTCATACAAGAATATTCATTAGGAGGTAGAATCCTAGATGCATATGCTTGGGTTTCTAGAAGAAAATGTCTCTTTAAAAGTGACAGTACCAATATACACTTAAGTCCTTCTTTTTACGCTGTTAATCTTGTTTTTTGACAAGTTGCATCTGCTCCACGTAACAGCGCATAAGAAAAAAAAAGCAACAGGTCAAGCAGATGTTGAGTTCTGGAGGGCTTGTGCTTACTCTCAGTCCAAGGAGGAGAGAAGAGTAATCTAAGCATGAAGAGTTCAAAAACAGGCAACATAAGCTTCAGGAACTATGCCACCATAGTGGACAGCAATTATCTTTTAAACCACGCACAGTTCATATTTGGTATAATTTCTTCCAGTTCTATAACCAATTTTCTAACATTCAGCAAAGAAGAAAACAACTTCAGACAGTAGAATCATCAGGTTCTGAAACTAAAATATACCACAAGCAAGAGTACTATATTTATTGCGAGATGTAGGATTTACTTTGGCTGTTTGTGGAATTTGAATCCCCCCCCCCCACCAGAATGTTGGATTAAGTATAGATGACTGGGGAAGGCAATGGCAAACGAACCCATAAAAAGTATGCTAAGAAAACGCCGTGATGACTCGGTGCTTGTACAGGGGACTACCTTTACCATTACTATCAAGACAATACAATAAGAACATGTTGGTGTTCGAAAACTCACAAAAAAGGCTATCTGAAACACCATTTCAGTTAGCATATTCTGCCTGAATTTTATGAAAATTGTCAACTTGTGTAACTAACAATGGCCAATTTCTATGAAAACACTGGCAGTCAGAATCTGAGAACATCTACTTACCTAGTTTTTTCTTCCCTTTTTGTCCTGGTACCAGCTCTGTAGGTTCATAGGCTTTCTTCATCAGCATAGAGAGTGTGGCATCATGAGCCCGGAATAAGTCCACCACTTCATGAAGAGCAACATCTGTGATCAGATCACAACTCAGCACTAACACATCTGTCTGTCAAACAGAATATATATATATATATATATGAATAACTCACACACTCTTCAGAAATGCAAGTGAGAAGTCAGTATGGGAAGGCTTTCCAGCAACTATTGTAAAGAGTTCTTACTCAAGGTATGGATCGTTTTACTATATCCTGTGATATAAGCATAGTTCTCTTAATTTTTTTGTTTGTTTTTATAGTAAAAGTTTTATTTAAAAAGATAGAAATCACAGTAGAAAGTGTATAGAAACTTATATAAAATACAAAGCACTATATCTGAGTTACATTTGAGCTACAACAGAAAAGTATATTCAAAATACATAAATGTTCTCTTCCCCTCTCCTTGATTGCTTCTATCTAAACTTTAATATCAGTAATTTTAATCTATCATCTCTTCCATATTTTATCTCTATATTAGGATTACCTTAATTTATCTTAGTTTCAACCTAAGTAATCAAAGAAATCTTTCAATTTTTCCTGGAATTCCAATATTGGTCTATTGTGCACATAGGAAGTTTTTAGCCATTGATGCATACTCATGTAGCTTGTCTATCCACTCAGGCATATCAGGGCAAGAATCAGTTTTCCATTTTGCTGCATATATTACTCTTGCAGCTGTCACCATATACTGGAAGAGACCTCCCTGTTCTTTTGAAACATTATTCAGTAAGATATTTAATAGTATATTTTTCAGGTTCAGTTCAAACCTGAGCTTGAAAATCTTCTACATCTCTTCATGTATTTTTATCCAGTATCTTCATGCTTCCTTGCATGTCCACCACGTGATAAAATGTTGCATCTGTGCATTGACATTTCCAACACTGTCCACTATAATCCTTACTAATTCTCGCCATATCTTTGGGCATCATATACGATCTAAAGAACATTTTATACCAGTTATCTCTTAACAATTGGCAATCTGTAAATTTAATATCTTTGGTCCATAGATTTTCCCATTAATTCATGGAGATGGTTTCTCCAAAATTTTTCATCCAAGCATAGTTCTGTTAATGATGAATCTAAAAGCCAGAACCGTCTGGGGTTGGAGAACATTGTACACAATCTTCCTTTGTAGAAATCCTGACATTATTTTAATCATCATCATCATATTTTACAGAGCATAACATATCAGCAGTATCTTATATACTAATAGCAAAGTGGCCCTTGTCTGAGAATACTTAAACCTGGAGACTGGAGCCATGAACAGACAAGACAGACACACCCGAAAAATGCCCCAGGTTTGCAGAAAATCTGAAAAAAATATAACGTGGGTGTTTTAAAACCCTGAAATTATATATATATAAAAAACACCTGTAGCTTTAACCAGATACCTTTAGTGGCTATTGCTAGGCAAACACAATAGTATAGCCAGTATCCTAGGCTTGATTTCTGCCAGTAAAAGGCAGGGGGAGCGGGTAGGGCCTTTTATAGGTCTGTTTTAGCTTTTGAGGGAGGACTAATTGGGGCCAGGCCTGCCAGCAACCACCAAGCAACTTGATACCACATGACTTGCATGACTCACCCAGACCTGGCTGCTCGCTACTGTTCAACACCCCCCAAAGGCAGTGTAGTGTAGTGGTTAGCTTCAGAGTAGGATCTGGGAGACCCGGGATTGAATCATCACTCTGCTGTGTAAACTCACTGGGTGACTTTGATCCAGTCACAGAGTCGGTCCAACCTGACTTGCAGGGTTGTTGTGAGGATTATGAAGGCAAGGAGAATGATGTAAATTGCTTTTGGTCCCCACTGTGGAGAAAGGTGGTATATAATTGAAGTAAATAAATAAATAAATATGAAGATGGAAGGCAGATAAAAGGTGTTTAGTAGGTTTGAAGGAGAGGATATAGGGAAAAGTAAGCATATGGAGGCTGCCAGGAAGAGGGAATAGTCTGGGGAAGGGGATACAGGGAAAAGCGAAGCACCCCCTGCAAGTCCTTCCAGGTTCCCCACCATGCAACTGGACCTGGCTCAGTTGCCACCATACAACTGGGGCTGGGGGACTACAAACCATATATTTGGGGAAACCATATTGATTACCCATGGTAAGGTAACCATCCTGAATTTTGTTATCTGCAGATGATCATTAAGGCCTCACAAGTCCAATATAGGCCTTTATCTTCCATCCTTTTTGTCAACTAAAAAGAAGCGGGAAAGAAACCAAAGGGGTTATCTGAGATAGATACTCTTTGCAGAGCCCCTTTACTCAATAACGACTGAATCTCCTACTGCAGCTCTGGGAGTACATTTACAGGAGCTTGCCTGGGTAAATAAGTAGGGGGCAACATATTAAACTCCAACATGTAACCATTTTTAATAATTAGAAGAACACAATGAGCTTCAGAGATAACTTTCCAACAATCAAAGAACTGTGTTAACCTGTTCAGAAATAACCTTGGAACTACCACCAATTGGTTATCTAGTCATAACTGCTCCCTATGACCCTGAGGGAGGTCCTTCTGAGCCTGAACTTGGTGAGTTGATTTCAACCTCCCTGTCTATCATCTTCAAGGCTGGTTCAGACTCAAATATTGCACTCGGTACAGATACTGCGTCTTATAAGGTTGGAATCTATAAGAGAGATATTCTCTTTTGGGCTGGAAACTTGGTTTCCCAGGGTTCTTGTAGGATGGCGATCCGGAAGATTGGGGTACAATGCCATATGATTTTGCTGTCTACCTATCTTTTTTTTTGTTGACAAGTACTCATCTGTCTTCTCTGAAAACAGAGTAGTTCCCTCAAATGGCATTATCTTCGATTTTGTTTTTGGTCTCAAAAGGCAGTGCTGTAGCACATAACCACGTGTGTCTGCAAAATGCTACTGTGGTGTTAAGGCCTCTATCAGAGATGTCCAGAATGTGTCTACTTGTACTAATTTGTTGTTTGGTAAGGATGATGGCTTCATCCTGGATCAGCTTAGCAAGGGTTTTTTTCTCCTCAGGCACGGCATCCACATAGGAGACCATCTACTGCCAAAAGATTTTTTTTTTACAATAACTAACAATACAAAGAGAAGGAAGGGGGGCAGAGGGAAGGAAAGAAAAAAAACAACACCATATAACAACACTACACTACAAATAATGCTTTCCCTTCATACTGCCATTGTTTATTATTAAAACTTTGTAAAATACTGATGGAATGGTTGACCTTGCAAAATACCAATTACAATCCAAATTAAATCTTCCTCCCCCACCTAGGCCTCGGACGCAGTTCTCTCTGAACAGCTGCAACCGCCGTGCTCGTTCCCTCCTCCCCTCCCCCTTCAGACTCCGAGTCCTTTTCTTCTTGCTTGGCCTCTTGCTGAAATTCTTGGTTTTTGCACTCAAAGTCCCTTAGCTGATCTTCTGATATTATCTTGTAAGCTTGATCTTTGTAACTAAACCAGATACCTTCCGGAAATAGCCATTTATACTTTATTCCACGTTCCCTCAGAAGAGCTGCAAACCTTTTATACTTAAATCTTCTTTTCCGAACTAAAAATGGAACGTCCTTCAGTATCTTGACCTTGTTCCCCAAAAAGTCCAGATCCGCATTGTATGAGTTATATAGGATAGTGTCCCGGATCCTCTTAGATGAAAAAACAATGATGATCTCGCGAGGCAGCTGACGCTTCGCTGCATATTTTGAAGAAGCCTGACGGACCTCCAAAATGGCACTTTTTACCTCTTCTTTAGTTGCCCTCGCGGGTGTCGCCAATAATTCCGAGGCAAGATCCTTTAAATCCTCATTTTCCTCCTCTTCCACGTTCTGGAGGCGCAAAATTGTCTGTGTTCGTTCCACTTGTAGCCCGATCAGCTGGTTCTCCACCAGCTTTAATTCTTTGTTCGTTGCCCTCACAAGTGACGCATTTTCCCGAGCAGACTTCTCTGCCCCCCCCCGCTACTTCCTTAATGGTTTTCACTTCGCTCTCAATTAAGCCCACCCTTTGATCCGTTTCGTTTAACTTGTCAACAAAGGGCTTTATGGCTTCGATAACCGACCTCTTCACTAAGTCCTCGAGAGACTCTCCTTTTCCCTGCAGGGCAGCCAAAATTGACTTGCCCAAAGCGGGACTCTGCTTTTTCGTCGCCATTTTAGGGGGGGGAGACCGCCGACCAAGTTCTGAAACTCAGTGAGGGGGAAGAAACCCGAGCCTTCTTAGCTTCAGATCCCACCAATCCTTCACGTACGCTTGTAATAACAGAAGGGATTCGCTTACTTACAGGCTTTCGCCTAGTTCTGCTCTTTGCCGTTTTCCATGGCCCGGCAGCACTCGAGGTGCCGCGCACGTCTGCCGGCCTCCATAGGAGCAAACGGGCAATTTACCCCCTGCATCAGTTTCAGGGGGCTCTTCCCGCAGCACTCTGGACCCTGCCTCCCTCACTGGGAGTCCTGGGGGCTAATCTTCGCAGATCAGCCGCCCGGTCAGGCTGCTCAGGCGCTTCCTCCCGGACCTGCGGAGAGGAGTGTCTGACATGGCCGAGAAAACGAAACCGACCTCACTGCCAAAAGAAAATTTGATAGCCACTCGTGATGGCTAAAAAGTTGGTCCTCTTAATTGTGAGGGTTGAGCCAGAATATAATTTTCTACCCACTGCATCCAGCTTTTTGCCTTCCTTGTCCACCAGCATGGAAAGGCTACCCTGCCTTTGTCTCGCTTGTAGTTCCTCCGCAATCATGGATGAGGCTGAAGGATGGGTGAACAGGTAAGGGCACTTATCCATCTTAACTTTGTACAAGGCTTCCACCTTCTTTGTTGTGGCTGGAACGGAAGTGGGTCTATGATGCAATTCATCCATAATTTCAATGAATCTATCAATCACGGGGAAGGCTACAACCTTGGGAGTATCAGCATAGATGTGTTTCAAGATACTGTCTCTCATCTTTGGTTGAGGAGCTGAGACATCTATGTCAAGTGACTTCGCCACACGTAGCATTTGTTCTGCATACAGCTTGTAGTCAATGGTCGGAGATCTTTGGTCCAACTCTCCTACCACCTCTTCCAGTGACAATTCTGAAGTGAAGCTAGGGCTCTGTTCTGAACTGAAAGTTTCCACATCTGAATCAGAATCCAATCCTCCCTTCAAGGTTGATAGATGGACTGGAGGACTTGCTGAGAACTGACCAAGAAGACCCAGTTAGATTCTGACTGGCCTGACAATGCCTTTGTTAGCGGTAAAATGTATCTGGCATGTGCAATCTAGTACTAAGGGCATCTAAAACCATGTGCTCCATGGTTTAGACTTCCCCTATGCGACACTGACAAAATCTCTGCAACAGAGGGATCCCCCTATACAGACCCTCTAGCACTGCGGGAGTGCTGAGCACCTAGCTAGTATAAAGACTCTCCTGAGCTTATGATCATCAATCTGGGTTAGATGGGCAAGGGGAGTCTGGTGGAATCTCATTTGCTCAGGAGCTACAAAGGCTGGTAATCTAGCCAGATCAGCCTCTCTATATCAATTAATCTTTGTTTCAGCACAGCCTTAGCCTGATCCCAATTCATAGCCAAAATAGCTTGGGGGCGGACCCAGAAGATGTAATTTATTATGGACTGCTCTCAGCCATTTGGATTGGAAACTGTCCTATAGAATCAAGTGAGTCAGCCCGTGAGAACTGAAATTAATGCTGAGCCAATAGCTGAGTGAAGCAAGGGTAATTTTCTGGCTTCAATCGTTATTGAGCCTGTTTCCAGGCGTCTGGGACCCCTCTCAGAACTCGAAGTGCAGCTCTTAGAAATTTGGACTGGACTGTCTAGAAGTTCAACACCCTGGCTGCCATCCCAAGTGCTGATCACAGCCACTCAGACCCCTAGCAGCCCTCCTGGGAAGCTTGAACTACCTGTTTCACTTGAGACATACCAGTCTACAGGTTCTTTCTTTGGATGGATTTGCGCACAGCTGGACAGTAACTCAAGAGAGACTTATATATAAAGGTTGTTTATTAGCTCAGAAGAGTGTATGCAGGGTTGCAGGAAACACTCTATTAAGGCACAAGCAAAATGGCAGTAAAATAAACAACTTGTCTATTCTTTACTAAACCTATCTGACTAAAAACATAAGCTTGCTAACTTGCATTTCTCTGAAGAGGTTTGAGGCTCAAACTCACAAGCAAAGTCCATAGACCATGCCAGGCAGGTCTGGTCATTTCAGGTCTGGCACGGAGCAAAGTCTCTCACATGCTGCTGGAATTAGGTAGCATAGAATGATCAACAAAGTCTCAGTGAGAGTGTGAAGTGTGGTGATGAGTAGACATGGATACGAACAGCATTACGAACGGAAAAAAACCACGAACAGGCCGCTCGGCTGCTCGCGAACAGGCTGTTCGGGAGGCGCCATTCCAGCCAAACAGGTGGTCATCGCAAGCCTCGTTCGTTATGCTCGGCCACTGTTCAGGAAGGCAGACACTCTCCTGCCCACCCTATCCTTTTTGTGAAGGCAGGAAGGTGGGTGATGCCAGCTGCCGCCGCTACCCAGCTCTGCTGCTGCTGCTGCTGCTGCTGATGGTGGTAGGGCGACACAGCACAAGGGCCCCTATCTATGGGCTCCTGCTGACCCCTCTGGGCATGGGGGGGAATGGGTCCCTCCCACCCTTTCTGGGAAGGTGGGTGCTGTACTGCTGCTGCTGCTTCTTGGCACGAGGGGTGGCTCAAAAGCTTTTGCAGATATGGTTTTGCAGAAAGGTAAGGTGTACCCCCATCCATGGGCACCTGCTGTTGCCCCTGTGTATGGGGAGAATGGGTCCCGCAACTCACTTCCTTTCCACAAAGGCAGGAAGATGAGTGATGTTGTTGGCAACCTCCAGTCAGACACAGGAGGGGACAAGCCTCTCCAGCAGAAGTCTGTGCAATCCTTCAGGGTGGATGTTGGGGTCGTCCGTCCCGGTCATGTTGAACAATGTGACCAGGAAGCCTTTGTCCTTTTCTCCATGTCAACTCCCACGTTCCCTCTATCAACCCACCCCCCTGGAACCGCTCGGACCCCTTCCAATCACCTCTCCTGTCCTGTCCATCCCATTCGTTCCGCGTAGGCAGGAAGGTGGGTGATGCTGGTGGGGGCCTACGCCACTCATTTGAAGTGCCTGTCCTGCCTGCGCAGGAAAGGCGTCTCTGAGTGGTGTGGACTGCTCTATCACCATTCAGTTCTTGGGGCTGCTCGTCCCTATTTAAACTTCTCCCTGTCCAGAGCCACTCTGACCCTTCCCAACCTCTCCTATCCTGCATATACTCCTACCCCTTCCATCAAGGCAGGAAGGTGGGTGCCGCACCGCTATCTGCTGGTTTTGGTCACGAGGGGCAGCTCAGATGCAGTTGCTGTCTCTTCTGAGAAGAGGGGAATGGGTCCCGCGACTCCCGTCCTTTCCGCGAAGGCAGGAAGGTGGGTGATGCGGGCGGCAGCCCACAGCTGCACACGTGGGCACCTACCTGTCTGCCCACAATCCCCTTTCCTAGGGGAAACAATGCCTCCCCCCCTCTTGGGGGAGGGCATCCTCCACTGCCTTGACAACCAGCATGTCAGCCTCTGCTTCTACATGTTAGGGGCAGGCCCCACCTCCCACCCTTGGTTATTTCCTTTCAACTTTCCAATGACTGGATAACGCAGACAGTAATGCGATCCACCTGTCTCCCCAAAATCCCTGAACACGGTATAGGTCTCTCCTGTCAATCCAATACAGGTATTTCATGTATCCATGTATCCCTCTATCCTATACACCTATCCCATACAGTTATGCACCTGTCTATTGAGAAACCTATCTATCCCATGCACCTAAACATCCAGTGCTCCATGTCCATCCGGTGCATTTGTGCGGTGACAGCCTCTGCACCACGCATGGTGTGGACAAAAGCACTGGCTCCAATGCCATAATGTCCCCATCTGGTGGACGTGTGTTGGTGTCTCTGACCCACCAGGGTGTGTGTTTGTGTGTGCAAGGGCTCCAAGCACGCCATCATGTCTTGCTGGAGGGTTTTCTTTGCAGACTGTTGCTGGGTTTTGGTTATGCAGTGGCTGCAGGCATACTGCCTTGGCAGAAAGTAGCCTCGGGAAGGCCTGGCGGGCAGGCACATGGGGGGTGCTGCCGGCCAGTGGCCAGACCCCCTCCCCCGAGAGGGGAGGCAGCCCGCCTTCAGGTCCACTGCATGGGGCCAAAGTGAACTGGAGAGGGGCTCCATTTGTATTGAATGGGAATTTCCTGGGAGCGTCGAATTTGGGAATGTATAACTCCGAGATCCATACTGCAATCTTGACCAAACTTGGGTGATGGCTCGAGGAGAGCCTGCTGCACATTCCCTGTGAATATCGCCTCTCTAAGTGCTAAGGGGGCCGCTTTGGCACCGACAAACAATGAATGTAATCAATTGGGCTTAATGTGGCTCTGATAGACATGGAACATCTCCAGTAGAGAAAAACTTGAGGTGGCGGGGGGGGATATTACTTTTGCCTGGAAAAGTTTCTCAGCTGCTGGGACAAAATGAGCCCCTTTTGAACGTAAGAATCCTTGCGCCACCACAGACTTATTGTGGGCAATTCTTGCTCCAGAGGCTTGTAGGACCACGCCCAAATACCTAAGGCTGGTTGCCTGCTCAAGAGCATGTCCATTAATGATCCAAGATCTCTTTTTTTTTGGTATTACTCAAAAGCCATGATCTTGGTCTTGAGATAGTTTATTTCTAGGTGGTTCTTATTACAAAATTCTGCAAACTTTGAAAGAGCTCTCTCTTTCTTTTTTCTTTTTGCTTTTTAAAAATTATTTTATAAACATAAACATGAACAATAGCAGTAACTATCCAATATAAAATTACATAAAGTGTCTAAAGAGACTAAATAACAGAGGTGCTTTTTTCTGAAACCGCATTTTATACATAGCTTAATACATCGAAGAGCGAAGATCTTATATTTATAGGTTGATGATATCTCAATAAGGTAAGTTAGATGCCAATAACTCATTGTTTGTAAGAAACTCAAAAAAGGACTCCATTTTGTATATAGGTTTGATGATAATGATGGGTTAGTAGACATTAGTATATTTTCCGATATTTTCTCCATTATCAGTTGTTCCCAAATTTTAGTATACCACAAATTAAGAGATGGTGGATATTGTGACTTCCATTTTATTGTGATTGCAGTCTTTGCTGCCTCAAATAATATTGAGATTAGGTCATGTCTAATTGGCAGTACGGCCATGTCTTCCCAATAATTAAGGAAGATCAATTCTGGTTTAAAAGCTAGATTGTAAGATGTCATAAGAGATATTTGGTTAAGGATTTTATTCCAGAACTCTCATATATTTACATCCCCACCAGCAATAAGAGAATGTGCCCATTTCCCCAATTTTTTTCCAACAAAGTGGAGATTTTTTGGATGAGATGATTGCTAATTTTTTTTGTGTTAAGTACCAGTAGTGTATGATCTTATATATCTGAAGTTTTGTGCTGATTACTGATGAGTTAATTAGTTTGGAGCGCCATATTTGGGCCCAAATATCATCTGTTAATATTTTTTCACAATCATTTTGCCAATTAGATTGAATTTTCAATGCCTGTTGTTTTTCTGAATTTAATAGTACATCATAGATTTTGGAGATAAGACCCTTGTGGGAACCATTAGACTTATCTATAAGGTGCTCTAGATCTGTTTTGGCTTTAGCCATTATGTTTTTAATTTCCAATTTGTTTAACATGTATTTAATTTGAAAGTAAAGGAACCAAGGGATAGTTATTGAGAGTTTGATTTCCAATTCTGCTTTGCGTAGTACCCCTTCTTTTGTAGCTAAGTCAACTAATCTTATTAATTTTGGAGGTTATTATGCAAAATCAAGAGCGAAGTATAGGATAAGGACCATTCTTGATGTGACGTTAAAGTTGAGAATCGAGAAATTGTTGGCATTAGTTTAATTTTATTTTGGTCCCAGGTATTAAGTATTGCTGCTAGAAATATATTCTGTTTGCATGCTATAGGGCGTAAAGATTATTTTGACCATATTATGTCCAATATTGTATCTGCCTGGTTGGAAGGAAAGAAGGTGTTAATCCATTCTTTCTGGTCTGCATTGTGGATGAAATAATGTTTGAAAGTCTAAGAGCTTTGCTATATGTTTCTAAATCTGGGTAGTTAAAGCCACCTTGGTTTCTTTTCTTTCTAGGAGTGTTAAAGGCTATCCTGGGACATTTGAATTGAATTGCTATAAGAATTTATTCAATATTGATTGCCATTGTTTAATTAATTTGGAAGGGATCTGAATTGGTATAGACCTAAATAAAAATAAAAATGTGACACTGTTGCACTGAGAGATCTCTGTCTTTTGGTGCTACACCTCTGAAGATGCCAGCCACAGCTGCTGGCGAAACGTCAGGAACTACAATGCCAAGACCACAGCAATACAACCCGGAAAACCCACAACAACCATCGTTCTCCAGCCGTGAAAGCCTTCGACAATACAAAAATAAAAATTTTGGAAGTATGAAGGATTTTATAATATGGTATCTTTCATGCCATGACAGATTTTGCTTGTTCCATTTATAAATATCCTATTTGATTTCTTTAGCTTTTTGGAGGTGATTAAGTTGTAGAAGTTGACTAAGATTAACAGGTATAATTATACCTAAATAGGGTAAACTTGAATGAGACCACTGGTATTCAAGTTGTTGAGTAATTATTTTTCTTGAAGATACTGTTACATTTATTGGGAGTATACTAGATTTACTTTGGTTGATTTTTAACCCCGAAATGTGTTCATATTTAAATAGATCTGCTTGAAGAGCTTGTAAAGATGTTACTGGATGTGACAAATATAATAACATGTCATCAGCAAAAAGGCTTGCTTTGTAATCTATATGTTTGATTGTAATGCCTTGAATTGATTATTCCTTATTGTTTCCGCCAAAGGTTCTAGTGCCAATACAAATAAAATTGGGGAGAGGGGACACCCTTGGTGTGTTCCTCTGAATAACTTAAAAGTATTGGACGTTACTCCATTGGAGCTAATTTTTGCTAATGGTTGCATGTATACTGCCTTAATTGCATTTAGGAATTTATTTCCGAAATTCATATATTGAAGTAAAGCCTGTAAGTAATTTATTTCAAGAGAATTGAAAGCTTTCTCTATATCTAGAGATAAGATCAGTGATTCCAGCCTTTGATTTTTAAAAAAAGAAATAATATTTAGTGTTTTGTAAATATTGTCTGTTATGTCTCTATTTGGGACAAATCCTGCTTGGTCTTGAGGGATGTACACGCTTACAAAAGTGTTAAGCCATCTTGCTAAAACAGAAGTAAACATTTTGTAATCTACATTAAGTAATGAAATTGGCCTATATGAACCAGGTTTTGTAGTGTCTTTTCCTTGTTTAGGAATCATTATGATTGTCGCTAGTGACCAGAATGGGGGTAATATTCCTGTATTTATAATATTATTGCATGCCTTCAATATTGGTTGGGCTAGTAAAGTTACATATTTTTTATAAAATTCAGATGAGTATCCATCTGGGCCTGGGGCTTTACCACTTTTTAAGTTTTTGATTCCAGAATTTCCTGCAATGTAAATGGGTTGTCCATTATTTGTTTATGTATTTCTTTTATTTTTTTGATTCCGTGATGTTTCTGTAAGTAATCTATAATTTTGTCTTTGATTAGAGCCTTGGACGAATACAACTTGGAATAAAATTCGCTAAAAACCTGAGTGATTTCAGTTGGTTTTGTATGTATATTCCCATCACTATCTTTAATGCATTTTATATATCTATTTTTCTCTTTTACTTTCCATGAGATATTATGTATTGTTCTAGGAGAGTTGCACCAGTATTTCTGTTTTAAAAACAGGAGGGTTTTTAAAATTTGGTTAGTTTCCAATGTTTCTAATAGTTTCCTTTCATTTAAGAACTGACGAAAAAATTTACTGCAATTTTTTTTGTGCTGTATTTCTAATTGGTGTATTCTCTTCAAGATTTCTTGCTTGTGTGAATTGTTGATTTTGTTTATATGTGCTGATAAGGATATTATTTGGCCATGGATTGTCGCTTTCAGGGCATCCCATATTATTTGTGAAGCCACTGAATCCGTTTCATTTTCCTTAAGATATTGAAAAATGTACTTAATTTTCTCAGCACTGCTGCTATTGTAAATTAATTTCTTATCTAGAGTCCAATGATTTTCTTTTATGGGTAGAGGATCTAATGAACAAGTCTATTTAACCCAGGCGTGGTCTGAGTAGTCTATGTTGTCTATTTCTGTTTGCATTGTTTTCTTTACCAGACTTTCAGATATAAGAATATAGTCTATTCTGGTGTAAATGCTATGTCGGGGTGAATAATAGGTATAATTTTTGTCTGATTTATTCATTTCTTGCCACATGTCAATTATGTGGAATTGTTTTAAAATTGCAACTAAATGTGTGTCTTGATTGTTCTTTTTTGGTTTTCTGTTGCGGGGGAAAGTCCTATCTAATCTGTTATTCATAACTGGAAATGGACAAATTAACTAGAAAGCTAAAAGAACAAAGTTCAAACGAATTTTTGATGGATTGGAGAAAACTTAACACTATTTGGAAAAGAATTGGGATGTAAAAGACCAATTGTGGTCTATGGACAATTTTTGATGAGTATTATGTAACTTGTTGTATTTAATATTGATTGTAACGGTACCTTTGAAGATTATGGAAAATAATAGAATTAGAGGGAACAATGTATGAATTATAGGGTACAAGTGCTGTTGGAGGTCTGATGGGAGGGAGGGGAAGAGTGGGTTGGGGATAAATTTGTACTTTGTAGGAGAAAGAAACAGTGAAGTGTATATGTTTTTTAATGTTTGTTCTCAACCTATCCAATAAAAATAATTATCTGTTATTCATAATGTAATTGAGATCACCTCCTATTATGGTTCCCCCTTCTTGAAAGGTTGACAACTTTTGAAGTGTTTCTTCTAAATTCCAATTGGCATGCATTGGGGGCATAGATAGATGCTAAAGTTATAAGTTGATCATTAATTAATCCTTTAATAAAAATATACCTTCCTCTTGGGTTCCTTAATGATGCCTTATAGGTAAATTGAATATTTTTTGTTATCAAGATAGCAACACCTCTTGTTTTTGAAGTGCCTTTGGCATGAAACTGGTGTTGTATCCATTTTGCTCTCAGTTCATTGTCATTTTTTGAGTGGAGATGAGTTTCTTGTAAAAAGATTACATCTAAGTTGAGTTTGGCTAAGTTGTTTAAAATGCGCTTTCTTTTAATTACGTTGTTTAGTCCACGCACATTTTGAGATAGTGTATTTAGTTTAGAGTGTGATGGCATTAGATTACATTTTGCTTACCTACTTTTACGTTAAGGGATATGTTGCTGGATGCTCTTCTTTACTTTGCTTTATCTGGTTTCCTTCTTATTCTTTTCCTTAATTGTTAAAATTTCAGAACCATTCACTATTATTATCTTTAAAATTATATATATATATATATATATATATATATATATATATATATATATATATATATATATATATATACACATATACGTTTCTCTTTTAATTAAAATAGTGCAGATAACCAACATACAAATGTATTAAGTGCAATAATAAACTATTTTTGTCTTATCTAAATTCTATCTAAGATTAACTCGAACCAAACTAACAATTAACTTTAAATAACTTTATTAACTATTATCAACTCTACTTAAAGTACTATAAATACAATTATCAATACTATTACCTCTCTATCTATTCCTATTATAATTCTATCTAACCGTTAACTTAAATTAACTTATCTAACTGTTATCAACTCTACTTTTGTTATTGTAAATTACTTTAATTATATCTGCTAGTTATGTCTAAGATATAAACCAGTTATTATAGGTATACCATTTATAACTAACATTAAATTAAAAACAACAAAACTAAAATTCTATTCTTTCTCTCTAGATATAACTTAAATACTAAACAGCCCTTTATAGCTCCAGCTTATAAGTTAACAAGGGCTACTGTATTAAAACAGTAAAAAAGGGCTGTCTCAATAAAGAGCTATTCGGCAGACTGTTACACAGCCCCCCCCCCCAGTTAAATAGATTATAACAAACAAAATATGCTTTAAATTCAGCATCCAAACGATTAATTATTTTTATGTTGTAAAAAAAAGTCACTTCATGGGCTGCTGCTAACAGGGATTTTGCTGTTCTTCTGCGGTGTTATTGGGTAACTCTGCTTTCTTTTCTGAGAACTAAGCTCTGTATCCATGGGAGTCATAATGTCTAGCTTTTGCAGTAGTAGATTGCCCATCTCTTGGTTCGACGCATAAAGAAATCTTCCATTGTGTCTGACCTGGAGTTTACAAAGATCAATCCAACGATAATTGACTTGGGCTTTCTATAATTCTGCAGTCACTGCTTTAAGTTGCTTTCTTCTTTCTAAGACTTCTTTAGGCAAGTATGTATATATCACAATTCTTGTATTATTAAATGTAAGTGATTTTTGAGCTCTGGCCATCTCAAGCACTTTTTTTCTTATTTTCCAGTCATAGAAAACAGCAATTATGTCTCTTGGGTTTTCCCTTTTTTCTGCATTTGGTGAGCCGATTATGTATGCTTTAGATATAATTGGAGCAAAGTCTGTTTCCAACTGCAGCTTCGAAGCCAGCCAGTTAGACAAAAAGATACCAAGTCTGAGTCTGCATTAATATTTTCTTCAAAGCCCCTAATTTTTAAATTGAGACTCCTTGCTTGTAAGTCTAGCTACAAGATTTTCCTCTGCATATAATCATTGTCTTTTTGTAGCATTTTAACATCTTCTTTCAATACAGTGTTTGCCTCAAGGACTTGCTCAGTCTTCTGTATAACACTATTCATAGCCAGCTTTAATTCAGAAATTTGCTCTGTTAGTGGCTTAAGTTTGAAATATTATTTAAAATGCTTTTTTCAAGATTAGCTATCCGTAATTTTAACTGAGGGTCTAAAGGGAGTTCTTCTTGTAGACTCACCCCATTGCCAGCATTTTCTGCTGTGGTGGCCATTTTCTCTGCAGTTCCAGCCAGGCCCTCTAGTGATGCTAATTACTGTGAGGCTGTAAAATATTCACTTAAGCATTTTGCCACCTTGGAGTTTTGCTTTTTGTTGCTTCCTTCACTTCTGCCCTTCGTAACAGCTTGTTTGGGTGCTGTAAATGCTTTAGATTCAGGGCATTAGGGGGAGGCTGTGTCAGAACCTGCTCTTTAGGCGTCCATCTTGCTGGCGCCAAAGCCACACACCCCTCAAGAGAACTCTCTTGAGACCTATCAGAGTTCTGGCTAACAGGATGGCATCATCCACATAAATGAGGATAGAGATGTGCTGTTGCTGGATTTCAGATGAACCAAGGTGGGCCACCACATCATTTATATAAAAGTAAAATAACATTGGTGCCAGCAAACATCCTTGCCTGACTCCTTTGTGGGTGCTGATTGGTTTGAAGAGGCAGCCTATCATGTTCTACCTGACTCTTAAAAGGGTCTTATCATGAAGGGCCCTCATTAGTAAGAACAGTCTTCTATCAATCATCAAAGATTCTAATTTGGCCCACAACTGAGAACTTGAAATAGAATTGAAGGCCACCTTCAGGTCCACAAAGGCAGCAAAGAGTGAAACAGGGCCATTAGTGGCATATTTTTCTGTAAGATGTTGTATTGTGATACAGCGGTCCAAAGTTGATCTCTGTTCTCTAAATCAAGCCTGTTCTAATGCAATCACGTTCTCTTGTGTTAGTCAGAGGGTAAACTTGTCTAAGAGATGCCTAGTGTACAGCTTGCTATATATATTAGGTGTCACGCTCAGGGCTGGCCACGACAGGCAGGTGGCTCACTGGTACTGCAGATGGTCCCAAGGTTAGTTGCCAGGAAGTCAGTAGCCAAGGAGCCAGCAAATAAGAGTCCAGAAGTCAGGCCAAGTGTCAGAGCCAATACGTCAGTCAGAGAGAGGAGCAGGCAGAAGGGAAGTCAGAAGGCAGGCCAAGGTCAAAGTCCGATCAATCAAGAAGCAGAGCAGGGCACAAGGCAAGGGAAGGCCAGGAGCTTCCAAACGCAGAGCTCTGATCACAGGGAGTAGTGAGCTGAGTTGCTTCCACACTTGGCTTCTTCAGCTTCTCTCTCTTATACTGTCCTAACGAGGAGCAGGTGTTGTCTCTTTGCCTGATAGCCCCTGCCGGTCCTGTGCCTGCAAATGAGCACTTTTTCTCCTCTCCAACAGAGCTGCCTTTGCTTTATTTTTTCTCTTCTCAGCTGGCCCAGGGAGCTCAGGTTTCTCTTTTGCTCTGGGGAAGTCTTTGTCTTTAACAGCCTCTGCAGAAGTTTCTGGCTGCTCCTCCAACAGCCTCTGCAGAGGTTTCTGGCTGCTCCTGCTGAGTTTCCTCCAGAGCAGCAGCTGTCATGGCTGGCTCTGGCTCCAGAGTAGATCCTGCTGGCTCTTCCATGGCTGGCTCTGGCTCTAGAGTAGCCCCTGCTGGCTCTTCCTGCTCATCCTCTGAGGAGGACTCTGGGGCAAGAGGTAAGGTGGCCAGTCGAGGCTGAGGATGACTCATGACATTAGGCTAATGAGGCGATAGTTTGCTGGGTTGTCTCTCCTCCCTTTTTTAAAAATTGGGACCACTATAGCAGTCCCCCATTTGGAAGGAATAAAGCTGCTAAAAAGGGAGCTCACCAATCAATATTTTCTTTAAAAAATCTAGGTCGTATCCCATTGGACCCAGGCACCTTGTCCTTTTTTAATTGGGCAATATGTGACTTAATTTCCTTGGGAGAAACTGGAGGCCACAGGGGAAGTCCCTCAAAGTTGCCCAGGACAACCGATACAGGGGGGTATCCTTGTACAGATGCTAGGAGAAATCGGAGGGTCTGAGTGGGGCACAAGAGATTGTTTGCTAACAGAAATTAATTGCCAAAACCTATGTTGAATTTCTCTGCTTGACAACTGAAATCAGATCTGACCTCAGCTATTTAGAATAGATCTTTTGGTGGGTATACAGTTAGCTGCTTACAGGCCCTTTTTTGGGCCCCCAACTTTTGTGTGATTTCCGATCTTTGGTTGTTTGTTGTTTTTTTAGAAAAATGGTAGAGAGATAGGAGGGCTTTTTTTGCTGCTTGGCATACTCTGTCAAACCATGGCTTAGATTTTGGGTGAACATTTTGAGGCTGGTCTTTAACACAGAATAAATGGGTTCTCAATTCAAACCGTATCAATTATCTGCTATCTGACGAATCCCAGACTACTACCATTAATGTTGCCAAATTCTGTGCTACTTGCTACATCACCTGAAAAGATCAGTTAAACTCCTTTAAGCCGGTTCATGGCTGAGGCCTGTTTGTAAGTCCCGCTTGGGTATTTTAACATATTTACATGCATGTACCTACCCCTATATTTTAACTATTTATGTCTTGCTGTACACTTTTAATCTATTTTATTACTGCCTGTTGGTTTTTAGATGTATGTTATACTGGCACGGTGCCATAATAATAAATTTGAATTTGACCAAGAAGAACTCAGAGCCGAGAAAAGGTAAGGTAGATAACACTCCCACTGGAGTAGATATGGTATGGTGGGTACCATGGTGCTCTTGGGTATTGGTATCTAGGTCTCTCCTCAGAACTCAACCTCTGCCCATGGTGAGCTTCTGTTCTCGACTCGCTCCCATCGCCTCATGTGGGCAAAGTGGAGCTTGACCTTCTAACTGACCGAGGAGGTAAGGGCACTTGTTCTGTTGGATCTGATGTTCTGGTCACTGCTAATGAAACCTCTCGCTGATGAGACTTGCTTTTGTCTTTGTCTTTATGTTTAGGCCTTAGAGGTTTGTTGACATTCTCGTCAGTTCTGACCGGAGCTGGGGAACTTGAGGAGCAGGATGATTGCCCTCATGCCAATTGATGCTAGCCCACGAACATATGGATGTTGTTGTTTCATGGGATCGGGTGTGGTTGGCTCTGAACCCTCAGAACCGATGGATCCAATGGTGACCCAGCAGATGTTGGATCTGAAGTTTGTGCTAGTTCCAACCCATTTTCGGACATTGGGTGCGCTGAACACTCTGCCAGGGCTGATTTTTTTAGCTACTGGGCTTGTGGAACTAGACATGGCCTTCTCCCACAGCATGGCCTTCAGTCATGCCGCACAATCAGCTCTCACCTTTATGGTATACAGTTGGCACTGCTTACAACAGTCCACAATGTGCCATTCCCCCAAACACACAAGGCATAAAGAATGGCCATCAGTCTTTGCCATCTTGATCGTGAACTCCTCGCACTTTTTAAAGAACAACTTATCTGCCAACCTCAGCTAGGATGTGGGGGTGGAGGGAACTGGTTGAATGTTGGGCCTAATAGCCAAGGCAGTCTCCAACTCACCCTTATGACCCGATCCACCAATCTGAAGGACTTATTCTGTAACTTTAACAATAAACCACTAAGTATAACATTAAACTGTAAACTATTAACAATTAACTATTAACGAACACTATTACTAACTGAGCTAAGCGCTAGTAATGAACATCTGTTCTTCACGGCAGCAAAAAGAAAAACTGAAGGAAAGGGGGTGACCTCAACCACCATGTGACTGTTTTCAGTGGGAAAGACCAGCTTGGAGCAGTCCAAAGGGGAGGTTCCCCCCCCCCCCTGGACAGCCTAAAAACTAAGAAAAAAACTGTTCTAAGCAGCTGGTCTGTGCAGTGCACAGGGCTGGCCTGCCAACTGAGGCCGGGCTGGCAGCCGCCTCGGGTGCTAAGGTGCCGGAGGGGGTGCCAGCCTGGGGGCAGGGGTGCGAGCCACGGAGCTCAATTGTCCTGTGCAGCTGCGCCCAGCCAAGAACGCATGCTGGTGGCGGCAGTGCGGGCCCACTGAGCCGGCAGCCTCCCAGCCCTCCCACCCAGTTATTCTGTGCTGCCACCGCTGCCGCCACCAGCACACAGCTGCGGGCCAGGCACGGCAGGCGGCCGAGGCAGCAAGCTGAGCAGGAGGGCTGGGAGGATGCACACCGCTTTGTGCCACCCCCGGCCACTGGCCACGCCTGGCCTGCAGCTGCTGTGCCCGGCCAGGAGCACATGCTGGCGGCAGCAACGTGGGGCAGCTGAGCGGGCAGCCTCCCGTTCAGTTGTTCTGCGGGCCAGGTGCAGCCGGTGGCCAGAGTGGTCGGCTGTGCCTGGCCTGCAGAGCAACTGAATGGGAGGACTGGAAGGCCCCCCCCCGTGCGTGCACCCAACCCTGCGTGATGACGTCACATGCAGTGATGTCATCATGCAGTTCGGCGCCCTCGTGCAGCAGCATCCCTTAAGCTGCCTCAGGTGCCAGCGACGCTGGAGTCGGCCCTGGCAGTGCACAAGCAGAGTCCCCAATGTGGGACTGCACTGAAGACCATACATGAACATATTTCTACCCTGTTCAGAACTCCATTTAGTTAGGGAATGAACTATTTCTGCTCCCCTAAACTTTGTATCCAAGTGGGAAGAAAAGCAGTAGTTATGTTTTATTTCCTTGCACTCTTATCCACAGTAGTAGTTCCAGCAGTAAATCAGTAATAAATCTCCAGCATTCATTCGCTGATAAAACATTATCAAAGTTGAACACTTCACCCCCATCCTTCCTCTATTACTTCTTGAACATAATATTCCTTGTGGTTTCCCTGCACAAGAGAAAAGAAAGATAAAATACCTCCCACTTTACAGCAACCCTACTTCAGCAGAACTGTGGTCTCATATAAAGCAGAAAATAAAACTGAGTCAGTGACTTCTCACTGTTGTTAATAGTGAAAAACTAATTCAAAGCAAGCTGAAGTACACATGGAATCCCTGAAAATTACAAAAGTTGGATTTGCCAAGTTCATCATGACAGAATAAAATTTGTTCAAAATATTTTGGCAAAAAGGTTACCGTGTCATTACTTTTAAATACCAAATTGTTCTTTTTCCAATAGGAAATTTCTTTATTTCAAAACTGAAACACATTCACATCAATGGCAAATACCACATCAGGCCTTGGATATGGCTTTATAAGTAACTATCTGGACTTATAAACTCTATCTTGTAATTATTTAACTATGTACTTTTATCTGTCACCCTAGTATACTGCCACAAGGCTACATAATTGTGAACAGACTTCTCATTTTAGGACGAACTTTGGCAAAGACTGAATGCAAGACCCCCGAGGAGCGCAAGAGAACAGAACCACCAAATGTCTGGTTGCCATCTGTTCTACCCATTTACTCTCTCAATATGTAAATAAACGTCAGAGAGCACAGGGACCAGTGAAACACACGGTTGCTAAGTAAAGCCCACATTTCTGCCTCTCCTCCTGATGAGCAGAGCAGTGGCCTCAGATGTACACTGAGAGTACACTATGAAAGGCTCTTTTGGGACTCAACAGCCTCCCCTTTGAAACACCAACACCCTCATAAATAAAGCCCTTACTGTCTGATGGATGCCCCTTTTCCAGTGTGGAACCTCTGAAAGAATAAACTAATGGCTGAATGAAAAAATAAACTAGGCCAGCACCCTAGCAGAAGGGTGTATTTTCCTTTACTTTCTATGCCTGGGGTAGTAAAAAGAAAATAAATGGTACAGCCTCTATTTTAAGATATGTACTATGTATGACTAGCACACCTTCATGATGAGCCACTGATATGAAGGAGGCAACACACAGAGAACAGGTCCATGTGACAAAAAGGGGGTGAAGGAAAATGTGCCCCTGTTGGGTTTCATAATATATGCAAATGAAAAGATAAAGCAAATCTTAAATATATACAGCATTAATTATGGCCAGGGCCGGTGCTAGGTTTTCTGGCACTTGAGGCTGGGGGCAGCTTCAGAGCTATTGTTGCCCCCATGTGCACACGCACCCAGATGACGTGGTAACATCACTGCATGTGATGTCATTACGCAGCATGCCACTGTAAGCCAGCTCCATTGGTGCAGCAGGCAGCTGGCATGGCACCGGGGTAGCCTCCCAGCCCTTCCGCTCAGTTGCACCGCACCACTTGGCTGTCTGCCACGCCTGGCCCGCAGCTGTGTGCTGGCGGTGACGGTGGCGACAGCACAGGGCAACTAAGCAGGAGGGCTGGGAGGCTGCCCGTTCAGACTGCCTGCACTGCCACCACCAGCACGTGCTCCCATCCAGGCGCAGCAGCTGTGGGCCAGGCACGGCAGGCAGCCGGGGCGGCGCACAGGCAGCTTCCCAGACCTCCTGCTCAGCTGCCAGTGGTGCCGCCGCCAGCTCCGCAGTGCACCCCCTGCCCACGGCGCCCCCTCCAGCGCCTCAGTGCTCAAGGCGGCTGCCGGACCCACCTCAATGGATGCACCAGCCCTGATTATGGCAGCACTCCCCAGTTATTTAAAATCATATGATAAGGATCAACACAATTGAAGTATTATTAAGTATATACCTCCAGTTTAGTCAGTGCAAGTGTAGATAAAAATCATGAAAAAACAATTGTAATTTTATAACATTAATTACAGAGTTTGAAGAAGACAAATCATAAAATGTTTAAAGCTTGGGATCCTGCCCACACATCAAAAGAATCATGGAAGCATGAAATGCTCCAGAGACAAACTCAAGACCTCCCAGATTACATAGAATTTTTTTCCTTCACCATGACAGCATTTTTATGAAACCAGTTCACTGTATCTAAAGTTTCAAAAATAGAAAATCAAAGTCTTAATATACTCATAAACACAGAAAACATGATGCTTGATAGAAACTGAGACTATAAAGGAAGAGACATGAAATAAAGATATTCTGGTATGAAGAGTGGACAATTAAAAGTCTATACTGTTATACACTTATACCCCGATATATGTTGAATGAAATGCTACACAGACAGCCACTCAACAGCTCTCACAATTAAGAAGACACAAAAGTTTTCTTCTGTGGAAGCAAACATTCTCCACTCTCTTTATTAGTATCTAAAACACACTAGGTGCTAGGGATCCCATTCTCCCAGTGGGGGTGGGGGAACCCCTGCTCCCAGCCTCTGCTCCCCCTGCCTCCTCTTACATCATGATATAATTCCCAGTACAATGAGGAAGTGCTCCAGACCATGTGCATGAGCTAAGTCCTCCTGGTGCATGCCCTCCCAACTCTCCCATCCCCCGGTTTCAAGCCCGGGCGACCTGGCAACCCTATTAGGTGCTAAAAGTCAATCAGGTTATGCCCACGGTGAGTTGGAATCTACTAGCTTTCCCTCCAGCACTAAAAGGAGAGGTGCAATCCTGCCGAATTTCCCTCCTTGCTGCAGCCATATCCCACATGGTTTTTCCCCCCCCCCACTTGTGCAAGTAGCCAGAGAACACACTTATTAGAGCAGTCTAAAGAACACAATCCAGTGGAACCAAAAAGCTAAATGATCAGTGAAAGGGCAGGGGTATGTTCTTGACCGCCAAGTTTTTAAATACAGCAAAAAAAAACCTCACAAAATCTCACTAAGTGCAATCTTCAATATCTAGAATAAAGACAATCTATATATCTATACACCTAATGCTATACCAGTAAAGAACTAATCACGCCTGCACGCCTGAATGATACAACTTGATACTGATTGTGATTCTTTGAAAAAGATACATTTTGAAACGGGATTCCTTGCATCTAGACAACCCATTAGAACAAGAGACTAATCACAGTCGTTCTCAAATAGAACAAATGACCAACCAAAGTCATTCTCAAACCTTGTGGAATTATTGTTGGACTTTCTGCTACAGCAAGAACAGAGTGTGCATGGATCTTTGATGTTCATCATCTTGCATATATCATGGACTAATCAGCACTTTAAATAATGGATTTGTGCAATAGGATCAGTTTGAGTATGTTATAGACAAAATTAGTGTGTCAACTTATGGATTTGTGCAATATGTTATATATAAACCGTATATGTTGTATTTAGAACAATACTGGAGAACTTGCACCTTATTTTTAATAGGATATAGAATACCAAACGTTCTGGTATAATTTTGATAATAACAGTTTGATTAGCACGTGCCACTAGAAGGTCATTCCTTGTTAGTGCAGAGACTAATCACTGAAGTTCATTTGTTCATTCACAAGATTGTGTTACTATACATGAATTATTGCCTCATGACACTTTACTAAATTGCAGTAATGGATATATAGATTGTCTTTAATCTGGATACTGAAGATTGTACTTAGATTGTACTTAGTTAGATATTGTGATACTCTCTTTTTTGGTTGCATTTTTAAATTCAATATAAATGCAAATCCTTCAGGTTTTCCCTAGAGTAGATGATACTGGATAGGAAACTAGGTCTGTACACAAAACAATATGCCACACTTGATAAAGTGTTGGATAGGACTGTAAGAAGCATCTATTTCACATCTGCTGCTGAATCTTAGAGCCCAGAGAAGATAGTTTTTCCTAGCAATTAGAGTGGCGGACTAGGATCTGAGAGACCTGGGTTCAAATCCCCACTTTTCCATGGAAGCTTGTTGGGTGATCTTGGGCCAGTCACATACTCTTAGCCTAACCTACCTCACAGGGTTGTTCTGAGGATAAAATGGAGAATGTAAACCACTTTGGGTCCTTACTGCAAGAAGAATGGGATATAAATGAAGCAAATAAATAAATAATCTTGAGAAATCACTTGACCTCTATAATCATCTGTTGTTTATATAGTTGCACAGTGCACGGATACTGAAGTGGCAAGCTGTGTTAAGCAGAGCCTTTCAAAGCTAAAACTGGATTTGAGAAAACTGGTTGTTTGAAGAAACTTTTCCCATTCTCCATGTATCCTTTCTTCAGCTATTGCTGAGTCCTACACCAGTGTATCTTGAAGATATGCTGACCTATCCTCAAAATACTGCTGTCAAGCATATTTAACCAATGAATGGCCTGCTATCATCAACTTAGCATTTTTTCTAGATTCTGGTGTCTTTCGCATGGCACACTTACAGAGGGTTTTCTGGGTTTTCAGCCCAAGCAAATCAAAACCACTTTTGGCTTCTATTATTCTACACTTGAGGGATTCAAACTGAAGTGGTGTCGTCTGTCTTATTTCTGGACTTTTAAAAAGGTCCTCTTTCTGCTGTGAGCTTTCTGGGGAAAGACAAACATTCTTCATACAGTTTCATGATTTCATACAGTTTTAATTCTTTTGAAAACAACAACACTGCAACATTTATTTTTTTTACTGCCTATCTAATGTTTATTAGGAACTCCTGAGAATTAAATATATGACTAGGAAGTCTTCTTAAAGCCCATCTGATAATGAACTGAGTACAGTTCCTCAGTCTCTTATCGCTTTGGAGGCCATGGAG
Organism: Eublepharis macularius; assembly: GCF_028583425.1. Lineage (NCBI taxonomy): Eukaryota > Metazoa > Chordata > Lepidosauria > Squamata > Eublepharidae > Eublepharis > Eublepharis macularius. Next base: position 97,227,292 of record NC_072794.1, on the reverse strand, counting down.
GAGCCATTGGGGTTCCCAGGCAACTCGGCATTAAGGAAGATGGAGGGCAGATGGGGGGGCCTGCTGAGCAGAGGGTTAACGTTTTCTCTGAGTCGTCCCTACCTGAGTCCCCCCCCCCCCCATGGCCCTGCCGCTGCCGTCACCACCCTTCCTCCTTTTCAGTTCAGTATTTAAAAAACAGCAACATTAGGGTATCTGGGCAGGGAGAAAAAACACTGAAAACCTGGGGGGAAATTAATTCTTCAGTTGATGCAGCCCTTCACCATGCAGAATTCTGGGGAGCAATTTGAAGACTGAATCGAGGAATTTTGACCACACATGCAGAACTCAGAAGAGACATAGAAACTATCTGGGGCCAGAACTGGCAAAAAAGCCTTGTGCAGAAAAAGCCTCTATCTAGGTTGAAGCCAAAGGGAAGCCCCTATGCCTCCAGCTGGAGGTGCAAGAACAATGCAACCCACACAGGTCAGCAAGGAAGTAGGAACCCCTGTCTTAAATGAGTGATGCAACTGTTTCTCCTTGCCTCTCACAAGCCCCTACACTGCGTATTGTGTCAACAGTTGCTATCAGTAAGTAGGAACAGTGAAGAAAGGGTGGAGGGAACCTTGTAGATATGTTGGCACTAAATCACCTCGCTGCCAGAGTAACCCCCTCCCCTGCAAGTGGGGGGGGGTATAAATACAATTCTAGGTGATAACCCATCACTCCACTCTAATCTTGCTACTTTTGGCCCAGCACCTATGATGATCATTCTCCACCATAGCAAAAACAGTTATACATGAAGGGATCTTTGACTCTCAAAAGCTTATACCCGGAAAATCTTTTTGGTCTCTAAAGTACCACTGGACTCAAATCCTACAAACAGAAGAGTTGTCCTTCTCACACAATGATTGATGGGACAGTTCTACCTTAGTCCACCAAGCATAAGCACAGGAGGCTTCATTTTGGTTCTATTGGGCTGTCTGGTGTGGAGACTGTAACTGGGAGTGTGCCTATGGCCACGGAAGCCATGATCCATGTGTTTCTGCAGTGGGAGTCAATTTTTCCCCACAATAGAAACAAATAGGGTGGCTGGGGGCACCTTCTTGGGGGGGGGAATAAAATGACACCCCCCAGGTCCAATCTCCATGAAACTTGAGGGGTCTTTAAAGGACAGTTAGGAGCAGATTCCCTGTGCAGTTGGTGAATTTTGCTTGCAAAATGCCACCCAAACGCCCTAGATAGCTCTCCTAGTTATCCCCATAAGGAATAATGGAGATTGGGAGTGGCTGGGGGTACCTTATTTGGGGGGCCATAAAATGCCCCCGCCCCCAAAGTCCAATCTTCATGAAACTTGGGGGAGTCATTAGAGAATAGGTCCTTTTAAAAAAATGTAAAATTCAGTCCGGAAATGCCCCCCAGGTCCCCAGGAACCCCCAAATTGCGTTTCCCATTGGAAACAACGGTCAAATTTTACTGAATTTGCTCTGTATTGCCGAGCCAAACTGGAGAATGAATTTGGTATTCGAGGAATACTTAATTTTTTTCCAGTTTGGTATTCTGAACCCAAAACAGCCCCGAAAATTTTTTTCAGTGCACAACTCTAGACAGCACACTGCTCCTCAATTGGTAAGTTATGATAGGCATGGTTACTATGGACTCTGGTACAATTGCTATGCTCTTTGCATCTTAGAGGGGGGTCTTTTCCCTCATATTTCTCCTTTGTTGAATGAGTATATGATACAGATGTGTCAATGATGCCTGATTCTGACTTTATCCGTAACACATTTATTTCCTCTACTCCACAAGACAAAAATGATCTTTTACATTTAAGATTTCATCCAATCTTGTGCTGCCTACGATATTATACATTACTGAATGCTGATTCCAAATATCCCCCTTCTCAAAAGCCTCATGATCAACACCTTTTAAGTTTTTTTAATGTCCAATCTAAACCCTAACGATAGGGCAATACAGAAGTTAAAACACACACACCACACACAGGGCTCTAAGAACAGCCTTGAAGAAGGCATCCCCAGGAGAAACAATCATTCAGGTTTCTCCTCGTTCACATCAGCAAAGAAAACATGATTTTCTTCAAATAAGATTAGCTTGAATCATTCCCCCCCGCCAGACAATTTTCACTCAGCCAATGGCCCACAGCATCATCTGAGAAAGGGTAGAATGATCCCGCCCTTCTGCTCCTACCCATCCCAATGCTGGGATAAGGAAGGATACAATTCTCATATTGACCAATAGCTAGATGAGCAACTGTGTATCCTAGCAAACATATGGTTAGAACTTCTGTATTATTTTCAATGGCCCATAAAAGAAAACAGTATTCATGCAATAAAACTGGATTAGCATAGCAGCACTTGAACTTGACCTCCATATCTCAGAGAGACCTCTTGCCTATATAAACTTTCTGCCTAGTAATATCTATGAGCAGAGCCCTGCTTAGAATATTATGAATGGGGAAAAAACCAGCACAGACAGGGGAAGAAGCAAAGTCCTTGTAGCCTTATCCCTAAGGGTGTGGAACAAGCTGCATAAGGAGGCACATCATCATACATTTTTCTTCACTTTTAGAAAAAGTGAGGGAAAAGGAAGGCCCAGCTGTTTAAATGAACCTTTGCATTTTAGGCTGGTGCTACTATTATTTAAATGATAACTATCATTGAGTTGGCTTTTACTATTTTGCATGGGTGGTATTTTAAACTGGGATTCAAATATTTTATACTCTGCAAACTGTCTCTAATTTAACAGAGAAGTGATATAAATATTTTAAATCAATGTAAAATATATTAACGCAATTCAATTTACATAGGAACCACATGAGACTCATGAACCAATATCTAACCAACCATCTCCCAACATTCAACTAAGCCCTCGGATGGCTATTTAGTAATTGTATTGTGCCAAATACAATGTTATAAAGTGAGAATATAAAGTGAGAATATAAGAAGGAATTCATATGTAAGGTCTGCAAAGAGATAAGATTCCTGCCTGTTTCTGTTCATGGAACTTGCATTCCAACGTAATGGCTTTCACATGCGGTCCTCTTCAGAACTGGCTCTAAATTGGGGTATTTCTGATATTTAATTTTATGTATTCCATCACCAATCCCTGGGACCCCCTTTTTTGCTGTACGATGTGTTAACAGCATATGCAAAGCACAAGAGTCCCCTTGGAGTCATCAAATGAGTAAACGAGGCAAAGCTGTTTTTATTTGTATTTCAGAGAGACACGCTTCAGTCTTAATATACAGCCTTAACATACAGCCTCCTTTCAGCCTCACGAAAGGAGTCTGGTAAAAGGCTTTCAAAAGAAAACAAAATGCTCTGTTTATCGATTTCCAAATTAACTCCTAAGTAAGTGAGGGCAAAGTCCCATTTGTCTCCTTTTAGATGAATTTCACTGTATTTTTTAAAAAATTCCACTGACAGTCTAAATGTTATATATGTATGAGTAAAAGTTTTTCTTTTCTTGATCACCAAGTTCTCCTCAACTGTATGAGGATTCAGATTCCGTCTCCCAGCCATTACAGTGAGCTTTCTTACATCATGTGTTTAGAAAGGAGATTTTTCAACAGAGGAAGTGAAGCGCTAAGCCTCCCCGTCCAAGACTACATGGATCAGTGACCCTCAGCAGCATACAGACCACAGCTGTGACATCACACTTTCCATAATGTGGTTCCAAAAGATGCACATACCAAACAAGATCTAGGGTCCCAGCCTTGGTTTAGCAGTTCAGAGAAATTATTTTTCTCTCTCTCTCATTGTTTTTGGCAATATCTTCAGTTTAGGTTTAGGGTTTGTTTTATCATTTTAAAGAAATTTGAAGAAACCAGACTTCAAGTTATCATTATTTCATTCACGAAACCTTACCAACAATTATATTATGAAGTCTGGCTCAGGAAAGGTTTCCATTAACACAACTAAAGCCTCATCAAGGAAAGAGAATATAAAATTATTTAATTGGGGTTCTAATGTTAATGCACAATCCAAATATAGCTGATGACACAAGGCAAAGGGAAATCTAAATATACTTACAGAAGACAAATTTTAAAGTGTGGATGATCCAGAGAAATATGAACAAACTTTGCTCATACAAAGGGACTTTCCTCCTTCCTCCTTCCCAATGTAAATCATTGTTCCCACCACCACCAAAGGCATGTTCTGATGGTAGGAGACCTTCTGAAATGGGATGGGATGGGATGGGCCATAGGAAGTTGCAGTTGTAAGGCAAGTACTGGCAGAAACCAGGGGATTCCGCCACCACCCCTACAAGCAGAAATGCATCTTGTTCATGCAAGGTGCTCTCTGAATCTCATCCACCTACACTCCAAAGCATAAATATCCTAGCCTCCCACTAAATCACTGATATACCAGGAAGGATGGTTTCAAGACAGCAGTTATGTTTGGGGAATTAAATGTGCCAGGGAAGAAAAAGAACCACATCTTGTACTCATCAAGGAGTCATAACTTCCTGATCATATCTGTGGCTCTATGTGGTTGAGCCTCATATCACACAGAGCAAAGGTTCCTCTACTCACCATCATTTTCAGTGACATCTTCCCCAGGTTTTTCTTAAGTATCATCACAAAGTACAGTTGCTAAAACTGGAGAGGGTTTCAGGCAGGAGGAACTATTCTTTGAAGCAGGGAAGGGCAGAAGGCCGGACTCCTAGTATTTATACTAGGCCCAACTAGAGGTTTCATCCTGCCTGCCAAACTTGGATGGAGACTGACACTGGCTTGAAAAGGTTACAAAGCTTGAGCACACGGAGACCCAGGCAGCTGGGTTGGACAGCTCAAACACTGAATTCCTTGAAAAAAGCAAAGGAAAAGCAACATCTCCCTATGATGTAACCTAGTGTTCCAAACATTACTTAATTAGAATAATGCTATAGCATGTTATCTTAAGGCATTCTGAATAACTTCAGTGTGTATTAGTGAACATTTATGCATGTAATAAGGCACAGCAAGGTTGATATTATATTTGTGGCTGCTCTTAACAATAATACAGAGTCAATGATTTTTAACTACTGAATTCAGCCAAGTCATTTGAGTTTGGTCATGTTGCCTTGAAAAGGATCACAGAAGGATAAAGGTAAAGGTGATGTTGGAACATTATTTACACACAACTTTTTTACACCTGCCAATAAAATCCAGAGGGAAAGCTTCAGTCTGGCATCCTGCTATTTTATACGACGCTGCAACTACAATATCATTAGCCAAACAGAAAACAAAATAAGGTGCAACTTCTGGATGTTTCAATTAATATGTAAGAAGAAATTCCTTAAGTTTAAAGAAGAATCAAGGAACAGAAAAACAACAGCTTTAATCAATCACACACACACACAATATTTGTATTCTCTGCCATCTAAACAATCTTAACACCAGAAAAGTCCTTTATTTATTTATTAAAACTAATTTATCTACTCAAAAGACTCTCTCTTCTGTTACATTTTAATAAATACATTTAGTGTGACTGCCAATTCCTCCTTGTGCTTTCTTCACTGCCTCTCATGAGCTTCAACCTTTCTTTTCCTAAACTACTCCCAAAATTATTGGACAAAAATTCCAAACTCTTTAAAATGCTGTTTTTAAATGTATGATAAACAAACCTGCTTCCTGTAACATGAGCATATGATGAATTACTTCACTTAATAAACTCTACAGGAACCAATGTTCTAAAACTACAAAAAGCAAAACTAAGAGTACAGACTAAAAAAACAAATATGTATAAACAGCTTTCATTACAAGAACAGGGCTTTTTGATTGCAGATTTTAGAATTCATTTAGATCCCTAAGCAGGCCTTTTTTTTTTCCTGCCGGAACATGCTGCAACAGCGTTCCAGCAGCTCTGCAAAGTAGTCACGTGTTCATGCGGCCCTGACCAGCTTGCCAGGTAAAGGAGCTCTTCAATCCCCGCTCTTCAGCTGGTTGGGGGAAGCCCCAAACGGGCTTTAAACTTCAGCTGAGAGGAGGGGATTCTCCTCCTCCCAGCTGAAGGGGAATCCCCAAACAGGCTTTACACTTCAGCTGGGAGCCTCCCAGCTGAAGCCAGGGAAGCCCCAAATGGGCTTTAAACTTCAGCTGAGAGAAGGTGGATTCCACCCTCCCAGCTGAAGCCTCCCTCTCTCCCTCTTTCCTTCCTTCCATGTCTTTCCTTCTTTCCCTTCCTTATTCCCTTCCTCCCTCCTTATTCCCATGTCTCTCTTTCTTTCCCTTCCTCCCTCCCTCCCTTCATTTCTCGTTCCTTCTTTCCACATCTTTCCTTCTTTCTTTCCCTTCCTTTCTCTTCCTTTCTCCCGGGGGGGCAGCCATGCCATGTGCGATGATGTCACTTCCCAGAAGTGATGCCATCACACAGTCCCGGGAGCGTGTGTAGTGACAGGGGAGCCACCTCCTGCCAAGAGTTGCCCCAAGTGAGAGTTCCCCCATCTCTTTCCCCAGGAAAAAAAGCCCTGCTTTTAAAATCTGTAACAGGCAGCAACTAAGCTCAGGTGTCTCAACAGGGACACAATTCAAGTGAGAGGAATTTCAACAAGTTGCTATCAGAACCATAATACCAGCAAGTTACATTGCACACCACCTCCTCTTCTTCTTATTTGTCTCTTTAAAAGAGTATTTATTCCCTTTAGTGGTTCCTCTCCAAGCCTCTGAAGGACAGTCAGAGAAAGAACCAAAACAGACATGGATAGATTTGGATAACCAAATCATATGACATATTCAGTTGTCCCATACAAACAGAATTGCTTTTGTCATTGAAGCACCGAACAAGTTTATAATATCAAAATACCAATACTGAAATAACAAAATGTCTAATAAGACACTAGAGTGCATAGTATCCACACCACTTAAGCACCAGAAAAATTGCTACATTAGGATGCTGTTGCTATCTCCTATCTATTATGAGTCTGCAAAAGTGTATGATAAACAAACCTGCTTTCTGTTACTGGAGCATATGATGGATTCCTCCCCTAAGTAAACACTACAGGAATGAATGTTCTAAAATTACTACAAAATCACAAATTGCAATTTGCTTTAAACAGAGGAAAAACTTGTATATTTAAAATTGGGAAATGGAAAACATGCAGAAAGTATGACTTTCACGGACAGGATATATTGCACCAATAAATGTTGAACTTCAAAACTAGCATTCCTTTTTTACGGTACTTTCGGCTTTTCTACCTTTGCAAATTCCAAGATAGTGGCAAATAAGTTAGCTTATTTGAAGAAAAACATGGACAAAAACATATAGATTTCCCTTGTAACACTGCAAAAACCTCTTAAATATGGCATTGCAATCCCAGTTATGAAATAGTGCTGTTAACTGTGTCAACTAAAATGAAAGAAAGGTTGTATGTTTAGAAAAAGTAACATCTCTTGGTCAGACCTGGAATAGGAATCACATAAAATGCATCAGGATGTTTACTATAAACAAATGAGTCGAAGATTTATTTTATTTTAACTCCATTGTTCTAAAATAGGGTTTTTAAAATTTTGATTTTATTAGACATTTTTATAATGATATTTCAAATTGCCTCTTGTTGTTGTTTGTTAGTCATTTTGATGTAAGCTGCCCTATTGGCCAACTATAAATTAACAAACTAAAAACTATTTTTACAAGAATTTTGCCCTCTCTGGCTGGATCCTAAATCGCTGCTCCATCAATTCAAGAGAATTCCTCCAACAAAACAGCAACTTCATTTGCAGAGGAAGGAACAGTGATGGCTGATTTCCCCTCCCATTGTGTACTTCCACATTGCTGTTAGAGATACAATGACCCACAAGAACACAATTCTAGGGGGTACAGAAAGCTGCAGTCCAAGGGGGAAGGCAGGAAATCTGCCTTCCTCTAGCAAAACTCCACTTGCGCTACTTAGGATCCAAGCTTCTATAAGCTCCAGAATGCCTAAAGTCCTACAAAATCTCTGTTTGAAAGGAAGTCAAATTGGGATGGATGGGCTGATATATGGCTACAATTTTGCTATAAGGTAAAATAAAGCAGGTGCCCCAAGTGGCAAATTTTAACAGTAGCAGGATGGGAAATCACAGTAAATCTCTGGATCTGCATTCAATAATGTTCTTGTAAAACTCCTACTTCTCTCAACGGAGCTTCCACAGGAAGACATCATAGTGGGTACTTTCCCATAATAATGGCTCGGAAGTGGCTTTTATCCATCTTTGCCAAAGAAGCATATAAAGATGACCTAGGAATATTATTAATCAAAATCAAATTATATATATATTTTTAGGAAATGACACAAAACTGGGTGAGACAACTATTTTAACCAGTACTTAAACTTTCTGAGAAAATGTTGGAAGCAACACAAGATTATCTATGATCAAGTAAAATTTTAAAAACGTATTTAAAAACCTCACAAGAGGAAATGGAAAGTGAGTCTAGGCATGAAACAGTCTAATGGTTTGCTTTAAGATTTGGAATATAGATTCTGGTTTTGCCTTGCATAAACTTGAAAGAAACTCCATCTAAAATACTTGTTCATGCATACATCATAACATGGAAAATCCATAAAATCTATACAGATTTAAACTTTTTGTTGTTATTGTTCAAAATGATCCAGCCCTTTACATGAGATTGTTGGTATAGGCAGTGAATTTAACCTATAGAGGTTCTGGAGCAAGGATTTCATTTGTCAGAAATAAATAATGGTACGAAATCCATGAGACCCACTGCTTGCAGAACAGAGCCAACCCATTAATAAAAAGAATGGCTTTACAAAACCTGTGATAATACAGAAATAAGACTGACTTACCTGAGGGCCAATTCACAAAAAGTCCATGTGGTCATCACAAGGACTTTCTATGAGATGCGCACCTGGAGTTACCCATGGAATTCCCAGGCCTATGCAGGCCCAGTTTGGATTGGGCACATGGGGAGAAGGGAATTAAGCCTTCCTCTCATGTTGTTCTCCTGACCCGAAATGGCCCCAGGGGGCTACTATTTGTCCCATCAGGGAAACTTATCAGTAGCCGTCAGTCTATGTTTTCTCCACATGGCAAACAGCAGCTCCTCAAGGCCACTGCAGATCAGGAAAACTGTACTGGGAGAAAACTTAAGCACCTTCTCCTCGTGTGTTCAATCCAAATCAGGCACCATGCATTGGGAAATGAGTTCCTAATACAGAACACCAGGTGCACACCTGACAAAGTCCTTGTTGTGGCCAAAAGCCTTTATAATGTACACAACAGTAGAAAAATTGGATAAGTTTCAGGTTAGAAAACAAACATCAGATATCAGAACTCAAAGACGATAAAGATGTCTTCAGTATTCTTGTAATTGCTATGATCCTACATATTCTTGAATGAAGTCCTTGTTTACTTTATATCCTTCTTACTGAAAACTTATATAACATAACAACATTCGATTTATATACTGCTCTTCAGAACAACTTAACATCCACTCCGAGTGGTTTACAGAGTATGTTATCATTATCCTCACAACAATCACCCTGTGAGGTGCATGGAGCTGAGAGAGCTTGGAGAAGCTGTGACTGACCCAAGGCCACCCAGTTGGCTTCAAGCAAAGGAGTGGGAAATCAAACCTGGTTCTTCTAATTAGAGTCCTGCCGCTCTTAACCACTACACCAATCTGGCTCTCCCAGTGTATGTATATACTTACATGTATACTTATTCTTCATTCTTACAATGTATATGTTGTTGATAATTAACACTAGAAATTAGTACTTTTAAAAAACAGTAAAAAAGACAATGCAATACCTTTATTTTCTGATGAATGTGACGTAAGGAGTCTGCTGTTCCCATATCTGCATCATCAGCAATACAAACTATATCCAGCTTCAGCTTCGTCTCCAAGTTTAGCACCTTCTGAACTTCTTTGGTGGTAACCACAATGACCTCTGTCAAGTGGAAGAGATGGGGAAAGTAAATTTATGGGAAAAAATTATACATGTCAGGGGGTGTGACATATGCTAATGAGTTATGCTAATGAGTTCCTGCAGCTCTTTGTTTATGAAATGACCCCTGGCCATTGTCATTTAAACATACAATTTATTCATCCATTCAATCACGTCTGGACAAAGCTCTGCCTTTCATTTTATTGCATACTCTCGCTACTTTCAGCGTATATTTTAAAGAGTTCACTGTGTTCTTTTGCAATATTACTTGGTATAATATTTAATAATGTATTTTTGGGTCTAGCACAAAGTGGAGCTTTAATATCTTTTGCATCTCTTCATGTATTTTATCCAGTATTTTCAATCTATCCTATATCTTTTTTTCATTCTTCATCCTCCTCAGAAGCCCAATGTAGGTCATTTGTACTGGGAAAGAGCAGGTTTTTACTCTGCATTTTAAATCCAATTAGGGTGTCCATAGGGAACAAACAGTAAAGAAAGAAATAATTCATGATGAAACGAAACCAGATGAATATAAGAATAATTTTGATAGCCAGACCTTCACTTGTTTGTTTTCAGGGAAGGCTGATGGTACTGGAGCAGCAGCAATGTTCATTTGCCTTGCCCCTCTTCTCACACAATACTAATTTCCATCACTGTCCAAGCAGAGGTATGGTCCCATTGCAGATTGCATGCATGAGTTGGGAAGGGAAAATGGAAATGGATGATGAATGTTTTGAACTTCTCTTCACCCAGACCCATCCAATTTCTTTTAAAAAATAAAAGCTGGGAATTCAGAGACCCATGTACACATACTGCTATCCTGTTATATTGATATAACAGTATCCAATTGCAAATTAAAAAAAAATAACGCCCCCCCCCTGATGTCAGAGGAGGAAACGGCTACTATGGCAGCCAAGTGCTGCAGGAGCCCAGGAGCCTGTTAGCCCACCTGCCATTTTCCAGCTGTGTGATGGTTTCTGCTGAGATCAATGTGGGCAGCACTGAGAAGCCTCCAGTGGGGACAATGCCAGCATGCTTAAGTCCAGGGCTGGCTTCCTCTCCTTCCCTCCCCTGTTCCTGCTGCCTCAGGCAAGGGGCAAGAATAACAAAAATGATGGTCCTGAATTTTTGCAACCTGAAAAAAATACCTGGCAAAAATCTGGAACTGGTAACTACTCATCTGAAAAATCAGGATAACAAAAACAACACCTTGCCCAAAATCTGTATCCTAAATTAGTACAAAATTTTTTGAAGTGCATATCCATAGTGATCTCCTTAATCTTTTTTCACAAAATTGGTACTTTCATGGCATTGGAGAGGAGTGCAGCAGTAGGCTCTCTAGACTATCTCCTTGAAGAGCAAATTGAATACTGTCTCATTGTAGTTTGGATTGGAACAGGGTTGGAAGCCCTTTCTCTGCTGAACCACAGAGTCAATGAATGCCCTAGTCTCCAAATTTATCTGCAGCTTTGCCTTCACTTGGTTGGTCTGTTTAGAGTTCTGAGTGGAAAAGGTGAAAATTGTGAAGCCAAAGTAAAGCAGGCAAACAACCACAGGTAGACTGTGCTCCTGGAAACAAGCAACCTAGGGCAGCAAGGCATTCCTTTGTCTGAGGAAGTCATGTGAGGTACTGAAGTGTATTCCAGGTGGTGGCCCCTGCACATATGGCAAATGCTGTTAGGCGATTCATGACTAATTGCCTGCATGGTGCTTTCTGGGAATAGAGGGACTGTGAGTTGGACGAAGGATGTTGAAAGAGTAACTGAGGAGATCTGTCCCAAGTGCAAAGGCGTGAATGCTAGGGGTGTGTGTCTCTTTTACCCTTTTCATTTACCCAAGAAAAACAGACATTAAACATCATGAAAAGTGGCAGGTTTCTCAGAAAACCTTCTTGTCACTAAGTACAGTGCTGTTTGGACAGCAATATCTATTTATTTATACCTCATCTTTCTCCCACACAAGTGGGACCCAATGCAGGTAACAACATGAATTAAAAACAATTAAAACTCCACTAATAAAATAAACCAGCAAATACCAAAACACACCACAAAGGAAAGAAGGTCTATAAGGTGGGAGATAATACTTGCTACCTGTGACATTAGAGACTTAAGAAATAAAATCACATTCCTGGGCTGCACTTGAAACAGCATTTCTACTTGCCAGAAGCAAGTAGCTTTTTATAAGTCACTTTTTAAGAATCTCCCAGCAGGCAGCTACCTGCTTTCGCAGGAACAAAGTGCCACAGTGCTGCCCTGTGTTTATACAGAGTGCAAGCATGGCTCTTTCATTCTTCCTTATCGTCTTAAAAAGTTACTGACTCTGAGAGCAGGAAACAAGAAGACACTTGGGCAAGTACTGAAACACAATCCTGTGTAACAAAAAGAGAGAGTCACAGCTAGAACTGGCCTAAGAAAACAGAGCATGGAGCTAAAGGCCTCCCACCACGTGGAATAAAAGAAAGTATAATTCAGATACTCACTCAGTGGCTTAGGAGCCACATTTGGCTCTTTGATATACCATCTGTGGCTCTTTGACATGCCTTCTGTGGCTCTTCTGTGAACCATCCCCCAATATAGCACCTTTCAGGAGAGTAGCAAGGCCCTTGCCCAATGGGATTTGCTGTTGGCAGTTGGTTCCCACCATAAAACAGGTGCCATCAGAGGAACAGGTAAACTGTGCAAGCCTCATGCCACAGATAGAAGTAAATGTGGCTCTTTTGGTTGATGGCAACTGCGAATGAGGTTCTCCACAAGCTGTGAAGTACCACTGCTATAATTTCAATACTAAATGCACCCTAGGCAATTTCAATACTACCTAGGCAAAAGGTACACCAATAGTACAATCCTAAGCAGAATTACATGCTTCTAACCCAATAGATTCAGCTGTCTCAGAAGGGTGCAACTCTGGTTAGGATTGTACTTTAAATAACCTATAACTCAGTCAGTCAGTGTGGTTAGAGTTTCAAATGGATCTGGGAAAGCCATGCTTTAATCACCACTCTGTCAGGGAAGTTTGGGCCAGTTACACACAACCTAGTCACACACACTCAGTCTAACCTACCTCACGGTGCTTCTAAGATAATAAAACAGAAAAGAGAACAAGGTAAGCCACTTCGAGTTCCCACTGGGAAGAAAGGCAGGGTATAAATGAAACAAATAAATAAACAGTGCAAGGTAATCACTAAAAATGCAACTATTCAAGAGTAAAAGACCCTACAATTTTTTATTTAAAAATTTGTATCCTGCCTTTCCACACAGTTAGGGCCCTCAAGGTGGCAAACAAAAAGGCATTAAAATCAACTTTGAGAACAATACATGTATGTAAAACACCTGCTAGTGGAAGGCAATGATGGGGGGGAGGGAACAAATCTCCCTGGAGAGGAAAGTTTGTAGTTTGGTAATATGGCCAAAAAGGTGCTTTCTTGGGTTGCCACCCATCTAGCCTCAGATGACAGGAGCATGCAAAACAGGGCCTGCCTCTGAAGACAGCCGCAATGGTCAGATAGATTCATATGGGAGTAGGCTGTCCGTAAGTACAACCCAACTCAGGCTGAAAAGTGCTTAGAGAAATAGACAAATACCTGCAAAATAATGTAGCTTGACAGGCTACGTCTGTTGCTCACCTTCAAAACCAACTTGTTCCAATAAGTTGAGTGGATACCATATTAAAGGTTTATTGCCCACAGGAAGGAGAGCTTTAGGGATGCTTGAGGTCAAATCCATCATACGAGATCCACCACCAACTGCCATCACCACTGCCTGGAACTCCATGGCAAACATCTGGAAAAATATAATCAAGAACAATTCAAAAATAAAATCAGCAGACAACTGCATTCCCCATCAGAGTCCCTTAGAAAAAGGATGTACAGAGTTAACTATTCCCCTACATTAAGAGTCAGGCTCTAATGTACTTAAAGGTCTATCTAATGTACTTTGACAGATTAGGCATCCTGCTTGTTTACAGGCTGCCTAGATCCCCAGCAAGCACCCTATCTGAGCTGGCAGAGGTGGTCTTGGATGTGGGGCTGGAGACACCCAGACTGATTGTTATGGGTGACTTCAATATCCATCCTGAATATTCCACATTGGGGCCAGCCCAGGATTTTATAGCATCCTTGACTGCCCTGGGCCTCTCTCAAGTAGTGATAGGCTGCCTAGATGAAAAATGCCACACTTTGGACTTAATCTTTTGCATCGAGCTTTTGAATGAAGGTCTTCTTTTGGGATTAGAGATTCAGTCTGAACCATGGTCTGACCATTACTTACGGAAGACAAGGGCGCATATGGCCCCAACACCTCACAAAAAGGGAGGGATCTGATAAAATGGTCCACCTTCGGAGATTCATGGATCATTCTAGATTCCAAAATGCTATCTCCTCAATACAACTGAATGTTCAAAAAGAAAGCGGGGGCGGGGGGGAATCCGCATTCATGTTTCTGGATGCTGAAAAAGCATTTGATAATGTGTCTTGGAAATTTCTTGTGAAAGCACTGCAAAGAATGAATGTGGGACTGAGTTTTTGAATGGATGCAAAGTATTTATACTAACCAGCAAGCCACAATCCTAATTAATGGTTCGTTTATGGAGAAAATTTAAATAACAAAAGGAACATGACAGGAGTGCCCAATATCACCATTATGGTTTATTATTGCTTTGGAAATTCTGGCAGTGAGAATCAGGCAAGACAGAAGAATCAATGGAATAAAGCGGGGGAAGAGATATACAAAATGAAAAGCTATGTAGATGATGTGGTCATATAAGTGACAAATCCAAACAATTATCTGATTTATGTAATGGAACAAACATTTAAATTTGAACAGCACTCTGGATATAAACTGAATTTAAAAAAAGATAATGTTACTTTCGGCAACAACAGAAGAACAAGACGAGACTGGGAAAAAATGGACTGTGTTATTAGTACAAAGCCTGTAAAACACTTAGGAAATAAATGTATCGGCATGAAATGAGAATCTATATAAGAACAATTATCAGAAAATGTGGACAAGCATTACTGAAGACTTGCAAAGATGGAAAAATTGAGTATTTCATGGCTAGGAAGAATTTCTGCTGTTAAAATGTATATACTACCAAAATTGAACTTGTTGTTTCAAATGCTGCCAATTTACATAGATCAAAAGATTTTAAATAAGTGGCAGAAAGTAATAAATGATTTTATATGGAAAGGGAAGAAACCAAGAATAAGATTTAAAGTATTACAGGATTTTAAAAAAACAGGGATTGGCAGTACCGAATAATAAATTGTTCTGTCAGACAGCAGCATTGGTTTGGATAACCGACTGGATTATAAATCCAAGTAGAAGACACATCAAATTGGACACAACTGATGCTAAAAAGGGTATTCATAACTATTTACAGCTTTAGAATCTATTCAAAAGCAAGATGGTATTCCTATACTAAGAGATGGACTAATTAAAATATGGTTTCAATGCAGAACTAGATTGAGCCCATCAATCTCACCACTGATGTCACCAATAAATGCTTATTGTGAAGCCACCACTAGAATAGAATTGATCAGTTCAGCTATGAATTTATGACAGATAAGCAAGGTAATGTGAAAACTTGGCAAGAAATCCAAACTCAAGGGGGAAATATCCCATGGTTGATGTATCATCAAATAGTATCTAAGTTCAAAGAACAAACTCTCAAAGAAGGTGGCAGATTAAGAGAAAAAACAGAATTCAAATTACTAATAAGTGATGACTTGAAGCATTTACTAGGAAAATTTTGTAAAATTCTACTGCAACACCGAACAGAAATGGAACAAGTTAAAATTGTATATTAAAATAGATGAAAAACTTTGGAGAAATCTCCATGAATCAATGGGAAGATTTATAGACCATAGATATTAAATTTACAGATTGCCAATTGTTAAGAGAGAACTGGTACAAAATGTTCTTTAGATGGTATACTATGACCAAATATATTGCAAGAATTAGTAAAGACTACAGTGGACAGTGCTGGAAATGTCAGTGTTTGGATGCAACATTTTATCACGTGGTGGACATGTAAGGAAGCACAAAGATATTGGATAAAGATATATGAAGAGGTGCATAAGATTCTCAAGCTCAGGTTTGAGCTGAACCCAAAAATATGCTATTAATTATTTTACTGAATAATGTTTAAAAAAGAACAGAGAGATCTTTTCCGGTATATAGCGACAACTGCGAGAGTTACAGTTGCTATATGCAGCAAAATGGAAAACAGATTCATGCCCTGACATGCCTGAGTGGACAGAAAAGATGTATGAATATGCATCAATGCTAAATTAACTTCCTATATGCACAACAGACCAATACCAGAAGTCTGGAAAAAATGGAAAGACTTCTTTGATTATTTAGGTTTAAACTAAGATAAGATAATTATAGAGATAAAATACAGAAGTCTGCTTAAAAATCATTGACATGAAAATCTGGGTATAAGCAACTAAGGAGAGAGGAAGAGAGCTATTATATAATTTAGTTGTGCTGTTATATACTTTGAATATATTTTAAATCTAATTGAATAGTAGTTTAAATTTAATTCAAATGCAGTGCTTCTATAAGTTTCTATGAATTTTCTATTTTTACTCATGTATTTTCTTTTTAAATAAAATCTTTACTCAAAAAATACATTCCAAAATGTACTGTGGGATTTTAGAATTTCAAACAGGTTCTGTTGAAGCCACAGTAGAAGCTGGGAACATGAAACTACTTGAAGTTACTTACAAGACTGTCCCTTGTTAACCTCACCCACCTTGCAGCAGAAGTCAGCCCCCATGGTTCACTACAGAATTGGGTGATTTAAAGAGGGCTGGAGGAGGGCGTGGCTTTGGCTCCAAGGGAGAAGGAAGCTTGGAAAGTTAGCTCCATCCCTCCCCATCCTAAAGCCTCAAAATAAAACGTCATAACAGAACTCAAAAGTGAATAAAGAAAGAAATATGAGCAAACAAAACCTTGAGAAGGAAAAAATGAAGGCAAACACTTCAAAAAAGCTTCAGGGATTCTTCCCAGCCTTGCAGCAAGCAGCAGAGAAGAAAAGTGCAACATCCAAAATGGCTGCTGAAAACAGCAAGGGTAAGAATAAACTACCCAACTTATCTAGCTCAGCAGACCCAATACTAGCCAGAATGCTTGCTCAATTGGAGCAAAAAATTATGAATAAAGTCTCAACTATTCTTCAGCCCTTTGAGGAACAACTTGCTGAAATAAAATCGGCTATAGATAAAGTAGCACAAAAGGCTAATCGTGCCCTTATATTAAGCAATTCACTGCGATCTGAAATAGCCATTTTACAACAAGAAAATAAACAGCTACAAGAAAGACTATTACAACTGGAAATCCAGACAAAACAATCTAACCTTAAATTCAGAAATTTTGATGAGAAGGTATCTGATAACGCAGATCTACCCTCCTTTTTAGAATCATGGCTGTCACAGCATTTACAACTTGAAAAGGGAGCAACTCCTATAATCACCAAGGCTTTTCACCCGGGCTCACAAAATAATCCAAAGTATAATAAACCAAGAGATATATTAGCCACAATCCCAGACTGGAAGACAAGGAGAAAAATACTAATAGCAAGAAATAAAGGATCAATCCCCTACAAAGGGACAAATATTCAAATCCTTAGAGACTTGCCATCCACAATATTAAAGAAAAGAACTCAGATCTACAACAGAAGCATTGAGAAAAGCCCAAATAAAGGCAGGTTTCGTTTTCCCGGCCATGTCGGACGCTCCGGGAGGAAGCGGCCAAGCAGCCTGACCGGGTGGTTGACCTGCGAGGGTTAACCCCCAGGACTCCCAGGTAGGGGGTCAGGGTCCAGAGCGCTGCGGGAAGAGCCCCCTGAAGTCGATTCAGGGGGTAAATAGCCCGTCTGCTCCTATGGAGGCCGGCAGACTTGCGCAGCACATCGCGTGCTGCCGGGCCATGGAGAACGGCAACAAGCAGATTTAAGGTGAAAGCCTGTAAGTAAGCGGATCCCTTCTGTTACTCTAAGTGTATGCGAAGGATTGGTGGGAGTTGAAGCTTAAGAAGGTTCGGATATTTTTCCCTTCATTGAGTTTTGGAACTAAGTTGGCGGACTCCCCCCCCTAAGATGGCGACGAAAAAGCAGAGCCCTGCTGTGGGCAAATCGGTTTCGGCTGCGTTGCAGGGGAAGGGAGAGACTCTTGAAGAGGTGGTTAAATGGTCGGTCGTTGAAGCTATGAAGCCCTTTGTTGATAAGCTAAATGAAATCGGACAAAGGGTTGGCTCAGTTGAAAATGAAGTGAAAACCATTAAAGATGTAGCGCTCGAGGCAGAGAAATCTGCTCGTGAAAATGCAACACTCATGAGAGCTACAAACAAAGAAGTAAAGCTTTTGGAGAATCAATTGATAGGACTACAAGTGGATCGTGCTCAGACGGTATTGCGTTTACAGAATCTGAAGGAGGAGGAAAGTGAAAATTTAAAGGATTTGGTGTCGGAACTTTTGGCGTCATTCGCAAAGGCAACTAAAGAAGAGTTAAAAAGCGATATTCTGGAAGTCCGTCGGACATCTTCAAAATATGCAATGAAGCGTCAACTGCCTCGCGAGATTATTATTGATTTTTCATCTAAGAAGATTCGGGACACCATTTTATATAATTCGACTAATGTGGACTTGGACTTTCTTGGCAACAAGGTTAAGATATTGAAGGACGTTCCATTTTTAGCTCGGAAAAGAAGATTCAAATACAAAAGGTTTGCAGCTCTTCTGAGAAAGCGTGATATAAAATACAAATGGTTATTTCCGGAAGGCATCCGGTTTAGATATAAAGACCAAGCCTACAAGATAATATCGGAAGTACAGCTGAGGGATTTTGTGCTTAATCATCAAGAGTTCGAGCAAGAAGAAGATCCAGAATCTGAAGGGGGGAGTGGGGAGGAGGGAGTGAGCACAGCTATTGTAGCTGTTCAAAGAGAATTGAGACCGAGACGCGGGGGGGGGGGGGAAGAAGACCTGATCCTGACTGTAGTTCGTATCTTATAAGATCTACCAATCTAATAGCATATTAGAAAGTTTAACTTTAAATAATTGTATTATGAAGGGAATTCAATACTTGTAGTTGTAGTTTGTGTTCCTATGTTGTTTTTTCCATCTCCCCTTGTTTCCTTTTTCCTTTTTCTGTTTGTAGTTTTGATGTTAGTAATTAAAATAAAAATTTATTTAAAAAAAAGAGAGAGAAAAGCCCAAATAAAATATAAATGGACTAATTATACACATCTTCAAGTCAAAATACAAGATACAATCTACCAAGTTTTAGATCAGGAAGCTGGAAAGACATTACTGCAAGATCTTGGCACTGAGACTTTTTCAATCAGAGACAGAACATCACAGAAAAGAAAAATGCTCAGTTCGTTATCACCCTTTAAGGAAAACAAGACCCAAGCAAGACACATTTAACAAGAAATAAAAAACAGACTGAAATGTTAAAATCCAAGTTGATAGCAAACTAAAATATCCTGTAAAATGTTATGACTGTAAAATGCATATATGTAATATCAGATTAGAGGTATGATAGGGAGGGAATGGAGCTCACAGACTGGGCCCCCAGTTATTTACAGTTCTTCAAGTTGGTAGTAGTAGGTCAAATAGTCTATAGGGGATTACTCTTGGGCTATAGAGAACTGTTATTAAGCAACTTAATTAATCCAATTTAAATAGCACTATTTAGTAAAGTAAGAGGGGACAGAGGGAGAGGGGAGGGGAAAGGGGGTTAATTTAGCAAGGTTTATAAGGGTTACAATAATGAGTATATATTATCATTGTTGGTTCTTCTATTAATATCTGTAAACGATGGGTAAAAGGTTTGACTTCATAATAATACTTATTTAATCATTATTATATATATTGACAATATCTTCCTTAAACAATATTTTTATTAATAACCTAATCATTATCAAAGTAGTTCAATCATCTATGTTTATGATATAAATCCTCTATAATAAGGTAAAGATTTGTTATCATTTAGTATATCAACCTTTATGGAAATCCAAGTTGAAATACTCATTTGTAAGAAAATTCATGGGTACAAGGGCATGTAAATTATTATTAATATGTAACAGAAGATTTCTTAGTTATCAATGTTTAATGACTTTCTCTCAATATTGTAACTATTAATGTGCATAATTAAATAAAAACTTTAAAAGAAAGAGGGCTGGAAGACATCTAAAAAGATGCTGGCAGAAAACTCACAATGAATCTGATAGAGCGACCTACAGAGCCCATTAGAAGAAGCGGCAGTGGTAGTGGTAAAGAAACTTTACTTCTCTGCAACAATTGCATTAGCTAGTTCACAACCATCCAAATTATTTAAGGTATCTCTGACTCCTAAATCTGAACCTTTACTGGCCCAAGAATAGACAACTAGCAGTAAAACGTTTGCGAAGATTTGGGCCCACAAAATAACACGAATACAGTCTGATCTGGATACTAGTCATAATATAGGCAAGTAAGAAAAAATGTTCAATACATCATACAGTCAGCATATGAACAATTCTGACCTAGTTACAGTGATAAAAATTGACAGGATCCTGGCATCAGTGAAGGCCACTACTTGTGCATTGGATCCTCGTCCATCTAGGCTGCTAAAATTATGTAAGGATCACATAAATGAGCCCTTGATATTCATCCTAAATCAGTCACCAACTCAGGGCACTTTCCTTCAGCCATTCAAAGAGGCACTCATCCACCTGCTACTTAAAAAGCCATCCCTAGACAAAAATGATCTGGCCAATTATCATCCAGTCTCTAATCTTCCCTTTCTGGGCAATGTGATTCAGAGAACTGTAAAAGACCAGCACCAGGTCTTCTTGGATAACTCTGGTGTTCTGGATCCTGTTCAGGCTAGGCTATGGTATAGAGACATCTCTGTTAGCTTTAGTTGATGACCTCCATCTGAATATAGACAAAGGCCATGCTTCCTTGATGTTCCTCCTGGGACTAACAGCAGCCTTTGATACAGTAGACCTTCCCATACTGTTGAGGCATTTGAAGGCAGAAATAGGTATCAGGGGTTGTGCCTTAGATGGGTTTTCATTATTCCTCATGGAACGGACTGAGAAAGTTGGCAACCAACTATCTTCAGTGTGGGAATTATCTTGTGGAGTTCCACAAGGGGCAATCTTATCCCCCATGTTACTCAACCTCTATGTAAAGCCTTTAGGAGAAATCATTTGGAGCCATGGAATTGGATGTTATCAATACACAGATGATACCCAGCTCTATATCTCTCTAGCTAAGGTCCTGAGTCACTGTCTGACTGCTGTGGTGAAATGGCTGAAAATGAACAAATTTAAACTGAACCAAGACAAGACAGCAGTGATTCTGGTTGGGAAAGCGGACATCTTGAAGGATGCTGTACTTCCCATTTTTGACTTGAGTTCAGCTGATCCTGGCAGACTTGGTTAAAAGCCTAGGGGTTATACTGGATCCAGCACCGCTGCTAAAGAACTAAGTAAATGCAGCTGTAAAAATGGCTTTCACCCAACTCAGACTAGCCTGGAAGATGGCTCCATGACATGGTCTATATGACCACTTGGATTCATGCCATGGTAACATTGAGACTAGATCACTGTAATGCACTCTACATTGGTCTCCTTTCAAAGTCAACTCAAAGACTCCAGCTGGTACAGAATACTAAAGCTCAATTCTCAGGAACTAGGTGGAGCATGCATATTACTTCTATTCTGCAGTCACTCCATTGGCTACTCATCAGTTACTGGATTCAATTCAATGTTCTGGCTATCACATACAAAGCCCTTCACGGCCTTGAACCCTCATAACTGCAGGAATGTCTCTCCCCCTATGCTCTGCAATGGCAGCTTCACTTATCTGCAGATACTATCCCACAGTTGGGCAAAATCAACAGATGCCCCCCCCCCCACACATTCTCTGTAGTGGCTCCCATCTTGTGGAATGGACTGTCTGCAGAGGTCAGGAAAACTCCCATTCTTCTGGCTTTCCATAAACTACACAAAACTGAATTATTCAGGAGGGCTTTTTCACTCAGACAACAGAGCTGGGATGTAAGGAAATGGTGCAGAGATGCTTTGGTAAAGGGACAGGAACAGTAGACTATACTACTAGGTTCTGACTGTGAGTGTAAATATGGCCTTACTGGCCCACATATGATCTTACAGGGTAGTTTCCCTGTTGTTTAATAGGTCACGTCAAATTCGTATGCTTTGATTGAGTAATGTTTCATTGGTGTATTACTATATTTTAAATGTATGCTTCTTTTCAAATTGACTGTGCCAGACGTTGATCACATGGACTTACATTGTGTAATCTGCCTTGGGTTTCAGTGAGAAAGGCCGGCTATAAATATCAATAAACAAACAAAAAGAAGCAACTGTTCCTGAACTCAGTATGGAACAGGATCAACCTAAGCCCTTTTTTTACTGAGTATGGAACCATTTGCTCACTCCCCAGAAGAATATGCTCCTGCCACAGGATGCTCTTCTCGTTTTTACATTCATTATCTGAAACTTGAAACATAATAATGATATTTTTTAAAATAGTTCAAGCCAGCTGGGAAGTGACTGGATGTGGTTATCCAGTATTGAGGAAAAGACACTCTTCACATGCTGAGAGACTCCTCTTTGAAATGAGTCTGTGACTTCTGAAAGCAACATATGTATTAAGGCATGAGTTTTCATGGACTTCATCAGATGCACAAAGGATGTCCTCAAAGAGCAGATATATAAAAACCAGTAATGAAAAAAGAATTCTATCTACTGAAGTCACAAAGCAGTAATAATGTAATGTTACAGAACACTGTCATAGTTCTAATGTAATAGTATCAGGTTTCCTGATGAACTCTAAACTAAAATGTTTCATGTTGGAATCTCCTTTTATTGAAGAACTGGAACTTTCAGGTCTGAACTACTGAACTATCCTTCAATAGTGGAAATGTTGCTGTTTTTGATATCTGACTATGTCCACTTATTCTTTTACACAGACAAAAGGACATTGTTGGAATGATATGGCATATATTATGTTGGAGGATGAGCAAGTGAACAAGCTCCTGATTTTATGTCTGATATTATCAGTGTTCTGAATGACTTTGGTCAGGCCTGATTCAGATAGAGGTGTGCTCTTAAGAAGCCCTGAGCATCTAGTTAGCTGTCAAATCATTTATCTCTTGCAAGAGGTTCATCACAGACAATGTCTTAGGATTGTTATCAGATATTGTACACAAGTAATACAATGAGAATTTCTGCTTCCATTCTAAACCTTTATTATTACTACATAATTATTCAGTATTCTTAATATCAAGTTTATCAAGAGAAAATCATACCATCCATTACAATAACGCAAATCATTCAAGGAGAGCAATTATCAGTATCTTACACAAAGAAACAAAGGTCACAGGCAAGGAGCTCCTTCTAAAAAGCTCCCAATCAATTCAACTTGTCATATTTATAGTGTTTCAGAATCATCCCTTTACAATAGTTATCTGTTCCAGTTCAAAGGGACTCACATTCTTGGCGAACGTATTATCTTATAACTTCAAACACCAGACAAGGTCATCTATATTAGAAACATCTTCTTACAATATATAAAAATAGTTCATTCTTGCTACCTCTTACAAGGCTACATAAAATTAGTGATTACAATTTTCTCATTCCTATAAATATCTTTCAACCCTCCACCAAAACATCTATCCTTGAATAATATCACTAACTTTTGAGTTCAAAGATCTTATAATAATAATGATGCCTGAGTCAACATGGGGACAGAGATGGCATCTGCATTTGTTGCATGATTTGATCCCTGGACCACTATTTCTGTTAGGAGGTCAAATTTGCTGGTGAGTAGCTGTTTTAGATTAAAAGGCTAATTTTAGCAAAGAAAGGCCAGCCCTACCCAAGGACTGAGAAAGAGAAGCACCATTGTCTAGAAAAGACTTCGTTACATTTGAGGGCTTTGAGCTCGGTTCTACAGGTGACAAATGGTGCTGTTGATCTTGTAGCAGGTTATTCACGGCTACCTGTGTTTATCTGCTGCATGGACTGATCCAAGCTCAGGTGGGGATGAAGCTGTTTAAGTCCTCATGGAACTTCTCACACGCTTCCTGCCCATAGGTCTAGATGGTGACTGTGACACTGTTGTACCTCAAATAGAGAAGAGGCATTTGGGGACAGGAGTTGAGGACACTGCTCTAACACGTTAATATGCTGGCATATGCAAATACCCATGCCAGTACCATTAACTTGTACCATAACTCCTATTAGCTACCACTCTAGAGTTCTTATTCCTTCCTATCTAGTTTTAGGTCTATTATTCCCTGCTTTAAAAGGCGATCTTAAACATATTTACTCTGAAGCCAGACCTCCTAAGCTCAATGGGACAGATTCCCTAGTAAGAGTGTTTAGGATTTCAGCTGTAAGCCTTTAGAATAGAGTGGACTATAAATTCAAACAACTAAAAACAGAAGCCGTCATCAAATCAAGCAGAAAACGCAAGTTGTGTTACCCTAGAGTGTGCAGGTACCTACTCCAAAAGCAAGCGAGGCATTTGGGATCCCCTAGAGAGGAGGACAAGACAGAGCACCCTTTTTATGTTGGAAATCTAAAGATGAGTGAGCAAGGTTCGAGGCCAGTAGTGACTGAGTCATCCTCTTCCCATCAGAGCAGCGAAACAACAGGCAACCTCAAGGGGGAGAGGGAGGGGGAGGGCTTCGCCTCCCAACGCAGCCCCCTCCCCTCCCCCTCAGGACCCGCCCTTTCCTACCTGTTACCTCAAGCCCGAAAACTGTGACAAGAAACCAATGGCGAGGACGCCCTCCTTCCCTCGGGAGGGCTCCCACGTTTGTGCAGCCGAGGAACGTCTTCGCTCCTGGAGCGAATCGATGGGCAGCCTGAAGAACGCCGCGCAACCAACCCCACTTTTTGCGTAGAGAAAAGGCTAGTACTATCGACTCCCAACCTATAGATTCCATCTGCCAGGGGCGTAGAGCAAAACCCAGAGCAATCGATTGCCAAACTCTTTGGTTGGATTCCGCCCCGACATGCGGGGGTTGCCGGGTGGTTATTTGCTCGGGGATGTCTGTGAGTTATCTGTAACTTCTAATTGAATATCTCCATAGTAAAAGCTTCACCGTTATTAATTTGCATAGGGAAAAAAAACATTAAACGTGGGTTCAAATGGGACTTGTACCATTGGCACTCCTGTCACCGTAAAGAGTTACATAAAAATGTGTTGAGATTCCAAGAAATTATAACAAGAAATGAAAATAATTTTTTGCAGAACTAAAATTACATTATATGGAGTTTTATTCATAGGGTTATTTGGACTGCCGAAGACAGAAGGGATGGGGGCAGAACTTGGGAGCAAAGAAGAGCTTGGGGGGGAAAGTGTGAAGCTTCAAGTTTCCTGAGTGCAGGGGGTGACGATATGGCAAAAAGTCGGGAAGGGGTAAAAGCTGGAACGGGCCGAAACGGGCATTAAACAAATAGTAGTACCACAAAAAAAAACAGTGGGATGTGTTAAAGACACTAGAAAACAATATTTTAGAAATGAAAACATGAAAATATCATGTTTTTATTAACCCTTTCCCTGACAAAATGCTCCTGGAACGCCACGTAACAGGCCGGAGCAGGCACTAAATAAATGCTAGTACCACAAGAAACAGTGGGAAGCATAAAGGATACCCAAGAACAAGATTTTAGAAATGAAAACACTGAACTAGCATGCTTTTATTAACTCTTTCCCTGTCAAAATACTCCCGGAACACCATGGAACAGGCCAGAACAGGCATTAAACAAATAGTAGTACCACAAAAAAACAGTGGGATGTGTTAAAGACACTGCAAAACAATATCTTAGAAAGGAAAACATGGAAATATCAAGCTTTTATTAATCCTTTCTCTGCCAAAATGTTCCTGGAACACAACGGAATAGGCCGGGACCAGCACCAAAGAAATGATAGGAACACAAAAACCAGTGGGAAGCATTAAAGATACTGCAGAAAAAGATTTGAGAAGTGAGAACACTGAACTAGCATGCTTCTATTAACCCTTTCCCTGCCAAAATGCTTCCGGAACAACAAAATAGGCTGGAACGGGCACTGAAGAAATGCTAGTACCACAAAAAACTGTGAGAATCATTAAAGACAAAGTGGTCTGAAGCTAGGCTTACCAGCAGTTCTGGAGAGAAATGTCTTGTGCCTTTAATAGAGGAAATGGGCCATGGTATGGAATGTCCTGGAGACACTTAAAAGACAGGACATACGTTTCTACAAATATCAGGTGTATCCTTGTTCTCAGAAAAATCTTGAACTAAACATGGATGTTGCAATCCATTCAAACTAGCCATCAACTCTTCCACTTGGATGACACTTTGGTTAGAAAGCTGCATGAAGCACTGGTATTTGAAGAGGGATTTGACTAAACCACCAATAGGTGCTTGGAGAGACAAATCAAGCATACAGGGGAGAACAGCAAAGCTGATTTGAAGAGCAGGAGACTGGGTAAGGTTGCCAACCTCCAGGTTGGGCCTAGAGTTCTCTTTGAATTACAGCTGATCTCTGGATCAGTTCCCCTGGGGGAAATGGCTGCTTTGGAGGGGGTACTCTATGACATTATACCTCACTGAGGTTCCTTCCCTTCCTAAACCATGCCCTTTCCAAGTTCCACCCCCAAATCTCCAGGTACAAGCAGGAGTCAGGAACTGTACAACTGGGCGGGGGGGGAGGGTTTGAGGATGGTGGAGCAGCAAATGTCATCTGATAGAATATAACAGATAAGGTGCTTCTAAGCAGGAGCAGGTTTGCCATTATGGCCTCCAGGAAAAAATTTCCCACGGGATAGTGGCCTGGAGTACAGCTTCTCCACGCACACACGTCAGTGCCCAGGCAGCACTGAGTGCCAATAAGACTATCTAGGCAAGAATCAGTCAATGGTATAGTGGTGCTGAAAAGCCTGGTGCTGCAGCTGCTGCCTGTCTTCCTCACTTGGTTTATCTTTGCTTCACTTGCCCCATTAGTAATCACCAGAGGCACCAGCCACAGATGACCAATGATAAGGCAAGCGAGGCAAGGATGAGCCGAGGGAGACAGGCAGCAATAGTCCTTGGCTTCACTGCTGGTTTGTACTTGCATATTAGCCCATTAGCTGGTGAACCTTCACCAGATGAGGCAGTGTTGCTGGAAGAGGGATGAGACCAGTGGAAGTGAAGAGCCATTGTCCACAGCTATTTTGGCAACCCTGTCTAACCCTGTTGCTAAGTCATAAAGATGATCCATTTCAGTCTGATTGTTGCCCTCATCATGGCAGACAAACATCATTGGTTGCCCAATGAATGTTCTACACTGGTCCTCTGATTGGGAGACTGCATCCCTGTTTGTCTTTCTGTACTTCTCAGTGCCTCTTGATATTATTGATAATGCCATCCTGTGACAACACAGTATTCATATTTGCTAACACTGCAATCTGGAGCCAGGTAGTTTGGCCATAAAGAAATGTATATTCCAAAGACAGCTCTGTCTGCCACAGGGCCATAAAGATATAGGTAGATGACATGCACAAATGGGGTCATCTTCACCCACTGCTTTGCAAACTTTGGATCAGTGAACCCCCAAAATGGACCCAGGGCATCCACGGTGGAATTCAGTGCTCTAGAGGCAAAGTTTGGGTTTTTTTACCCCCCCTCCCCCTGTCACATATGTGGAAGAAAAAGGCTTCTCACATAAGCAAAGGACAAAGGCATTCAGGCTTTACAGCCATAGAGACATGGCTGCTTTCTCCCTCCCTCATGGCATCTGAAGAAGGCCCTGTTCAGATGAGTGAAGCTGCCATGGTGGAACATAAGGGGAAGAGATGATCCTGTTGATATGAGGAGCCAAGGCCATGTGATAGTCAAAACTTGAACTGAGCCTGGTAACTGAAGGGTAGCTAGTGGAGTGACTGCAGAATGGGAGACAGAAACAGAGAGGTGAAATTGACAAAGCCTTAGAGAAGGCCTTCCCTCTGCGAAGCGATGTCTGCTGGCTCTGTCTTTTTAAACTATGCTTCCTGGCTAACATTGTGTCTCCTTACACTTGACAAACATGCCAAGGCATCTGATGTAGACAGACTCTGAGTCAATCAGGGTCAACTGAACCCCATTGAAGATGGGAAGCACAATGTTTTATAAATCTCTGCCTTCCCAACCAGCATTACTTCCATCTTATCTGGGTTCAATTTCAATTTGTTTCCTTCCAGCCATTTGACCTCAGCTGTCAAGCAATGACTCTACTGCATCACCAGGGAGTCCTTTAAGTGTTGTGTCAGGTTAATTCTCCATCATAGATGCTTTTATTTGGTTAATTCCTCACTGTGATAGCAGAGTTATCTGGAGGTAGCAAGCCCAGGCTTCTCCCTCCCCTCCACCCCGCCATTCCCCATTGTCATTTCCCTCGGTAGCAAGAATAGCACCCTCTATGGGACAAGAGCCCCACTTTATGTTAACCCTTTGGTTTTTGGTCTGCACCCTAGATATGCTCAGAGTACTTTCATTAAGGGAGGGTGTATAGACACAGGTAGCCTTTTGGGTAACAATCTTTCAGAACCCAGTGACAAAGATGGGCCTGATTAGTGCTATGCTAGACAGATTTGAGTCCCTTCTGAAAGGGCTTTCAAGAGATGCTGCCGGGAGAAGTCTGCTAGCCCTCTGGGCCACTAGTCTATGGGGGTACTATTATTTATTTAAAATATTTCAGTGTTGTCAGAAACATTTTAGTTTAGATTGTTTCTGGGGGGAAGGGTTCCATTTTTTTTATTAAGTTTTATAACATACAACAAATAGAAATCAACAATGAACATCAACTGTAACACAACAACTAATCAACAATAGTTTACAAGTTTTGAAGAATATGAACATTACAATAACTTTTAAACAAAGCATACATTATATTAACAAATATCAGAAAACTGAGTCAATGTCTGAGCAATTCTTATTTTTGGATGTAAATCATGCATGTTAATAAATTCAATAAAAGGGAACCATTTCTCATAGAAATTAGACCTGGCAGGAAAGTGTTCAGCATTGAGGATATTATCATTAATCTTATCCAGGATGAACTGGTTTTTTATTTTTGTGTGTTGATTAGTTGTTTTATTCTTGTTTGTTTTATAGTACATGTGTCATTGTAGTTTTTTCAGTTTGTTTTTAATTATATAAAACTGTTTAAAAAAAGAAAAAAGAACAAGACCATGCTTACCTATAGGAAATAGTGGAAAGCACAATGACCCTTAGAAAATAATGGAAAGAACGCTTGCCCACAGGGAATAATGAACGCTTGTCCATAGGAAATAATGGAAAGCACGTTACTCATAGGCAATAATGGAGACCACACTTGCCTATATGGAATGATGGAAGGCACGCTTGCCCACAGGGAATAACGGGGGCAGCAGCAATTGCCCATAAACAATAATGGAGGCCACATTTGCTCATAGGAAATAATGGAAAGCACGCTTGCCTACAGGGAACAATGGGGACAGTGATTGCCCACAGAGAATAATGGAGGAGAGCGATTGCCCAGAGGGAATAAGGGAGGAAAAAAACTTAGGAGCAACAACCCAATGAAATTCCAAAACTTACAAAGTTCATTAGAATACATGTGCAGCATTAAGTATAATGTGCTCTAAACCATATTTTCATGACAAACCTGTTGGAAGAGGAGGATTCAGCACTGTCCCTTTCTTCAGGTTTCAGAGGGGGACAAACCAAGGAGTTAGATAGAGAGGTCAGGGCACTCTGTTTACTGTTTACTGCTCTGACTGTCCTTTGATATGTAGATTGCTATTCTCAGGATTTCCTCCTCCTGACTTCCTCCCTCTCACCTCTTCTCTTCCTGGCTTTGTTCCAGGCACCATCTCTCTCCTTCTCCTCCCTCCATCTTCAAAACATGGATGCAGGACCAACCTTCAAAGACTGAAATACATTCAAGGGACTTGTTAGATACCTGAAAGGTACAGCACATTTCAAGCTAAAGTTACCAGCTAACAGCAAACCTGAACTTGTTGTGTACACAGACACTAATTATGGAGACTTGAATACCAGATTATTGACCATTGAACAAACTTTCTTCTATGGAAATGCAATGATAATCTGGACAATCAAGAAGCAAAACACAGTCACTCAATCTTCAACAGAATCTGAGTACATCTCAGCTGGACTATGTTGCCAAGAGATAACATGGCTAAAAAGAGTACTAGAAGATCTTGGAATACAGATCTCACAACCTGTGAAAACAATCAAACTTGTATCAAGCTTCTACAGAGAGATAACATTCACATGCAAACCAAGCATGTTGTCATGAAGTATCGCCTTGTGAAAAAACTACAACAGAAAGGCATCGTGAATATGATCCACTGTCCATCCAGAGAGATGATTTCTGACGCCCTAAGCAAGCTGCTACCAAGACTTCACTTTCAGACTGAGACAAGATAAATCTCATAGATTGATCCAAGCAACAGCAAGAGAGAGAAGGAAGAGGAGGATTCAGCGCTGTCCCTTTCCTCAGGTTTCACTGGGTGTACTGCTGTCAATACATGAGCGAGGTGTTGCATAGCCCTGACCTAAGGCAAGAGTTCATCTAACTGTCAGGGCAGCCTGAGGGTCTGTTTAGATCCATATACTGCCTCTTCAGAGAACCTGCTTGAGGCAGTTCACAAAGTAAAACACAAGAAAATCATAAAACAGCATCAAAGTAATTAAAGTTAAACTATTAGATAGGAGGGCTGTATTGTAGGGATGAGGTCTCAGATGCTTTGCTAATGAGTTAGGGACTGTAGATTTCACCACTATGCTGCCTTACATATTATTTGCTGCTTTAAATACGTACTTCTATGTAGTAACTGTGCTTTACGTTGTCTAATGTCAGCATAACATCAGGATATGAGCCTTGGAGTGCCACAGTCTTTGATTCTGGAATGTGTTATCTAACCCTGAACTTTGACCTGAGAAGCCTTGTTGTGGACCCTGTTGTTGCCAACACTTGCCTCCATCCTGGTGAGCAGGACTTTTCATTCTTCTATTTATACTCTTAACATTATGTTGCTGCTATTTCAGCTGGTTTTGATAAATAAATCCTATGTTGGCCCCAGAAACCTAATTAAAGGATTCCATATTTGCGTTGTTAGCAGTCTATCATTTAGCAAAGGAAGCGTGATTATAGGTGGTGTGAGCTGGTGTATGTGCAGGAGAAGCATACACCTGCTTATATTTAGAAAGGAACTCCATACTCTGATAGGAAACGAGGAGAGACAGATCCTAACTACCTATCTATTCTAAGGATGGGCATGGATGCTAGTACAAGTCCTGCATCTATGCTTCCAAGATGGAGGGAGGAGGAGGAGAGAGATGGTGCCTGGAACAAAGCCAGGAAAAGACAAGGTGAGAAAGAGGAGGA